>NC_060063.1:27712308-28372430 GCF_020283565.1 Trifolium pratense
ATAGTTTTGTCTATCGTTGCGGTTGTGGCGTTGAATGATGGAGACCATTGACTCACTTCCAAAATATGATCAGAGATGATCCAAGGACCTCCATTAATCACTTTATTTTTGTCTTCCATCCCATCAAACTTAACCATGTAGTAAGAGTTACCAACGTTCATCAATTCAAAACCTCCTGTGAGTTTCCACACAATCTCAAGTTTAGCCTTCATGGTGTTGTAACCCAAGGATTTTCCCAATAGTTTCACAATAAGAGCATCCTTCCATGGTTCACTAAGTTCAGCAATCACAGAATTTTCAACATGGAGCATGGGCATAAGCCTATTACCTTGAACAAGCTCAACATTTGCTTTGTTTGTTGCTAAAAGATCCACTTTTTCTCTTTCTGCTAAGATTTGATTACCCAGCAATTTATCTCTGAAAGATACCATCTCTTTCACTACTTTTCTATCGGCATGATTATCACTCTCTCCTCTATTGTCTGGAGGTTCTGGTGGTTGTACCACTGCGTTGAACGTGAATGTCATGATGTTTTTTCTTTCTCCGTCGTTGTTTTCTATTATGAAGTTTATGGGAACAACTGCTAGACTCAAGCTTTATAGTTGAAAATAGTGTTCATCGGTTACTTTAATGTTGGAATTTACCACAGATATAGTGATCTGTTTCGGGTTTTACGCAAGTAGAACCTGTGACCGTTTCGGGTTTGATACAGGCTGGTGCTTTGCAGAATGCTACAGTGGCTAAGCTTGATGCGGCGCAGACATATTTGGCCGTTGTTGATGTTGGTATGTCCCTCGGTGTCCCTAATTGAGTTTATGTCCCTCGGTGTCCCTAAATTGAGTTTATGTCCCTCGATGTCCCTAAATTGAGATTATGTCCCTAGGTGTCCCTAAATTGAGTTTATGTCCCTCATGTCCGTAAAATTGATGGTCTGAATGCAATTTCAATTTGAATAGTTATTCATAACCACCAATATAAGTGGAGATGGCCCTTAACACTTTAGAAGCAAAATTGTATATATGTCCCTCGATGTCCGTAAATTAAATATATGTTTCTCGATGACCCTATTGATGGTCTGATTGCAATTTAAATGTGAATGCTGAATCTTGATTATCCAACAAAATGCTAATTTGGAAAGCAAGAAATTGTATAATAGCTAAAAGAATTCTTAAGACAAGTATTTAGATGATGTGTTTGGACGACAATATCAAGATGAATTTTTTACGAAAAATGTGGATTACAATATGAATTCTTATTTTATGGTCTAAATGCAATTTGAATATGAACGTTTTATTCATAACTTGAAATGCAAGTTTAAATGACCCTTGGTAAGAAAGATGGTTGTGTGTGTGTCTTGGTTCTTTAGATGAGAAATTGAGTATATGTCCCTCAATGTCCCTAAATTGACTTTATGTCCTCAATGTTCCTAAATTGAGTTTATGTACCTCAATGAATGTAAGTGGAGCAGTCCCTTGACACCTAAGATGCAAAATGAATATATGTCCCTCAATGTCCCAAAAATGAATATATGTCCCAAGATGTCCCTAAATTGAATATATGTATGTTGATGTCCCACAATTTTCATAGTTTTGCTCTGTTTTGTTGCCTATTATGAGGTTTACGGGAACAACGTTTGGGAACAAGTGCTAGACTCAAGCTTTATAGCGAAAATTGTGTTCATCAGTTACTTTAATGTTGGTAATTTTTAGCACGGAGATTATGTTTTGTTTCAGGTCTGATGCAGGCTGAACTTGCGACTGCTTCAGGTCCGATACAGGATGGTCCTTTGCTGAATGCTACAACGGCTGAGCCTGGTTCGGCGCATACATATTCGGCTGCTGTTAATTTGAAAAGTACGACCCCGGGGCGATTCAAAATGCAATATTGATGCATCATTTGCGTAAGTCTTATTTCTCTTTTTTCTCAAAACAATAAATAAAGGATTATAACTGTTTTGCATAACCTATACTTTCATGATGAATTCTACAGGATGCTGCAGCTTGGCTTGAGTATTTTGAGTCCAAGGCATTTGAACAGCAAGAAGCTGCTCAAAATGGCATCAGAAAACCTGATGCATCAATAGCTATCAAAGGCCATCTAAGGTATAGTAAAATTAACCTTGGAGTTTTGAGTTGATACTTAATTTCTGCATTAGGAAGTACTCATGTAATGTATATTTCCAATGACCGTCATTAATTAATACAGTTCTTTTGGCGTTCTTGTGGCTAGTGGAAACATCTCAATTTTGTTGACTAATGGAGAAATTATTTCGTGTATGTTGTTTGCAATCATGGATATACTTGATATTTAAAAAGGACTTTGTATCAATTCTAAGAATACATTGGACACAGTACAGATAAATTTAATCTGCTTGTGGCTCATATGTGCCTGAAGACTAAAGTAGACATGACTCCTATTTTATGTGTTTGCCTTTGTAGAGGGCTATGTTATCCTCTTGAATTGTCATTATTGACATGTTTCATTTCAGTAAAAGAAATTATATATTTTTGTGTGTGTGTGTATCTGTTTTATGATATTTTTATGATAAATTCACAGACACCTTTTGTAACAATTTCCTATATTTCCAGGGTATTTGTCAGTGTGTCGGATCTTCTTGACTACATCAATCCTAATCACGATACCAAAGGGAGAGATGCAGCAACAAAGAGAAGAAACCAGGTAACAAAAGTGCCCTCCAGATTTAGTGTTCTTGATAATGTTCTCATCAGTTTGAGTCTTTAGGACCGAGGAAAAAGATGATATAGAAGAGTTGTCTAATTAATGAATACTATTGCCTGCAGTCTAAATATACATTTTTTGAACTTATTATCTGGCTCATATGATTGCTTTCTCTCTGCTTTAAGTCTGTAAGATACAGACAGCAATAATAAAACCATGTTTAATCTTAAATTTGGAGTTACCTACACTGTTTTTGCAAATTACCAATTCAAATAGAGGATGATGAATAAAGGATTTGCTCAGGAATTTATAATATACACGACTCTGTAATTTGCTAATGGATAGAGAGAAATCTGGCTTATGATCTATCTTGAAGAAGAACTAACCATCAATTAAATTGGTTTACTCGTGATATAAATTATAATGGTAACATCGAACATACAACTTATTCATCTTCATCCCCATTTCTGTATTTTCTTTATACTATAATGAGCTGAAAATAATATGGAATGTGCTTCAAGATCAATTTAATAAACCTTCTGGATACAATTTTTCTTGCCTCGAAACTATTATTCATCACATTAGTGTGAGAACCGGGACTTGCATACTTCCCCTATATTTTGTACTACAAATCATGTTTTTTTAATTGTGTCAGGTGCGAGCAATATCCTACCAGAACAATGTCTCAGCAAGTTCTGATGAGTCTTCAAAAGAAATCCTAAAAGAGGCTTCAGATGAAGAGCTACATATACCTGAAACAGGAGGTAGTGCAGATTCTGAGAATGAAACCAACTCGGCACCTGATCCAGAACTGCCAATTTTAGAAAAGATCTCGGACGAAAAGCCACAAATTTCTAATGATTTATTGTCTGAAGTTCATCCTGATGGAGATGATGGATGGCAATCAGTTCAAAGACCAAGATCAGCTGGTTCATATGGCCGGCGAGTGAAACAAAGACGGGCAACACTTGGCAAAGTTTATAGTTACCAGAAGAATGTGGAAGTTGGTACTGAACAACATCCTTCGGTAAAAAGTGCTAATCAGAATAGTAAGTATTATTTCTTGAAGAAGAGGACAACACACCATGGGGGTTATGCAGATAATCCTGCTGTGAGCATCAGCCAAGGCACTAAATTCGGAAGAAAGGCAGTCAAGGCTGTTGCATACAGGGTCAAGTCTACGTCATCTGCTTCTAAGACCGTTTTAAATGAGACACCAGAAATTGGTGACAAACAACCTGATTCAGTTGATGTTAATCCATTTAAGACCCCTATAGTCAGTCTTGGTAAAAGTCCTTCATACAAGGAAGTAGCCTTGGCTCCTCCTGGAACAATCTCCAAGTTGCAGGTCTACAATCCTCAAAGTGAGATTCCTATTAGTCATGAACGCGATGTTGGAAAACACAAAGAGGAAGATATCGAATCTCATAGAAACATCAATCCAACCCCAAAAGAGGCAAATAATGCGTTTAAAGAGAAGTCTGATGATTCTTTGTCTGATTCAATAGAAGATTCACAAGATGATACTGTAGTTTCTACTGACAAGAAAGAAGAAACTCAGTTGAACAAAGGTGTTCAAGATAATTGTGTGACTTCTGAGGGGCTTGAATCTGGGGACGTTGAAGCACAAGGAGCTGTTGATAACAGCATAGTGATTGATACAGTAGAGAATGTTGTGGACTCTTACACACAAGAACTTATTGCAAGTAATTTGCCTTGCAGTTTTGAACCTTCTGATAATATAAATTCTAGTCCACGTGGTAGTGAGGATTTAGGCCTCAATTTATTATCACCTAGTCAGAGTCAAGCTGGAGGCATCTCCTATAAGAAATTGTCTGCATCAGCAGCGCCATTCAACCCATCACCTGCCATTGCACGTGCTGCACCTATTGCCATGAATATGACTCATCCTTCTGGTCCCGATCCTGTTCCAGGTATTGGCCCCTGGCCATTAAACATGAATGTTCACCCTGGACCTGGTACTGTGCTACCTGCTGTTAACCCTCTCAACATGCATATCCATCTCCTCCAACAACACCAAACATGATGCAGCCATTGCCATTCATGTATCCTCCTTATACTCAACCTCAATCAATACAAACCAGCAGTGCTTTTCATGCCAATCAGTTTACATGGCAGTGTAATTTGAACCCTATCATATCTAAGTTTGGTCCTGGTGCTGTTTGGACTGGTTGTCATCCTGTGGAATTTCCTCGTTCAGTACCTATTGTTGAATCAATCCCTGATATCATTTCTGAGCCACTAGTGCAGTCTTATACCGTTGAAAGTCCAAGTTCAGCTTCAGTTCAGCTTGAGGACATTGATAAGCTTGGGGATTCTAATAAAGAGGTAAAAACTTCAGCACCAGAGATTAATGAAGATGGAACAGTGAGAGTTGATTTAGAAAGTATAAAATAAAATGGTAATCTAAATTTTCCCGGGACCAACAATGCTGGGAACGAACCAAATCAAAATGTTGGCTCGAACAACAGCACTAACAGTAGTGAAATGAACATGGATGATGAGAAAACGTTTAGCATTTTGATTCGTGGAAGAAGAAACCGAAAGCAGACTCTGAGAATGCCAATAAGTTTGCTTACCCGACCCCATGGCTCCCAGTCATTTAAGGTTATCTATAACCGTGTAGTTAGACGAAATGATTCTCCAAGGTCCATCAATTTCTCTTCTAGTAAACATTGTACAGCTTCTGCTTAACCTACAGTACTTTGTTGTTGCTAATGAATTGTAGCAGTTATTATGGATATAGAAGAACTCTGCCCCAAAAGTTCTCGTGAAGGATCGCGGTATTTCATAATTTGTGGATTCATTACAAATTGCTATGCCTTATTAGCTCAGTTTCATTACAGAATGCTACGGTGGCTGAGCTTGATGCGGCGCAGACATATTTCGCCGTTGTTGATGTTGGTATGTCCTTCGATGTCCCTAAATTGAGTTTATGTCCCTCGGTGTCCCTAAATTGAGTTTATGTCCCTCGATGTCCCTAAATTGAGATTATGTCCCTAGGTGTCCCTAAATTGAGTTTATGTCCCTCATGTCCGTAAAATTGATGGTCTGAATGCAATTTCAATGTGAATAGTTATTCATAACTACCAATATAAGTGGAGATGACCCTTAACACTTTAGAAGCAAAATTGAATATATGTCCCTCGATGTCCGTAAATTGAATATATGTTCCTCAATGACCCTATTGATGGTCTGAAGGCAATTTAAATGTGAATGTTGAATCTTGATTATCCAACAAAATGCTAATTTGGAAAGCAAGAAATTGTATAATGGCTAAAAGAATTCTTAAGACAAGTATTTAGATGATATGTTTGGCCGACAATATCAAGATGAATTTTTTACGAAAAATGTGGATTACAATATGAATTCTTATTTTATGGTCTAAATGCAATTTGAATATGAACGTTTTATTCATAACTTGAAATGCAAGTTGAAATGACCCATGATAAGAAAGATGGTTGTGTGTGTGCCTTGGTGCTTTAGATGAGAAATTGAGTATATGTCCCTCAATGTCCCTAAATTGAGTTTATGTCCCTCAATGTCCCTAAATTGAGTTTATGTACCTCAATGAATGTAAGTGGAGAAGTCCCTTGACACCTTAGATGCAAAATGAATATGTCCCTCAATGTCCCAAAATTTAATATATGTCCCAAGATGTCTCTAAATTGAATATATGTACGTTGATGTCCCTAAATTAGATTTTCATAGTTCTGCTCTGTTTTGTTGCCTATTATGAAGTTTACGGGGACAATGTTTGGGAACAAGTGCTAGACTCAAGCTTTATAGTCAAAAATTGTGTTCATCAATTACTTTAATGTTGGAACTTTTTAGCGCAGAGATTCTGTTCTGTTTCAGGTCTGATGCAGGCTGAACTTGCGACTGCTTCAGGTCTGATACAGGATGGTCCTTTGCTGAATGCTACAACGGCTGAGCCTGGTTCGGCGCATACATATTCGACTGTTGTTAATTGGAAAAGTCCGACCCCGGGGCGATTCAAAATGCAATATTGATGCATCCTTTGCGTCACATTTAAATAGAGTTGGGATTGGAATATTCATCCGTGACGAGCTTGGTCAGTTTGTGCTTTCAAACACAAAATTGAGTTGATTAAAAAAAAAAGACAAAATTGATTGCCCTTCTTTGTGGAGTGGATGTTGGTGAACCTCTTTGTGAGTATGTGTTCATAAATTGATGGTGTCCTTGGATGTTTCTAAATTTAGTTTTTGTCCCTCGATGTCCTTAAAATTGATGGTCTGAATGCAATTTCAATGTGAATGCTTCATTTTTTTTTTTTGACTCATGTGAATGCTTAATCTTGATTATCCAACAATGTGCTAATTTGGTGAATCTTGATAAATCAAACCTAAGAAGGCTATTTTGGAAAGTAAGAAATTGTATACTGGCTAAAAGAATTCTTAAGTCGAGTATTGGGATGATGTGTTTGGATGACCCTATCGAGATGATATTTTTTACGAAAAATGTGGTTTACATTATGGTATAAATGTAATTTGAATATGAACGTTTTATTCATAACTTGAAATACAAGTCGAGATGACTCTTAATAATGATTTTCTCATAACAGTAAATAAGGATGATAGTTGTGTCGTGGTGCATTCGATGCGAAATTGAGTATATGTCCCTTGATGTCCCTAAATTGAGTTTTTGTACTTCGATGTCCCTAAATTGAGAGTATGTCCCTCGATGTCCCTTGTAACAACCCAATATTTTATATACGCATTTTATTGATTTATTATTTGATAATATAGTTACTCCCTTCGGTCCTTTTTATAAGAAATAATTTGGAAAAAACACACATACCAAGGAACCTTCTCTTTCTTATTAAAAATTCTAAAATTTTACGATCTATTCCAAAACTAACCTTGGTGTATTAATTTATCCTTGTTTATTGTATCTATTGTAATATAGGGAATATGTCACTCTAATTAATGCATAACTTTGGAATGGATTAATTTGATACAATTTAATAAGGGTATAAATGGAATTGTAACAATAAATTTAATGATTGTTTCTTATAAAAAGGACCAAATTTATTTCCTAAATTGTTTCTTATAAAAAGGACCGGAGTATTAATTATTTTATATTGTATTTTCTATTTGATATATTTTAATTTCATACTTTACGTTAATCATTGAATGATTCGTTTTATTTTCAAGTATGAGCTAAATTATTGGTTAAGTCAAAATTGAAGTAATCTTGCACACTTATCTCTATTTCAAACTTTGAAACTTGTTTCTATTTCCAATTTTCTCTCTCACGAGCCAATGTTAATTAAGGTTATTAAAAGATAATATTCTTGATTCAATTGCTCATCATTCCCTTATTTATTTGATCATTCCCTCATTTATTTGATTCAATGTTAATCTCTCTCTTAATAGCTCTTAAATTCTACAAATGCTAGCATCCTAATTTGCCAAAAGAGACTTTCTCTTGTTATCTTCTCGTGTTAGATTCTATTCATGTGATGAAAAACCGTTCTTGCCAATTTATCTCCACCTACGTTTCTTATAAATGATTTATAAGGGAGACAAGACACTAAATATTCATTATTTTCTCACATGTGAAATTATTTCCTTTGAATTCCTTTGAATTGCTTTTAATTGCAAATTATTCCTTCTTTATTTTTGCATAGAGATTGCCCAAGTATTTTCCTTCGGCAAACTAGCCATATAAAAACGCCAATCTCTATCATTATTTTTCTAAGTGCCATGCATTAGTTTACAAACATGAAACAATACAACCTAGCTATCATTTAACTCATCATCATCATCATCTTCGGTCTATACAAAACATGTTGGTTTTTGAATAAAATGATCTATTATATATTAAGACATGCATCATATATAGGATGTGTATAGGAAAGTATGTGTAGTGCCTTTGTGGCAAGTTTTAGGAGCCTGTGTGGCTTGATTAATATTATTTTTAGCCTGTGTGGCTTGAGTCTATGTGGCTGGTTTAATTTAGCCTGTGTGGCTTGGAGCCTGTGTGGCTGGTTCTCTCATTGGTATGAGACTTATTATCCGGATCATTAGTATTTCATATAGAGTTGTCTTAGTCACATTGCATTCCATATAGAAAGGGAGAAAAAAAATACAATAGTAAATAATTATTACAATTATAATAAAAGCAAAGAAAAAGAAAAAGGAAGAAAAGAAAAAAAATATAGTTAGTCCATGGTAAAGCGGTGATCGTTGCTTCCTTGTCTTTCATTTGATTTTGCCGTACAATTTGTGATATGTGTAATTATATTGCCTTGTTTATTACTGCCGTTTAACAATAAGATGCTACCTATGTTTGTATATGTGACTCTTATCAGCCAAAAGTTTTTATAATAAACTAATAATTATATTTTCGATAAGGTGAAGTGTTTTGTTATTATTTTATAACATTTTCTTGTGGTGAGTATGATTCAATGTGGACCAGGAAATTGACCCTTACAACCAACATTTTAGGTACTCAAGGAGAAAGCTATGATTGAATGTGATGCTCGAAGCGCGCACGAACGGGGAAAAATTGGGTTTTGTAAATTGAGAATTTTATGTAATAAATAGTTCTTTGTTGTATTTTCTTCCGCTGGAAATTTTCAAACTATTGTTCAAATTAATTAAGTTTATATTTCAATAAATTTCATTTCAATTTCTTTTATAACTATTTTATTTTATGAAAAGAAAGAAAAATATTTGTACGTTTTATAATTAAGCAAAATTCTAACTAATATCTTGGATAAAAATCCGGGATGTTACATCCCTAAAATTGATGGTTTGAATTTTATTTTATTTTTGATAAAAATTGATGGTTTGAATCTAATTTCAATGTGAATGCTTCATAACTTCAAATGTAAATGGAGATGACCCTTGGTGTCTTAGATGTAATATTGAATATATGCCCCTCGATGTCTCTTAATTGAATATATGTTCCACGATGTCTCTTAATTGAATATATGTTCCTCGATGTCCCTAAACTAGATGTTCATAGTTCTGCTCTGGTTTTGTTGTCTATTATGAAGTTTATGGGAACAACGTATGGGAACAACTGCTAGACTCAAGCTTTATAGTTGAATTATGTTCATCAGTTATTTTAATGTTCGAATTTAGCACAGATATAGTGATCTGTTTCAGGTTATATGCAGGCAGAACATGTGACTGTTTCAAGTGTGATACAGGCTGGTGCTTTGCAAAATGCTACAGTGGCTGAGCTTGATGCTATATGTCCCTCGATGTCCCTAAATTGAGTTTATGTCCCTCGGTGTCCCTAAATTGAGTTTATGTCCCTCGATGTCCATAAAATTGATGGTCTGAATGCAATTTCAATGTGAATAGTTATTCATAATTACCAATGTAAGTGGAGAAGACCCTTAACGAGAAATGTAGTCTCACTACTACAAAAATTAGATTTAATAGCGCACATTTAATAGCGCTTAATTAAAAGGCGCTATTAAAACATAACACGGAGCTCCTTTAATAGCGGTTTGAAAAAAAGCGCTTTTAAAACTTCAAACGCAGGGACAATATGATAGCGCTTTTGGTGAAAACGCTATTAAATTCGCGAACGTGGATAACTATAATAACGCTTCTACGAAGAGCGCTATTAAAACATATACTGTATAATAGCGCTTTTGACATAAGCGCTAAAGTAGGAAAAATTAATAAAATAAATTTCTAAGTTGCTGAGGTTCGAACCCTTGACCTCAAAGTTGCTGATTAATTAATAAATAAAAAAATAAAGAAAGACCGTGATTAAAAGAGAAAATAGATCAGTCCTAATTCGTAATTCCATTACTTTCCTCTGTTTCTTCTCTCCATCTCATCAAAGTTCAAACCTCCATCTTTATCCTTATCAAGCTTCGTTTCACCCAGAACTTCACCGTCGACCATAAATCATTGTAGTTTCGTTCACACCTCCATCTCCACCAAACCCTAGTTCCTTTTTTTCGACCCAGCACATCCATGAACCCTAAATCTCGTGATTTCTCTCCCAACCCAGCAAGAACCCTAAAATTTTGCTTTCAACAACTCTGAATCCCTCACTCCCTTCTACGTCTTTTTGTGTGTATTTTAGGTTCGAAGAAAGGCATACCTGGAAAGGCTTTTGGGAAATTCTGGTTGCTTTACAGGAGCTCAAGGTAGTTTCAATTTTACTCTGTAATTTAATTTTTAAGATTCAACTTATTGGTTTTTTTTTCTTTTCTTTTCCTAATGGGTTTGTAGGAAGGAAGAGGGTTTATGGAAGGATCTCAATTCACAAGGTGGCAATGAAGATGTAAAGGGGAATTTTTTTTTACGATTTCTTAATTTCTTTTTTTAGAAGTATAATTGGTTTTATTAGGTTTGGTATTAGTTAATCTTGTAATAGTTTCATGATTCAATCCCTAGTCTGTTATTATGATATATTATTATTGCTGCATATAGCCTACCAATTGTTATGTGCAAATATTTGAAATCAAATGACTTATTTACACTACTTTTGGTGTTGTTTTTTCTACTGTGTAATTGTGGTTTTGGAAAAATTTACCTTCTTGGCTGCAGACTTAGGTGACAGAAGAATGATTTTCTTTTGTTGATTAAACAAAAAAGTATTGAGCATTTTGAAGCAACATCACCAAAATTTTGTCATGACGGGTATCTCTTGTTAGTGCATTAAAATTCACCAATATGTGATAATGCTATGAGTAAGAACATTAAATCTGATTTCTATATTGAGTTATAAATTCATGATTGGTATATTGATTTGATCTTGGTATTTTTGTACTTGAATCTGGCTTGATAGTTAACAAAGTTAACATGTACTAAGGCTTGATGCATGATGTATCCAACAATCTATTAATTGTTTGATTGCTAAAAGAGGAAAATAATTTGCTTTTGTTAGTATAAAAACTCAGACCGGGTACATGAGTGCCTATGGAGATTTTGCACAAAATTTGTGCTTGGACTAGTGTGTCATGAACTCAGGTATTAACAATCATGAAATCAGTGGTTTAGTGATCGAGAATTCTTAAATTTGAATTTTCTTGTGATATACTCGCAAAAGTTTGAAGATTAGTTTGAGAATATGATTGACATTCTATTTTGGTTGTGTGTGTGTGTGTGTATCCTTGATAACAAGTAAACTAAGGGGAAGGAAGGAAGGTAAAACTGTTGTGGTGGAGGAGACGATGACTGGTCCGTGTTTATGAAGTTCCAGCCATTAAGGTTTGAACACTTAGGTTTATCACTTACCAAGTTGGGAAAGGTATCATCTCAATCTTGATTTCTTTTTATGGATTATTTACCACTTACCAAAACATTTCTTTTCTTTGGATCTCTGTTTTTTTTTTTTTTGAATTCACATACAAATTCTAGGGGAAGCAATTTAGAACATTTGTTGCCTTGTCGAGTTGTCTGCTTTATGCAATGATTCTCATGCTGTTTGTTTTTACAATTTGACTATAACTTATAAGTAGCATTAGTTTATGATCTATTCAAGGCTGGTATGATTAAAGAAACAACATTTGGAACAACTAAACACTAAATATTATAGGTTGAGCATACTCAAGGGTTGTAACAATCGTCATTTGTTTTACTGGTTTACACTAAATATTTGAAGTTCACAATCACTAAGCTCTAGCTTCAGAAATTTTTTTGTCTTATTTCTTACACATTGCTTGATGAACCATAATTTTAATGATCATTTCTATGTTTTAATGCATTTCTGAAATAGAAATATCAATGTATGTACTTCTGCACCCTTTCAAATTTTTATTTATTTACTTCATCTTAGAAATATCAATGCATGTCGAATAACTAATTGGAAAAAGTTTGTTGTCAATGAGAGGTATTTTGTCATTCAAAAATAGCTCTTAGTCTAATAGGTATAGGCATGTGGGTTATTTACTTCATTCTCTTAATATTTTTAAGAAGTTGTAGGCGCCGGTGATTATTTCATTATCTTAATATTTGATTATATATGCAGACATATGAAAACAAATGAGTATATGCCAACAATGGTGGTTGTTGGCAAGACAAAAGCTGCTAACATTATGCATGCAAGGTTATCAATGGTGTCTTTCATTGATGCTTCTACTCTTCAATTGAAAGATCAAGGATGTGATTTTGGCTTATCAATGGTGTCTTTTTTATCTTTAGTTAGTTTTGTGATTTTTCCATCTCATTGCTTATCAATGCTAAGGAATGCACTTATATGCTTTGTAATTCTTATATTGATTAGTTTAAATGCATGTAAATTGTATTTGGATTTGAAGATATATGTTGTATACTTGTATTCTAGTAAATTGTAATTAGATTTGAGTTGTTTATATTTTGTTTATGATCAATAAAATGATACACCGTTTAAATGTCTTATGTGGTGTTTGCTTATGATAAAAAAAAAAACTGGATAATTATTATTTTTTTTACAAAAAAGAAACTTTTAAAAGCGCTTATTCAATGCGGGCGCTATTAAATATAAGACCTATAATAGCGCTTTTAAAATAAAACGCTATTAAAACCTGTTCCCATAGCTCTCCCAGACAGCGAAAAACAACTTACGACAGCGGTTTTTCGCGAAACCGCTATTAAATATTGATAATTGATAGCGTTTTTAAAGCGCTATTATAGGCACCGGACCTATAATAGCGCTAGCAGTTATAGCGCTTTTAAATGCTATTAAAAACTAAAAAGAACGCTATTAAATGCCAATATTTGTTGTAGTGTCTATAAAATACTACTGTTAACACAAACAGAATCATTTACTATTATCATGCATGTACCATTAATTGTTCACATTCTATATCTCAATTCCCCATTAATAGTTCTAGCTAGTAAGAGCTGTTATCATTCTCCACCCTATGTGATCTTCATTTGATTTAGATATGACTTTCCATGGAGCTCTTGTGAAAAGTACCCATTGAAATGGTCTACAACACTAATTTTTCTAAATTGTGTTGGTCTTTCTTGAGTTACAAGACTTGGTGCCGGAGCTAATATTGCTTGCATGTTAGGGCCATAAAAAGTAGCTAGTGAAATCCTCTCCTTCTCTGGATTAACGGTTGCTCGATGTACCATGCTTGGGTAAATTCCATTTGTAACAATCTGCAAATTAAACCATGATTGTCAATGCAAATATTCAAAAGTTGTGAAATGATCTTAATCACATATATACCTCTAACATGTCTCCGATATTGACGATGAAAAGCATTAGGCAGAGGTTTAACAGGAATCCATTGTCCATCCTTTCTTATTTGAAGGGCTTCTATGTCACTGATTTGAAGTAGGATGGTTAGGCCACCGACATCTGAATGAGATTTTAAACCAATGACTCGTTCTGGTTCGGGGCATGGAGGATAATAATTTACCCTTATGATTTGAGTTCCTATGTTAAACAACTCTGTCATTTCCTTAGGATTTATTGCAAGAGCATTTGCCATAAGTTCAATGATTTTGATGGCAAGTTTTTCCAATTCTGCCCATTCTAGCTTTTGTTCCTCAGATAAAATGAAGGCCTGACCAAATCCCTCCATCTCTCCTTCTTTCTGCCATAGCTTCTTCTTTTCTTCCTTTGGTAGTTCAAACAATGTTTTAGTGTCTCTCTTCATATATTCCACCAACGAAGTACTTATTCCATGATTAACCAGCTACAATGATTTTATTATTACACATATTAGTTGATAAAATCATCTGCATCAATATATATGTACTATGCACATTTTTATCTAACAGAAGGAATAGTAGATGACTACTATTCATGTAAATTACATCTCTAATTTCTACCAAGTTTGGTGTCCTTATTGTTGATGGTCAGATGATTTGGAATTCTAATTTTTAGTTAGATGACCATTAATTCGTCCTAAGAGAGAAAAGTCTACTCTAGTATTAAATATAAGGAAATAATTAAATGAAAATAAAGGGCAGTTTGAGAAATTCAATTACTACAATGCATACTTATTAATTCATTTTCCATCTCAATTCCCTAATTGTTCCAGTAAGAACTGTTATCATTCTCCACCCTTTGTGATCTTTATTTCATTCAAATATGATTTTCCACGGATCCCTTGTGAAAAACAAAGATTGTAGTAGTCTACTGTCTACAACATTTATTCTTCTAAACTGTGCTGGTCTTTCTTGAGTAATAAGGCTTGGTGTTGGAGCTAAAATTGCTTCAAAGCTAGGGCCATAAAAAGTAGCTAAGGAAATCCACTCCTTCTCCGAATTAACTTTTGCTCGAGATTTTCAATGCTTTTATAAATCCCATTTGTTATAATCTGCAGATAAAACCATTTGAACCCTGATCATGACATCCGACCTAGCAATTTCAGCATTCCTGTCGGTTGAGCTAGGATTTGTGGACATACATAATGAAAGTTGAGACAAAAAGTTGTGAATGATTTTTTTTCGCCGAGAGTCGTGAATGATTTTAATCACATATATTATATATATACCTCTAATATGTCTTGAAAACAATTTGTGCTGAACGCTGGTGCTTATCTTAGAGCGTTGGTCACCATATCCATGTGCTTCTTCCATCAAACTGCGTAGTCCCTTAATTTTCTGAATATGCTCTAGTTTTCTATCACCATCTTTCAAATCAATGCAACACCAAATGTGACGTGTCCTTTCAGGGATATCTTGCACGTTATCACCCTCTATTCGTAAGCGGGATTCTCCTGACACTGATTTCTCTAAATCATGGATAAGATCATGCAAGGTGAAGTAGTATGTATCAGTCCATAATGGCATAATTATGGATTGTTGGAAAAACGACATTGACACTAGACGATTGAAGAATTCATTACCCAAATCTTCTTCGCTTTCGTATCTTCCCCAACACTTAAGTAAACCTTCTGCCATCCAAAGCTTGATTAATTCACCTCTGTCAAACTTACAGTCCTCGGATAATATAGAACAATAAGCAAAACAACGCTTCAGATTGGAAGGGAGGTTAAAGTAACTCAATCTCAGTATGGTTGTAATGTTGATGTCACCCTCGGGTGAATGCCACAAATCACTCTCCAATATCTTAACCCATTCACGTTCAGAGAATTTTCTTTGCAAGAGATTCCTCAACGTTTTCAGAGCTAAAGGTACCCACACTTTTCTATTATTTTCTTGCCTATCAATTGAAGATTTGGATATTCGAACACATTCCTGCGTTGAAAAGCATGTTTCACAAGTAAACTCCAAGAGTCACTCTCCTTGAATTGATCTAAATGATGTAGCCGCGTGGATCCCATGATTGATGATTGATCTTAACTGTTGATCAGAACAGGTAGAAGGCCAGCTGGAAGTCCGTTGAGCAGGTGGTAGGCAGCAGGTCCGAGCAGATGATCCACGGAGGGGGGGTTGTACCTGCAGGTGCTCCGATGCCTAAGTCAGTAAGGGTAGAGAGCAAAAGAGATACTAGAGAGAAGTTAGAGAGAGAGAGTAATTGCAATAATGAATAGTGTCTACCTTGCTCTCCCATGAGGGAGAGTATTTATAGCCCCCAGCTCTGGGCCAAAGGTCCTCTTAGTGGGCTGGACTAGCCAAGGCCCATTAAGAGGGACTGCCAAGATATTACCCTTAGATAGTGGGTAGAGTAGTAATTTTACCCTATCTTGGTGGAGAGGTTGTGCCATGTTGACATGGAGGTGGTTGGGCAAGCCATGTGGACTTTGTGAGGGTCTAGGTGGACTAGCATTAGTCTAGTCCAGAACAGGAGCCCCCCAAGTCGTTGCTCCTAGGCATAGGAGTGATGACTTTAGATGTGTGCCCAAGTGCAGAAGGAAATCTCCCTGCAACCTCTCTTGAACAAAAGTGGACGAGGAAGTTGCTCGTCAAAGCCTTGCTCGTAGCAAGCATCTGCAATGTTTTGCTCGAATCGATTTTTCGAGGATGTTTAATATCTTACTCGTAATTATGGTTACGAGGAAGTATGTGTTGTTCGTATCTCCTGCGAGGAGATATTGCACAAGATGGAATAGTTGCTCGTTGTTATAGCGAAGAGATAACAACGAGAAGTATTGTTGCTCGCAACGATGACGAGGAGATGATTTTCAAGAAAGAATTGTTACTTGTTGATATGTTGCTCGTTGCTCTGGCGAAGAGATAGCAGCGAGGAAGTTTTATCGCTCGTTGCTATGACGAAGAGGCTAGCAACGAGGCGGCTTTATTGCTCGTTACTATGACGAGGAGGTTAGTAACGAGGAGGACTGTTTGTTGGGAATGTGAAATGGCGCATTTACTGCTTTGATTTTTACGAGGGAGTGTAAGGACCATTGGATCAAAGCGTCTCTTCACTTTCCTGGCTTGATCTATATAATAGAGGAGAGTGAATTTCATTTTCACTTTTCACTCTCTCTCTTCAATTGTGATTCTGGATATTCTCTCTGAAGTTTCAACTTGCTTGTCAGATCGTTCTTCAGATTTTCTTCATATTCAAGGTAATTCTTCCAAATTTTGTTACTTAGATCCATTTTTTGTTGTTCCTGCCCAGTTTTGGGCGTTTTTATATGAAGAATGTTATGAATTTATGAACATTAGGATGAATGTGCCGGGCACCGTATGAATTTAGTGTCGGGGAGCTTTCCTCCCTTTTGAAACTCTAGGTTAGACAACTAGTGACGGGGAGCCTATCTCCTCGTTTCAAACTTTGGATAGTTTATTAAGTGACGGGGAGCCTATCTCCCCGTTTCAAACTTTAGATAGTTTACATGCCGGGGAGCTTTCCTCCCCTTTTTAACTTAGAGAATTTTGCTGAAAATTTGTTGTTTAAATTTCATGCCGGGGAGCTTACCTCCCCGTCTTTGACTTAGAGAATTTTGCACGAAATTTGCTGTTTAAACTTTAGTGCCGGGGAGCTTACCTCCCCGTTTTGCCTGCCTTACCCTCCTCGGTTTGATTTTGATTGCCATTTGAAAAGGGCTTTGGTCGGGGACAGCGTCCTCGTCCTATCTTGCGCCCTTTCACTTGAATTGCGGTGAAAGGGTGGATTTGATCATCGAATTCACTTTGTTTTTACTGCATTTCAGGTTTTAAAATGTCAGAATCCGAGGAGGTTGTGGAAGTGCAGGGTGCGGAGAAATATACGCTGGTCGACTGTATAACTGATCCTGCACTGGATTGGGTTGCTCCTGAGCCCCGGGGAATAGCTTCGGCGCTTACTCCCGAGGATTCTAAATTGCATACCACTGTCGAGCAGAGGAGAGCAAACGAGCCCAAACACTGGTCGACCCGTCTACCCGGGAAGGATGAACGGGTGTGCTCGTCTTTTGACGGGCATGATTTTGCTATGTACGAGTTCGTCTTTAAAGAGATGGGGCTTAGACTGTCGTTCAGCCCTTTTGCTGCAAGTGTTCTCAAAGCCTTGCAAGTGGCTCCGTCACAGCTGCACCCTAACTCCTGGTCGTTTATAATGGCGTTCGAGCATCTCTGCGTGTATAAAGGTGTTCGTCCCAGCCTTCCCCTCTTTTTTAGGATCTTCAAAATTCAACGCAAGCCGACGAAGGAAGTAGGACGGGCACCTCGTCAAAACTGGGTTTCGTTGAAGCATCACGATGATGTCAAACTTTTTAAGATGTTCGTGGACTCCATTAAGGATTTTAAGGAGAGGTATTATATCGTCCGGCCAGAGTCTCCTTCTGCCCGGGAGAGTTTACTGGAACTTGAGGAAGATATAGACGAGCAAGGTATTGCTCGTAAGGATGCCAGCAGGCAAGTCAGACTTCGAGCAGTTCCTAAGTTCCCGTTGAGCTGGTCGTACATCCACTTCCAGAAGGAGCCTAAGGAGTATACAACCGGGGACGCAGATTTGTCTCCCGAGGACAGGGCTGCCTTCGAGAGTTTGAAGGCCTTTGTGGCCGGTTTTACTCCAGGGGTCTGGACGACTCGTAAGGGAGTTATAATAAGGGACGAACACGGGGAGCCGAAGGCCTCTCCTCGCTATATTAATACTAGGACCCTCCTTAAGTGCAAAAATGCCGGGGAGGTTAAATTGTGTTTGGGTATTGTTTCCTTTCTTTTTGACTTAGAAAAATTTCTGTTATTGTTGTATGTATTCCTCGTCCCTTATTAACTTGCTCGTCGTTTGTTTGCAGACGGAATGGAAACCATTGCTGAGCGAATGTTGAAGGCCAAGCAGGATGAGAAGGCGAGCAGATCTGGCCGAGGAAAGAAGAAGATTGTTGGGAGCCCTTCCGTGCAAGTGAGGCCGGGGTCCCCTTCCTTGCAGATTGTTGGGAGCTCGATCGGTGGTTCGGGCACTCCTACCTCAGCTGCCCGGCCTCCTCCAGTGAAGAGGATGAGAGAAGAAGATCCCCCGGTTGAGGAGACGGGCATGGGAGGATGCAGCAAGTTTCCAGTTCCCCGGTGCTATACGGTGGAAAAAAATTTTTGAAAAATATCCTCCTGAAGTCTTTGATGCCGAGCGGTCAGCAATTCTTGACCAGGAGCCAGAGGTCCGTAAGCAGCAGCATGCTCGTGACATGGCTGCTGTGGTGCGAATGATCTCGAGCTCCCTTGTCCTTGGTGACGAGCGGGAATCTTTACTCGAGCAGCTGAACAATGCCCAGGCCAGGCACGAGCGGGCCAAAAGTCGGATCAACCAGCTCAAGATTGATGCGGATGACCTCAAGGAGAAGCAGAAACGCTGGGGTGACCAGGTGGAGGAGCACCGTAAAAGGAGAGAGGAGTTGGATGCTGCTCGGGCTGAGATTGAAAGGCTTATTGCTGCTATGGCGCCGGGCGAGAACGAGCACAAGGCTGCCGAGGGCTTGACTACCCGAGCAGACTTGGTCAAGGTGATTGCTCAGTTGTCCCATGACTTTGTAGAGGGCACTGAGTACGCCTTTGAGAATGCCGTGCAGCAGATTAAGTGCCTTAATCCTGATGTGGAATTGGTGACCCGGGGAATGCATGTGAACGGGGAAGTCAAAGATGGCCAGATTGTTATCCCTGCTGGCCTAGACGTCTCTGATGACGAGGAGGTTGATGCTGAAGTGGTGCACGAGGAGGATCATGAAGACGAGCAGGAAGATAGGTGCGAGGAGTAGATGTCCCTGGTTTTTCTATTTGTAATTTGTTTTGTCTTTTTGAATTTTGGGGCCTTTGAGCCATGGTTTGTAATATTGGAACAAGTGGGCTTTTGTCCCCGTCTTTTATTTTTATGACAATTCCGGGCAGGTGCCCGTTTATTTATCTATGCTTGTTTATAACTGCTCGTCTATACCTGCTCGCATGTATGTTTCCTCGTCTTTTAACTTAGAAAATTTTACGAAATTTCGTTGTTTTTAAAATTTCAACCGGGGAGCTTCCCCGTCTAATAACTTAGAAAATTTTGAGAAAATTTCGTTGTTTAAAATTTCAACCGGGGAGCTTCCCCGTCTAATAACTTAGAAAATTTTGAGGAAATTTCGTTGTTTAAAATTTCAACCGGGGAGCTTCCCCGTCTAATAACTTAGAAAATTTTGAGGAAATTTCGTTGTTTAAAATTTCAACCGGGGAGCTTCCCCGTCTAATAACTTAGAAAATTTTGAGGAAATTTCGTTGTTTAAAATTTCAACCGGGGAGCCTCCCCATCTAATAACTTAGAAAATTTTGCGAAATTTCGTTGTTTTAAAATTTCAACCGGGGAGCCTCCCCGTCTAATAACTTAGAAAATTTTGCGAAATTTCGTTGTTTTAAAATTTCAACCGGGGAGGTCTGGTCCCTACTTTTAACTTAGCGAAATTTTATGCTAATTTTTTGCTCAAAATCTGAGCCGGGGAGCTTGTCCCCATTTTAAACTTAACGAAATTTGCTGTTTAAACTTCGTGACGGAGAGTTTCTCTCCCCGTTATTGAGGTGCTCGTCTGGGCATGCTGGTATGCTCATTCGAGCAAGTTGGTGTGCTAAGTTTTGCCTGTTTATTTTTATGCCTGTTTTGTATACTTATCATATTTTTGCATGTATGAATGCTGCGCTCGTTGTTATTTTGCCGGGGAGGTTTCCCCTGCTTGATACTGAGCATGTTTTATTGAGGGTAGTCTCCTCTGTTTTGACTTAAACAGTTTAGGGAACTGTATAAGCACTTAGAGTTGTTTCTAAGTTACGCGAATACGAGCACGCTAGTGTACCTTTCTTCGCAACCTGAACCTCCCATCGCGAGCTGGGTGCTAGGTCGTGGCACGGGGACGATGGGCTCGTTTCGAGAGTTATCCTCGTCTAGCAGGAGTTCCATTTCCCTTATGGTGAATTAGTTCCCCTGCTATGGTTTTAGATGAGCACGTGTGCCATGGTGCCCTCCGTTGTTTAAGGTGCTCGATTCGTTGTGTTCTGAAGTGCGAGCAGCCTTTTTTGGTGTGGCAATAACTTAGCTGTAATATTGTTTCAATTTCTGGGCATTCCAAGGTCGAGGAAGTTTCTTTCCTCGAAGGTCCTCGAGATAGTATGCACCATTTTCTGTTTTGTCAATGACGCGGTATGGTCCTTCCCAATTGGGTGCAAGTTTGCCATCCTGGGAGTCTGCATTGCGTCTTAGGACGAGGCTGCCCACCTCGAATTCTCTTTTGATGACTTTGGTGTCATGACGGGCAGCTATTTTCTGCTTCAGGGTGGCCTCTTTTAAGGAAGCTCCCGTTCGAATTTCTTCGACGAGGTCAAGCTCCTCTCGAAGTGCTTCGTCATTTTGCTCCTCGTCTAGAGGTTGCTCAGTCCGACGAGATGGTTCCCCAATCTCTACGGGGATAACTGCCTCTGTTCCATATACCATTCGGAAGGGGGTCTCTCCGGTTGTGGAGTGTGGGGTTGTTCGATAGGCCCAGAGTACATTGTCAAGCTCTTCGACTCATTTCTTTTTGTTTTGGTCGAGTCTTCTTCGTAACCCTCTCAGGATTACTCTGTTGGCTGCTTCAGCTTGCCCGTTGGTTTGGGGGTGCTCGACCGATGTGAAGTGCTGCTTGGTGCCCAGGGCAACAAGGAATGCTTGAAAATCTTTGTCTGTAAACTGTGTTCCGTTGTCTGTGACTACCACCTGTGGTATTCCGAATCTAGCTAGCACATTTCTTTTGAAGAAGCGCAGGATTCTGAGTGATGTGATGTCGGAGAGGGGTTCGGCTTCCACCCACTTTGTGAAGTAGTCCACTGCTACTATTAGGTAGCGATTTTGATAAAGTCCTTTGGTAAAAGGACCAAGTAAGTCCATGCCCCACCAGGCGAAGGGCCAGGGGGAAGACAAAGATTTTAGTTCTCGAGGGGGAGCTAAGTGCATATCCCCATGCCTTTGGCATTTGTCACATTTTTTTACGTGGTCTTTGGCGTCCTGTTGCATAGTAGGCCAATAGTACCCTGCTCGTAGAGCTTTCCTGGCAAGTGACCTTCCTCCTAGGTGCTGGGCGTTAATGCCCTCGTGGACTTCGCGCAGGATGTAATCTGATGTGTCCTCGTCCACGCATTTTAGGAGAGGAATGGAAAATCCTCTCCTGTATAATTTTCCATCAAGGATGACATAGGTGCAGGCTCTTCGTCTGACTACAGCTGCTTGTTTCTGGTCGTCAGGGAGAGTTCCGTGCTCGAGGAAGTTGTATATTGGAGTCATCCAACAGTCTTTGTCGCCAATGACGTTTATGTCCACAACCTTGCTTGGTTTTTCTATGCTTGGACGAGGGAGTATCTCTTGGATGACAGATTTGTTTCCGCCCTTCCTTTTTGTGCTTGCCAGCTTGGACAGGATATCTGCCCTTTTGTTATGCTCGCGGGGAACATGTAATATTTCAACAGAGTTGAACTTGGTGATCTTTTCCTTTACTAACACTAGATATTCAGAGAGGTTATCATTCTTGGTCTGGTACTCTCCTAGTACCTGTGAGGCGACCAGTTGCGAATCTGTGTAGATTTTTATCTCCTTGGCTTGTACGTCCTCGGCCAAACGTAGTCCAGCGAGGAATGCTTCATATTCTGCTTGGTTGTTTGAAGTTGGGAAGGATAGTGCTAGGGACACCTCGATTAGTAAGCCATTCTCATTTTCAAGAATGATGCCTGCACCTGCTCCTGTGGCGCTTGATGCTCCGTCCACAAAGATTGTCCATTTATCTGCTCCGTCCACTGTAGGGGAGGAGCTCGTCATCTCTGCGACGAAGTCAGCTAGGACTTGGGCTTTTAGAGCTTTTCTGCTTTCGTAACGAATGTCGAATTCTGAGAGTTCGAGGGACCATTTGAGCATCCTGCCCGCCATATCTGGTCGGCCAAGCAAAGATTTGATTGGTTGGTCTGTTCGGACCACAATTGTATGAGCCAAGAAATAATGTCTTAGTCTCCTCGCAGCATAAACTAGTGCAAGGGCTATTTTTTCAATTTGTTGGTATCTTAGTTCAGGACCCTGCAAGGCTTTGCTCGTAAAGTATACTGGTTTCTGCCCTTCGTTTGTCTCACGAATAAGAGCTGCACTTACAGCCTCTGAGGCGACGGAAAGGTACAGGTATAATACCTCCTCGTCATTTGGTCGTGAGAGGACAGGTGGCTCTGATAAGGCCTTTTTCAAATGTTGGAGAGCTTGCTCGCACTCCTCTGTCCATTCGAAGACTGCTTCTTTCTTTAGTAATTTGAAAAAGGGAAGTGCATGTTGTGCTGATTTGGATACAAATCTGGAAAGCGATGTCAGCATTCCATTAAGAGTTTGTATGGACTTCTTATCGCTCGGAGTGGGGAGCTCGGCAAAAGCTCTGCACTTGTCAGGGTTGGCTTCAATTCCTCGCTCGGTTAGGTAAAACCCCAGGAATTTCCCTGCTCGGACCCCGAAGGTGCACTTCTCTGGATTAAATCTCATGTTGTATTTCCTGGCCTGCTCGAACACTTTTCGAAGGTGCACGACATGGTCGAGTTCCTCGGGGGATTTTACGATCATGTCGTCCATGTATACCTCGAGCATGTCTCCTATTTGTCCTTGGAAGACTTTGTTCATCATTCGCTGGTATGTGGCTCCTGCATTTTTGAGACCGAAGGGCATTACGTTGTAGTAATAGTTGCCCGACTCAGTCATGAAAGCTATTTTTTCTCTATCTGCCACTGCCATTGGAATTTGGTTATAACCTGAATAAGCATCCATAAAAGACAATAATTTAAAGCCAGAAGAATTATCAACAAGTCTATCAATGCAAGGTAAGGGATAAGAGTCTTTAGGGCAAGCCCTGTTAAGATCGGTATAGTCACAACACATCCTCCACTTTCCATTAGATTTTTTGACGAGTACAACGTTGGACAGCCAGGTTGTATACCTGGCCTCCGAAATGAAATTTGCCTCTAAGAGGTCTTTTACACATTTTTCTGCAGCCTCCGATTTCTCAGGAGACTGCCTACGCCTACGTTGTACAATGGGAAGTGCAGTAGGATCAATAGTCAGCTGGTGACATGCTATGTTGGGGTCCAAGCCGGGCATCTCGGAAGCGTGCCAGGCGAACAGATCAGCATTTTCCTTCAAGCAGGCTTCAAGTTGCTTCCTAGCAAGTTCGGGGAGCCTAGTCCCAATCTTCACTGCCCTGCTCGGGTCTTCTCCGAAGGGCATCAGCTCGAACTCCCCGTCTGGAACTGGACGACGGTGCTCTTGGCTTGCCTCGTCGTCTTCCTTCTTCTCTTTGCGGAGCTTCTTCTCATCCTTGTTTTCCTGTTTGGAAAAGCGGCTGTCGAGGTCGATGGAGCTGATTTCTGGCAAGGGCAGGGAAGTTGTTGCCTTGGACTTCTTGGACTCGGGGAGCTGCCCGATATATTCATTTCCTTTGGAGGAGGCATTGAAGACTCTCCTTGCAGCTTCAATGTCTCCATGCAGTGTCGCAACTTGGCCTTTATGAGTATAATACTTCATCTTGAGGTGGGCAGTTGAAGGGACAGCCATTAAGTCAGCAATAGCTGTCCGGCCCAGGATGCACTGGTAGAGAGAAGGGCAGTCTACTTCACTTTGATGGTTTTCGAAGTTTCTTCAGAGCCAACGGTGACTAGCAGGTCTACATATCCCCATGGCTTAGTTGTTGCTCCATTAAATCCGGAGAGATCAGATCCAAAGTAAGGGGTGAGGTAGGTCTCATCTAATTGCAGAGTCTTGAAAAGTTGGGAATACATGATATCACAGGAGCTTCCTTGGTCGACCAGTACCCTGCGGACGTCCATATTTGCCATGTCCACTCTGATGAGCAGGGGTATCTGGGAGTTTGCAGTTCCACCGGGCAGCTCTTCCATATAGAAGGCTAAGGGTTTTGATTGCCCTCTTGGTTTATCCAAAGTTGCACTCAGGTTGGAGGAGCCATCTATCAATTCTTCAAATTTTCTCTTGATGGATCCCACAGTCTGTTTGTCAAAACCTCCACAAGAGATAACCATAGCTTGGGCAAGTGCGTCCCATTTGTTCAGTGTGGGAGCAACATAGGTGTCGTCCAAGTAGTCAGGGACAAAGAAGTCTTCAGGTCTGGAGACGGCAAGGGCAACTGGCTTGTGCCCGGATTTTTCTGGTGCAGCTTCTTCGGTGTTGCTGGTCTCAGCAGCTTCTGCCCGGGGAGCATTGCCCCTCTTGACGTATTGTTTGATTTGCCCATTTCTAATCAAAATTTCAATGGCGTCTTTCAACTGGATGCAGTCGTCAGTCAGATGGCCGTAGCCTTTGTGGTACTTGCAGTATTTGCTCTTGTCTTGGCCAGGCTTTGAGGGTTGTTGTCTTGGAAATTTAATTCCTGCTTTAGTGAACTTAGTGTAGTTGGGAAGATTCTGCATCTAATTGCTCCGCTGACCCTTAAGAAGTTCAGGGTAGCATTGACTGATGCGATGTGTTCATCTGGGTCAGTAAGTCCATCATAAGCTGGGAGAGCAGGTGGTCGCTCAAATCCCTTTGGAACGGGTGCTTGAAGGATGTCGTGAGATAAAGGGCAGCGGGGATCCTCCTCGTCGCTCTCTTGTGAGTTTAGGGGAGGTGAGCCCTCACGATTAGGAGTAGGGCTCCTGGAGAATTGGTCAGTGTGATGGCTGCGGCTTACTAGCTGCCCTTGTTTGGTCATCAAGCTGAGTCCCTGGGGAGAATGATGACGAGGAGGTGTTCGGTCCACAATTTTTCCTTTTTTCACATTTGGAGAAGATATACCCTCGCGGGGAGGGGAGACATGGTCTCTTTTCTTGCCAGGTTGCTCAATCCTCTCGAGGGCAGGTCGTCGTTGTCTGACAGTTTCTTGACGAGGAGGGGATTGAGAAGTAGGAGTTCTCCTCGGGGGAGAGTTGTTCCTTGAGAATCGCTGATTCCTTTCCAAGCGATCGAGTCTCAGATTCTGCTCGTCCATTCGGCGATTCTGGCCTTGGAGAGCTTCGGTGGTTTGTTTCAGGGCAGCTATGAGTGTTGCTAGTTCAGCATTGGTAACTGAAGCAGCGGACAAGTCGGTCTCTGCTGATTTGCCCTGCTCGGATTGGGGACGCTTCCCTGCCTGCTTCTCAGTCAAGACGACCAAGTCGCCATCCTCAGAAGTCCAGGAAGTTTCCTGCCCGTCTCTAGGGTCTGACTCGGGGAGGGCCTGGAGGTCAGTGATGGGAGCAGGAGACAGGCGGGGAGAAGGTGGAGGAGCAGCGTCCTCAACGTCATTGTTGAAATGAGATGAACTGGCCATGACGAAGAAGTGATTGATTGGTTTTGTTCTTTAGTTTTCTTGTTCGAAATAAAGAAGGGGAGAACTCAGTTCCCCACAGTCGGCGCCACTGATCTTAACTGTTGATCAGAACAGGTAGAAGGCCAGCTGGAAGTCCGTTGAGCAGGTGGTAGGCAGCAGGTCCGAGCAGATGATCCACGGAGGGGGGGTTGTACCTGCAGGTGCTCCGATGCCTAAGTCAGTAAGGGTAGAGAGCAAAAGAGATACTAAAGAGAAGTTAGAGAGAGAGAGTAATTGCAATAATGAATAGTGTCTACCTTGCTCTCCCATGAGGGAGAGTATTTATAGCCCCCAGCTCTGGGCCAAAGGTCCTCTTAGTGGGCTGGACTAGCCAAGGCCCATTAAGAGGGACTGCCAAGATATTACCCTTAGATAGTGGGTAGAGTAGTAATTTTACCCTATCTTGGTGGAGAGGTTGTGCCATGCTGACATGGAGGTGGTTGGGCAAGCCATGTGGACTTTGTGAGGGTCTAGGTGGACTAGCATTAGTCTAGTCCAGAACAATGATCTTACTTCCTTGTCACGCGTTGTGACGATGATCTTACTTCTTGAAGATCCACGGTTAAAAGGAAGTAGTAATTGCTCCCGCATATTCCCATTCCCATTTGTGCTACTCCATACATCATCTAGGACAAGCAAATATTTCTTGCCCATTAGCCTCTGTTGCAATTGACGTTGGAGTATTTCCATGTCTTCACTATATGCTGCGGAAGATTGAAATGACTCGAGAATTGATCGTGTGAGACGAACAACATCATTAGCTTGTGTAACACAGACCCAAGCTTTCATTTCAAATTGCTCCTTAATTCTGTGGTGATTGAAAACTTGCTGGGCAAGGGTTGTCTTACCCATCCCACCCAGACCCACTATACTGATTATAGGTGCATGCTTTTCACCGTCACTGTCCGATAGTAAAAAATCGATGATTTCCTCTTTCTCAAGCTCTCTACCATATATATATGACAGATTCATCCTCATCCACCAAAGTTGCAAATGGTATTTCGTTAAATAATTCTGAGGGTGTGACATGATTATCCTCACGAGTTGCTTCTCGAAGTCCTAATATATCCTTGTGTCCCTGCAAGAAACTCTAGTCTATGTAGCAATACTTTAGTCATAATATAATCCTATATTCAAATCGTTTTATAAAACCTGAAACAAAGTGTCGAATTGTGCCCTTTCGTTGTTGTTGCGTGTAAGTAGAAATCACATCAACGAATGTTTCAGATCATCAAGCCAATTCTTTATGGATTAGTCTTTGTACTGCTTTGTCTCCGCGTCATCCAGAACATCATTGATAGAAAACAGTTTTCTCACCAGCTCTTCATCGAAGTTGTCCTGACAACCGAGCTAAACTCACTTGACATTCCCATTTTATTATTAATAGCTGCAAAACTGATATGCCATACACATATTTTAATTTAATATTCTCATGTTATTTATTATTCACATATTTTAAAGAGTATTGTTGATGGTCGTTAGAATATTTTTATAAATCTAAGCATTAGTTCACGGTGATCCACTTAATGAAAACCATTCAACATTTGTTAAACTACACACTTAATGTGAAATTTTCATCCCTAATAATGCAAAAGCTACCTTGTACTACCTCAATTTCTAAATATAACACCCTATTGAGTTTATAAATACATTTGGTTGATTCAATAACAATGAATCTAGCAAAAAAACAAAAAATTGACAATTCTTGGAACAAGTGAATAACAAGAAATTCTCGACATTCCTTCGAGATTCTCGATTGGTGCTAAACAAACTATAGCACATAGTCATATTTCACGGGTTAATAAAATCCAAAAGGTTTATCCATCTCTACACGTCCATAATAGACATATCAAAATTATTGTGCCTCAAATAACATTCAAGTTCGAGTTTCAAAAGATGGAAGTCTAGTGTAATTTTACATGGGGAACTAATTGGATTATTGTGAGAAGAACGAACGGAGGTGGGCCTTTGAAAAAACAACTGTGTTATATCTTTTTCTATTATCTGTAATACATATTTTAATATAAATATTAAATACATTCACTTTTAAATGATAAATTTGTAAAAGTAATATTAATCGTCAATAATTTTAATACTACAACCAACTTTTTTAATTCTTGTTATGTACACAAGGGGTCAAACATGAGTTTTAAATAAACTTAATATCATAAAATTATTTTGATTAAACTTAAATGAGAATAATGAGAATAAGGTTCTAAAACTTATGGAGTGTGAGAAACGAGAATCAAGTTCTTTTCTTATACTAATAATTATGAATATTATAACACAAATAAACATAACATCAATGGGGGTGTAGCTCATATGGTAGAGCGCTCGCTTCGCATGCGAGAGGCACGGGGTTCGATTCCCCGCACCTCCATTTCTGATAAATACATTCATTTTTTCTCAACGTACAAACTAACAATGAAGCTAGTTATTTCCCATGCAAAAACAACAATACATAACGTAATTGCTTCATTTTTCATCAACTGTGATGCTTATATGTTGTTGTAATCTTCAAAGAAAAAGAAAACAAGTAAGAAAGTGATGTATATTAAGTAAATAACTGAACGCAAGAATAAATTTCATATCTATTTTCAAAATTTGATTTCAACTACTTTAAGTATTCCAGATTTTGATGTTTTTTCTTTTGTTTTTGTATAAATATGTACGGCGTCAACAGCTGCTTCAGCAGGCCCCCTAATAGATACTAAGCAAGATTCAATAAGACGCCGATATCCTTGCTCAGGAGCAATAAGATGAGTGGTTGTTGATGCCCATCAGCATCAGTAATTAGTTTCCGCACATTGTCCGTTGATAGATGTTTGTCAAACTGCAGTCTTTTTAGAGCTGCTGGAAATTAATGTTCAAATACTTGATAGATTTTCTCACCAGTTGTGGACAATAAATCATTTCCAAGTTATTGTACTATATATATATACTTGTGATGTAATCTTTATTGAATAAGTGAATGTGATTACTCTTCCCTACAATTCCTTTCTTCTCTATAATCATCTTCAACTTTATGTGTGTGTGCGTGCATAGTTCCTACGTCTACCACACCTATCCCTGTGTGTGCCTGAGCTCGCGCCTACTGCGCCTATTTTCCGTGTTCTTGGCTCATTGTGAGCCTATCTTGCTGTGTGATAGTTCTTTACGCCGACCACTACAACATTTTTGTTTTTCGACCACACTTCAAAATTGTAGCCTAAACCATGAAAACTGTTGTCTAAAAGTACAGGGAACAGTTTTCACCCGTTTTATAAGCGAGCGTTACCTATTGTCTAAGGTTACAGTTTTTTCGCGTTTTGGCCACACTTTATAAAACTGTCGCCTATGTTATTGAGAATAGGGTACAGTTATTCATAAAACTTTAGGCAACAGTTAATACGCGTTGCCTCCATTATTTACAGTTTATAATTGTTGCCTATAGATTAAGCAAAGGGAACAATTTTCAAATGTCTCCATTATGTATTGGCAATGCTTTTTAATGTAGCGACAATAATTTCGAAAAGATTTTAACCAAATTTAATATTCAAAGTATATATTTCAAATAAAAGTGAGCAAATATATGAACTCCTTCATTCAAATGTTTGTAGTATTACATAATTGCATAACAGAGTACCTCCTTTCTATTGGTACTAAAAGGGAGCAACATGTACTGTGACTATACAAATTAAGACAATATTTTCTAAAAACCATAATAAAACTAAAATTGGACACTTTTGGTGTAAATAGTAAATTTCCTTTCATCGCCTCCAATCTTGAATTGGTTGCAAAATCATATGAAGAAGCACCTATAACATGCCTTCTGTTACTTTTCAATGATCTTTATCAATTCCAACATTTCTTTGATCGTAATCCCTTTTCATCGTATTGCTCCAATGCAAAACCTGCTACACCAAATTAATCAATAGTTGAACAAAAACAGAACTACAATGTCACTATAACTTTGCTAACAACACACCCTCTATACACTAGAATGCATATTGCCATTACAAAATTAGAGTATCACTGTTATCTCTAATGTAAATGTACCAAATTACATCTAGCCATTTCATTGAAAATTCAATTTCCTATTTGAACTATTTATTAGGAATATGAGAATAAGTGATGGTTCCTTTTATATACTCAACAAACCTGCTCCTAGACTACAACAACTCTTAAATAAAAACAACAATATACCTAGACATCCTCTAAAAGGTAAAGGGCTGCAAAACCAAACACAGTGGTGTCTACATTGCTAAATAATGAAAAATAATAAAAGAACAAGAAAACCAAATCAATTAATTAACAAACTATATCAAGAAATCTACCCATGTTTCATATATGTAATAGAAGAAATTATATCACCTGTGAAATGAGAAGTTGGGTCCAATTTAGAGTAATCTTTGATTCTTCTTCCTTTGTAGGCAACTCACTCAAATAGCAAGTCTATGAATCACAAAAAATAGTTTTACTATTACTAATTTAATTACACTTCAAATTATGCTCAAAAAAGATACTAAAAAGGCTGTAAAGCCTTCTTAATTTGTCGGGAAATGCCTAACCAGTTAGTAATTGAGCTGCATTATTCACCAACACCAAAGTAGTTTGTTTTAAGGCATGTTTCAGTTAATTCCTCCTTCTCACTTAGTTGTGATGCATTATTCACCTACACCAAATGTTAACATTTCATACAATTGATTATCAATTGGTTTCTTTTGGAAGGAAAAAAGCAACGAGATATAAGAAGTAATTTGACATTTCAATATCAATTTCATATTCAATATTATCCTCATTATTGTGAAGAATGCAACAACTACCTATATTGTACATATCAAAAACTTCACATCTCAATTCCATTTATGAAAACAAGTCCCCCCGTCATTGGTTTATATCTCTCAGTGCATTACCAATATGTATAGCATACACAACATCATTGCATCATCATTTTTCATGAGTTTTTAGTCAAGGTGAATTGGTTCATTCGTACTCCAATCATGAGTTTTCACTCAACGTGAATTGGATCATTCATAAAACCACTATCCTCTACATACTAAGTATTAACTAGTAATTAGTATTTAGTAATCACTATATTTCACAAAAAACCAGCAAACCCAAACCCAAAACCAAAATCTAGAAAGTATAAACAATTATCATAAACCTATACACACCAAAAACCAACAAATTGTGCCATTCAAATACGGCCAAATCTTGTTAGGTTTGAAGGTTAACAAAATATGAAAAACATGCAAATAATAATCAGACAAATTAACATCAAGCTTCTAACTGAGCCAAGAACAGAGAAATTTAGTTTAGGATGAAAGAGGATGTTAGGTTTTTGGCACAATTTAGGGAAAACCCAATCTAAGTTGGAGTCGATAAAGAGACTCACTGATATAAGAAGTTGATGTTGGTCAACACTGTGGAAAATACCTGCATAATAATGAGTTAATAAATTAGAGTGCTTCTTCCTGACATAAGAAAATAACAAAAAACCCAGAAAAAACAAGCTAGAAGAAAATAAGAACAAACAAACCCAAAATAACTTACTAGAAAAAATCCTTCAACAAATCCAGATCTGCATTCTGCTAATTCCTTCTCAGTGTTCGTGCTTAAGCTAAAGCATACAGATCAATCATGAAACCCTTATCGTAGAAACCAACTCCGCTAGCTAATCTATGAAATTATGACGCCACTGAGACAGGGTCTCCAGATTGAAGCCATTGATTTTGGTCATAAAAAAAATACGAGAAAGAGGAATAGATCAGAAACTCTAGGAAAATAGGGATTGAATGGTGTAAGAGAATAGATTAGAAACCCTAAAAATCTAGGGATTGAGCGGTGAGAGATAATTTATAAAGCTACAGATTGAAGTGGATTTTCAATTTTGTGGTGTTTGAAGAGATTTTTTTTCGAAAATTGCAGACGGAGGAGAAGGAAGCCACACTGTGGGGGTTTAACTCTCAAACTTGTTTTTGTGTGTGATGGGTTTCTCTACGCCTGTGTTTGGATGGGATTAGTCTTTTTTTTTTGTTGATGTAGATTAGTCTTTTAATTGAATTTGAACAAGTGTGGTAAAAATAATTTTATAATAAAGTTAAATATTTTTTTAATGTTGAATATTAAAAGCAATTGTTAATAAATGTTGCCTTTTGTAAGAAATAATGTAACGCCTTAAAACTGTCCCCACAAATATCTATAGGCACAGTTGTTGACTATTGCCAAAGAAATATCATAGTATCAGTCCGAAAATGTTCCCTTTTCTATTACAGGGAACAATTATCTAGTGCTGCCTAAAATGAATTGGCAACAGTCATAACATGTTAGCTAAGCCACTTTTAGGTAACAGTTTATACAAGTTGCATAAAAAAGTGTTGCTAAAGACAACAAATGTTGTAGTGGACATTAACAGTGTCTGTGCTATACTTAATAATTATACTGTATGAGTTTAACACAGACACGCATATATATATATATATATATATATATATATATATATATATATATATATATATATATATATATATATATATATATATGAGCTATAATTAAATAAAATTAGTTGTGTTCGAGAAGTGTCATAGGAATGTTCGAGGTATGCCAAAGAGGTCTGACAGGTGTCGTTTAATCGTCGGTCGGACACGCATAAATGCCTTAACCTAGGAGTATACATGCTATACTTCTTTGAATCTACAAATTCACTCTTCTCATGTCAAGAACTTTGTCAAAAGACACCAATTCAAGGGAAAAAATTCCTGAGGTAAACTTTTCAATGTAGCCCACAATTTTTGTATTGAGAGGTTACATCCACTGCATCAGTACCCTTGTCCATAAGATCAATCTTCGTCAAAACTCTAAAAGTAAGTCTTCTTACAATTGCAAAGGACAAATCCTATTCCTATACAGAGGCATTAACATTTATCATTTGAAAACAAAAAAAACATTTATCATTTGAAAACAAAAAAAACATTTATCATTTGAAAAAGTTAAACTAGAATTGAAAGGAGCCGCGCGAACGCAGGCCCCCACTGCAACAAATTATGATGTAGGCTGTTCTACTTGAGAACACCTTAGGCAAGCGCCCCTCCTAAGTGCAATGGAAGTCACCAACCTAGGCCATGGACCTTCTTGATCATCCATAGACCCCATCCAGGTAAGTATGTTGTAACTTCCCACTCCCTCTTTATTTATAATACCCCAAACACTTTCACATACATGTTTCCACCGATGTGGGACTAATAAGCTATTATAATCAACTTGGTTAACTAAAAGTCACACATTATTTTATGATTTATCTCTATTGTCCAATGAATCTCTTCACATAAAATTGGATTCTACAAAGAAGTTTATTCCTTCCTGCATACTGTTTTTGATCATCTAATCTATTTATGTTTTGTTTTCAAACATTTTGAAGTCCTTCTTTTCTTTATGTTCACTGAAGTCACCAGCTCTCAAGCAAGACTTGACTACAAAGATTTGCCGTCATTGCCTCTATTCAGAATACACAAAAACCAACATGTAGTTGGTATGAGGGATAAGAGATTCAAGTATGTTTGTGGTACCCAGTTTAAGTGTTTGTGTACTTATACATTGAAATTGGTTGGAAACTGAAGCTATGGTGTTAAGATGATGGACGAGTAAAGCACTCCAAGTGGTTCATTTTTTTAGTAAAGCAAAGCAACCTTTCGCGCGAGGTGCTCACATTTTTTGTCGTCTAGGTGGAAGCTGGCGGCATGGCTTGCTTAACCGTATATATGGAATAGCGACTCGCCCCGGATCTCCGAATAGCGACAACTCGCGGTAACCATACCAAGACCTGAAATTTGAATACTTAGTTGGAAATTAATTTAAAATTAGAATCCTTAGTTGAATATTAATTTAAAATTAATTTTTTTTAAAAAGTGTTGTGGCAAGTGAGTTAAAGTCACACATTGCTTAGAAAAGTGAAGATTGAATATTTTATAAGTGAGAGGACCCATAAACCTATCACCTTAAGGTTTTGGGTTAAAGTGTGGTGTCCAACTTACTTGTGAATTTGTTCTTGAACTCAATGTGGATGATCTCCCGGTTGTCCCCTCGTCAAGACCCAACAGGACTCGCCCCGGATCTCCGATTAGCGACAACTCGCGGTAATCATACCAAGACCTAAAATTTGAATACTTAGTTGAAAATTAATTTAAAATTAGAATCCTTAGTTGAAAATTAATTTAAAATTAATTTTTAAAAAAAGTCTAGCGACGAATCTCACGCTTTAAGTACAAAGCTGTGGAGAATTGTATATTTAAAATGTTATAAAGAATCAACAAAGTTATTATCTTGATTAAATGGTATAAAGAATGAATCTGTTTTGGACATTTTCCTTGTCATTTTGTCACCGAGCACAACACACGGATGCTCATGATGGTTCATTTCAAACTATAGCATTTTTTTTCTTCCTTATGGTTCATTATGTAGCTACTTATGGGTACGATTAGTTTATGATTTCAAATGAATTTATGTTGTTTGTTACTTTGGATGTACGCGTGTGTTGGTGTAGACTATGTACTCCCTTCATTTTATTATACTGTCCAGTTAGAATGATAACACCAAATTAAAAAAAGTTGATTTTTGCTAAACTCTAGATTAGGTCTTTTAAATGAATTTAATTCAATGTTGCTTGACTCCATGTAGTATTTGAGTACTATTTTGATTAATTACGAAGTTAGTTTCATTCAATTATTCTATATCAACAAAGTATCCAATTTCTGCTCTAAGGATTAACATTTTTTATATGAAAAAGTTAAACTAAAATAAGAAGAGACCGCGCGAACGTAGACCCCCACTACAACAAATTATGATGTAGGCTGTTCTACTTGAGAACACCTTAAGCAAGCGCCCCTCCTAAGTGCAATGGAGGTCACCAACCTAGGCCACGGACCTTCTTGAACATCCATTGACCCCATCCAGGTAAGTATGTTACAACTCCCTACTCACTCTTTATTTATAATACCCCAAACACTTTCTCATACATGTTTCCACCGATGTGGGACTAACATAATAAACTTGGATCTACAAAGAAGCTTATTCTTCATCTTCTATAGTCTTTCCTGCATACTGTTTTTGCTGATCTAATCTATTTTTTGTTTTGCTGATTTAATGTATTTTTTTGTTTTGTTTTCAAACATTAATTTCTTGACTAAATGTTATAAAGAATCAATATGTTTTGGACATTTTCCTTGTCATTTTGTCACCAAGCAAACAAAGGCCCCACCTACACGCATGTTCACCTAACCTAACTCTACCGAAATTCCGACATCACCTATTGCTTCAAATTGCTCATGATGTATACAATGCCATTTTTTTTTCTTCTGATTCATTATTACTACTTAAGGATACCATTTGTATTTGTCTATGCAACTTTTTTGTTGTATTTGTTACTTTATATCTACAAACCAAAAAAGATAGTGTTACATGTTACATCTCATTGGTCCAATGATGCGCAAAAAGCATTGGAAGACATAAATAGCATTGGAAGACCTTAAAGTTCCCCTGCACTAAATTTTTGAAAAAAGTGATACATCTCATTTGACACTTTTTATCCTATAAAAGGGCATTTGAGTTGAGTTGGATAGTAGAGTCTCACATTAATAGCAATTGTTGTTGAAGCCGTGAACACATAAATTTTTACATGTGAGTCAAGTTTACTTTTCTTTTTTTTTTTTCATTTGCATTTAAGGAAGAATTTGGTTAGATCTCGATTCTATTAATAAAATATTTAAATTTACATATATATATAGACAAAAAGCATTTGCTTAATAAAAAAATCATGTGTTTAGCTTGTAAGATTGACTTTTAGTATTTCTTAGCTTATGTGTTAATGTCTAAATTGAGTTTTGCAAGGTAAAAAGTTAACATTTCAAATTATCATCATCATCATGATTCTTGCATATGTATTGGATATTTGCTCAACATTCACATGTTCAAAGTTATTATTAATTACACATTTAATTATACATAAGCAGGGTAATAGGTATAGACTATAGACTAAAATTTCTGTTGTTATGGTGGATTATTGCAGGTTCAAGAAGTCAAGAAATTTTTGAATTGGAATAAGCTTTTTTGTTAACAATGGGTTGCAATACCTCAAAAGTAGCAGAAAATGCTATGGATGTATCCTCTAAAGTTGGTAAAGATAAGCTTAATTCTTGTTCTGAGGATTTTTCTATCCTTGCTTCTGAAACATCATGTAAGTGAAGAAAGATATTTTATTTGTTTTTTGTGTGTGAAAATTTAATTTGATATGATAATTTGTAAAGTTAAACCTAGATGGATAATTTGCATTAAGGTATGTTTGGATTGACTTATTTGAACTTATCTACTCACATATGTGAGATTGTTTAGAAGAGCTGATAAAAGCAGCTTGTGACATGTTCATTAGCTGTTTTTAGCTTATACTCATAAACTCTCGAGGATAGCTTATGAAAACGGTTTATAGCGTATATATGAATTCAATTTGACTTTATTTTATCTTGTTATAGAAATAGCTCACACATGAATACTTATATGATAAGCACTTCTGGTATAAGTGCTTGATTAAGTTGTTTATCAAATGAGGGTTTCATATAAGCACTTGTGTGTTTTCATTTGAAACTTTTTTCTTGTACCTGCAGTTACTATAGGAGAGGTTGAAATCTTGAAGGAGTTGTATAAAAAATTAAGCACTTCTATTGTGAAAAATGGACTTATTCAAAAGGTAATTTTAAGTTTTAGCAGAATCAATATCTTTGTACTTGTTAGATCCATTTCTTGCAGATAATTTTAAACAATTGATTTATGTATATACAGGAAGAATTTCACTTTGCTCTTTTTAGAAATCGAAACAAGCGAAATCTCTTTTTGGATAGGGTATGTTGCTCTGTCTTAATTATTTGTTCTTAACATGAACTATGCAAATATGGCATTCTATATACCCAAAAAACTTATGCCAAATGCCTTTCAGGAGGTGTTTGGAAAAGCTTATTTGGGCTTATCTCATGAAAATAAGCATGTAAATAGCTTTTCATCCATATTCAAGATTTACCATGAAAACAATAATGTAAATAGCTTTTCAAGTATAATTGTTCGATATTTTTTGAATGACGACATTCTTCTGACTCCATGTATGCAGATGTTTGATCTTTTTGACGTAAATCACAGTGGCCATATCGAGTTTGGTGAATTTATCCGATCTTTGAGCATCTTTCATCCAAAAGCTCCTCAAGCAGAAAAAATAATATGTAAGAAATATAAGTCATTGCACATAAGCAATGTTTAATTAAATTTCAAGATGATATGGTTAAGTAAATGATTACTCATTGTGTAAAATTCCTTTTTTTGCAGATTCATTTAAACTTTATGACTTGAGGCGTACCGGTTACATTGAGCGCGAAGAGGTAAATACTCCTACGATCTTTCAAAGAATATATTGTATAATTCTTTTGACAATATGGCTAAAACAAATTAATCTCTTAGATTTATGCTTCTTGATTTAACATTGTTCATATGGAAATTAACAGTTGAAGGAGATGGTGTTGGCAATTTTGGTTGAATCTGATCTAGTTCTCTCTGATGATGTGGTTGAAACAATTGTGGACAAGGTAAAAATATCAGAATTTGAAATCATAACTTTATAATTTTTCTATGGAAAATTTCACATATATATTTTGTGGGGTGTTAACAGACATTTCTAGAAGCAGACTCAAAAGGTGATGACAGAATTGACTTAGAAGAATGGAATGAATATGTTAGAAAGAATCCATCATTACTAAAGAACATGACTCTACCTTATTTAATGTAAGTTTTAAATTTTATAACATGAGACACATTCATTCCTTGCATTATGATGTTAAATCTTTACCATACATATGAAATCTAATATTAATATAATTAAATGTTCATTTAGGTATATGATTAGATTATTTTTCTTTTAACATTGGCTAGTCGATAATGAATTTATTACCTCTGGTTCATAATATAAGATAAAGTTTACTTTTTATATACATTGAGTAACTAATGTAGTTGATCTATAATATAGGTCAGATACTGCCTAAAAAGTAAATTTTCTCTTATATTAACAACCAGATCGAGGGAGTATTTACTATGGACTTCATTGATGGCTATATGATAAACAACAATGAACTCAAGCATGTCCTTATATAATTTTGTTAGCACTTTGTTGTTTCTAAATCACTTCTTGATTTCTCTTTTCAGGGACATAACTCTAGCATTTCCCAGTTTTATAATGAATGCAGAAACTGAAGAATCGTGCTCATAGGCCATAGCTTGAGTATATATAACAACAATAAGATTTCACCTCTGAAAGACGCCTACACCTAATGGTTTAAGCCGTTGTTTCCATTTTTTCGTTGACCCCAATCCAATACGAAAACGAGTAATGAGTCCCTTTATGTTGTGGGCAGCAGAGATTATATTCTTATTTTTCTCTTTGCTTAGTGTTTAATGCATATAGAAGACATGAGTTTTGATCCATGGTAGACCAAATTTTAATTAATAATCATGTCCATTTATTAAATGGTTATTAAAAATTGGTTCAAGAAAGTGAAAATGAACATTATCATCTGTAATACGTCTAACATGTTCTTTTTTGCTCAAGACCCTACCACGGTCCGTTGTGGTATGACACAATCATGGCATGTCCAGGATTATAAATATATTTTTCAAAATCCATTCTCTTATGCTTTTTTTTTTTACTCAATCATTCTTTTATGATTTTATTGATCAAAATTTATGACAAATCTCTCTTCATTGTTTTTTTTTTGACAAAAGGGTGCTTATAGCATTTCATTAATTAAAATGTGTTCAATACAACTTGGAGCATGAACCAAGATCTGGAAACTAGCTGATAATGTGGCCGCCTTAGCTAGACAATGGGCAACCTCATTTGCTTGTCTCCGCACAAACTCAACACTAGAGTTTCTATAATAATTATTAAAAACAAGATTACAATGATCCATAATAACACCAAATTCAGAGGAATCTTTAACTGAAGAATGGAAGCTATCAACCACTCTCTTTGAATCCAACTCAAAGTCAACAGGACCTAGCTGGAGCTCATGTACCCACTTTAGCGCTGACAGAAGACCGAGTGCTTCACCAATGTGTACCTCGCATTTTGGTGTGAACCATTCCGTTTTAGCTAAAACGAAAGCACCATGTTCGTCTCTGATACAAATCCCAATGCCAACTCTGTCAGAGCTCGGCGGGAAGGAAGCATCTATGTTGCATTTCACTCGGCCGATCGTCGGTCTACGCCAAGATCTTACCGCAGAGTCCTGAACAGTCGGGCCTGGCTTGGAAGTGACAATACGGACTGCTTTCCAATCCTGCAACATATTAATAGCACGGGAAAAAACAAAATGTTGAGCATCAATTACATTATTCCAAATCTGATTATTACGTTGCTTCCAAATACTCCACAAAACACAAGCAAATACTGCTGAATCATCTTTCGACAGCTGCTGCAGAATTTGAAAGATAATGGTCGGAGCATCATTATTATTAGCTAAAGCATTTGAGACAACTTGAGAAAAACCAGCCAAATTCCACACATTCATTGTTCTTTCTCAATCAAATTAAAAATATAATTAATGTGGTAAGAAAAAAAAATTATGAATTAGTTTACGAATTTGTCCTTCATTAATAATATGTGAAAGATGAATTAAAAAAATAATAATAAAAAAAATAACGTTAAATATTTCATTACTATTATAAAATGACTTGTATTTTGATTTACTTTTTTTCTTAAATCAACTTATATAATTTAATGCGGAGAAAGTACATACTAATAGTCTAAGGTATCGTTTGACCTGACTTTTTTTCCTCTTATTTAGAGCTTATGCAAACAACTTATGCAATTTTTATATATTATTATAAGTTTGTCAAGGTAGTTTATGATAAAATAGCTTATAAAATTACAATTTTCACTAGTGTGAACTTATAAAATAACATAAAACTTAATTTATATTGCATAATCTCAAAAAAAATTAGGCCAAACGGACCCTAATACGATTAATATAAAAGTGAAAAATAGATAGGTCTAGTTATGCCAGATTAATGATATGAAACAGTTTATGAAGATCTATAAAATGAACGTTACATGTTTGAAACATTAATTAGTGGACATGGTTGATGCTAGTGGATTGAGTAACGGTAAAACAGCATTATAATATTATTATTAAGGGTTGGTGTGGGATGATGATCAGAGATAAGGACGGGATAGCGCACTCTGATTAATTTTTATTGTAAAGGTTTATCGACATAACATCCAGCAAATTCTTTATCAAGATGCGATCGGGAGGACTAAAATTACTTGATTTCAGAACTGACTCCGAATCAAATTAAATTAGTGGTGAAAGTCAAAACTCATTATTAAGATTCAACCTCACTTCTTTATCAAGAGTTCAAATATGAGTAATTAGGTTGAACTTATACTTAACAATATTAATATTTTCAAATCAAGTTATACTTTTCAGAAACCAAGACATTATCTTTAAATGGTTTATGAGTTTCATCATATAATGAATTTATTCGAAAAAATTCGAATTTAATTTTTAAGTGAAATAATTTTTTGTCAGACTTTAATTATCTCGTGAAAGAATTTTAAATTACTAGGGCCTCTTTCCCTAAACCGAAATTTTAATTAATTTTTTTACTGAGATATCATCGCCTTGACATAAGAGAGTGGTACTCGCCTATATAGGAGAGTCCATCTCGATTGGTGGGCCATATTAGAATTTATTTTTCATTTATATGGACTAAGCTATAACGAACGAACTTGGATTCCATGCAGTTGAATTTTCGGTGCAGTTGTGCAGTCAACACATTTATAGCCATCTGATAAAGATCGGAAAATTATGATTTAAAAATGGTATTTATTGACTGCATTTGTTTAAATCGTCCGATCGTAATCGGACAGCTATAAAACAACTGGATGAAAAAAAGACTGCACCAGATCCAATTCCATAACGAACATGACCGAAGTCCAAAATGTGTTGGACAGTTCAATAAAATAGTAAAAATAGATAAAGATAAATAATAGTAAAAATTATAAACTATTATACAAAAGAAAAAACTCAGTTGATGGATATATTATGCAGGAGAAAAAAAGAAGTAAACTACAAAAAATATTTGAATATTCTCGCCCTAAATCAGTCATTCAGTCAACTAAATATTTTCTTTGAAGTAGCGTCAATTAAAAATTTAAAAAGTAAAATGTATTTGGTCCAAACACATCATATGAATCTAAACAATTTCTTATATTTTTTTTTGTTTGGTTTACAATATTGGCAATGAGAATCAAACCTAAGACCTCGTACATACTACAAAAATTTCTCACCATTAGATCAAACATAATGACTTAAAAAAAAAATTCTTATACTCCCTCCGATCCTATATATAAGAAAAAGTTGACTTTTTAGATTCATTGTGGAATTGATGTATCTAGACAATAATATAGTCTAAATACATTCATTCTACAATGAATCTAAAAAGTGAAATGTTTCTTATATATAGGACCGAAGAAAGTATTAAATACAAGGGGGAGTATATACGAGTACAAATTTCTTTTTTACGGATACAAAATTAATTAATACATGCTCTCTCCTGTCCTAAATATAAGATAACTTTTTAGATACATTGGAAATTCAATGTATTTAGACTATAATATAAACCAAATACATTAAATTCTCAATAAATCTAAAAACTATATCTTGTATTTAGGATAAGTATATTGCATTAGATATGTTCAATTGATGTTATCTAAAATAAATCTAAAATCCATTTATAGCAAAAAAATAAAATAAATCTAAAATCCGATTAAATCCATTTATTTATTTTGACACAGATTAAATCCATTTATAAATTTTCACAAAAAGAATTATAACTTCAATGCTGAGATCGATGGCTATGTAAGTGATTGAAAATATTCCTCATTCTCTTAAATTTTTACCCTAAATTTCTCATGATAAAGATAGAATAAATATTATTACTTCTATGTAAGGATTAAAGGTGCATTTGAAGGAACTTATTTGAACTTATTTTATGACAAAAGTGCTTGTATAAGTGACTTGTGATAGCTTAAGAAATTAGTTTATGGGACATCTTTACGCTTTTCAGCTTATTTCAATATAAATTCTCCATGATATCAAAAAGATATTCATAAAATACGCTATTTGATACATAATTTTCAAAAAATGAGATCACGTGGAACAAATAGTCAAAGTCACCATATATGAATCATATTCTATAATCAAAACTTATTTTAACATTTCCCATGAGCAATATTGTCTACAAGTATAATTAGGTATACCTCCAACTCTTATTGAAAATAATAAAATAAAGGATACATCAAAAATAAAAAACAAAGTGACATTTGACGATAAAATTGCAACTCATATAAAGAAAACTAAAATCTTATATGATTACACTAATAAAATAAAAAAATGATACATCCTTTCAAACTTATAAAATATTATAAGAGATCTATTACATTAAAATATAAACAAACTACGATATAAATTAATAAAAAATCTAATATTTTTAAACAACTTTTTTTTTACTCATATACTAATATTAAATATAATCATATTTTAAAATAATATATATATTATTTAACTATATGTGATTATAGTTATCACAATTATTATTTTTTATTTATAAAAATATTTTAATTATATATTTTAATCAAACCCGTGCGTTGCACGGGTTTACCCCTAGTAATCTTTTATATTATAAGCTTGTATACATAAGCAAACTCTAAACCCTAATTTGTTTTCCCTGTTTTCCCTCCATTTTATCTTGCAATTTTTATTAAAAAATAATACAATTTTGTCTTGACTAAGATTCAAACACGCAACCCTTCAGTACAAGGCAATATTTCCAACCACTATGGCAAGTATACCAATTGTGATTAAAATTATGTGCAATAATTGATAAGCACCATCAATTTTAAAAGTATATCATATCAAAATTATTGTTGACTATATTATTTATCACGAAATATTTTTATGTCTTTCCTGATCAATGATTTTTTTTCTATCGGATCATAAATTTAGAGAATAATTATCATGTGAGATTTGGAAAGTTATTATCACGTGTAATTTGGAAAGTTATTATCAAACTCAATTCTGCTAAATCAATTTTTTTTGCAATACAACCAAACACAACCATAGTCATGTCACTAATCACATTCATTATTTTGATTTTAACATTGCAGACTTAATATTAACCGATGATCAATTGATACAATATGCACTAGCAGACCAATTGTGATTTAAATTATGTCGACAAAGTGTTAAGCTCCATCAACTTTCATAGGAAAGATTTCATACGATAATTAAGCAACATCAATTTTCGTTGCACAATTTAAACAATTAAAAATCGATAATCTCTTATCTCTTATATTATAAGCTTGCTAACATAAGCTAACCCTAAACCAAAATTTTCCCCCTCTCATTTTCTCTTTCTTTTTATTGCAACTTTATATTCAAAAAATACAGATTTGTCTACGATGGGAATCGAACCTGCATCCCTTACTTACAATAAAATCTTTCAACCGCTAAAACATGCAATTCAATTATGAAAGAATTTAGGAATCCTAATATGTTAACCCTGTTTTCAATAAATTTGAATGGCGGAATTAATCACAATTTTTATTTATTTATGGATGTCTACTTAAGTTTATGTTCTTGATTGTGTCTTTAATTTTTTTTAACCTTTAATTATCATCAATATTTTAACCTATAGTTATCAGCAATTTTTTTTTAATAAGTAATCAAAACGATGTGGTTCCAAAATTATTTAAAAAATATATAAAATATAAAATAAGCACATAAACAAATATAGAATAATTAGTTCATGAAATTCTCTATACTACTCTTATTGAAAATGCTCTTAGAATTTTTGTATTTTATTTTTTATTATTACATATTACACCTAATTAGACCCATGCACCGCATGGGTTAAAGTTCTAGTAATAATAATAAGGGGTTTTCTAACTTAGACCCTAGTTAGGTCTAAGTTAGCAAGGTGCACCTTTTCAATTGGACCAAAATACCCATTCTTTATAATTAATTAACCAAAATACCCATTAATAGACGCGGATCCAGTGTCGCGCGCGTACTGAAGGACCATGGTTACAGACCGTTGATTTCCATCAGACAGCCAAGATCTGATATCATCAAGACTGTCTGATCAATCCGACAGCCCAGATCATCCTGATCCATCAGATTCCAGCGCGTGCGCCACACTGGATTACACCCTGGAGAGAGAAAAATTTGCTTTTTAAAAGTAGGACACGTGTCACATAATGGTTGGCTGGACGTGATTTTTGTTCATTTAATACTTTGAACTCAATTATTTCGTTGTAAATTAATTTTTTATTTTTTTATATTTATACCAAAATTCATAATTTTTTTTTCTACAAATAGAGACTTGGTTCGTTTGATTTGGACACCGAAAAAAAAATGCAATTTTTCACTACCTTAATCTCATTTTTTGTCTACTAAATACGTTACTTGTGTGTTGTAATTTAACACGCACCACTCAACCAACTCACTGAAACCATTATACCAGGAAAATAGTAGATAATATTCTGGAACTTTTGGTATATTTTATGAAATTTTTGGAGACCTGAAACTATTTTTAGTTAATTAAATGAGATAAAACGGTAATTAAAAACTAATGTTTGCTTCTGAAATCATTTTACTGGTAGAATGGTTGCACATAGTTGTATTCTGAAACCATTTTACTGGTAGAATGGTTTCAATGAGTAATTTATTAATTGTGTTTGCTTCTGAAACCATTTATCTGGTACAATGGTTTCAGAGAGTTGTAATCTGAAACCATTTTGCTGGTAGAATGGTTTCAGTAAATTGATTATTAGTTATTTGCTTCTGAAACCATTTAGCTTGTAGAATGGTTGCACATAGTTGTACTCTGAAACTATTTTACTGGTAGAATGGTTTCAGTGAGTAATTTATTAATTGTGTTTGCTTCTGAAACCATTTTGCTGGTAGAATGGTTTCAGTAAGTTGATTCTTAGTTATTTGCTTCTGAAACCATTTAGCTGGTAGAATGGTTTCAGAGATTTGTACTCTGAAACCATTTTCCTGGTAGAATGGTTTCAGTGAGTTGATGTAAGGTAGTGAAAAATGAGATTAAGGTAGTGAAAAATTGGATTTTTTTTTCTGTGTCCAAATCAAACGAACCAAGTCTCTATTTGTAAAGAAAAAAAAATTATGAATTTTGGTATAAAAATAAAAAATAAAAAATTAATTTACAACGAAATAATTGAGTTCAAAGTATTAAATGGAAAAAAATCACGCTCAGCCAATCAGACAGCGACACGTGTCCTGCTTTTAAAAAGTAGATTCTTCTCTCTCCAGGGTGTAATCCAGTGTGGTGCACGCGCTGGAATCTGATGGATTCGGATGATCTGGGCTGTCTGATTGATCAGACAGTCTTGATGAGATCAGAGCTTGGCTGTCTGATGGAAATCAACGGCCTGTAACCATGGACCTGCGGTACGCGCGCGACACTGGATCCGCGTCCATTGATGGTAATTTGGTTAATTAATTAAAAAGAATGGGTATTTTGGTCCAACTGAAAAGGTGCACCTTGCTAACTTAGACCCAACTGGGTCTAAGTTAGCAGCCCCCTAATAATAATGTTTCAAGTTTCAATTTCAACCCTAGTCCACAGTTTGGTGAAAATTGGTGTCTAAGGAAACGGCACCGTTTAGGTTAGGTTTTTTTTTTATTTTTATTTTTTTTTATCAAAAATAAATAATTAAACCACCACACACAGTAAAACATAAACACAACTCACTTCAAGCAGAGCCACACTTCCTTGCCGCACCCTCATCGGCCTCCGCCGACGCATTCCCGCCGGCGTACAGCTCCTTCATCATCCATCCTCCATCACAGTTTTAACCTATTCTTGCACTCTTCACTTTAATTTCACCGATTTTGTTAGTTCAGTTGTTCAAAAAAATGATACGTAGAACCCAACGTTTGAAGAAAGAGTATTTGTATAGAAAAAGCTTAGAAGGAAAAGAGCGGGTGAATTATGAGAATAAACGCAAAATCAGAGAAGCTCTTCAAGGTTTTCATCATTCAGTTTCGTTTATCCTTTTCAATTTTATTTTTATTTTTCTTAATTTTTGTTTAATTTTGTTTTTTTAATTTTTGCAGAAGGAAAGCCTATACCTACTGAGCTTAGAAACGTGGAAGCGCAACTTCGTCGCGAAATTGATCTGGAAGATGAAAACACAGCTGGTATTGTGTTTTTTAGGTTTTTGATTTTTTCAAATTTTGAGTGAATTTTGTGAATATTGTTTGGTTGCTGAGTGAATGTTAGTAAAAAAAATCATTTTTTTCATCAAAATGAGAATCTATTTTCAATAGCTTTTATCAAAATCCATTTTTTTATCACTCATCATCCCTCACCATCTTAAAAAAATAGATTTTTATGATGGTAAACAAACCGAAAATCTTTAAAATATGATTTTTTTCAAAAAAAATCATTTTTTTAAAAATCTCAAACAAACAGGCCCTTTATCTTTTTGCATTATTGTTAGAGATTAATTTCTATAGTAGATATATATTGGTAGAGATGTTTTACGAAGTAACCTAAAAAAGTGGTGTCAGGAAGTGATTTGATCGGATGCATGTGTATGGAATTTTTACACTATCGGTGTATACAAATTAAATTCTTATTGTTAATGTTACGAGTCTATGAACATAACCTTGAGCTTTTAAGTAATTAATATTTTTTAAACCAAGTGGTTGGGAGCTGACAGGGGTTGGGTCTAGCGGAAGGGGCTAGACTCCCATAACATGGTGTACTAAGATTTGAATCTTGGTTGGGAGTGGTATACACATATTTAGTGTCCGACACACCACACCTCGAATAGGGTTACCTCTATAGTGAAGGAGACATTTGTGAAACCCAAAATATAAACCAAGTGGTTGGGCTCAAGTGGTTAAGGTTGAATTGATCAGGAGTACTTGGAGTTTAATCCATAGCTAGACCAATTTTCTCCATGAGTTGTAGTGGTAAGAGTATGACCTTGTAACTTCGAGAGATGCAATTCAAATCCCCTCGTAAGACATGTGTAAAAATGGCCGTTATGTTATGGCTACTTTAATAAATAATAATTTTTAAAAAAGAAAAAATATATAATTTTTTTTCAAACTCTCTCTTGTTTGATTTCTTCGTGAATACTTATAAGCTTATAGAGATTTTATCGAAAGTAAAGAATCATCATAATTTTTTAATCAAGTTTTATTCAAAGTAGAAGCTAATCCAATCTGAGTTGATGACTTTGCAGCTTCTGGAAGGAACATCATAGTTTATAGTTTTCTTTAATTAAAAATATAGATTATATGCTGAATACATCATAGATAAGTTATCTAAGTTCTCACAAATGTTTCACAATGAGCTAACTCATGAAAGGTTGAAAGCCTTGTAATTGGGAGCTATATGCTGCTTAATAGTGTATTGGTATCGAACAAAATGTCTTCATTGAATTTTATCAGTGGAAAGCTGAGAAAAGAGTCACTTTTATCAATTTTTGAAATAGTAGTTATTTACTTTGGATCTAAACTAGATTTGGAATGCCAGAAGACTTTTGAGCCTTTGAAAATTTGGTTTTAATTACACCTTTCTCTTTGATAAACCTCTTAATTGTGCCGTTCAATATGGGGTTTGTTGTGTTTTGTGAATTTGTGGGTTTTGATACTTTGTGATGTGTTGAATTCAGTCCCAAGAACACACATTGATGATGAGTATGCATTTGCTGCCGAGAAAGATCCTAAAATTCTGCTGACCACATCCAGGAATCCAACCGCTCCTCTTCAACGGTTTGTAAAGGTTTGCTTGTTTTCATTATATTGCTGATGGTTTCAAATATGTAGTAAACATACCTTGTTTGGTTTGTTTGGTGCTATATTGAACTCACTGTATATCATTATCATCATTTCTTTGTGTAGGAGTTGAGTATTGTCTTTCCCAATGCTCAAAGAATGAATCGTGGTAATCAGGTTTGAACCTTTACCATTTTATCCTTTGTTATCATTTTCTGTGTTTGTAACATGAAAAATTGATTATTTGGTCGTTTGTTCATATATAGTTCTCAGAGGAAAAAAATATTTTTGCAATTAGTGACATAATATCATAATATTTAATATTATAAATTGTGGGAAAATAGGATATCATCATAAAACTGAAAGCAATCTAGCTAACTTCTCTTGACGCAACCACAAGCAGAGCACCAAAGCGATGCCCATAAAGACAAATACTAAATTATAGCATTTGCATATGGTCTGCAAAAATGCTTAAAATATATATACTGTGATGTACTGAAGAGCTGGATAAATCCTAGTGTCTGAAATCCTTTGTCACATTGTGTGAAAACACTCTATGGCGAAGTTAATTAGGCTGTGAAGTTAATATACTGATATGGTTTCATTTTTAATATTAGATATGCTTGGGATAATCCATTGTGATACACACCTTACTCCTCTTGCTTCTGGTTAAAGAATTTGATACATATATATATCATTGGTGATTCGCTGCCAACATTTTACACATTACATTTATAGCACCCATACCACTATGTTCCATTATTCTAACTCCTACATAATCTATTGTTCAACATGAAAATCATATTTCTATATAATTTTTTTTTTAAACTTCTTTGAACATGAAATTTAAATTTTTTAATTGTAAATCCAGGTATGTATCATTGATAATTTGTCTCCTAATGTGACTCTAACTTAAGTAATTTGTTTTACTAATAATCTTGAATAGTATGACTGTATTTGTCCAATATGGTTGAAATCTAATCTTTGCCTGTCCAACATTTACATTTGTTGGCTTAAGCATGATAATATACTTGAATATAATAATTTATTAATGCTAGACACCTTTAAGTAATCAATTATAATTGTACTGATACTTGATGGTCTTTTCTTGAAAAATAATACCAAATGATCTTTCATTTCAGGTTGTTTCAGAGATTATAGAATCCTGCCGGTCACATGACTTTACAGATGTTATCTTGGTTCATGAACATCGTGGTGTGCCAGATGGTTTAATAGTTTCTCATTTACCATATGGTCCTACTGCATATTTTGGATTACTCAATGTGGTAAGTGTTAGTCTTAGTGTTGAATATATAGATTTTAGGAGACTACATGCTAATCTGTTGTTTCTTGAAGGTTACAAGGCATGAAATTCAAGACAAAGAAGCCGTTAAAACCATGCCTGAGGCTTATCCGCATATTATTCTTGATAATTTCAATACTAAGGTATTCATAATTCAATATCAGCTTTATTATCTTTGTATATACTAATTTTCCAAATTGGATCCTCTCCATCTCTCTCCTTCCTCTCTATCTCTCTGTTAATTTCACTCTCTCTCTTACTTTGTTTATTAATTTTTAATGAGAGAGATTGAAATTAAGAGAGAGATAGAGAGGAAGGAGAGGGATGTAGAGAAAATGGGAAGGAGAGGATCCAAGTCCCTAATTTTCACTGGATTTGGATCCTCCCCAATTTTCCCTTATGTTTTCTCTCCTTTTGTTTAATCAATGGTTGATATATGAAAGAAGAGAAAGAATCAACCATTGGATTAAACAAAAGGAGAGAAAACATGAGGGAAAATTGGAAAGGATCCAAATCCATTTTCACTAGTAGTACTAATGGTCTGTTGTTTTCACAACCCCTTATTCACCCGACACTCTGACAATTTTGTCTTTCAGTTTCATTGGTTCATTTCTTATTCAAATACGGGAAAATTGTGGTTAAAAATCATTTTTGAGGTATTCATGGGGTATTCAATTTGGAAAAGAAAAGGTGCTCCATCACTGGAACATTGGTGAACGTTGGTCAATAAAGTTAAACCTCTCAATATATTGTATATGATTTTGTGGGAAGGAAGTTTAGGAGTCTACCATGCATATGTTTACATTGAAAACGTTGATACTTGTTTGTGATTGCAATATGCTATCAGAATCTTTTCGCGATGATTTCTCTTTTCTTTTTTATTTCCCTACCATCTTTAAGAAATGCTTCTGAAAACTCAATCTTAACAAAACCTAATCACCATCAATAACATTTAAAATATTTTTGACATAAATAATTACCTTCTATAACAAAGTAACACTACTTTTGTGCTTATGCTGACGGCTCATATGCTTTCTTTTCGACTGTAAACAGTCAGGTTAATCTACTGCATACGTCAGAATATTTTTAACAAAAAATAATTACCATCTATAAAAATAGTAACACTACTTTTATGCCAAGTGCTGACTGCTCATATAATTTCTTTTGGACTGTAAACAGTTAGGTGAAAGGACTGCCACCATTCTCAAATATCTATTTCCAGTGCCAAAACCGGACACAAAACGAATCATCACATTTGCTAACAAGTCTGACTATATCTCATTCAGGTTGGTTGCATTTATGCAGTTTTGTGCATTTGGCCTTCTTTACAATTGCTTATTCGAGTTCTGTTATCTTTTTCTTATTAGGGGTTTGTTTCCTTCTCATTTGAAATATTGTTTCTGCTGCATACAGGCATCATATACATGAAAAGCAAGGGGGTCCTAAATCTGTAACATTGAAGGAAATTGGTCCACGGTTTGAATTGCGACTATATCAGGTTTGTGTTGCAATTATGTTCACTATTGATTTTGTTTATTTTTTTTAATGTTTTTTTTTGTTAGTAATTTTATGATGGAGGATTGAAGCAAATAACTACATACATACTAATAAAATTTAAAAAGCCTCTACAATTTCTGTTACTTGAAGATATTGCTGTAACTGGGATTTGAAGGTTTTTCTTAAACATTGTAGTTTGGTGGGCGTGAATTGCATGGATTATCTGATACGTTTCCACTTTCTACTCCGTTTTTCTTATTATTACCATAATTCAATATTTTCTTATAAACAATTTTGTATTCAATTATGTAGTTACTTTTCATTTGATTATCTTGATGTTTTTACCACCTCTAATTCAATGAGTGATCATGAATGCTATTGCTTGTCAGAGTCTAATCCAATAAGAGATATCCACTTTAAATTGTGAAGTAGCAGATTTTTTTGGTTACCATGCTATGTAAGGCAAACAAACTGCTGACCATCCAATATTTATCGACGTCTGATAAAATTCTCTTGAATGACTTTATTTCTTGCATCTTAACTAGGAACACTAATTGAAACCCAAGGGTTCATCCCTTTCGAAAAACTCTCTATAAGCATGTAGATGTTTATGGAAAAGCTGTACGAGAGAATTTGTGAAAAAATTGAGACTTGTTAGCATATAGACGTTTATGGAGAAACTCAAATCAATTATTACAAAAGTTCGTTTCGTTTTTTTTTTTTCTTAAGTGTTTATTTCGGAATTTTATTGAAGTTGGCTTAGGTTACTTCCTATTTTTGCACATACTAGTTTACATTAAACCCCAATCTTATTCCTAATATTGGATACAAAAAATTTGTCCTCATGTTTCTGGAAACTTTTGCAGATAAAATTGGGAACAGTGGATCAAGCTGAAGCTCAAACAGAATGGGTCATCAGACCTTACATGAACACTACCAGGAAGAGAAAGTTTCTCAGTAATTGATGCAGGCATAATAACAGCAAATGTTAGAGCGGTGTTAGTGAAGGTGCGGGTATTAAACATTCTCTTCGGGATAGCATTTCACTGTGAGTCTGTGACCGTAAAAGAAACGCTGAAATTTTGGAATCAACACTTTAGCACAACAAAATTACTAGAAAATGGAAATTGAAATGTTCTTGCTGTTTAATTGTTGATGAATTTTGTTTTTTGAGAATTTAATTTTTATATATGATGTCATTTGCTGACAATTTGGAGACTAAACTTAGTAAGGGTTTGTGTATTTTAACTTTTTATGATTATTATAGTTTAAGTTTTTGATAAAGCTATGAACAAGCTCTATTAGACTTGTCTTGTTTTTATTCCGTTTTAAAACTTCGTATTGAAAAAATGGATTTCATTTACTGTCAAGTTATGCATCAACAATATGTGAATAAAAAATCAAGTAAAATAGTAAAATGTTTTTTTGTAATAGAAAGCAAGAGTAGAAACATGAAAAAACAATTATACAAGAAAATGATGGGAATAGGTTCCCAGTCAGAGTCTGCTTAAAAGATTGATCAATCATTGATAAATATTTGATGACTAAAATTTAATGTGTTAGTTCTTTTTGTCAAGGAAGATGGGTCCAGAATTATTGAAGTTGGTTATTAGTTGTTTGTTCATATCATATACATGATCATTTTGATGTCATAAAACAATAAAATGTTGACTTAGTAATCATGAAAACTTATTTGCATGATTCTGCTATATTGACATCCAAATCCAATGTTTGCTGCTATATGGACATCAGGATCTATTTCCATAATTGTTCCCTCTATTTTATGAATATCTTTTTGATATCATGGAGAATTTATATTGAAATAAGCTGAAAAGCGTAAAGATGTCCCATAAACTAATTTCTTAAGCTATCACAAGTCACTTATACAAGCACTTTTGTCATAAAATAAGTTCAAATAAGTTACTTCAAATGCACCTTTTACCCAAAAAGAATACTAATAACTAGACCCACACCCTAGCGATGCACGGGGTGTTATACGCTATTTTATATTATAATGTTGAAAAATTATTCGTATAAATTAAAATAATAAGTATTATAAAAATTATAATAATAATAAACTCGTGTAAATATAAGATAGATATAAAAGATGTGTAATAATCATTACCAACTATAAGAAAAGTACATAGAGATGACAATGTGATAATATAAGGAATTGTGTGGTTTAATTGGATGTAAGTGACTGACGTGAATTAGAGTTTAAAAGAATAGTAGGAAAACTATTTAAAATTTATATATATATATATATATATATATATATATATATATAAAATTATGATTAGCAATTCATAATTTATAATATAACTTAAAAAATATAGACAGTAAACTAATAAAACAATTAATATTATCAAAATAATAATAATAATATGTCTCTACAAAATTTATTAGAAAAAATAAAGTTGAAATAACTTAAGGATAATGAACCTATAGTTGAAACTAAGAAGTAAAAACTAAAATTATATATTCATCGAGTTCTTCGAACTTTGTAATCAAAAGCCAAACAAACAAATAAACTATTAAGCATAAATATTGCTTAATAGTTTTTAAATATAAAGAACATAAATAAATTAAATAATAGGAAATTACTCTTAAAGTAGAAGAAATTTTTTTAAAATGAAACTTTATATACCAAGTTAAGAAAACAAAATTGTAATATAAACTTAAAATGCATTTAATATGTTAAAAAAAAATATTTTACTAAAAACTTTTGTTTTTATTTTTTGATCCGAAGCACCGTTTGCATATCCTTAATTTTTTTTATTCAAATGCATTTTTGCTAATAAATTGTAACATTCTATGCATTTTATCACGAAGTATTAATAGGATCTAAATCGCATAGTAGTATCACGCTAAAAGTCTGATTTTGTGCAATAAATAAAACATGAGCATGTACACCAATTGTATTAGAGCCCCCACGATGAATCTTTGAAGTGAAAATTACGATCTAAATTAAATTTAAGAAGACACTATAGTACAATCTTCAGAGTCTTCAACCAAATTAACTTTTGACAGAGTTTTCGACAATGCAAAATCGCCAAACTCATTGCTAGAAAACATACTAAAGTTAACTCAAACAAATGGACTTAATTACAATACAAAAGCAATAAAATATAAAATAAATTAAAAAATGAAATTAGTTATATATTACCAAATAGTCAGAACTAATATCGCTTCAAGTCAACCAAAAAAGCATCACAATGAATTTGCATACTAAAATCATCAACAAATAGTCCGTCAATCGACCAACACCGTACCCTATACAAACAAAGATCAAACAAAAGGTTATTAGCATGGAGTATATAAAGATATGACAAAAAGTTATGCACAAAATAATAACAAAATAGAAATTTACATAATTTATATAGAATATAATATCGTAAACTTAAGTTCATTATGTTGAGATATGTCATTTTCTCCGAATTAGTTTAGGTACCAATCAAACTTTAAATTTTCAACATTTGCTTTGTAAGAGCAATTTAAACAACATACAAATCTAATTTAAGAATCAAGAAGAGATTGTAAACACACAAAGAACAACAAAATTGCTCTTCACATATTTATAGTGTGAAGCATTCATGTCCAATGTACATATGAATATGAAAAAGAATAACGTATGAGTGGTATATGAAAAGGAGAATGGTCATGATTAAATGATGGAGCTTGAATGTTTATTAAAGGCTTGAGTGAGTTATATTGAAAAGTCATTGTAATATAAATGTTATAAAAATATATAAATGCAGGCATATGAAAAGTATATAGGGATGATAATTTTTATTGATAATTATGTAAGTAATATGTGGTATTGTAGAGTGATTTAATTGGATGTAAGTGGTTGATGTGGCATTGTAGAGTGATTTCATTGGTTTGAGTGGATTAGGGTTTAGAAGAGTAGTAGGAGAACTATTTAGGAATTATATATATAGATAACAGAAAAATTTACTGTTTTGTACCCATCCGGTTTTTCTTTCTTTCTCTTGTTCTTGGGATTTGGATTATGTGCAGTTGACTGCACTGCAGTCACTAAATTTGGACTGTCCGATCAAGATCAGACGGCTCAGATTTTAAGATCAGATTTTAATTATAAAATTGATCTTAAACTTTGGACTGTCTGATCTTAATCAGACGGACTGGACATAGCCGACTGCACTGCAGTCACTAAATTGCTGACTGCAATAAACCCAAATCCCTTGTTCTTGTCACCAAAGCAAAACATCGTACAAGTATCTCTTCAATAAGCAATACGTGGCGGCTACACGCATTATCTTGTTCAACAATCTCTCTCTCTCTCTCTCTCTCTCTCTCTCTCTCTCTCTCGGTCATAGTCAACAAAACAATAACAAACCCTTTCCCTTGTTTTCCGAATCTTGAATTACAACATCAACAAGAACTATTCTCTTCCTTTCACTCAACCAAACAATCAAAAACCCCATTACCTTCTTTTTTCTATTTTTCCCATCAAAGCTTCATACTTTTTCATCTGGGTAAGAATCTATCCTCTCTTTCTTGAGTTTACACCAATTGATTCTGTCACCCTTTTGTTTCTTTTTGTTTTTTTTTTCCATCCTAATTACAAATTAGGGTTTTATTATAATCTAGAGGAAAAGATGAGGAATTAAGGCGTTTTGGGTCTGGATTTTTTCATCTTTTCCATCATAAAGATTGTTCCTTTTTGTGTAAATTTTGGTCAAAATTTGATTTTGATTTGGTTTGGTCTTCTGGGTAGGTGTGATTCATCACACCCAGATATAGCTTAGCTTTAATTTGAATTTTTTTAATTTGTACAAATTTATGGGTGTAAAATTGTAACATTGGTAGGAATTAGGGTTTCAGGCTTTTTTAAGTCAAAGCTTTTAATTTTTCATTGGAATTTTGGAATTTGATTTCATTCATTAAAATAGTGTGAAAATGTCTTCTGCTGGTGTATCCACTCTTAGTCCTGTTCCAAGGGAGACATTGTTGTCTCCAACAAATGGATTTTGTAATCCACTGCACTTGTCTGCTAATCATCACGAGTTCATTTTCGTGTATCTTTCCTATTCGGGGTCTTTGTCTCCAATGCGTGTTCTACCCTCGGATACGATTGAGTCTGTGAAGCTCAAGATTCAAAGGAATGAGGGAGTGACAAACAAACAAAAGTTGGTTTGTAATGGTCGCGAGTTATCACGTAGCAATTCTTTGCTCAAGGATTATGGTGTTACCGAAGGAAATGTATTGCATTTGGTTATTCGACTGACAGATCTTCAGACTATCAGTGTGAGAACTGCTTGTGGGAAGGAGTTTACCTTTCAGGTTGAAAGGTGCAGGGATGTTGGGTATGTTAAGCAACAGATTGCGAAAAAGGAAAAAGAGCTTGCTGATCCTGAACAGCAGGAAGTTGTGTGTAATGGGGAGCTGCTTGATGATCAGAAGCTTATTGATGATATCTGTAGCAAATATAATGATGCAGTGATACATCTTTTTGTTAGAACGAAATATGCTGATGTTAATACAGGACTCGAAGAGTTATCTATTGCAGCAAAAGAATTGAATGGTACAAAAAACTGTGATGCTAATGAAAGTGAATATGAGAGGAAATATGATGTTGGTAAAGAAGATGCGAGAAGGGAGTATGAAGCCATCGAGAAAATTATGTCAAGAAAAGCTCTTGACAGAGGTCTTCTTTTGGAGCCGGTTATTATTAACCCTAAGGTTGATTTAGCTTCAGAGGTTTGGGATATGATAAACACTACATATGAAGGGCTAGATAATGGAAATTCTCCAATCAGATCGTCAGAGGGTACAGGAGGGGCTTACTTTATGCTAGACTCAACAGGGCAAAAGTATGTATCGGTTTTTAAGCCTATTGACGAAGAGCCAATGGCTGTGAACAACCCTAGAGGCTTACCTTTGTCGTTAGACGGAGAGGGGTTAAAAAAGGGTACAAGAGTTGGCCAAGGAGCTTTCAGGGAAGTTGCTGCTTATATTTTGGACCATCCAATGAGTGGCCGCCGGTCATTATTTGGTGATGATAAGGGCCTTGCTGGTGTTCCCCCGACTGTTATGGCGAAGTGCTTGCACAAAGGATTTAACCATCCAGAGGGTTTGACTGCTAAGTTTGGTTCCTTGCAAATGTTCATGGAGAATAATGGAAGTTGTGAGGATATGGGACCTCGTTCTTTCCCGGTGAAGGAAGTGCACAAAATCACCGTTCTGGACATGAGACTTGCAAATGCAGATAGGCATGCTGGGAATATTTTGATTGGCAGAGAGAAGGAAAATGGCCAGGCTGTTTTGATTCCAATCGATCATGGATACTGCCTCCCCACTAGTGTAAGCACCTTATTTTTGTTGTCAAGTTTTTTAATGCAAGTGATGCTGTTTTATTGTTCTCTTGATGTGAAGTGTAAATTTATGTTTTGTCTTATTTGGTTATAATAAGTTATAAGTTGTAGGTTTTTTTTTTGCTCTTTTCTTCAATTCTTTAACAAAATGCAGTATTATGCTGCTCTGAGCCATTATGGTGTTAAATGAAGTTTCATTTATAGCTTATAAATGTTGTAACTTGTAATGTCTGAGTCCTCCTTTTGGAATGTTTTTCATATGAAGTTTCTTTTGGTGAGTAATGTAATCTGGATTTTGGAGTGGTTTTTGGTAGTTATTTTCCCTAGCAATCTAGTGACTACAAGGACTTGCCTTTTCCGATGCTACTCTTCTCTTTGTCATGTTTTTTACACAGAAGTTAATGATTTGGTAGTTTTTTTTGGATAGACCTTAATGACTACTAGGACTTGCCTTTTCTGATGCTACTCTTCTCTGTCATGTTTTTTTCACAAAAGTTAATGATTTGGATAGACCAATGTTGTCAATCACTCAGAACAGTGGCTTGTTCAAATTCCGCTACAATACAGCAGCAATTTGACAACACTTTCTGCTAAATTGTGTATTGTGGAGCAATAGCGGTTTGTCCAAATTCTGCTATGCTATGGCGCTACTTTAACCGCTATTTGACAACATTGGGATACACCACAGGTATTTTGAGTAATGGCAAGTGTAATTGCGGAAAACGTTCCATTCTTTTTCCTCTTGATGGTTTAGGGGGAAGGATGTTTAGTGATATTTTCTCTGCATTTTCTCTTCGAATCTTGTTTAAACTTCAAACCACTCATCCATGTTTTTTTTTTTTTTTACCATGCCAACAGTTTGAAGATTGTACCTTTGAATGGCTTTACTGGCCTCAAGCTCGCCAGCCATACTCTCCAGAGATCATTGACTACATAAAGTCCCTTGATGCCGAAGAAGATATTGCCCTTCTGAAGTTTCACGGATGGGATTTACCACTCGAATGCGCCCGCACTCTCCAAATCTCGACCATGCTTCTGAAAAAAGGTGTGGAAAAAGGGATGACTCCTTTTGCCATCGGAAGCCTAATGTGCCGAGAATCCTTGAACAAAGAGTCCGTGATTGAAGGAATTGTTAAAGCAGCACTTGATTCTGTTCTTCCTTGTACCAGTGAAGCTACTTTTATGGATGCTGTTTCCGAGATTATGGACCAGCACCTTGATGAGATCACTGCCAGCAATTATAATTCTTAATCGATTGAAGATGAGTTCTGCAATAGAATTTGGTATGTTGTGTATGTGTACATGTGTTCTACTAGTACATAACTATATAGTTAATGATTGTCTATTTTTTTTTCTTTGTTTTCATTCACATTAATGGGTAATGACTCCCTTGGTCTAAGCACATTCTTTCATCGAATTTACCTTATATATTTACCTTAAATTATAGCTTAATGTTTATGCTTTGTGTGAAATGTGGGAACAATGATGGATATAGAGTTGTCAGTATATAATTATATAAACAGGAAATGGCAAATGCAATTTTTGGGTTAACAATGTTATTGGTGCAAGTATCCACTAACTTTGTCACCGTGAAAATGGGATTGTGGGGGAGCGATATGTACATGTGTCTGCGAATGTTGCACTCTAGATGGTGAAAGTCCAATAGCCGAAAGCATCTCATGACTGCTGTATGCTCTGACCCGAGTAGCACGGGGAACGTGGAATCTCGTGTGAATCAGCAAGGACCATGGCTAATCTATGTTGAGGAATCTAACCGGCCACATTTAGTAGGTTCTCTCCTCTGGAACACATTTTTTCAATGTTAATTTTTTTTTCTTTCAATTTATACAAATCAATAGCCATGAACAAAAATTTCTACAGTTGTTTTGTGCATAACTGCCTACTAAAAAAGGCCTTTTCACTGTTGATTACATTTTTTTTTTAATTTCACTTAGTTTATTGTTCTTAAATTGTTTTAGATGATACATGAAAGATTAATCAACATTTTGTTATACAAAATTTCAAAATGATATTACTATAATTTCTAAAAATAAAGAGGAAATTTTGTGGTGGTGCTTATTCTTGCCAAATAATAGAGTACACATTATTAAAGTCAAACAAGTGGGAGACATATTTCAAATGGGAGAAAATGTTGAGAGATTCAAATTTGTTTGCTAATGTGCAATTTGACTTGTGACTTCTACAAATCAAACTTTGGAGCAACGAAATCTTCAAAACTGTTCACATTCCTAATTTTCAAGTCAAAAGATGAGATGTAGTACTACACAGAAATTTCTGTACATACAAAATGTACCTTTCTCTAGAATCTCATATGCTAGCATATTCTTAGTATATAGTACGTTATTCGTGCATACATAGATAGAAAATAATATCTTTCAAAAAAAAAAAAGATAGAAAATAATAATAATGAAATAAAATAAACACACAAAACACCTTGGCCGTCATGAGTCATGACTAATGAGCATCGTCAGTATGGAAAAGTCAAGCACTCCTTTGCTACTTTGACATGTCCCTGAAAGAGTTTAATTGTTGTGCACTGTCGATGTAAAAATTCTTTACACATACATTCAATAATGTGTTGCCACATCATTTAACGAATGCGACACATCATGTGTTTTTAAATATCATACATGATATGTCAGTATATTATTGGATGCATATGTAAAATAATTTTACACTGACAGTGCATATAAATTAAATTCTTCAATTAAACTCTACCAAGTCTAATTTTTTTAAACATTTTAATACACATCTTATTTAAATATGTACAGGTATATCGTTGATATGAATAATTCTAATAGGTTTACAAATAATGTTTAATATAAAAAAGTTAATAAACAATATTTGTGAATCTATTAGAATTGTCCACCTTAGTAGATGTACATGTAAATATTCAAATAAGATGTGTATAAAAAAATTTACCTTTTTTTTACGCATCGAAGTCTGGTTTGTTGGAGTTACTCTCTCCGGACTCATATATTAAAAAAGAAAAATTATCTCACGTTCTTAAAAATAGAAAAATAGTTTAATTTAATTTTCTCAAAGTAATAAAATAAGTAGTCGTGTTCTCTAAAATATTTATCATGAGAATTTGTTTCATGAATATTAAAAGAATTATTGAAAAATAAAATAAATAAAATAGTATTTTAAAATTTTTAACATTAAATATGATAGAGCTAACTGAGTTTTACTTTTATTTAAGACCACAAAATATAACTTTTTATTTGTTTATATTAAAGATTGGAGAGGAATTACTCACCAGAATAATATTTTTGTGCCCAAAAAAATATCATTGGAATTGGACAGAAAGGATTGCAAATGAGAGAAAATTATCAAAACTATAATCAACAAGTGGCATTACTAATCCTTTCCTACTAAACAGTATTCTTGGCTGAGAAATTCTCACTATGCTATCAAATTATCAACAACAGTAGCCTAAGTAGAACTATTATGATTAGACTATTATTTTCTCAACTATATACAAACAACCGTAATTTTTGTGTAAAGAAAATAAATTACAAAAGTGATTGGACTTATGCTACCATGCAGCCATGCCATCATTTTCTTCAACCAGTTTCATTCTTGAAAATAGTTTGAGCCATCATCACCATTCGGCTTACTTCAACTTCCGCTTCCGCCTTAACCTTTTTATTAAGACAAAAATGAAATAATCTTATCATGTTTGAGTTGAGCTTCTATGCAATTTATACCATAGCTGAATTATGAAACTACTAAGTAAATGATTAATTTACCTAATAGTGGAGGCATTAAAACCAAATACACCCTTCATTATCGTGTTTACATCCACGGATCGATCCTTCATGATCTTATCGTGGTACATTTTGCTTCCAATCTCTGTAATTTGTTCCTCCACTTCTTCTAGTGGTTCGTCTATATTAAGATGAAGTTCTCCTTTCTTGATGACAGTAACACCAAAACCGTTTTCTTTAGCATCTCGAAATGCTTCCTGTCATATGTAATACAAGTTTAAGAGAACATTCAAAACAATACCTAAAAGAGACATAAGATAATTTCCTTAAGTGGTTGATGAACTCCACTATGAACAAATCGTTCGGGAGAACCAGAGTTCGATTCTTGGGTGGAACAATTCTTGGTCAGACTGGAGGGTTAACACAAATTAAAATGTTCTAGCAAGCAAAAAAGAAAAGAAAAGAAAAAATTCAAACGCCATGGTTGCTTGTTTGTTGCACTACCACATCCTGAACTAATAAAATGATTTATGAAACTAATAACGCTTTTGACAGTGAAGTGATAAGGAGGTTAAGAGTTCTATCCTCACTCAAAACACAACACTAATATATACTAATATCAGTCATTCAAAAAAAAAAAAAACGCTTCTGATAGCATACAATTTAATACCTTAGGAGGCCGTGCAACGACAAATGCATTGCCACTTCCAAGCATCTCCATATGAGCCTGGACTATGTAACAAAGATTTTTGCAGTCACCGGGATCTTGGAAAGCAATCACATGATATGGCTTAGGCTCCAATTCAAGATCTGGAGCCATCTCCAATGAATAAAATCCGATTCTTTCTTCTCCATCCTCTACGGTATATACCTCAATGCACTGACAGAAAATAAACATTAAATCAGCATCAATGGATAGGAAAAAATGACAGATTAAAACCAGTGGAAGAGGGAAGTGTGGCTTTGATTCAGAAGAACCATCACTCAAGAACATAACATTCACATTTCATATTGAGTAAATCAGCACTTTAGTCTTCAAAATTGATTAGTCTTCAAAATTGAAAAGGAAGTCCGTCAAATTTACCAAATAGCAAATTAATCCCTTAAATTAAGGAACAATCAATTTAGTCTCTCAATCAAAACATTTCTTTAGTTAACACGCATCAAAGTTAATAAAAGACCTACGTATTGACTTGAATAATCTATTGTTACATCAAAATAAGCATAAAACCTTTAAAATTGTGGTGCTAAATTTGTAAAATAAAAGGAGAAAATCAACTGAGGTTCAATTTAAGGGACTAAGGCTCTGTTTGGTAAAAAATAGCGAATAGCCGATAAGCTAGCTTATAGCGGACAAGCTTATAGCAAATAGCTTATAAGCTAGCTTTTAGCTTATAGCGAATAAGCTAGCTGATTGAATTTGTGGTGTTTGGTAAAATTAGCAGTTGAACTAGCTTATAAGTATGAAATGACATAAAAAAAGATATGTATAATTAATATTTTTTTTTTTTTTCAAGTAAGATGGCAGGGGTAAAATTGGAAGAGAAAATGATAAGCTATAAGCTAATTGAATTAGCTTATGAAAATAAGCTAGTAAAAATAAGCTAAAAGCTCATGAGAAAAAAACTTTACCAAACAGGTCTTTTTTTGTCGTATGAGCTTATAAGCTTTAAGCTATAAGCCATAAGCTCAAAATATGGTGTTGCCAAACAGAGCCTAAATTGCTATTTTGAAAACTTGAGGGACTAAATTGAGCAACTCTTGCAATTTCAATTACTAAAATTCTGATGTACTCATTTCATGTTAGCTAGTGACATAGTGGAAACTAAGTATAAGAAAATGCATACATACCAGTACATATGGAAGATCTAACCACCATAAGTAATCTTCTTCTTTATCGTCTGTATATTCACGATATTTGCTAACCACTGCTTGCGGTCCGAACAACTCCATCTCTCTTTTAAGTTTGTTGAGTTTCTTTTCCACGAAACTTTTATTCTTATTAGGTAATTGTTTCCTCACATCAGCTGCTTCCTTGATTTCTTTTTCAGTTATCCAGCGATCCAAGTCCTTCCCCATATCCTTCATTATGGACTTAACTTCCGGGTCTGTTTCAGCATTGTAACAATCCAAAAACTCTTGAGACCATTTCTTCGTGTGCTGCCAATATTCCTTCCCTGATTTTTTGCCAGCTTTAACAGAACCATCGCTTCCTTCAACAACAGTCTTTGGATTTTTTAACTTCTTCGGTTCTGTAGAATTATCAACCTTTACTTTTGAAGATGAATCCACTGATTTTTTAGCTGATTCCTTCTCATCCTTCTTCACAGGGTTCAAGTTTCTGGTGGAAGCTGTCTTTATTTTATTATCTAGGAATTGGTTTAAAGACTCAGGAATTTTCTCCACGGAGGGTCCTTTCCAACGTGGTATAATTTTCTCCGGTGAATCATATATACTAATGCCATCTAGAGGAATAAAAGAACACAATAAGCATGATGTTTAAGATTATTCAAAAGAAAATGCAAACTAATACTACCTCTTTTCCTTAAAGCATTATTTAAAAAGAAAAATAAATTATTCCTAAATATAAGCCACATTCAAATTATTAGATACATTTATTACTAATTAATTTTCAAATATACTCCTAATTAATACTAGTATACTACCAAGTGTCTTGAGAGATGAGAAGTCATAATTGAACACATTCACATACAAAAGAGAACTGTAGAAACATTTATTCACAAAATAGACAGATTAAATACATAGCATACTTTTCTTAATATATGTGAAAATTGTAAAAAGAGCTTATAATAAGGGACATTGGTAGTATATCTTAAAAATTTAATCGTATACAGTAAACTTTTAGTTTAGGCAAGGAACAAAAAAAAGTAGCTTTAAAAAATGAAAGTTTAACATTGCGTGTATCATAATAATTTTGGAAACAAGTAAACTACCTGCTCCGTAATCAATGTTTTCGATATTTGAATGGAGCCATTCATGGAGGTGAGAAAGTTTTTTGTTTTCTTTCATCACTTTTTTCTCAAGACCTCCGAGGAAAGCTTCTTTGTCTTCATCATTCATCAAATAAAACGGGTCTCGTCCAGACAATTCATTATCACGGACTCGAAAGACAATGTCTCTAAGATGATCATTCTGCATCCAGTCAAGTTCTCCGCCATCTTCAGCAACTCCAAGTGATTCCATCTCAGTTGGTATATCTAAAGGTTGATCAACTCTCTCTTTTGCAACCATGTAGTTATCTCTAAATCCAGCTCTAATTTGCTTAATTATAGGCTCAACTTCATGGAAATTTTTCTCCAGCCAATTTTCTGTCTTTGCAGATGATTTTGTTTCTCTACTATCACCATTAACTTTATGGTCTGAACTGGTCTCAGAACTTTGAAGATTTTCGACTCTAGGTTCAACATTAGAGTCTTTGATGTTGTCAATCTTTTTCCAGTTGAATTTCTTATCCTTCTGATCAGAATCTTCACTTGGATTTAGGTCAGGCTTAGAATTGGATACCATATTTAAAGTATCATCACTTCTAATTGGTTTAATTGTTGGCTCAACTTCAGGGAAGCTTTTCTCCACCGATAGACTTGCCTCTGTACCGTTGCCGTTGACTTCACGGTCTAAAGTGGTCTCGGACTTTTGAAGGTCTTCCAATCCAGGTTCAATACCAGAATCTTTGAAGCACTCGTCCTTTGTTGAGCCAACTTTCCTTTCCTTCTGATTTGAAACTTCGCTGCCATTTATGTCCGGCTTAGAATATGATGATCCATTTAATGTATTACTTCTGGACACGAACGTATTCATCTCCAAATTTTGCTGCTTCTTGTTGTTAAAATCAACAAATTCGGAAGGCTTTGAATCAGTGATGTTTTCTTTTCCAAGTTCAATTTGAGATACTGTATCAGGATTTTGTTTGTCGTGTTTCTTTGAAAGATAATCCTGAGCTTCCTTGACAGACCGTATGATCCTCGGTTTCTTGGTCACTGAACTTTTATTTGTCATAAATGAGCCATTAATAGGAGTACGTGACAATTTATCGTCTTTAAGGGTCATAGTGTTTTCATTGATTCCTATTTCCCCTTTATCAACTTTTCTATCATCACGAACTATCTCATGCTCGATTGAATTAACAACGTTCTCCGTGATATCATCAGAAGTTGTTTGCAGAATTTCATTACTATCTGTTGTTTTCCTTGCAACTTCATTTTGACGATTACTTAAACCATTATCTTGTTTGCTATTATTTATTATAACTTCAGTCTCATCGGAGGATTTCCCAGTCACAGAGTCATCCATTTCCATATCCTTACTAACTAGAGAACGATCTCTTCCTTCAATTTCCCGTGCCTGCCTAGCCATTTCTCTGATCTCTCGAACTTTATAGTCCATATCCTTAGATCCAGTTCTCATTTCACCAGAAGAATTCTGAACTACAAGTTTATCAGAAGAAGCCTTAGCTTTTACAATATTATTCTTAAGCTGCTCTTTATCTAACTTCGGCTTCTTTACACCTATCACCGCCGGTATCTCCGTAGTTTTATGAATAACTTCAACAGCACCCTTCATCGACCTCTCTTTCTCTTTTCTAGCCTTCACCTTCCTCATCATCATTTTCTTCTCCATTTCTGTATACTCAACTTCTTTACCTCCAAAACTAAACAATTTCTTCGCAGCAAACATTACAACCAAAACACACAATACTATTCCGCCAACCCCCGAAAGCTTCGTAACCATCCGAGGCTGAACAACTAAACCTCTAACAGCCTTAACAAAACCACTCTTCTCCTCCTCCTCACCTTGAACCACAAACTTAGCCACAGAACTATCCCTCGCAATCACATTATCACCATTCTCCATATCCCTAGCTAGCTTCTTAGCCTCCAAAATCTTACACTTCACTTCAGATAAATCCTCGATTTCATTTCCACCTCTCTGAACCCTAACTCTTTCCAAAATCTCATCTTCATCAACTAAAACCCTTTTAACACCACCAAATGAATCTTCATAAACAGTAAATATAGGACTAGACCCAATTCCCCAAAAATCACTATCTTTCCTATACTGATCAACCCAATTCTCCAATTTATCCAACAAAACAGATTCACCTAAAAGTTTAGATTTTTCTTTTTCCAATTCAACAAAACCATCATTTTGAAAACTTACATCACTCTCTTCAACACCATTACTAGAAACAAAAGATGGGTCATTGGGAATATGATTGAGACTTACCCGGTTATCATGAAGAAACTTGTTTCTCAGTGAATTGCGGCGGTTATTGGGTCTTCCAAAATGAGCAAAAGTTTGAAACTTTCTTGAAGTAGAAGTTGTTTGATAGAAATGGAAAAGGTTTCTATGAAATGGGGTGTTACGGTTTGATGGGTATAGAGTTTTGGGGTTGCAGAAAAATGGGTATGTAATGGTTTTTGAGGTTGAAAAGTTGAGAATTTCCATGGATTAAGAAGATAAAAAAGAAACACTATGAAAGCATTGTTGAATTTGAGCTAAGAGAAAATGGAGAAATTGAGAGGAACATAAAAAAGATAACCTCTTTTGATGATTAAGGTTTAAGGACAGTGTCGTTTTTGGATTAGGTGCATTCAAAATTGACAATGCAGTCATGCAGTCACCCTAATGTAATGGTCCAGATTCAAAGCTCCCAAAATAAATAAAAGACACAAATAAATGGGTGGTTGAGATTTACCTGCATTCACTATTTGAATGCAGGGAATCCATTTCCGTCGTTTTTGTTGTCGACTTAGTGATAATGTTGTTCAGTTCAGTGTGTCTGGTTTTTTGGTGAGTGTGTTGTTCAGTATTCTGGTTTTTTGACTAACATACATTGGTGTTATTTTTGTTTATTTTCATCAAATAGTAGTAACTTACCCGTGCTAACGCACGTGGACGCGCGTTCCGCGCGTCTTTGGGTATTTTGTTCGGCAAAAAAATAATGGAATTAATTGTTAGTAAACCGAATAAAAATTTTAGATCGAAACAGAAAAGTTTAAAGAATTCGAATATTTAGTAGATTATCTTATCTCCATAGCATGAAGTTTATAATACTCATGATGATTAATATATAAATTGATTACGTTTAGAATATAATTTTAAAAAGATGACACATATTAAAAGTACCAAATTTAAAGTATACAGTATCACCAGAAACGAAGTTGTTTCTATTAAAAACATCATTCCAATGATATCCTAAAGATTTTTTTATTTTTTTTCGGAAATTGTTTCAAAATGACTAAAAATTTATTGTGTCGGCCATCGTTCGTACAGAGTTGTAAGTCATCAAATCCATAAAATCTGATATATTCGCCAAATGAATGATCTAAGACCTGATAAAAATTAAACCAAAAAATGATTAGATAAGAGAAAAAAATTAAAATTATAAAATAATTAGTGAATTTAATATTGTAATACTTAACCAATTTTGTTTTTATCACTGTTGTTTCAGTTAATGTAACATCGAACCAAGTTGTTGCAGAAGGAAAAGTACTTCGGCTATGGAAGGGTAGTATTTCATGTGTATTATAAGGAAATGGATTCCCTACATTCAAATAGTGAATCAAATAGTGAATGCAGGTAAATCTCAACCACCCATTTATTTATGTCTTTTATTTTATTTTGGGAGCTTTGAATCTGGACCATTAAAGTAGGGTGACTGCATGACTGCACAGTCAATTTGAATGCACCTAATCCAGGTCCGTATTATAAAGGTCCTTGTAAGAAATAATTCCAAAACATTTATAACCATAATAAGCAAATAGAACATCTACGTTATTTGGAAACCCTACGGAATTTAAAAGATTAAGGAAACCCTTCTTAAATTAAGGACCGGAGTGATTATATTCCTAGCACTACATTCCAAATACTCCCTCGGTTATTTTTATAAGTTACACTTTGAGAAAAAAAATCGGTCTTTTTTATAAGAAATTTTTACCAATTTTCAAATTGATAAGAGTAAGTTAATTAATTTCACTTATGTCCTTATTTATTATGAGAGATAATTTTAAAAATAAAGTAAGTTAGTTGAATTAAGAGTAATTAAATAAGGATATACATGAAATATATTTAAATTTATAAGAGTATTAAATGAAAATAACTATGTAAAATATGTTTCGATGGTCTGCGTAATTTTTTCAAAGTGTTTCTTATAAAAAAGACCGGAGTAAGAAATTACTGAAATAAATAATGTTAAAATTCAGGAATTAGTGAAAGTTAAAAAAATGAATGAGTAAAATGGGCCTAATAATTTGTGACAATAATTTTTATATGAAAGTAGGATAAAATGAATGAGTATGCTGTGGGCTATATTATAGTTGGAATGGATGTAAATTTGTATTCATAATATAGTTATCGTTGGTTTAAGTAGTGGAATTATTTTATTATAGAATTACCATTGATAATGATTAAAAAGAAGTATTTAAAAAAATTGAGATAGATAACAACTAATATATAATTAAACTGATAAGCCTTGGTGTACGTATTGCAAGAGAAGCAGACACAACAATGTTGGGTAAATTGGTTTGGGAGTTGCAACAACAATCTGATAAACCTTGGGTTTACATGCTTTAAGACAAGTATCTATACAATAGGCCTATACTCAATAGCAAAAGGAAATTTGGCTCCCCTATTTGAAATTCAATTTCTAAGGCTAAGTTAGCCCTCCTTGACGGGTTTTATTACAGGATTGGTGATGAAAACTCCTCTTTTTGGTACACTCCTTGGATTTCTAAGGATCCTCTCTGCAAATCATTAGATTATGTGGCAATTCAGGATAGTCAGTTACGCCTTAAGATGTAAGTTTTAATGATTCTTGACACTTAAATCAACTTTACACTCCTTTGACGATTGACATAAAGAATCTCATCTCAAATTTTCATCCTATGTTGAACGTTGGTGTACCAGATTGTTTTACTTGGAATGGTAGTCTGGATAACGTTTATACTGCATCTTCTGGTTATAGCTGGTTGTTGAAAAAGAAGCAAGACAATCCTAACAATAAGTCTTAGAAGTGGATTTGGAATCTTCGAGCACCAGAAAAAATTAAATTTTTTATATGGTGTATTTGTCATAATTCCATTCCAACTCTTGATATCTTGCATCATCGACATCTAGCCCAAAGTAATATTTGTTCCAGATGTTTAGCAAATGTAGAAACTACTGTGCATTGCCTTAGAGATTGTCCAGATGTTGCTCGTATTTGGGATGCTATTGGCTTTCGAAATGGTGAATTCTATAGTCAAATGAATCTTGGTCTTTGGCTGAATAATAATGTGAAAGGTTCAGGTGCTCAATTATTTGTAGCAGCGTTGTGGTGGAATTGGAGAGCGAGGAATATTGTCTGTGTTGGTAAAGAAAACATCAGTTTGTACAAAATTGTGTTGGAAGTGCACAAACTTGTTCATATTATTCATTCTTGCTTTCCTGGTTCAATTCAGACTAATGATTCCATGAGATGGATTTCATGGCATCCTTCTCGACAGGAGGGATATGTTTTAAATGTGGATGATAGTTGTTTGGGCACCTCGGGCAGAACCGGTTTTGGAGGTTTAATCCGTAGAAGCGATGGTAGCTGGATCATTGGTTTCAGTGGCTACTTGGGCTTAAAGGACAATACTTTTGCAGAACTTATGGCAATTTACCATGGCTTGAAGATTGCGAGGGACTTGGATTTTTCGAGCATCTTGTGTTATTCGGATTCCCAAACAGTCTTGGATCTTATTTTGAAGGGACATAGCATCTATCATTGCTACGTTGTTGTTATTACTAACATCTAGGATATGCTGAAGTTGAATTGAGACATTACTTTATCTCATTCTCTCCGGGAAGGAAACTTCAGTTCTGATTGGCTTGCTAAGTTGGGTTCGGCGAATGATACCAAGATAAAAATTTGGGAGTCCCCTCCTGAAGCTTTAAAGAGCATTCTTCTGTCTGATGCTTTAAGGGTGCTCCACCCTAGAGCTTAGTTTTCTTTTTGTCTTTTTTCTTTTTAGCCAATGTACAAAAAAAAAAACTGATATGATTAACAAAGCATTGAATTTGTAATCAAGTTACAATAATACCACACATAAATTATAATTGCAATAGGAAAAAAACAAAGAAACATAAAGTACAACATGAAATTTAAATTTAAACATAAAGTACAACACGAAATTAAAATTGCAGCAACAATACATGGGAAATTAGCTAAAGGTTCTTAAAATTATCAAGGATGATCATTACACGATACTAACAATGAGTACATTCTTTTCCATATCTCGATAAGTTTTGAATTGAAGATGAATTCCCTCAACAATTTGATTGGCTTGACAAAAAGTGTTCCATCCATTTCCGAACTTCCTAGTTACTTCTGTTTCGTTATCCATGATCAACTCGCAAGTTATAACATTGTTCAATGGGTCAGATAGTTTAACTGATGAATGTCTTTTGAGTCTGAGAAAAAGACCAAACTAGTAGGAAAGTCTCTGTAAAATTGCAAAATATAATGAATGTATTAGCAATTTTTATTAAAATTAGTGATATAATATTCTAACCATTTAAGAAGAAGTATTGTCGCTAGGTTTGACAATTTCAGAAAAAAATACGATAGTCTCCTGCTGAACTACTAACACTATGAAATTGTGGAAAAATGTAAGGTTCAACATTCCTGCCAGGATCACATGTCATTATGAAGAATTGACTACGGCCATAGTAAATGAGAGCTAATCTTTGATTTACAGTCCAAGAATAGTGGTTTCTTAAGTTCTCCCAACCGGTAGTTAAAAGTGGATTGATTGCTGAACAATTGAACTCAAGAATGTGAGAAATTCCTTTGTTATCAAATATCTCCCATTGATTGTCTAGCTCATCAAAAAATTCAGCAATAAAATATGGATTCAGTTCTCCAGAATCCTGTAATAGAATGTTGTAATGTTATTTATATTGTTTGAGAATAATAAAAATTAGTAATCTATTATAAAAATGAAAAACATAAAAGTAGTATTTTTACCTGGTTAGTGACATGAACAGTTGGAAACCATCCTTTAGGGTTTGCCTAAAAAATGCGAAGTAAAGTATGAGGCATGATGATGTAAACTTATTGGTTTTGGTTTTATGAGTTTAGTTTGATATATATATATATATATATATATAGAATTAATAAATACTACTTAAATACTACTATATAATATAAGGTGGGTTGGTTTTGATACATTTGACAAATATGAGTAGATAGTTAGATAGTGTCATACTAACTCCTTCTTTAATTATAAGGTCATTTTGATTTTTTTTTTTTTTAATTTTCATAAGATTTCTTTCAAATTCATAAGGACATTAAAAATATTTTTACCAATATATATCTCTAATTATAGTGCATATTTTGATATGATTTTTAATAAATACATTAAAACATTTAACACCACAGTCAAATTTCTTAAATAATTTTTTTTGATCAAGTTTGTTAAAAAAAAGTTGATATTTTTAAAAAACATGTTAAATAATAATATTTATTTGTATTTTTATAGTAGATGACGATTAAATAGGTTACTAAATTTTGAAAGAAGGGACTAAGACAATAATGACATACAACTGTAATTCAAATTTCAAAGTATTGTTGTTTAAATTGTTAGTTTTGATAAAATAATAATAATAATAATAATGTTAGTTCCAAAAGCTGGCAAACATGTTTGTATTTTAGCTTAGATATGATGGTTACATTACATGTTGCATGTTCTTGGCAATGTGAATTTTGTTAAGATGCAGCAATATAGTGTCTTTATTATATGATATGACTATCTTAATAAAAATAAGACAAATCTTAGTTTGAGAACTAAAATACAAACTCATGACTTATTTATCCGCAAAAGTAAAAATAAAAATTCCCTTAAATATAAGCAAAATTATCAAATTCAATTTTGTATAATATTTCGAAAAGTATCATTGATTAATTGTTCTACTTTTAAAGATAATTGTTTAGGCCCAATATAAAATTAATACTTTCTACGTCCCAAAATATAAGAAAAAATATGTCATAGGAATTTGATGTATTTGATTCGAAATTTGGATCAAATACATTTATTTTGGTTGACCAACTTTTACTTATATTTTAGGACGGAGAGAGTATTTTATAAGTAATTTGTTCAGAAGATAGTTTGTTGCATGATGTTATCAGATTTGGTTGAATTATTGAATCATAGCTATACATTTGGCTCATGTATTGAGGAATGGTTATTTTTACGTTTGATTAGAAGTTACGTAGTTGCAGGAAGGTATAAGTGATTTGGTTGAAAAACGTATGGTCATGTGAATAATGACATGCTAAAATCCAATACTGAGCATGCATGCATGCCTAAAAAGCAAATACATAAATACTCTTTTACATCCAAAATACTGAGAGAAAATCGACTTTTTAGATACATTGAGAATTTTATGTATCTAGCATTTAATATAAATTAAATATATTAGATTGTCAATAAACATAAAAAGTATATCTTCTTTTATTTTATGTTATGTTTACTTTCGAGAACATGAGGGAGTACTTATAAAATTGGAGAGTTTAAAAATGGTAAAAAAAAAATAGGCTTAACTACACATTTGGTCATTTACGTTTATTTTAGGTTTTAATTTGGTCTTTTATGTTTAAAAAGTATCAATTTGGTCCCTTACGTTTATTTTAGGTTTCAAGCTAGTCCTTTCCGTCAATTTTGTCACATGTGGCAGTCAATTTGCATACGTGGACTGACACGTGGCACTTTGACACGCTGACACGTGTACTGTTCAAACGGTGTTAGTGACAAAACTAACGGAAAGGACTAACTTGAAACCTAAAATAAACGTAAGGGACCAAATTGATACTTTTTAAACGTAAGGGACCAAATTGAAACCTAAAATAAACGTAAGGGACCAAATATGTAGTTAAGCCAAAAAAATAAGCCCAAAATGATGTTATAATTAGGGACAAAGATAGTATATATATTTTTCGAGTTTAAAGACTACGCATCGTCAGTGTAAATTAATTTTATACTGACAACCGATAAGAATGAAGAATTATTCCACATCATATTAAGAAAGTGAGGTTTAGTGGAATGATGTGGCGAAAAACATGATTGATATTTATTGACAGTGTAAAAATTATTATATACAATCGGTGCATATTTTTTTTCTCATATTTTTTTAGCCTAACCAAATGTAATTTTTGTTTAGCGTAACCTCTGTTCATTAGATCTACTTTCTTCGATGACAATATATTTAGGTAATGGTATTTTGATTTTTTCGATGACATTTTTGTTGACATGATTCCCTAGCTTACATATTCAAACATTTAATCAATGGATATTGATTTTAATAACTGATTTGAGAAAACACTGATAAATGTAAGAAAAAATTAAGAAAATTGATGAGAAGGTAGCTTGTTGCAGCATGATATCAAGTATTTGGTGGAAAAAAAAAGCATGGTTATGACAATGTTTAAAAGCAAACACATCAATATTTCTTTTATTTTATGCTTAGTTGCAAGAAGAGATGTATATAAGAGTGAAATAGGTGAAAAAGAATATCGGTAGAGAATAAAATGAAAATTAAAGTATATTTTGTATGTCTCAAATCATAAGGGAACAAATAAAAAACACACTTATTACGAAAAATTAAAATATAATAATTTGAAATATGTTTTTTTGTAAATAGATGAATGGTAAGATGTAAAAATAAATTTTATTGGTCATTATTTATGGAAAAGTTAAGATAGAGCAAATTAAATGCATTTTGTATTTTATTTTATGAGAATAAAACCACAAAAATAAGCATGTGCTAAAAGTGAAATTTTCATAAGTGAATCTGCAACTTTTTTGGTTCAAATATTTGGAAGAAGTGGGATTGAATGATGGGGAGAAGGTGTTGTTTACTGTTGACGATCCGCCAAAAATCATGTATGTTTATCGTTTGGATATAATTTTCAATTAGTTAGAGGTGTTGTTTTGGTGGTATGATTAGGAAAAAAAATAGTATGTTTCATGTTTTGTATGTCATTAAACTTGTTGAACTTTGTAACTTGTCACTATGTAACTGAAGATGTAAACGTTGTTGTGGTTTAATTTATATTCGACCATTTAACTTTTCATAAGCCATATAATGTATGTGTTTCATTCTGCGGTGGGACAAATTGATTTTGATAGAATTGAGTTTAACAGATTTGATTTTGGTTAAAAGTGAGTTTAACTAAATTGATTTATGTCTGGATACATTTATGTAAAAATGATTCTCAATATTTAAAGTTGTTTGAATAATTTGAGTCAAAATTGCTTTAGAAAACATAATTACCAAATTGGTTTTAATGTGTTTTTCCAAAAATATAAATCAAATTAATTTTGTTTTTTTTTGACAAATAAATTACTTAGTTAAATATAATATTTAAATAAAATTATATAGTTAAAACTTGACAAAAAAAAATACATACCCTTAAAAAATATTAAATTAGCATAATTAATATAGAAAATATTAATGACCTAAATAAAAATAATGTTGCAAAAAAAAAAAGAACAAATTTATCTATATATATAATTCCTAGATAGTTCTCCTACTATTCATCTTAACCCTAATCCACATCACCCATTTACATCCAATTAAATCACACAATAATGCCACATCACTTCCTTATATTATATAATTTTCATCTCTATTTTTTTTTTTCACATCACTTCCTTATATTATATCATTCTCATCTCTATTTTTTTTTTTTTATATTATATCAATCTCATAATAAATAATAAAGAATTATGATTCTCCAATTATCCAAAAATTGATGTCACAAGATGTTACAATTTTCTACATTATTATTAAATTATACCTCTTCAATTATCCAAAAATTGATGTCATAAGATGTTACATTTTTCTACATTATTATAATATTTCTTAGTGACAATGAAGATGAACATAGTTGGATTCTCTTTCAACATTTATCCCATTTAAATGTCAACCGTTTTCATAGAAACAACAAAGAGTTTATAATTTAGTCACACAAAAAAATACGAAGAGTGTATACATTATTGACTTAATTACATTATAATTTTAGAGAAGAGTGAAGGTTATGCAAAAAGTTAGGTTATGGGATTGAAATATATAATAATCATTATCATTATCATATTTCATTCAATTTTAGTGTGTCGCCTATGCGTTGCACTATTGCATTGGCTGACGCACCCCACAAAAAAAAAATTTCATTCAATTTTGATGGTCTGTACTAATTCTCTATACATATAGGTATATATATTGGTTAGAGGAAGTGATAAGTACATCACTTTTGTATTATTAATATTATTATTATTATTATTATAATTTTCATTTTATAATACTTATTGTTACAATTTATACGAATAATTTTTCAACATTATAATATAAAATATCACATAACACCTGTGCATCGCACGGGTGTGGGACTAGTAGTCCTATAAAGGTAGAAATTGATCAATGTCGTTTTTATAATGTCAGTTATTATATATATATTGATTGAATTTATCAATTTGAGTTTGGGAAGTCAAGGTAGAAATTTAATATTAAGAACTAAGCAGATTTAAAGGTATAAAAAGGAATAAAACAAACAGAACTATGAAATTAAGTTATAAAAGTACATGATTGATAGAAGAGGGCATACATAAACAATCTTACTGTGAAAGGCAAAAAAATGCAGAAACTTCATTGTAATAAAATGGGAACAACAACTAAATTGAAGAAACGAAGACGCGAAACTGACAAAGACTTAATGACTGATTTTGAACACACTAACAACATAAAGTAGATGACATCTCCAGAATGAAAACCAATTTGTTGACAAAAGTCCCACCAACAAAGTCCAATCGTTATAGTAGTCATTTTGGAGAAGCATTGACAGCTGCATAAACTTTGAAAACGTGACATCTGCTGTGAGGGTCAATGATTGAAAATCATTTTTACATAAATGTATCCAGGCATATAAAAATAGGTATATATGATAACAGTGGATATACTATTTGCAATTTCAGTTAAGATACATATAAGATCGAGAAATTAGGTAGTTATGGGAATTTCATATTGAGTGAATAAGATGCAACACAAATCTGTATAATAACCATAAGAGAATTGGAAAGTATCATTTTGGAAAAATTACCTGTAATGGCCGTGTGTTATGTGTTGATATAAGTAGGAAGGTAAGGTTTCTGTGTTAGCATCTTATCATTGGTTTAGTTAGATTTTGCTTGAGTAGGTTTGTAAGGTGTTATAGTTATAAGCAAAAAGTCAAGTGTTAACTTCAATTTTGAAAATTTCATGTAGAAATGTAGGCAAATTTGAAATTTAGAAAATTTAAAATATACCAATTTAGTAATTGATTACTCCTGCCGGTTCTAAAAAATAGTTTTTCTATTATATTTAGGATCGGGGGAGTATATACCAATTCAGTAATTGATTACTTCTGCCGGTTCTAAATATAAAAGAACCGGAGGGACAAATTTTGTTTTTAATGGGTGCTTATAATTAGGGATGGAGGGATTATTTAGAATTGGAGGCAATAATTTATTAATTTAAAAATAGTTTTTCTCTTATATTTAGGACCGGAGGGAGTATATACCAATTCAGTAATTGATTACTTCTGCCGGTTCTAAATATAAGAGAACCGGAGGGACAATTTTTTTTTTTTTTTTTAAAGGGTGCTTATAATTAGAGACAGAGGAATTATTTAGAACCGAAGGCAGTAATTTATTAATTTCTGAGCAATTTCATTTAGTGGCTATACAATTATATGAGTAACGATATATGGGTTCATTATTCTACACGTACTGTTTTTAATTAATCTGTTTTTTTAGTGTCCATTTAGAATAATAACACCAAATTAAAAATTTTTATTTTTGCACAGCTTTTTTTTTTCTTTATTAAATTTAATATATTATGCAAAACACAAATCTTTAATATGTTATGAACCAAAAAAGAATTATGAAAAGAAAATTTAGTTTTCTAAATTGATAGCATTAATTAGTTATATTAAAAAAAATAAGAGTAATTGATAAAATGTAAAACTGAGAAATCGTATCTTTAAACACCAAATAAACAATTAAATAGAAATAATAAATCCGACATTTTTAAACGCTTAAAAAGAAAATGTGGGAGTAATAAATCTTCGAAATCTTGTATTTTTTTTTGGTTACATCTTCGAAATCTTGTATGTTCAAATGTACATTAGTGAAATGTTATAATTATTTTGGGTTAGAGCGAGTAATTTAGACTTGATAGTAGTAGATAGTGTTATAAATGTAGAGGTGACAGTAGATATTAGCCAAAATGTGAATTTAATATTTAGTTTTGCAGGTTATAAAAGCAGTCTTGGAAAATGTAAATCTATTCTTATCTAAAGTAATGATCATATTGTACAATCAAGTCAAGTCAAGCAAGTTGATGTGTATGAAGTCAGTCTTGGAATATGTTTTTTGATTGACTAAAGGCTATGATAGGTTGCAGAACTTGTCAAGGAGCTGGTTTGGTTAGAGCTAACATAGTTTGAAATGCTAACTATATGGTTAAAAGAATAGACTCGGTAAGAGTGAAAAAAAATTGTAACTATGATTTTAATCTCATATTGAACAAAATTAACAATATACTTCTCCGAACACAAATATAAGCAAAAAACATAATTTACGCTGTGTTTAAGAAATTTAGTTAAGTATAGTTAATTTTCTTTATTTAATGCAAACCATAAGATAAGTTTACAATATTACCTTGTTTGAAAAGTGTAAGTGAAATAAATGTCTAAAATAAAATAGAATTAAATAAGGAATAGTAATATTAATTAATTTAAAAGTAGTTAACTTTTGCTTATAATAGTAATCAAAATTTGAAATATATTTTTGCTTATATTTATGTTTGGAAGGAGTATAACATAGATTTTAGGGCACGTAAAATTTGTAACATGATCATAATTATTTTAAAATTGACCTTATATAAGAAAAGGAAAATATGGACGTTAATATAAGAAAAGAAAAATAACTTGATAATAAAAAGAACTCACGAATTCTTGTTACAAATTAAAATAAAAACAACTGGACAATACTAATGTAGAACTTAGACATAATTTGTCAAATTATTGATAATTCTAAATGTTGATAATATGAATTAAATTTGCTGAAAAGCATCCTCCAAATTTGAACCTAAGATTATGACCAGGTTGGTACCCTTCCATTTGACAAAATTCTTTTCATCCATGCGCTAATTGGACAACGTTTGCTGATGGTCCCCTTATAATAACCGAACATTGCACAATATCAAGATGTTGGGTACAGAGGAGCACAATCTTGAAGGAATTTTTCACAAGATATTGGCCAAATGGTTTTTGCAAATTTTGTAAATAATAAAAAAGATCAATTAAAAAGCGATGAATCATATGTACTTAATTAATGTAAGTAGATATGCAACTGATAAAAATATGTAATCACCGCCACTTCCATGACCACAACTGTCTCCGCCACTTCCACGCCTCCCCACATACCTCCCATCCTAGAGCACTCATCTCGGCTACCTTACTCGATTTGTTCACCGCAAAATCAAATAAGCATCCAAACCTCTCCCAACCATGGATCAGACAAAAAGAAAGTGTCTAATCCATCACCCACCTTTTTCGACATACTCTCTTCAAACCAGCCACCCCTAAGTCTCCCCTGCCATCTCGGATACTCACTATTTCCCTCCACCAAGAAGACTCACTCCTCCCTCCCTCTCTCAAGTGTTAGAATATTTTTCAATATTATGTGGGCTGCAATCAATTGTGAGTTTTGGTTTTAATAAAAACGGGTTGATGTTGTTGTGATCCATTTGATGATGCTTAAGCCCGATAATTGTGATCAGTAATAATTGGCTTGAACACTAATTCTGATTTGTGTAGAAACAAAGTGTAGGCCCAACTCTAGAGTCCATCATGGTGGTACTAGGGTTGTGATCTTATATAAGATTGGCTAGGTCCCCTTTGCCGTCACGTACAAACACAGTAAGCTCATTTGTGGTTTTACCCATCAAAGACCTCAAAGACCGGAGCAAGTGATAGGCAAAGGAAGACCTTGTCTAACATATTGGTGGTTCCGATATCGGCTCTCCGGTAAACATGATTGTTGATTATCAAATAAGTGTGTTCTAATTTCATATAATATATCGATCTCTAAATTATTAATTATTACATGTAGTATCAGAGCTTGTTATTATATGATTTAGAACCCTAATTTGAATGAAATAAATTTTGTCAAAACCATAATTTTATTTTGAGGTTCCTTGTTAATCATGTTGTGCGATTAACATACTTACTTCTGTTTGATAGTCGTATGAATGTTGTTGCATATGCTATTGGTGGGTTTTCAAAGTTTTGGAGATTATTTTATTTGTTTCTTCATTAACCCAGTACGTGAATGACCAATAACATCATATTATTTTATATTCACATCGGCTGTGATTCATTCAAGGAAATCATATTTGCTTTCCATATATCGATTGGGTGTTTTGGATTTTATATAATTGTTTTATTATGAATTCAGTTTTGGGTTTGACTCATGTACACTGCAACTTTGTGCCCCCACCTTTATGTTTTGATTTTGTGCAATTTCCTTAAACCAAAACCGAACTTAAAGAAACCAAGTATATTGTTGTTGTAAGCACGAAGCAGAATTGTTTAATTGAAGCTTAATGTTTTTTTTTTTTTTTTTTTTTTTTATTGGTGCTTCGTCTCAAATTGGTTAAGTATAAGCCGGTCATGTTTGAATCATAGCTATGCTTCATCATTGTGAAATTTTTATTCGGCTATGTAATTTTTCGGTCAATCACGTGTTGGTTTGGTTTAAAGATTGATTTATCAATTATCCCGGGTCAAAGCCTAATTTTTTATAGTGAATGTTCTTGTTGGTGAATAGAGCCAAATCATGTTTAAATATGGAGAAATTGACGTGAATACAAAGGACATATTTCTTTTATTTTTGAAAGAATTGATCCTTTCTAAATATATTTTATTTTGTACAGAAACTAATTTTACAATTTGAGATTTCTCTTGCTTAAATTTTTAACTCTCAAATCAATGGGTTCTTTGTGCTGGCTGCATTTGTTAATTTCTTTTCTCAGCCGTATAGTTGGATTTAAGTTGAGTACTAGTATAATACTTTTGCTCTCAAATTATTTTGTGGGTCTTCTTCTTAAATATTGGGACCAATTAAATTATTCTACACGGGATTGCTACTAATTTTATTTTGCAGCAATCATGTGAAGTGTGAAGTATGTTAAGAGAAATTTGGTGAGAAATTTTTATTTATATTTTGTACCACCATTGGTTGCCGGTTATTCAATTTAACGTGTTATAGTATAAGTGCTCAAATTCTTCTGTTTTGCTCAAATTCAGATTTTGGACTATTAATTTTGAATGTTGCTATAATTCATATTTTAATAATAATTTACGATCTATTTATTTGCCAATTTAAAGTATGTGATATTTGGAAATAATTGGCTAAATAAGAGCAAAATCAGTTACGTTGAATGGATTGCAGGCAGAAGGAATCAATGGTTGTTTATATATTATATTCTCTCCATCAGACTTATCATCCTTGTGGGTTTTGTTCCTCAATATTTGGATTTGGGACTAATGATATTTGAAATTGTTTGGTGCTTGATTTCTTTTAATTCTATTTTGCTGCAAACATGTGAAATATTATTCCTTTGAGCAATTATGGCAATTTTACAATTAACATCTTTGCATCTTTTATTTATATAAATTGAGTCGTTATTATTAAAGTTTATTATTATGATATACTGGTTTACTGTTGATTTGTTTACTGTTGACATTGTCAAAGTATGACTTTCATCCTTGTAAATAGAGTCGACGAGCATCGATCGATGCTCGTCGACTCTATTTACAAGGATGAAAGTCATACTTTTGAAGGTTAGTGGTGAAATTCTTTTAAGATATTATCGACTCCTTTTGAAATTATAAATATGCAATTGTATTTAAAAGTGATATTATTTTCCAGAATATTCTAAAATTAGAAACTCTGATTAATTGATTTCATGTTATATACTCCAATTTTTAAAATTTTACTCTATTGAGTGGGAGTATTTCAAGTTTAATATTTTTAGAGTTCTATTCTGGAAAAATATAAATTTAGTGTGACATTGTTTGATATGTCCATTGTGTGATAGAGAAAATAGTTGAATATTTGATTAAATATTTAAAAAATCTTGGATTTATAATTCAACTATAATTCTCTATCAAGTGGGAGAGTTTTACATGTCAATTTTCTAAATGTTTATAGAGACTTGAATTGATGAAATATGGTCCTACGTTATTTATAAAAGTTCGGGACTATTTGGTTTATATCCTCAATTGATTTAAAATTGAAGTCTCTTATTTTTCCGCTGCGTAGATTATTTATTTATTATATTGAGTTGACTGTTTAACAGTAATGAACTCTCTCCCCAAATAATAGCACATAATATATTAATATTTTTTGTGCTTTTCTAATACCACTACGAATGAATAAACGACATGTTCAGAATGCAAATTAAAATAATGAGTGACCAGTTTAGATGCATTTAAATGATGCATATTTTACTGAGTCGTATTTTGACAAGAGACAAGAGATAATGATTCCTATGCAAGAGATTTCATGCATTGATATAGGCCGTCACCATCAAAATGGGACCGTTTATATTATTGATTTGGTGAAATTTTCTTTGTAGTTTGAGGAATGTCTTTAATTATTGATTCCTATGCAAGAGATTTCATGCATTGATAGGCCGTTACCATCAAATTGGGACCGCTTATATTATTGATTTGATGAAATTTTCTTTGTAGCTTGAGGAATGTTTTTAATTGTGACATGTGATTTTCTGCCTAAAGGTGATGATTATATGTTATAATTAAAAATTAATTTAAGATGAAGTTATTGGAGGATGTATTGATCGAAGGAATTTGCCTGCCTAAAGGTGACAAATCTCAAAGTTCAATGTATACTCATTGATTAACTCATCTGAGGTTTTGACTGAGGCGTTGACCTTAGTTTGTGTATTCTGCCCAAAGGTGATTGCACTATTATATTGGCCTCATTATGATAATACTAACCCAAAGGTGATAATACTAATGAATTTCTAAGCACATAATTGTTATGTTTCCATTGAAATGTTGAATATCTTAAATTATAAGAAATGGATGCAAGACTTGGAGTTTCTTTAAAAATTGTGAAGGAACATTTGGATAAGTGGGAGTTTTAATATACCACTTGATTAGTGGAAGATAACTTATATTCTTTTGATATGCTTGATTAGTGGGAGTTTGAATTTTATATGAACTCCTTTTATAAATTTGAAATTATTTGAAATATAAAAATATTTGAGCTCAGTGTTGTTGGGATCACTATGCCGGTGATCAACACTATTTTGGAGCTGAGGCATTATATAAATAAATATTATAGCTCAGTGTTGTTGGGATCACTATGCCGGTGATCAACACTATTTTGGAGCTGAGGCATTATGTGAAAACATAAATAAATAAGCTCAGTGTTGTCGGGATCACTTGGCCGGTGATCAACACTATTTTGGAGCTGAGACATTATGGTATCTTAAGAACCATGTAATTTCTCTGGCTTTGAGGCATTTGAGAGAAATTATGTCTAAAATATTGGAGCTCGATGTTGATTAGATCATTATACCGCGGTAGTCAACATCATTTGGGAGCTTGGACTTGTGGTATCTTATGGACCATAGAATTTCTCTGGCTTTAAGGCATTTGAGAGAAATTGAGGACTGACGAAGAAAATGATAGTATGGTTGAGATCACAGACATATCATTTTCTCGCTACACTCTACGCAGATGACTAGTCGACGGAGTTTGGTGGTATTTGTAACCATGAAAGGTGTTGTATCAATAACGATATAATTGCCGCCATGATTCGATATCATTTAACTTTTGTTGGATGGAGTCTTAATTAGATGTTGCATCTTGGGATCATTGTGGCCACATTAAAATATGTTATCAAACCGAGAGTCGTTTTCAAAATGTTTTCTCAAATTAAAAATATACAATTGATTTTGCCCAAGTGGGAGAATGTTAGAATATTTTCCAATATTATGTGGGCTGCAATCAATTGTGAGTTTTGGTTTTAATAAAAACGGGTTGATGTTGTTGTGATCCATTTGATGATGCTTAAGCCCGATAATTGTGATCAGTAATAATGAGCTTGAACACTAATTCTGATTTGTGTAGAAACAAAGTGTAGGCCCAACTCTAGAGTTCATGATGGGTGATACTAGGGTTGTGATCTTATATAAGATTGGCTAGGCCCCCTTTGCCGTCACGTACAAACACAGTAAGCTCATTTGTGGTTTTACCCATCAAAGACCTCAAAGACCGGAGCAAGTGATAGGCAAAGGAAGACCTTGTCTAACATATCGGTGGTTTCGATATCGGCTCTCCGGTAAACATGATTGTTGATTATCAAGTAAGTATGTTCTAATTTCATATAATATATCGATCTCTAAATTATTAATTATTACATAGCTCCCTCCTTTCTCCACCCCATATCAATTTCAAAATTTATTTGCTTGTGCAAATACCAATCTGACATATTTCAAATTATATGTCTGTATTTCAAAGGATAAGAAAAACAACATAGCACAAGATTTGTCTAACAATTTACTAGATCGTTAGGTTTTGGTGGAATATATTTTTTTTCGTTTTTATAGTTTTATATAATATATTTGTCATTAAAAAAAGAAAGTTCACTAGAATAAAAGCAAAGCTAAAGATTGATAATAATAAAAGCTAGATGACTAAGCAAACCAAATCAAATGCTAGATTGATGATAATAATAATAATAAAAATAAATACTTGTTTTTCAGTTAATTAGAGAAATATAAATACTACTAATGTACTACATATATTATACCAGGAACCTTAGCTATGTTGGAGTACTTGGCAATGAAGCAAGAGTATTAGTGTGAAGCCATACGTCAAAATTGCCCACATCAATGTCTTCAATCTTTGTCAACTTTCGGGTCTTTACATCGTAACCATAATGTATTTTTTTAATGTTTCCAGACATATTTTCTTGTGAACGTAGAGCTATTCGAAAGATAATTTGATCGTTGATCCACAAACAAAAGACCCCGAACGAAGTAATCACATGATTAAAAGGTTCCATCTCATGATAAAGAGACCATTTTCCTGAATGAAAATCCAAAATGTAGATTTGATATGTTGTATGTGTTCCATCTTTATACACAATGCAAGAAATACGATTTCCCATCATTAAAAATGTCAAAGGCAAAAGGGAAAATGAATATTCTCGTGTAATACTTTCTTTGTCAATATCCATCACAATCACTTCTTTATTTGTTGCCCAGTAAAGATCATTGCCTCCACTATAAATTTGTTGCAACAAAAGAATGTTAGAGCCAACTTCTTTTCTAGCTATCTCTTTCCATGAGTTATCTATTCCAATTCTTAGCACATAGAAAACATACCAAGAAACACTCGAAACCTCAATGACATCAAAAAGGAAAAGCTTAAATTTGGCAGTGCGAGGAACACGTGTTATAGTACATCGACTTCTAAGGCTAAATTCATCATAGTGCTGAAAAATGGTAGAAAAAGGAATTCTAAGCCAACATTTGAGGACGGGGTTCACGATGAAAAGTTCTTTAAAAATGCTCGAAAACAACAACAATATGCCATCACAAGTACTTATCACACCTCCCATTCTTTGAGGTGTTCCTAAATCAATCCTTTCAAATTGGCAATTCACATCATCTTTAAATTCCAAGAAATATGATTTGTTCCGTGTTGTGCGATTTTCAACGTAAAGACCAGGTTTAGAACGTGCACGACGTTCACACGCTTCAACAAAATGGGAGCTGCCAATAGTAGCAGCCCAATGTTTGCACACATACATTGCAGAGTTAATTAGACAATTAAGAGGAACAAAAGAAAGGATATGAAATCTCAAGTCTTCAAGGAGAAATAGTTTTGAAATCACATTACAACTTTTAGTACTATTTGAATTTTGCTTCCTATTCTTCTTGGCATGATCATGTGACTTGGCCTTTGAATCATAGCAAATAGACTTCTTCATGGATTGACTGCATATACATATATATAGCTTAATTCCATCAAACACTTTAGTCAAACCATCAGTTAAATCATTTATAAAATATTCCTCCATCAGTTCCAAAATAAATGATCTACTTGATCAGTTCACGGTTGCCGATGCACGACTTTAATTATAAATATCTTAAATTATCTATTATTAAAAATTATAAAATTTATATATTTTGAAAATATTCATCAAGACAAATCAAACAACATCTAATATTTGCATATACGATATACCTATCAGTAGAAAAATACAGTCAAATGAGATCATATGAATAGTAGACAAAGTCAAAAACAGGTCATTTATTTTGAGACGGAGGGAGTACTTCCTCTGGTCTCATAAAATTATTCAATGAATTTAAAAAATGAATTATTACTTATATATGATATCAAATAGAGTATTTTTGTAATTCAATCCGCTCCGGTAAATTCTTTTAAAAATATTCAAATAGAACTTATAAAGAGATTTGAAATACAGTGTGACATAAAGCAAATAAAGAAATTGTGTAAATTTTTTACTTGTTGATTGAATTGGAATAATGTTACTCCTAGATGAATAATAACATTGAAAGAGAATGAATGAGTGATACCTAAAGAAACTCCCTTGAATCTGATGGCCGCCGTCACATGTATTAGGTATCTCGCCCACCTTTGCTTTCTTTTTGTTTTGCATTTTTTTTCAGTGCAGAGACAAACAAGGTCAATGAGATCTTGTTTTATCACTATGCCATGATTATCCTTTAAATTTTATAATTCTACGATTTTATACCTCAAATTTATCCTATTTTTATTTGCTAGTTCTCCATTGACATTTTGATTAAAAAAAATATTATTATTTTGATATTTTAAAAAATATATACGAATTTTGTCAAAAAAAAAAGTATATGACTCAATTTTTTTTTAATTTTAAAAACATCTGTTTTGATTAAAAATAAATTACTATTTGATAATTTAAAAAAAAAAAAATTGTCAATTTTTTATTCAATTTTTAAATAAATTTTTTTATTCAATTTTTTAAAATTTATGTTTATTTTAAAAACATATTTATTTATTTTATAAACTTTATTTTATTTTTTTATTTATAATAGCGCCAAATAATTACTCACTCCGTTCTTTTTTATTTGTCGTTTTTGAAAAAAAAAGTTGTTTCAAATTATTTGTCGTTTTGATAATTTAAAGTTATATTTTGTCTATTATAGTCTTCTTTCAATAAAACTAACTAATGCTATATATTAAGTCACTAGGTTTGGTCTAGTGGTGAGGGCAATAGTTAATATGCATAAGCATTTTCTTATGTATGGTGCATAAGTCATTCACAGCCATCAGATGATTTTACACATGTAATAATCATAACTAAAGAAATTTATATTTTTGCTTGTTCAATTTCGACCACATTTTACATGCGATTCGATCACCGATTTCGAAAATTAATACCGGAAACATTCATAAAATCGAACGACGATCAAAACGGTATAAAGAACGTCGAGTTTCGTTGATTATTGAGGGAGAACAAACCGGGTCGACGAACCGGGTCGTAGTGACCCGTTTCTGCAGAAAATGGGTGAAGAAGATGACGAACAGTGACGCGCGTCCACGCCCACTCTCACTGGCGGCGCGTGGGGGCGCGTGCGGTGCCAAGGAGACTCCAAATTTTTTTATTATTTTTACATAAAAATAGTAAATAATTTTCTGAGAATTTTGGGACCAGTTTGGTATTTTTCTGAGACCTGGAACTATTTTTAGTTAATTAAATGAGGTAAATATGCTTTTATAAATATAAGATATTAATAAAATTTTCCCAAAATTTTATTTAGGGTATTTTGAATTATTTGGAACGGTTGGGGATACCTCACTCTCTTCGGTTTTATATCGTCTTAAAAATTTAAATTTATTTCACAATTTTTATTAAGGGTTAAATATGTTTTTGGAGAACAACTCTTTGAAACCATTCCACAGCAAAAATGGTTTCATACCGTTATACACTGAAACCATTAGTCTATTTAAATGGTTTCATGGCGTTATACACCGAAACCATTATTATAGTTAAATAGTTTTATATGAGCATTAGTGTCAAGATGTTATACACTGAAACCATTAGTCTTGTTAATTGGTTTCAAGATGTTATACACTGAAACCATTTGTCTAGTTAAATGGTTTGATACTGTTATACACTGAAACCATTATTATAGTTAAATGGTTTTATATGAGCATTAGTGCCAAGATGTTATACATTGAAACCATTAGTCCTTTTAATTGGTTTCAAGATGTTATACACTGAAACCATTTGTCTAGTTAAATGGTTTCATACTGTTATACACTGAAACCATTATTCTAGTTAAATGGTTTCATAGCGTTATACACTGAAACCATTAGTCTTGTTATTTGGTTTCAAGATGTTATACACTGAAACCATTAGTCTAGTTAAATGGTTTCATAGCGTTATACACTGAAACCATTATTTTAGTTAAATGGTTTCATATGGGCATTAGTGCCAAGATGTTATACATTAAAACCATTGTTATTAAGTAAAACATCACATAACCATTTTACAAAACCATGCTACATAAAGCAAAAAATCATATAAAGCAATTAGGGTTAATTTAGTTGAAAAAAATTTGGATAGTATGCATGAGATATTGGATTCGATCATTTCTTTATTGTAAAGAAAAATTGATATATATATATATATATATATATATATATATATATATATATATATATATATATATATATATATATGTAATTAATGTATGAAATTTTATTTATATTGTGATTATGATTGATAAAACTTAAAATTAAATTGTATGTTTGACAAGTATGCTTTATATATACATGAACCATTCGTTATTATGTTGGGCTTCGAGGGGGTGTATGACGAAAATTAATTAAAAATGGATTTTTATAATATATACTTCAAAGGAACAAAAGTTATTATTTAATTGGAAACGGGGGGCGCGCTAGAAATTGGGGGGGTGCGCTAGAAGTTTGGAGGAGGGAAAAAAATTGGGGGCGCGCTAGAAATCTAGGGGAGGAAAAAAAATTGGGGGGCTCACAAGAAATCTAGGAGAAAAAGAAAAAAAAATAATTGGGGGGTGCGCTAAGCAAAAGGGGGGCGCAAGTAATATGGTAGTATATGGGGGGCGCGCGAGTAATAGATTGCCTAATTTTGGGTTTGGTCTGACCTTTGGTTGACTTTTGGTGTAGGAAACAAATATGGTGGGTGTAGGAAGCAAGTTTATGCATGGTGCATAAGTTTGGGCTTATGCACCATAACCACACCCCTAAAATAGACAGATTCTATTTTATTCTATATTAGTATGGTATCTCACACACACTCGTACTCCATATTCAAATTTATGAAATTTCAACCTCAAAACAATGACACAGTAGTCTCATTACATAAGGTATTTCAATAACATTATTGTTTACTAGAGAAATATTCTAGTAACTGTCTGTCTAAGCAAAGTAAAAACATAAATATTGGTTTTTAACTAAGACATATATATATATAAGCAATACTGCTACACATATCATACCAGAAACTTGCAATTAAACTAAACTGTTAGTGTGAAGCCACACTCCAAAATTGACCTCGGCAATACCCTCAATCTTTGACAATTGATTGGTTGGTCTTGACATTGTAACCAAAATGTATGTTTCTCAAGTTACTGCAATACAATCCTTTAGTTAGTTAGTATTCAGTTAGTGATTAGTTTGTAGTTGGTTAGTAGTTTGTTACACATTCATAACTGAATGTTAGTTAACTATTAGTTGGTTCATCTTGTATATATAGTTAACTCATTCTCATTGTACAAACTAAGTGTGTAATAATAAAATTTCTCTGGTTCATGCTCACAATGAGCTTTACCGTTTCCTTCATCTTCTTGTTCAAGCTTCTTCTAGTGTTACAATGGTGTATCAATCACAGTTTTCACATGGTATCAGACCTCAAATTGAGGTATGCCATTGTTAATCAGGTTACACACTCCTTCAATTTCGTTTCTTTCGCTGCAATTTTTCCCAATTCTGCTTCTTGTTTCTGTTTTCCCCAAATTCAAGTTTGTACCCTTGAATTTCTCATTCTTTTTCCTCGATCTTGCCTTGTTTTTCCATCATGTCTGTGGATAGCAATGTTGGTGCCTTCAATGGCGCAAGTTCATCCAATTCTCAGAATAAGGGTTATCAAAATGATACTCTTAACCCTTATTTCTTGCATCCGAATAAAAATCCTAATCTTGCTTTGGTCACACCTCTTCTCTCTGGCCCCAATTATCATTCCTGGTCTCGTGCTATGACTATGGCGCTTCGATCCAAGAACAAAATGCACTTCATCAATGGAACGCTTCCAAGACCGGATGATGATGATCGTGATTCTTTGGCATGGGATAGGTGCAACACTATGCTTTAACTTTGGCTCAATAACTCTGTTAGCCCAGAAATTTCTCAGAGTATTCTATGGTTGGATTCAGCTTCAGAGATATGGCAAGAACTCAAAGAAAGATTCTATCAAGGTGATGTTTTTCGTATCTCTGATTTGCAAGATGAAATTTCATCTCTTAAGCAAGGTGATATATAGTACTATTTCTACTTACCATACCTCATTGAAAAAATTATGGCAAGAACTTGATAATTTTCATCCAATTCCTGATTCACATTGTGTTCATAACTGTGTTCATGGATGTGCTGCTATTGCTAAGATGAAATCCTATAAAGAGAGTGACCAAGTGATTAGATTTTTGAAAGGTTTAAATGAGTAATATCATGTTGTCTGTTCCCAAATTATGTTGATGGATCCACTTCCATCTATAATGTTGTCCATTCCCAAATATCATGTTGTCCGTTCCAAATTATGTTGATGGACTTACCAAACACACCCACCGAGAAACAAGGAATTTTTACTCAGGCAAATTTGCTCGAAAGGCAGTTGGCACAACTGGCAAGTAATTTTGGGTGAAAAAAATTCTGATTTGCTTAGCAAGCTATAAAATTCACTTTACAAATTTCACCATTTCTGATATCTATTTGAACACATTCAAACATGAAAATTGGCAATTCCATTCATTTTCCAAAAGATGTGAGGGAAGAAAACATATATAGAGAAAAAACGGGCTGGAGACAGATCTTCAAGGGAGAGAAGATGGATCATCTTCATCATCTTTCCATTACTTCTCATTAGTTATGTAGCATGTGAAATTGTTGGTATTTCAAGTGAGATGAGTCTCACATTAAATAGAAAAGTGGACCGTGAATACTATACTTTATAAGACCCATAAACCTAATACCTTAAGGTTTTGGGTTCATCAGGTTTTGGATGGTGATACAATACAATGCTATTTTAATATCAGGGGTTCATCAGTAGCATATTGAATCACTTTCACACAGAAAATATGGACAAATTTTGATTACTGAGGAATCATATAACATCTATGCATTTACAGAGGAATCATGTTCTATTTTTATACAAAATTGGGACTCATTTTTCAAATCCATCCTCATGGTGATAAAGCTGTACCTCTCTATTCTTTTGAAAGTTTGCTACTGATATTTAAGATTGAAGTTGGATAAGAAAAACACCAGAGAGCACAACATGTGTTTCAACTCCAAATAAGTTCGTAAGTAATTTACCAGAATAAGCAAAGCTAAAGATTATCTTTTACTAGTAAAAGGAAGGTTGAATTGCTCATAGGCCTTCATTGTGATGATGTGGCATGCTTTAGAGAGCTTCTCATATCTATTTAAAATTTGTCCCACAATTTATTTTGTGTGTCCATTTATCCTCCAAAATAATTATCTATATGTTACAATAATAATGACTCCCAATAATAATGAAAGAAAGAAAAGAAAAAAAAGTCAAATTACAAAAAGAACAATGAGTAGATATATGCTCTTTCATATTTTACACTACCAAACATAAAATATAAATCATGCATGTGTAAATATGATTTGCAATTTGCAAAAATTTACTTTAAATAAATAAACCAAATAAAAAAATTACTCCTCAAAAAAATTTCATGCTTGACAAAATAAATTTTATGAAATAAAATACTTTAGTTGTTGAGTTGCTCACAAGCATGCATTGTGATGATGTGACACTCTATAAGAAAAGTTTACAATCTCTATTAAAACCTTTTCATATTTCATATAATAGAGTTACTCTAATAATAATAATATATTAAAATATATATTGTATGTTACAATTCCATATTAATGCAATTGAAAACAAAGAATTCTTGGAGACACTAATATTGAATATGTAAATTTAGCTAATTATCAAACACAAGCTCTATATAAAGTTAACCCAAAAGCTAATTATCACCACCACCATATCAGGAAGTCTACCTTCTATGTTTTAACAAAATTTTAATTTATCTATCTCATGGCAAAAACTCTATGGTTTCTTTGTCTAACATTTCAATAAGAAAAAGTTATGCATCTTCACCTTCCATATGTTATAGTTACACATTATAGTGTCTTGAATTGATTTAAAAGCTATTGTGTGCATATATATAGTTACATCGTAAGTATATTGGTTTTTGTCCTTGGTAGGTGATGGTGTCTAACCTCTTAGAATATCAGGTATGTCTACATGTGATTGATTAAGAAATTGATATACATATATGTGATAGTTGCCTATTAATATGTTTGTAAATTGGAATTTTTCTATTACTCTGAGTTTGGAACATCTCTAATCATTTTTTATATTTCTTTTTTAGGTTGGATATTTTTTAAAATATCAACCGGTGTTTTGTTCGATGATTAATTAAACTTTGAGTTGAATCGATTAATATGAATATGACTATTTTTTCATGTGAAGGAGGAGAACAGGATAAAACATACTTCTATTTTTGTTTACGTTGCATCCTTGCTCCTTATAAAGCCTATGAAATGGCACCTCATGTAAGGATGTGTATTTAACTCTAATGGCAGTTTGTAAACCATCATTTTTTTTTAATTGATATAATGTTTGTAATTAGACAACTTTTCTTTTTCATTTATTATTTTATTAGTCTAATGTTTTAGCTTATTTGTTTCTTATTTTCTTTTTCATTTATTATTTTATATAAGGTAAAAGATTTGTATAAAAAATTGTTGATTAATGGGAATATAATTAATTTTTTTCATGTAAATAAGTTGAAGAGGATAAAAGAGACTTCTTTTTATTGATTTTGATGTGCCTTAAAATTTATATAGATCGAGAGTATATTGATGTTGGAGGCATTCAATTAAAAGAGGACAATCCAAATAATTTAGAAATATAAATATGTGTCTCATTTTTAAATACTATATTGTCTACAATGTGTAGGTGATCTACTTGATCTCGATCAAGAGAAATATAGATCTCGATCAAGAGAAATATAGAAACAAAAACAAAGTAGAAATTAAAATAAGTTTTTTTTTGTAGTTGACACTCAAATCATACGGTTCTTATAATTGTAATACATGTAAGAAGTATATTGATTCAACTTGACTTAGAGGTTGTCCAAATATATAATCTTCATGCATTTATAGTATAACACTTGCCTAAATCTGGATGGTTCAATGTGAATATATATGAATTTTAATAGACGGTCCTATTTTAATCTACGTATGCCATCTTATTCTTACGGCCATAAAATGAATCAATGAAAAGAATTGTGCTAAAAATATGTTAGTTTAGAAATTGTGCTAAATACTTTTTCCTCCACTTAGAATTGTACTAAAAACTTTCTAAATTAAATTAAAAAAGACAAAAATTATTAAATAAAAATTGTTGATGCTCATTTGTCAAAATAAATTTTAGAAATTATTAAAACCGTAGATGTTAAAATATATTTACATACATTTAGAAAATATAATCACACATATATTTAAACATATTTACACACAACTAAAATTCACCAATAATTCAAAAATTATTAATTTAATTTATATAATAATATAACTTTTTGGATAAATTAAGTACATATTCTAAAAGAATGTTTACGTTACAGCTGAAAATAAAATAGTGGAATATTTATAAGAATAAGATGACATTTTTTTAAGAAAATAAGAAGATGACACATGTTAAATCTTAAATTCAACAATTTATTTTGTGTGTCCATTTATCCTCCAAAATAATTATCTATATGTTACAATAATAATGACTCCCAATAATAATGAAAGAAAGAAAAGAAAAAAAAGTCAAATTACAAAAAGAACAATGAGTAGATATATGCTCTTTCATATTTTACACTACCAAACATAAAATATAAATCATGCATGTGTAAATATGATTTGCAATTTGCAAAAATTTACTTTAAATAAATAAACCAAATAAAAAAATTACTCCTCAAAAAAATTTCATGCTTGACAAAATAAATTTTATGAAATAAAATACTTTAGTTGTTGAGTTGCTCACAAGCATGCATTGTGATGATGTGACACTCTATAAGAAAAGTTTACAATCTCTATTAAAACCTTTTCATATTTCATATAATAGAGTTACTCTAATAATAATAATATATTAAAATATATATTGTATGTTACAATTCCATATTAATGCAATTGAAAACAAAGAATTCTTGGAGACACTAATATTGAATATGTAAATTTAGCTAATTATCAAACACAAGCTCTATATAAAGTTAACCCAAAAGCTAATTATCACCACCACCATATCAGGAAGTCTACCTTCTATGTTTTAACAAAATTTTAATTTATCTATCTCATGGCAAAAACTCTATGGTTTCTTTGTCTAACATTTCAATAAGAAAAAGTTATGCATTTTCACCTTCCATATGTTATAGTTACACATTATAGTGTCTTGAATTGATTTAAAAGCTATTGTGTGCATATATATAGTTACATCGTAAGTATATTGGTTTTTGTCCTTGGTAGGTGATGGTGTCTAACCTCTTAGAATATCAGGTATGTCTACATGTGATTGATTAAGAAATTGATATACATATATGTGATAGTTGCCTATTAATATGTTTGTAAATTGGAATTTTTCTATTACTCTGAGTTTGGAACATCTCTAATCATTTTTTATATTTCTTTTTTAGGTTGGATATTTTTTAAAATATCAACCGGTGTTTTGTTCGATGATTAATTAAACTTTGAGTTGAATCGATTAATATGAATATGACTATTTTTTCATGTGAAGGAGGAGAACAGGATAAAACATACTTCTATTTTTGTTTACGTTGCATCCTTGCTCCTTATAAAGCCTATGAAATGGCACCTCATGTAAGGATGTGTATTTAACTCTAATGGCAGTTTGTAAACCATCATTTTTTTTTAATTGATATAATGTTTGTAATTAGACAACTTTTCTTTTTCATTTATTATTTTATTAGTCTAATGTTTTAGCTTATTTGTTTCTTATTTTCTTTTTCATTTATTATTTTATATAAGGTAAAAGATTTGTATAAAAAATTGTTGATTAATGGGAATATAATTAATTTTTTTCATGTAAATAAGTTGAAGAGGATAAAAGAGACTTCTTTTTATTGATTTTGATGTGCCTTAAAATTTATATAGATCGAGAGTATATTGATGTTGGAGGCATTCAATTAAAAGAGGACAATCCAAATAATTTAGAAATATAAATATGTGTCTCATTTTTAAATACTATATTGTCTACAATGTGTAGGTGATCTACTTGATCTCGATCAAGAGAAATATAGATCTCGATCAAGAGAAATATAGAAACAAAAACAAAGTAGAAATTAAAATAAGTTTTTTTTTTTAGTTGACACTCAAATCATACGGTTCTTATAATTGTAATACATGTAAGAAGTATATTGATTCAACTTGACTTAGAGGTTGTCCAAATATATAATCTTCATGCATTTATAGTATAACACTTGCCTAAATCTGGATGGTTCAATGTGAATATATATGAATTTTAATAGACGGTCCTATTTTAATCTACGTATGCCATCTTATTCTTACGGCCATAAAATGAATCAATGAAAAGAATTGTGCTAAAAATATGTTAGTTTAGAAATTGTGCTAAATACTTTTTCCTCCACTTAGAATTGTACTAAAAACTTTCTAAATTAAATTAAAAAAGACAAAAATTATTAAATAAAAATTGTTGATGCTCATTTGTCAAAATAAATTTTAGAAATTATTAAAACCGTAGATGTTAAAATATATTTACATACATTTAGAAAATATAATCACACATATATTTAAACATATTTACACACAACTAAAATTCACCAATAATTCAAAAATTATTAATTTAATTTATATAATAATATAACTTTTTGGATAAATTAAGTACATATTCTAAAAGAATGTTTACGTTACAGCTGAAAATAAAATAGTGGAATATTTATAAGAATAAGATGACATTTTTTTAAGAAAATAAGAAGATGACACATGTTAAATCTTAAATTCATCTTTAAGACTTTCTTTACCTTAACCAAATAACTAAACCTAAATTCAAATATATAAAATCTTCGTCCAAACTTATATATTGACAACAACAAATATTTAAGTTTATATAATATAATAAGAAAAATAAAATAAATGTTCAAGAAAATATTAAATAAGAGGGACAAAAACTAACAATAATTTTGAAGAGACACAAACCTCACCAAGAAAAAGAAAAACAAACCAAAAACAAAATGACCAAGCAAAAAAAAAAAAGTGAACCAAACAATAGACTAAAAAATTGGGACTAATAAAGTTGGAATAAAATTTCACCAAGTGAATAAGTGAGAATAAACTCCAAGACAGAGTAAGTAGATAAGTTATTTAGAACTTTAAATTGCATAGAACGTAGTAAGCAAATACGCTATTTGATACATAATTTTCAAAAAATGAGATCACGTGGAACAAATAGTCAAAGCCACCATATATGAATCATATTCTATAATCAAAACTTATTTTAACATTTCTCATGAGCAATATTGTCTACAAGTATAATTAGGTATGCCTCCAACTCTTATTGAAAATAATAAAATAAGGGATACATCAAGAATAAAAAACAAAGTGACATTTGACGATAAAATTGCAACTCATATAAAGAAAACTAAAATCTTATATGATTACACTAATAAAATAAAAAAATGATACATCCTTTCAAACTTATGAAATATTATAAGAGATCTATTACATTAAAATATAAACAAACTACGATATAAATTAATAAAAAATCTAATATTTTTAAACAACTTTTTTTTTACTCATATACTAATATTAAATATAATCATATTTTAAAATAATATATATATATATTATTTAACTATATGTGATTATAGTTATCACAATTATTATTTTTTATTTATAAAAGTATTTTAATTATATATTTTAATCAAACCCGTGCAACGCACGGGTTTACCCCTAGTTAATAATAAAAGCGAGACAAACTAAGCAAAACGGATCAAGTATTTCCATCAAAATAGAAACATAAATTCTTGTTTTTCATCTAGTATAATTATAAATAATATGCCGGGAAACTTAGCTATGTCGGACTACTTGGCAATGTTACTAGACTATTAGTATGAAGCCACACTTCAAAATTACCCACGTCAATGTCCTCAATCTTTGTCAATTGTTTGGTCTTCACATTGTAACAAAAACGTACATTTTCGATACATGTAAATGAGTTTTCTGTTTGACATCGAATGATAATATGATCGTTGATCAGCAAACGAAATCGCACACTCCAAATATTAAGCTCATGACCACATGCAGCCTCAAAATCAATACTTTCCATCTTATAATAAAGAGACCATTTTTCTGAATCAAAATATAAAATCTCGAATTGATGTGCTCTATTAATATAATCAAGCAATATGCAACAAAGGCGATTTCCCATCACTAAATATGATGATGCAACCGACGAAAAATTGTGAAGTGGATATTCTTGTAAAATAATTTCCCTGTCAACATCCATAACAATCACTCCCTTTTTTGTTATCCAATACACATCATTGCCTCCACTACAAAGTTTCTGCCAATGAAGATGGTCGTTGTTAGGGGGAGATTCTCTTCTAGCTATCTCTTTCCATGAGTTATATATTCCAATTCTTAGCACATAGCAAACATACCAGACAACACCCGAAACCTCAAGGACATTTACATGGAATAATTTGAATTTGGCCATGTGAGGAACACATGTTATAGTACAATCACAACCAAGTGGTAATATTTCCTAGAACCTGGAAAAGGAGGAATTCTAAGCCAACACTTGAGAAGGGGGTTCACAACATATGTTTGCATATAACCATCCCAAAGTAGCAATAAGCCATCACAAGTACCGATTGCATATCCCATTTTTTTAGGTGTTCCCAAATTAGTCCTTTCAAATTGGCCATTCACATCATCTTTAAATTCCAAGAAATAAGAACTACTTCTGGACATGCGATTTTCAACGTAAAGACCAAATTTAGAATGTCCGCGACATTCGAATGCTGCAGCAAAGTGGGAATTGCCGAGAGTATTAGCCCAAGATTTGCAAACATACTTTGCAGAGTTGATGAGAAAAGTAAGAGGAACCAAAGTAAATATATCAATCATTAAATCTTCAGGAAGCAACAACTTTGAAATCACTTTACAACTCTTAGTATTATTTAAATTTTTGTTCATATTCTTGTTGGCATGATCATGTGACTTAGAGTTTGAGTCACAGTAACTGCACTTCTGCATGGATTTAATTCTCTTACTTCTGCGTGTTTCCTTCCTGAATTTTTTTTAAAAATAAAAATAGGGTTTGCAGTAAATAAATTATAAGAAGTAAATAAATAAGAAAAATAGGTTTAGCATGACCCTAAACTTAAAAACCAGGTCTCAGTAATTATTGCATGGAAAATTTTCTTTCTTAAAATGCACTTCAATTTTCTTTCTTAAACCATCTTTCATAGCAGGAACATTCCTAATATACAGTATAGGACAAGGTTTCATAGGTTCATTCTTGAAAATAGTCTTAGATTAACCAAATCATATCACAGATAACCTAATCCTAAACAAAACAAAGGCCTACTTCTATAACCTACAACTATCTAATCTTTGTTCGGAAACTATCACCAAAGCATGTAATATAACAAGAGATCACAAAAGCATAATAGACATAGACATCATAATTTAAAAAATTCATAATATGCATTCATGTGAAATTCATCATTTGAATCCAAAATTCAAAATTATTTAGGCTATATTTCAAGTCAAAACAGTTCAACCAGAACACTTAACCCTAATTTCTTAATTAACCTTTACTAATATTAGAAACCACATTTGCAAAAATCACTTAATCAAAAACCAATCACAGAAAAATGTCAGCAACTAAAATCATCAACACGCAATTAGATAACAGAATGAAAATCGAAAACGAACACAAATCCTATATCAGACTTCATGATTTTCAACACAGAAAAATCTTAGCAACGATTTAATCTCAAGGAAGAACAAAATGGAGAGAGAGAGAGAGAGAGCGAGAGAGAGCGAGAGAGAGAGAGATTTTCACTTACAGTGATGAAATCTTCAGCGTCATTCAGCTCCATAGAACCGAAGAAGAAGAGAACAAAGTGGAAACGAAAATTGTGTGGTGATTCATCGTAATTCAGCTCCGGTGTAAATTCAACATGCTCTGATTTCTATCCAGCGTAATTTAGCTCCAATTTTTCTCCGACGTGATTTTGCTCTGATTCAACGATTTTGGGTCGGGCTGGTGTCTTCTCTGGTGGCCTGGAAATCGAGGGGTGTCTTTCTAATTATGGGATTAGGAAGTGGATCTCGATTAGGTGGTGTTTGTTTTTGTGTTTATTTTCGGTGTTCCGCATATATACGACGTCTTTGTTAGGTAGTTCCTTCTTGACCACCGGTCTCTATATGTCTTATGCAGAGATCTGATTAATAATATATTTGCCGTTCAAAAAAAAACTTATTAACTTGTTTTAATTGCAAGGTATTTTGTAAACAAAAAAAAATTGCAAGTTTTAATAAAAAAAAATCCAACTATTTGTAAATAAAAGATTTTCTTAGTAAAATAGCCAATTTAGCTACTTTTACCAATTTTCAACAGGGCTTACCATAAATCAATTTCTAAGTCTGTGTGCACTCACTAAGCGAGCAGAGCGAGGTCAAAATCCAATACATAACAGGTCTCATTACTTCTAATAAAAATCCGAATTTTTTTTTCTACCCCTACATTTAAGACTTTACCCCTACAAACAAACAAATATTCTCATTTTACCCCTTTCGAAAAATTAAAAAAACTGGGTTTTGAACATTTAGCCAAAGTTAAACCGTGGCTAATATGAACATTTTTCGGAACACTCCTTCTATATTTTCCGGTAACAAGTATGAACCGGAACAATTGGTAAAAAGAACGGTTAAACCGTGGCAAACACTAAAATATGGAAAACATAACAATATCGCTCTTTCACTGTCATTCTTAAGCAGCGGCGAAATGCATTCATCGCGGCTTTCGTAAGGTATTCTTCATTTCTCTAATCAATTTCATTTTCCTCTAAATTATAACACTTCGTTCTTTTGTTTTTGTTTAAAGAAGATTTGTTTGTTTATGAAAAGATGAAGAGAAAAAGGGATAAAGACGATGAGGTTGAAATCGACGAAGAAGATTCTGGAAAAGTTTCACAATTTCTCTCACTTCATCACCGTCCTCAAAACCTTGATCAAAAATCTCGAAAAGGGTTAATGAAGAATCTCAGTTGGGAAAAGGGTTAATACAGAATTAGTGAAATTCAACAAAAATGTTTTTGTTGGGTTAGTGTTAATGGGTCCAACAATTAAGGCTTTGATAACAATGGCTTCTGAATGTTCTATTAAGTTTTTTTTTTTTTTTTCCTTGTTAGATTCATTCGTAGTCCTTTAGTGGAAGAGGTTTTTTCTAATGGAATGATTCCGACCATTACTGGATTTTTGTTGTCGAATGGTTTGTGTCTTTGTGTTGCTGCTGTGGATTGTGTTTTTAAATTTTCCAGATTACAGTATTTGTCACGATTTGACTGTGGCTAACTGTTACCAGAACCCGTTTTACACCTACCGGAACACTTATGTAAAATCATTGATTCTGCAATATGTTTCGAACTGGAACACTTTTTAAAATTATTCCGGTAAATATCCATCCATAGTTTTTCCAAACCGGAACACTTTGAAAAAAGTGTTCCGGTAAAATTAACATACCGAAAAAGATAAAAACTTACCGAAACAATTTTTCAGGGGTGTGATCGATCTACCATAAAAGTTATAAAACGACAAAATAAAAAATATTAAAATATACTGAAATTTGATAAGGGTAAAATAGGTATTTTGAAAAATATGTTGAGGTAAAGTGATAATTGTTGGGGTAGAAAAAAAAAATTTCTCAAAATCCACATCGAAACGCACTAAGCAAACGATTATGAACTTGACATTCACCATGGCAGCAAGGCAGGCAAAGTCCATGAGCTTGACGATTATGCGTGTACTCGCCCGGGATGGGAAGGAGTGTTTCTCTGTCTGAAAATGCAGAAGACGACACAAAATGAAAGAGTGAAAGACAACCTAGAATCCAATGTAGTAGTGAGTAATGAAATCTTGTAGTATTATTTGATCTAATTGTCAAAATAAGAGGTATACCGCTGAGGGACTTAATTGAACTCTCATCCTAGAGTCCAATTTTTGACAGATGTTTAACATAACATGAACATTAAATATATATTCAAATAGTTGTATCGTATCACACCTGTACTCCTACTACATATTCAAACTTTATAGGTTGGCATTAGTTATGTAGCATGACAAATTTTGATTACTACTCGTCAAAAGAATTTCAAGGAATAAAGATTACAGAGGAATCATGTTCTATATATAAAACAGATTAATTTTCAGCAACGGCTTTGTGTACTTCTATTGTTAGAAATTATAGAATCATTCAAGTAACTGAATTACTGAAGTATAAATAGGATTTTTGAAATAATTGTAATAACTATAACATCAGAAAATTCAAATACTCTCATCTCAACCTCTTTCCTAGATAATATATAATTGTAAAGTTACCAGAACAGAGCTTAGAATTCATAGTTGAAAGTAAGTCATCATTCACCAGAATAAACAAAGCTAAAAAATTAGTAATAATAAAAGCTAGATTAACTAAGCAAACAAACACACATCAAGTGTTTCCAAATCAAAATAGAAACATAAATACTTGTTTTTCAGCAAAGAGAAATATAAATAATACTACTACATATATTATACCGGGAAACTTAGCTATGTTGGAGTACGTGGCAATGAAACTAAACTGTTAGTGTGAAGCCATACTTCAAAATTGCCCTCGGCAATGCCCTCAATCTTTGTCAATTGTCTGGTCTTGACATTGTAGCCAAAATGCATATATTTCTTGTTTTTGAATATATCGCTGTTATTGTGCACTGGACCTAGAGATACTCGAAAGATAATTTGATCGTTGATCCAAAAACGAAATACCACATCAATAATATCAAGCTCAAGACCACAAGCAGCAACATAATCAAAAGGACCCATCTCATGATAAAGAGACCATTTTCCTGAATCAAAATCCAAAATGTAGATTTGATAAGTTGTACTGGAAAGATCTTTAGATGCAATGCAAGAAATACGATTTCCCATCAATAAATATTTTAGTTCCGAATAATTCGGCAAATGGGGAAGTGGATATTCTTGTAAAATAACTTCTTTGTCAACATCCATCACAATCACTTCACTTTTTGTTATCCAGTAAATATCATTGCCTCCACTATAAAGTTGCTGCCAAAAAATATTCCAGCTAGGGCGAGGTGATTCTTTTCTAGCTATCTCTTCCCATGAATTATCTATTCCAATTCTTAGCACATAGAAAACAAACCAAAACGCACCCGAAAATTTAACGGAATCCATAAGGAACAACTTGAACTTGGCAGTACGAGGAACTCGTGTTATATTACATTGACAGCTAGCTACTATATATTCCAAAGACTCACGAAAAGGATAATCAGGAAAACGAGAAATTCTAAGCCAACACTTGAGAAGGGGATTCACGACAACAATTTCCCTACTACCATGTCGTTCATTCCAAAGCAGAAATATGCCATCACAAGTGCTGATTAAATGTCCCATTTCTTGAGGTGTTCCAAAATCGGTCCTTTCAAATTGGCCATTCACATCATCTTTAAATTCCAACATATATGAATTGCGTCGTGTTGTGCCGTTTTCAACGTAAAGACTAATTTTAGAACGTCTTCGACGTCCACATGCTTCAACAAAATGGGAACTGCCGATGGTATCAGCCCAAGGTTTGCATACATACCTTGCAGAGTCAATGAGGCAATTGAGAGGAACCAAAGTAAATATATAAATCATCAAGTCTTCAGGAAGCAACAACTTTGAAATCACTTTACAACTCTCATCGGTATGCTCATGTGACTTAGTGTCTGAATGAGAGCAACTCTGGCTTCTACGTCTATCCATTGTTAATTAATTACTCTTTCAGTTCCAAAATAAATGACCTATACGATCATTTCACTCATATTAGAAAGAATGCATAAATCAAATAGAATAATATTTTTACTAAAATAACCTTACTAAATATCAGTAACCTTGCTAAAAATCTGTGTAAATTAAGAGTAATGTACATAAGTCCCATGAACTTAGCTCAATCAGCATGCATTATATATGCAGGGGGTTAGGGTTCGAACTCTAGTCATTCTACAAGGTGGTTGAAATTTCTAACCACGAGGCTATTTGACAAAAAAAAAAACCGGACCTGAGGTCCAACTGGTGTAACCCCGGGACTAGTTTTCCAAGGATATGCACCAGACCCCCGGTTCTCCAAGGTTGTCCGCACCGATTGAACTGGCCGGTCAAATTTTTAAACATTCATTTTACCTAGTTTTTCATGTTATGAATTCCTAAACAAAATAATTATAAGAAGTAAAAAGGGATTTCAAATACAGTTTCAGATTAATGTTACAACTACTTAATAAAAATTGAGAATAGTGTATATTAGAGGAAGAATAATAATACCTAAAGAAGAAGAAGAAATAGAAGCCTCGGTAAAGGGCTGCAAGAATCTCAACCGCTAGATGCCGTCTCAGTTGAGTCTCTCTCCAGTCACGAATTCACAATCTCATTTGTACCGTTTCATCTTTCTCTTCGGTGATTTTCTCATTCTCGTATTTATTTACCGCTTCTAGGCCCATTTGTTTTTTCTTTCTTTCTAACTTTTGGCCCAAGCCCATTATATTTATTTTTTTCTTTACAGTATTTTTTTTTAACTGTAGAGATTTGACATATCAAACTTTTTTTTTTTTACTCAAAAACAAAAAATATTCATTCATTCATTCAAATTTATAGGAAATACATCAATCAAAATCATTACATATTCAATTTTGCTAAAAACTGCAAACAGACTCACATCATCCGAGTTAATAGCATAAAACGACGACCTAATGTCTATGACACAGCCTACGATTGATATGACAAACTTCAAATGTCCGGAATAATCATATATCCGAATCTGCAACGTTGATAATGCTAAAGTCATTGAATCTGCACTGAATTGAGATCGAAATAAAACTGCAAATCTGAACAAAAAACATTTTACCAAGACGGGACAAACACCGTACTAAGACGGGAAATCAAAACAAAGACTCCGCACTAAGAAGAGATTAAAACAACACCAGGTGAAAAAATAAAAAAGAAAGAAAACTGGAATAAAACCTAAAAAGCATGTGGATGCCACTTATCAAATAAAAAGAAATAAAAAACAATCAAGAGAGGTGATTTCAGATAAAAATTGATCCTAAACCAGCACTCTCTAATCGATAAACCAAAAAACATCAAAGAAAGAAGTGTAGAAAATTTGCCCAGCAACGGCAGAGAGAGGAGAGAAAGAATTAGGTCAAAAGGACTCAAGCATATCAAACATTGTTTTAAACCCATCTATATGTTGATCTCTTCAGTAGGGCTTTCGTTTACCAAAATAGCTAGATTGCCACCAAAAACATAGGCTTTAATCCAACTACGCTGCTTGGATCCAAAGTCATGTCTCTACATTGTAATCAAGGAAACTCCAGCTCACTGAATCATATGTCTTTTTGAAGTTCACTTTAAAGATAAAACACTCTCCCTCCGTCCTTCTAGCTAAGTCAATACATTCATACACTCACCACTCCGTCAACCAGTTGTTGTCTTTAATAAAAGCTAACTGTTTTGTCGAAATCAACTTAGGCATAACTCTTGTCAATCTAGTTGCTAAGAATTTGGAGACAATCTTATACAAGGACTCAACAAGGTAGATAGGCCTAAAGTCTCCAATCTTCCTAGATTCATCAATCTTAGGAATAATAACAAGAGTGAAAAAGTAATAAGAGAAATTTCACGATAAATCAGCTGTTACAAAGAGCTCTTAGGACACATGTTACCATGACCCTAAAACATAATATCCACTTCATCTCTTAAAATATCCCATAATCTCTTGAAAAAAGCGACATTAAAGTCATCTAGACCCAAACTTTTATTGCCATCTGAGCTAACCACCACCTCCTTAGACCATGTACAATGGTTATGGTTATAAAACTTCAATACCACTTTTTCACTTCCAAACACTCCACATCATTTTTTCTTTCTTCCACCTAATCATTTAACATTCATTCAATTTTCTCCAATGGTTTTTTCATTCAACACTCTACCCCGCCATTTTTATTTCATATTCTTATTTAAATTTATATTTTTATGATTACGTAAAATTACAATTATCGATTAAAATTAAATTAAAATAATAAACACTTAACAATTTATTTTTTAGTTTATTTTAATAAAAACAAAATTTATTTAAATAATTTATACGATACAAATCATTTTAACTTAATTTAAAATACAACACACAAGTAACGTAATTAGTACGATACAAATAATTTGAAATGCAATACAACACACAAGCAAGATAATTAGTACTAGCGGCCTCAAAATAATTTGCTAAAACGTCATTCTCCGACCAACCGCTTGCTTGCAAACGCCTTGTGGCCTCATAAGCGCCAATCCATTTACCCAATATTTTGTTCATATAATTAAAACGATTTCGGCATGCAGCTCCATCACGCGGAGAATCGAATGAGCAATGGTCATTACAATAGTCAGCAATTTTACCCCAATATGTATCACCTTTCTGGTTTCTCCCGACAACACTGTTTGTTCCAAATTTAATCCACCCACTAATTAGCACCAAATTTTGATCAGTGTTCCATGCTGGTTGATGGTTTTTCTTGCTCTTAGGAGTTGAATCATCTGAATTTGGAGTGACTTCATTAGCATTAGTTATTTGAGTTGAAAATTCGGGAAAGTTAGGTGTACCACCACTCGGAAAATTTTCATTCACCATTGGCATATAACCATTAAACGGGAGTGTTTGAGATGGATTTCTCAGCATAGATCCATAATATGGTTGAAAGTTTGGAACAAAGGATGATTGGTTGAAATTTGGTGCTAAACCAAAATTAGGTATGTTTTGAGAATGTTGGTTGAAAAATTGATTTGGATTTTGATAATTGTTGGGATGATTAGAAGAATTTTGGGTGTTGTTGAAGTGATTATTGAGATCCATTTCACTAAAAAAAAAGACTAATACTTCAAGATTAACACTAATAGGAAGATAATAATAAGATTATTATAGTGAAAAAATCTGGTTTTTTTCTTTCTTCTGTGTCCAAATCAAATGAACCAAGTCTCTATTTATAGACAAAAAAAAATCATGAATTTTGGTAAAAGAATAAAAAATTATTTTGCGATGAAATAATTAAGTTCAAAGTATTAATGTGATAAGAATCCGCCCAGCCAATCAGATGTTCACACGTGACCCTATCTTCTTCTCTCTCCGCGTGAAATTTTTCCCCACTCTCCCTTTCGCGCGTGCATCTCACACCTGTTTTGGCCAAATAAAATGCAGCCGCGTGTCCTCTGCGTCAGGTTCAACATGTGTTGAAAATTTTCAACTCTTCCCTCCTCCACATCATCTTCAACACACTTCCTCCAATCATTCAACACATTAAACACCCATTCAACACTACTTTAAACACCCCATTGCACATGGTCTTATGATGTTGCATCATCATTGAGACAGCTATTTAACCCTGGATGCAAGTGTGTAACACAGTGAACCTCGTAAAACTTTTCACTAAAATATTCAGAAAACAATGTAGAAACACAACATGTGTCAACATTTAAAGAAACTAAAAAACATATTATTTCCATATGGTTGGGAGGAAAAAAATGACAAGGCAAGTTATTGTTTATGTAACTCATGGAATCAGATTGAAAAAAAATAGTATGTAATCATATTAGCTTTAGTAACTGATCTCGATCATGGTGTGCAAATGTATTTGAGTGTTGTAAATTTCAGAGTACCAGAGTTCGATTCATAATGATTAATGAATCGTTGAAAAAGTATGTAGACAAATTTAAGCCACAAAGAAAAAAGCAATTAGCAATGCAAAATTTAAACACATTTATGAGAATAAAAAAGAAAATGTGATACACTTGGGAACAAAGATTTGACAAGTATCTTGGTTAGAAAAAGGAAAGAAACTTGTTATTTATAAGTTGAAAGTTGAAACCAACATCACCATTTTCAGCAGGTGTAATGTAATTAACTTTCCAAGATTATCAACAGCTTGCAAGATCATCAATTACCCCTACATAACTTATATATGGAGGGAAACAATGCAAACAATCTAGCTACACAAGTTCGGTATGCAAACTCCACCTTCAGGGTTTTGCTGTTCTTTCCATATCCTTCCTGTTACTCGTAATTTCAGCTCTTTCCTATCTCCACCGGAGAAGAAAAGCGCCATGTTTCGGTATATAATGAGGCCATCATGACTGTCTCTAACTTTCTTGTGGCTATCTCTAATGCTCCTTGGACTTCCCTCGTAGATTAGTTTGCGTCCGCTTCCTCCTACCTCAAGACTATAGCTGTAGCTCCTGGCGTCTCTTTCATCACCCATGAAACGGAGGAATGCCATGTAAACTGGAGCCATTCCAAGTTGAAAGGCTTCGAAATGCAGACAAAAATATTGTCCAAAACAGTGGAAGACCTAACAGAAACGATAAAACAGTATGGCATATCAGTTTGGATGAGGATGAGAAACAATAAGTGTAAGTTGTTGATATGTGGCTGTGTACATAACCATTTGGATAAACAACTTAATTAAGTGCTTATCATATAAGTATTTATATATAAGCTATTTCTATAACAAAAGATAAAGTCAAACTATTTTCATATAAGCTATAACATATTTTCATAAGTTATCCTGAAGAGCTTCTTGAAATAAGTTGAAAACGTCTTATGGACATGTCAAAAGTTGTTTTCATAAGTTCTCCCAAACAGTCTCACAAGTGCTTGTTGCAGTAGATAATCTCAAAAAAACAGTTCAAACCAGCCCCAAAATCAAAGAAACTCGGCTACAAATGCAAGGTAATGAAATATGATTATACTTACCGTTAACATCCATGTAGCATTTTCAACTTCCATGGGATTTGACTTGACATAACGGTGATTAAAAGTGCATCCAGAATGCATATCAACTCTGTGGTCGTCCCTTAAATGGGCAACAAGCTGTGAAATATCGCCGAGAACAGAACAGTCTGACCCAGCATAAGGGCAGTTGTAAGGTCTGAAGTTACAAATAGATTCATGTTTGAGTTTGCTGTAATAGGGAAATATCTCTGGACACCCAATAGAGGTGTATCTGCAAGGAAGTTCAAGTGATTCTGCTATCTTCTCCAATGCTAAACACCGAATATCGCCGAGTTCTTGTCTGCAAGTTGGGCACCTGTTGTGCACCCTTGTCTTACAAGTTGAACATAGGGTATGTCCATTGTGACACTACAAAAACAAAAGTCAATTTTTAAGAAATTGTCAATAGCTAACTTAACACAGCTAACAAAATTTATCTATGTATTCCTGCAAGGAAAATAATCAGCTAAACTTAATAGTGCTATAATAAACTTATGCATAAGCTGAATCCTGAAATTAAAGAAATAATCAGATTTAGGCCTTGTTTCGATAAACACCTTAATTAATAAGTGCTTGTGCAAAAGCTATTTCAATAACAAAAGATAAAATGAAGTCAAATTGTTTTCATATAAGCTATTTTCATAAGCAATCAAGAAGAGCTTATGGAAATAAGCTAAAACAAGCTTATGATTATGTCATAAGCTATTTACGTAAGCTCTTCCAACAGGCCCACAAGTGCTCGTGCTAGTAGATAAACTTAAATAAGTCAATCCAAACAGACCCTCAAGAGAAATCGGCTATATACAAATACGTAAACTATGTAAGATCCCTGATGAGTGGATAGATTTCATGTGTTAGATTCTCAAATCAGGTAACACAATACTGTTATTTTTTTTCCATTCGAGATAACGCTTTTCATTGGAAATTAGTAAAATGAAGATAGTTTTCGGGGGTCAACTCAAATTCTGTGGCCAAGAGTAAGACAAAGTTTCAATATAGGCTACAACTCCAAAGAAAAAGATCAACAAGAATCCAACAACTCTGAACAACTCATCTTACTTGGATATATATATATATATATATATGGCAACTTGTGGCATTTTCTATACATAATTTGTAGAAATTATAACTCACTCAAACTATGTGATTAAATTTCCTAGTAATATATGTCAGGTTTTATGGCCTATTCAATAGAATATCAACAAATTTATCCTTAGCCATAACTTAGAAACCTTGAATGCAATATGCATTGCAGAAAAAAAATGTTCAAGCTTTTTTGACATCCTAATCAACTAAACAACACTATTTAGAATGACATGGTATTGGTTCCTCTCGCAATCATGTTTTGAAAGGCTATTACCAAACAGTTCTTCATTGAGCTTAAGACAATAATACTCATAGGAAAGTTCATTAATTATATAGTCTTATAACCTATGAAGCACAGGCACGAACATGGACACTGACACGTCGACACCGATAATTATTTGAGAAAATGACATAATTCAGTGTAATCATAAGCGTCGGTATCTGACACAGATGCGTGTCCGACACTGAGAGATGCCTAATCAAGGTTTCCAATACTCATAGGGAAAAGTTCATTAATTATATACTCTTATAACTAATGTGTGCAAGTTTTTATCCTACTTTTCCACAAAAGTATTTGAACAAAAAACATCACCTAAATATTTATGTCTTCTGTTGAGATAAGTGTGACAGTCACACCATACCTTTCTCCAACCACATAGCCACAAAGAGGATGGGACAATAACTATATTGTTTATCCATTAAAAGGCACTTAATTTTTATCATCCAAAAGATCCAAATATCACCACACTCTAGGTAGCTAAAGTCATAGTGTATATCGTTTTTCACACCCTTCCGAAATTACCAATAAAAGCAGACATAAAAAATGTGAAAAACACCATAAAACAGTCATTTAATCTGTTGCTTTGTAATCATGGTATACATGAGAAAGGGTTGATATAAAATAGGGTCCCGTTTGGATAAACGGTTTAATTAAAACTTATAGCTTAAGCGTTTATCATATAAGTGCTTATGTCTAAACAACTATTTCTGTAACAAAAGATGACATAAGTCAAACTATATTCATATAAGCTATAATTTGTTTTCATAAGCTATCCATAGAGCTTTTTGTAAAAAGGTAAAACTTATCATAGCTTATGGAAATGTCATAAGCTCTCCTAAACAGTCTCACAATGATTTTGTCAGAAGATAAGTTCGAATAAGTCAATCCAAACAGACTCTAAGCTCCAGACATCAAATTCAACTTAATAGACGAATTATTCACACATGTGAGTGCCAATATAAAAGCAACTCATGATTCACCCCTAATAATATAACTTTACCTTAAATATACAAGGTCCAAAAATAAAAAGGAACTCATGAGTCAACAACTTGTGACAAAACATAACCAAAATTGGTTCGAACCCTGACTTGGCCCTGCAGCACTGTTAAAACTCTTAGGAAGAGTTTGCCGCCCATTTGGGTCTCATAAGGCTCAAGAGATTAATCTGTGCAGCTGCATGCAGAGGATACCTAGTTTACACCCACAAAAATAAAATAACCCAAATCGTCCAAACTAGAATTCAACCAAAAAACAAGATCCACATAGCAAAATCCAACCCAAAAAAAACTAAACACAATTCACACACTTTCCACTAAAATCATACCTTAAAAAAGCAAAAAAAACACCAAGATCAGAATTTGTTGATGTAATCCAATTCAAACTCATGAAACAAAAAAGAACAAAAAATCAAACCTGATGAATTGGAGGGTACATTGAATTTGTACAAACAGGACATTCAAGAAGCTCATGAACACTAGTAGAAGTAGGTGTACTATTGCTATGTTGTTTAGAGGTTGAAGATGAAAATTGATGTGGATGCAAATCTTCATCCATCATGATCATAGAAGACACAGTACTATCTGATTCCATTTTTTTTCACCTAAAAAACAGAAACATAAACAAAAAACCAAAATCAAACAAAATCAAAATTTAGCTACTATTCAATCATGGGTTTTTGATTCATTTCAATCATATATGTTGGATTGATGAACTTTTGTGAGTAATTTGAAGATGAAAGAGGAAAAAGAGAAGATTTTTAACTTGGTTGATCAGAAAAACCAAACCCCAAATAAGAATCTAGGATGTTTTGTTTTTTTGTACCTTATTGTTCACAAGAACTATTGAGCTTTTGATTAAAATCTAACGGCTGTCTGAGCTTGACCAAAAACCAGAGAGAGAGAGAGGAGAAGAAAAAGAAGAAGTGAAAGGGGGAAGATTCTGATTCAGATAGAATGAATGAAGAATGAAAAAACTGAGAAAAAGTTTGAGTGTTATACGCTCAGCTGTTCTGTGGGTCAGGTTTACAAGAAAATGTTTGAAAAAGTTTTAGAGAGTACATTTGTCGATTATAATTTTGTCAATTACTTTTTTTTTTCTTCGATAAAACTAATTAATGTTATATATTTGAAAAACTATTCTAAAAAGACTCTTAAAAGGAAGAAGAGAGTAATTAAAATGAGGGTATATTAAAAAGATAAAATGCAAAAATACATTTTGTTAATTTGGTGTTACTATTCTAAAAAGATTCTTAAAAAGAAGAAGAGAGTAATTAATAACATCAAAATAAAACTTCAAACTAGTATCATGTTTCTAGTTAATATATATATATATATATATATATATATATATCAACTTTCTAGTTACTTTAAATGTTAATCACAATTTTATGTCTTCGACGTTTATAAGGTGTATGTTCTTGAATTGTAAGGGTTGAGTACCCTTTATATTTCTTATAATTCAATTTTTTTGGTTATAAAAAAAACAATTTTATTAGAATAATGTAATGTCGTTGACTCTCAAGAGTTTGAATTAAATGAGAAAAATTTGTGCTTAAAAATAGACCTATATTTTTGTATTTAAATTTAAGAATATTTTTTGTAGTAATTTTTTCAAATTTTTTTCTTAGCAATAATAAAATCATTACAATTCTTTTTTGCATATATGCAAATTTTATGAACTTTATTGATGTGATTTGCTATTTAAATTCACTTTCTATATTAAGATTAACTCCTAACTTTCATAAGTACCGGTGTTGACATAAAGAATTTAATCTACAAAGATTGGTTGTTCCATCTATCTCTCATACTCTCTAGGAAGACAACAATTGTGCTGATTTTTTTGGCTAAATTAAGCGCTTCTAATGACAAACTTCTTATCCATATTAATACTACTTCGAACATCAAGGATCTTCTCTTTGCAGACTCTTATGAAACTGGTTCTGTAGGATTTAGACTTTATTTTTTCTTCTTTTTCTTTTGTAAGAAAAAAAAAGTACAAATTTTAGTAGAGACGTGAACAATTTGAGGCTGAAGTAGCAAAGTTTTTCACAAGGAAGGGGGGGTTTGAATTGTGAACCTTTTTAAAATTAAACTTAAGTCACAAAATAAATGGTTAGTAATAAAATTAATTTTGTGCTCAGTGAGATCGTTCTAAGAATGATCTGTGCTGTGTAAAAACAGATGCAGAAAATAAAAGTTTAAGGGAAAGAAGATAAACACAAAGAGTTATCCTGGTTCACCCCTAATCTTTGGGTTACGTCCAGTCCCCACCACCTGTGAGTTTGTCCACTAGAATCACTTAAATGTTACAGATCCAAGACTTACACATTCACCTTGATCTTGACCTAAGATCAACAACTTACCAAAGCTCCTAGAGCTTTGAACTTTCCTAGTCAACTTGACCAATCAACACTCAATCAATAGTCACGTATTGACTTGAGCAATTACAATATAGATGATTTGTTTCTAAGCTTAATTTCAGACTCACTATAAAAGAGAAGCTTAGATGAAAGCACTCTAAAGAGATTGGTACTCAGATTATGATACAAAAGAGTGACTTAAAAAGGACTTTGAGCTAAAGAGATTGAATGAGATTTATATCACTTGAATTGCTTGAAAACTCTTGCTCTTTCCCTTGGACTTGATTGCCTTTTATAGATGCTTGCTTGAGGTTGAAGCTTGGCCTTCAAGTATATCAGTTAGAGGGCAAAATAGAGCTGTTACTCAGTGCTCTACATGCAGCAGACAACTTCTGCATAATGTGCAGATTCTCTGTTCAGTCTTGGAACAGTCTTGATTTCCTTTTGGCTTTGATCCATAAGATCCAAATATGTGTGAGCTGTTACCAAGTACATATGAGTTGTTTCTTACTTCCTTCCACTGTCATGTATCAGATATAGCCGTTTGGATGCTCAGAAAAGGACTCATGACAGTTGGAAATGGTTTTGAAAAACTGTGTGCAGGATCAGTCTTGCATCAGTCTTGAAACAGTCTTGACTGCACCAGCAAATAAGATGAACCTTCATCCTTCCTCTCTTGTGGTATGCAGCTGTTAAATAGCTCTAAGGGCTGATCAGTAGTAGCCTTAGCTTGAGAATAAAACCAGCTGGAATAGTACATGAGCATATGAGACAAAAAGTACTTCTATGACACCACATTGAAGAATGTTCCCAAAATGGTCCTTTTGCAAGTACATCACAACTCATACTTAAAAATGTGTTGTTGTATTCTGATTGGTCTAGGATATGTGATCAGGTGTTTTCATTGGATGATCAATACCATAAAAGATTATGAGAGATCAATGCTTGTGATTCATCACATGACTAGGAAAGCATATACTTAAATTCCATCACATGTTGTTGATCCCAAAAGAGATTATCTCCTGTAGTGATTTGGTCCAAAAATCAATTGTAAAGTGCTTATTTGTTTTGTTCTTAGTTGACTTGAAAAACCAGAAAGCACTTATTCCAAAACGTGCTTATTGTCAAAACTGCAGTCTGTCTGCTAAGAATGTTCTTAGAATGGTCTTGAAACAGCTTTGCAGGATTTTTACTTTGCAAGTGGTTTGTTAGAATCTATTTAATCTTATGCCACTCAAAAGCACTTGTTAGATAACAAAATGATCAGAATCATTTAAAATATAATTAAAGATGTTTGTAATCTTTAAAACATCAAAAGTGGATTTTGCCTCAACAGAGGCCACTAAATTTTTTAGGCCCTTTGAGGTAGTATACCTTGCACAACCCGATAGAGCCGAGCCGAGCCTTTGCAGGACTGTCTTCGAGGCCCTGCTCGAATATTAAAAATGGCCTAAAAAATATTTTAAAAAGCGCAAAAACATAAAAATGTGCAAAAAAATATTCTCTAATTAAACTGTAAATAACATAAAAACACATAAAAAAATAAATTATCATCATATATAACATCAAAAAGAGACAACATAATAAATAATTAAAATGACTAGAATAAAAATCATGCAAAAAAAATAAAATAAATAACTTTGTAAGGATTTCAATAAAAAAACTTACACTCAAAAACATTAAAACCTATCACTAATCTATTGATACACATTTGATATTTTATAAACCTTTAAAATATATAACTATTATTATAGAGCCTCATAATTTGAGGTCAGATGCCGCCGTATACCAACTTGGAAGGCTTGTGTTAATGGTTACTGGCTACACAACAACGGCGGGATAAACAGCGGTCGTCGATGTGGAAGCGAGATACGCAACATTTGTCGCAGTGGGTTATGTGGCGATCGGCGATGCAGAGCTGGGACAATCGTCGGTCAATGTTATCGGATATATACATTTTTGATACTAATCCCTTTTGTTCTCATCCTAATACTTTGATACTAATCCATGTTGTTCCTATCCTAATACTTATTGTATAGCTTTCCTTTAGTTTAGCTTTTCAGTTAATACTTGTACTCTATATAAACATACAATTCATTCATCAATAAAAATAATAGAGAGTTTTCAATCAATTTGTTCTCTGCTAAGTTACTTTTACAGTTGTGTTGCTACCACTTTTACATGGTATCAGCCTAACTTCGTTCCCACCTTTCCTCTTTTTTTTTTCACACCAATGGCTGCCCTTAACCAAATTGATCCTTCATCACCTTATTATCTTCATTCATCAGACCAACCAGGCCAAGTACTGGTGACACAACCCCTTAATGGAGATAACTATGCCACTTGGAGCCGAGCCATTACCATGGCACTTGAAGCCAAAAACAAACTTGGTTTTATTGATGGCAGCCTCGTTAAACCTGAACCTAACAATGCAAATTTCGCCTTTTGGGTCCGGTGCAATAGTATGGTTCAATCTTGGCTCATACATTCCACTATCCCCACCATAGCCAATTCCATCCTATGGATTAACAGTGCTAGGGATATATGGCTTGACCTCCTTGCTCGATTTACTCAAAAAAATGCACCTCGCATTTTTGAAATTCGCCGAGCCATTGCAAATCTTTCTCAAGGAACTAAATCAATTTCCACTTATTATACAGAACTCAAAGCTTATAAAGATGAGCTTAATTCTTATCAAACTCTTCCCGCTTGTGTTTGCGGTGCTGTACCAAATTTCAACGAGGTTTATACGACTGAACATCTTATGGATTTCCTACAGGGTTTAAATGATTCATATACATCTGTTCGTAGCCAAATACTACTCATGGACCCTCTCCCATCTGTTCCCAAAGCATATTCCCTCCTGTTGCAAGAAGAGCGTCAACGTTCCATATCGGATTCACGTTCGGTTTCAATAGATCAATCAGCCATGTCTGTTCAACAATCAAATTCTTTACAAGAGGCCAGTTCCAAACCACATTATTACTGTTCCATTTGCAAGCTTGATGGGCACTCAGACAGTCGTTGCTACTCAAAGATTGGTTATCCTTCTTGGTGGAAACATAATATTGGCTCCAACAAACCTCGCCGTGGTTCTTCTTCTCGTGACGGTCGCGGAACCAGACCTTCTGCTTCACCGGCTCGTTCCAATGCTGCTGTTGTTCCATCTCCGGATACTCAGTCTTCATCTAGTTTGACTCCAACTCAGATTCAACAGCTACTCTCTCTCCTTCAAAATGGTAACAATCGACCACTTGCAAATTTCGCAGGTACCTTATTCCGTTGTTTCTTTTCCTTTAAACCTTGTACATCCTTATGGATATTAGATTCCGGTGCCACTCACCATATGGTTTCTGACCTTTCACTTTTTCACTCGTACACTAAAGTCTCCACGTCTGTTAAATTACCTGATAATAAACTTGCTCCCGTTCATCATATTGGTTCCATTTGTTTACATTCAGGTCTTATAATTCAAAATGTTCTACATGTCCCTTCCTTTCAATTTAACCTTTTGTCCATTAGTCAACTATCTAAAGACACTAATTCTTGGGTCACTTTCACTCCTACTTCATGTTTTTTACAGGACCAGAGGACGAAGAGGATTACTGTGATGGGTGAACAACATAAGGGCCTCTACACAATGAATAATCCTGCAACAAATTCCATTTCTACTGCTTTATTTAGTTCACACTTTGATTTATGGCATTGGCGCTTAGGACATCCAGCCCCAACTTTATCTTCACAGTTCAATAATTTAGATACTAGCATTAAGTTTTCTAATAAATGTACTTGCACTGTTTGTCCTTTGGCAAAACAGTCTCGTTTGAAATTTCCATTAAGTTGCATCTCTACTGTTCGATGTTTTGAATTAATCCATTTTGATATATGGGGACCTTATAATAAAAATCACTCTTCTGGTGCTAAATTTTTTCTTACTGTGGTAGATGATTTTTCGCGAAGTACGTGGGTATTTCTAATGCAACACAAAAGTGAAGTTAACACAATCATCCCCTATTTCTTTAAATTAGTTGAAAAACAATTTAATACTCAGATCCAAAAAATTCAATCCGACAATGGACGTGAATTTTTTAACTCTCAAACTCGTGATTTTTTAACAAACTTAGGAGTGTTACAACAATCTAGTTGTGTTTATACTCCGCAACAAAATGGTGTTGTAGAGCGTAAACATAGACATTTATTAAATGTTGCACGCGCTTTACATTTTCAATCCAACTTGCCATTAAATTTTTGGGGTGATTTTGTACTCACTGCTGCGTACTTGATTAATCGCCTACCTACAAATGTTTTGAAAGGCCGTACACCTCATGAAATTTTATTTAACAAAAAACCAAAACTTTCTCATCTTCGAGTTTTTGGTTGTTTAGTATATGGCCACAACACACACATCAGTCACAAATTTGATAAACGTGCATCTCCAGGAGTGTTTTTAGGGTATCCCCATGGTCAAAAAGGTTATAAAATATTGGATTTATCTTCAAAAAAAATCTATGTTACAAGAGATGCAATTTTTCATGAAACAATTTTTCCATACAAGATGCTTAATGACCAGACAAATGAATCAGCCTTCCCTTTACCTTTACCACCTATGGATGACATATTATCACCTAATTCTTATCCCTTTGGAGAAGGAGAATTACTTACTAATGAATCCACCGCCACAAATAATTTCATCACATCACCTACACCCCCATCTTCAGACCATGGTCCACCCACACAACTAGCCTTGGAACCCGACCACCTTGAGGAACACTTAGTAAATCAACATTCTCTACAAAATATTCCTCGCCGTTCATCACGCACCATTAAACCTCCATGCCGTCTTAATGATTATGTATGGTCCCGCACCTCATCACAGTCCTCCTCTTCTCCAAATGATCCAGGTATTCTTTATCCTCTTTCTAACTCCATATCTTATCATCGTTTTTCTTCTCCGCATCGTTCTTTTCTTTCTTCCATAGCTGTTGAAACTGAGCCGCAGTCATACTCTGAAGCTAAGAATTTTCCGGAATGGCGCAAGGCAATGCAATCTGAGATTGATGCTTTGTGTGAAAACAGAACTTGGTCCTTAGTTCCTCTACCTGACGGAAAGAAACCAATTGGTTGTCGATGGGTTTTCAAAATTAAGCGCAAGTCTGACGGTAGCATCGAACGGTATAAGGCACGTTTAGTTGCTAAGGGATACACCCAAATTGAAGGGGTTGATTATTTTGATACATTTGCTCCCGTAGCTAAACTTGTCACAGTTAGAGTTTTACTCTCTATTGCTGCTGCAAAAAATTGGCCTCTTCATCAATTGGATGTGAATAACGCCTTTTTACACGGTGATTTACATGAGGATGTTTTTATGCAATTACCTCCCGGATTCCGTCGCAAGGGGGAGCAACTGGTTTGCAAGCTACAAAAGTCCTTATATGGCCTTAAGCAAGCATCACGAAACTGGTATTCCAAATTCTCTGAGGTCCTCATTAACTTTGGTTTTAAACATAGTACAGCAGACCCGTCTCTTTTTTGCTTACACCGCGAATCTGGCGCTGTGTTTCTTCTTCTATATGTCGATGACATTGTACTTACAGGTTCAGACCCACAACTCATTAGCTTGGTTAAAGTTTTACTTCAGAAGCATTTCAAAATTAAAGATTTGGGGAGATTAAAGTTCTTTTTGGGTATTGAGGTTGCAAGATCCAAGCAAGGCATTTTTTTAACTCAAAGACAATATGCCCTTGACATCATCTCTGATAGTGGCCTTTCTGCCTCGAAACCGATAGATTTTCCCATGGAACAAAACCTGAAATTAACTCCTTCGGAAGGTAGTGCATTGTCTGATCCTTCACCATATCGCCGTCTTGTTGGTCGCCTAATCTACCTCACAGTGACACGCCCTGACATTGCTTACGCAGTCAACATTTTAAGTCAATTCATGCACGAACCTTGTCAACCACACATGGATGCAGCTATCCGTCTCCTTCGTTACCTAAAGACAACACCTGGACAAGGTCTGTTCTTTCCTTCAAACTCAGAATTATCTCTCAAAGCTTATTGTGATTCAGATTGGGCAAGTTGTCCCACAACTCGTCGCTCTACCTCCGGTTATTGTATTTTTTTGGGATCTAGTATAGTCTCTTGGAAAACAAAGAAACAGACTGTGGTATCACGTTCATCCGCTGAAGCAGAATACAGAGCAATGGCCAATACCACATGTGAAATTACTTGGCTCTCATATTTGTTGAGTGATATTGGCATCTCCCAATCTACACCTACACTGTTATTTTGCGACAATCAATCTGCTCTACATATTGCCTCCAATCCAGTGTATCATGAGCGCACTAAGCACATAGAGATTGATTGTCATGTTATTCGTGAAAAAATTTCATCAGGATTAATTGCAACTGCAAAAATTAGTTCAACAAATCAAATTGCAGACTTGCTCACCAAACCCTTGGGCAAAGAACAATTTCAGCACTTGAAGGCCAAGATGGGACTTTCAACTTTACACAGCCCATCTTGAGGGGGAGTGTTATCGGATATATACATTTTTGATACTAATCCCTTTTGTTCTCATCCTAATACTTTGATACTAATCCATGTTGTTCCTATCCTAATACTTATTGTATAGCTTTCCTTTAGTTTAGCTTTTCAGTTAATACTTGTACTCTATATAAACATACAATTCATTCATCAATAAAAATAATAGAGAGTTTTCAATCAATTTGTTCTCTGCTAAGTTACTTTTACAGTTGTGTTGCTACCACTTTTACAGTCAACGATGCAATGGTAGATACACGGTGGTCGGTGGCGTAGTAAAAACATGACAGTAGGTGAATGACTGATATTTCTTTCCTTCCTTATTACATAATTATTTGTTTCTCCCTTTCTCTATATTGATTTTGTTTCTTTTGTATTTATTGACACGGAAATAGTGAAGATACTAAAGCACAATGGATAACACTTGGAGCATCTCTAATGGTAATATCATTTTGAGTATTTTACATTACTAGCAAGTGATTCATACAATGTCATATAATACTTATGCAACTCATACATATTTTTCTCCAATTGTGATACCCGCACTTTGAGTATCATACATTAACAAGCGGTCCATTATATAAGTTTTTAACTTAAATTGATGATACGGTACCTTATTTAAGATATTGTATCATCAATTTTGATACATCAATGCCTCGTCATAAAACTCCAATAATAAAAAATAATAAGGTACATATCATTAGTATGTGAAACTCTCCTTTAATACTTTTATTGAATATGCTCTTGTGCATAACATATTGGCAGAGAAAGAAATTCTACATTGAAGAAAGAGCAAATGAGATCAAACCGAGCAAGAGAGACATGGCAGATTGTTATAGAAAAGGAACATTTAAAAAATTTACTTAGAAAAGGGATAGGGCATTTTTATTAGGACATTTTTTTTTTCTTTTAGTCTCTCATCTATTAGATTGATCTAGTGGTTGAGATTTGGTGAAAGACATATATATATATATATATATATATATATATATATATATATATATATATATATATATATATATATATATATATATATATATATGGGGAGGGATCAAATTACACCGGTGTAACATTTGAGTAATGTTACACCGCTCAATAACGCTTCAACGAATACAAATTTTACAAAATCCACCGTTGGATTGAAAGCTTATATCGTCTAGATCATCTATGTTAAATTTTATAAAATTCTAAAATCGTTTGATATGTTTTTTAGATAGATCAAAATTAATGGTTTATGCGTTTTTATTGAATACCGTTAATCTTGATCTATCTAAAAAACATATCAAACGATTTTAGAATTTTGTAAAATTTAACATGGATGATCTATACGATATAAGCTTTCAATCCGACGGTCGATTTTGTAAAATTTGTATTCGTTAAAGCGTTATTGAGCGGTGTAACATTACTCAAATGTTACACCGGTGTAATTTGATCCCTCCCATATATATATATATATATATATATATATATATGAGTTTGTCATTTTTTTTCCCCAAAAAGAGTAGTAACAAAGTGCTACTATCTCAAAATATATATATATATCAGCATTAGAGAGATATACAAAAATGGAGGGGGAGACCAAAACCTCCAAACACTTTAACATAGTCTAAAATTAGGTTTTCCCAATCTATTATCAACAAAATAACTCCTATAATTTGAGTAGGTATATCGTATCAAATAATGAACCTATCTAAACTGAAACCTATATTAGCGAAACTATCCGCATATTAATTCTCTTCCAGGGCCGGTCCCGACAATTTGGAGGCCCGGCTCCGAATATTAAGAATAGAAGCCTTAATAAAAAAAATGCAAAAAATTTAGAAAGAATAATTTTTATTTAAATTGTAAATAACATTAATGACATAAAAAATTGTCATCCTTATAACTAACATACAAAATATTCATATTTCATCTTTTCCGTCAAAAAAAAAATACAAAATATTCATATTTTAATTAATCACAACAAAATACATTTTAACTACGTAAGCGCAACACTTAACTTCTATAGCAGTTTTTGAAGTAAATTCATCGAAACAAATCTTCATATTGTATTTTTTTTTTTTCACTTTATGTTTTTTCCGGAAGCTTAGCCATTTTAGTTGGGCCTTTGAAATTATTTTTTAACAAAGACAGGTTAAAAAAAATATTGAGTTCTTATTTTATTTTTGTGAATAATTTTTTTTCATAATTTTGCAGAGATCTACTATCATATAAATTTTTGTTGAGGCCCCGATAAAACTGAGGCCCGGCTACGTAGCACACCCTGCACATGCTAGTAGCCGGCACTGTTCTCTTCCTTGAACACATGAAAAACTAGAAAATTCATGTTTCTAGTTCATACAATTTTTTGTCATGTCTTTCTAAGAGCAGTATAATTTTTTTATCAAATATAAATGTTATATATACGAGAATAATAAGAAATAGTTTTGAGTACTAAAAACCCATCACCTAAACTAAGTGTATACACACACAACCGAAAGAAGAAAAATAAAAAACACCTAAAATTAGTAAATTACATCATCGACGAAAAAAACAACAAAATACATACAAACTCCAAAAAATAAAAGAATAGCATACTATTAGAGTTTTAGCTCACACGCCTCTAAAATTTAGGATATCCCTCTCCTTCGGATCATATGGGCTCAGCTCAGTGACTCAGTCTTCATCCATGGTGCTTTTTTTTATTTTTATTTTTTTTACAAATCCATGATGCTTCTTTTGATGAATATAATGTTGCAATCTCACTATTAAGATGATTTAACGTGAGGAAATTTTTTGTCAAAATAATTAAAAACAACCTATATAAGCCAATTGTCTAATGTACCAAAAAAAAGAAAATCATAAGCCAATTATCTAAGGGTATCAACTCTACTTTCATTGCTCTGATCCCAAAGGTTGACAGTCCACAACGGCTGAATGACTTTCGGCCAATTTCGCTGGTTGGCAGCCTGTATAAGATTTTGGCAAAGGTTTTGGCGAATAGGCTGCGTCTCGTTATTGGTAGTGTCATTTCAGAATCTCAAACGGCGTTTGTAAAGGATCGGCAGATTTTGGACGATATTCTTATTGCAAATGAGGTAGTAGATGATGCTAGGAAGGCTAAAAAAGAACTCATGCTCTTTAAGGTGGATTTTGAGAAAACCTATGATTCCGTGGATTGGGGGTATCTGGACGCGGTTATGGAGAGGATGGCGTTCCCAAATCTTTGGAGGAAGTGGATAAGGGAGTGCGTGGGCACTGCTACTGCATCTGTTCTTGTTAATGGCAGCCCTACGGATGAATTCCCTCTTGAACGGGGCCTTAGACAAGGAGATCCGTTATCTCCCTTCCTTTTTCTTTTGGCTGCTGAGGGTTTGAATATTCTGATGGAGGCTATGGTGAATCATAACTTTTTTACGGGGTATAGGGTTGGGGAGAGTGACTCGACTTCAGTGTCGCACCTCCAGTTTGCTGATGATACCCTTCTGCTAGGGGAGAAATGTTGGGCTAATGTTCGGGCGTTGCGGGCTACTTTGGTGTTGTTTAAGAATATGTCTGGCTTGAAGTTTATTTCAATAAAAGTATGTTGGTAGGGGTGAATATCCCTGTCTCCTGGTTAGGCGAGGCTGCGGCTGCACTGAGTTGTAAAGTGGGAAATATTCCTTTCCTTTATTTGGGTCTTCCTATTGGGGGTGATTCGAGGCGTCTGATTTTCTGGGAACCGGTGTTGACTCGTTTAAAGAATAGATTATCTGGTTGGAAGAGTCGTTTTCTTTCTTTTGGTGGTCGTCTGGTTTTACTTAAGTCTGTCTTAACCTCTCTACCTGTCTATGCGCTATCCTTTTTCAAAGCTCCTCCAGGTATCATTTCTTCTATTGAATCTCTTTTAATTAAATTTTTTTTTTTGGGGGGGGGGGTGTGAGGATTTCAGGAAAATCGCTTGGGTAAATTGGAAAACTATTTGTTTGCGTAAGGAGTATGGAGGTTTGGGGGTTAGGCAGTTGAGGGAGTTTAATTTGGCTCTTTTAGGTAAATGGTGTTGGAGGCTGTTAGTGGATAGAGAATGGTTGTGGTATAGAGTGTTGGAGGCTCGGTATGGAGTAGAGGGATGGAGAGTATGAGATGGAGGGAGGCGTGGATCGTTGTGGTGGCGAGAGATAGTGAGTATTAGGGAGGGTGGTGGTGAGCCAGGTGGTAGGTGGTTTGTTGACCATGTTGTTAGGAGGGTGGGAGATGGGTCCGATACTCTTTTTTGGACAAATCCTTGGTTGGATGGGACTCCTCTTTGTGAGTGGTTTGGGCGCTTGTTTGCTTTAGCAGAGACCAAATCGCATACGGTGGCTGAGATGTTCTCTTTTGGGTGGGGGTTGGATGGGGCGGCGTGGGTGTGGAGGAGGCAGCTGAGGGCATGAGAGGAGGAGTTATTGGGGGAGTGTTAGTCTTTACTCTCTGTCATTTCTTTACAGGTACAATCTTCGGATAGGTGGCAGTGGCAGCCAGACCCTGATACAGGCTACACTGTCCGGGGCGCTTATCAGCTTCTGACTACTATGGATTCGATTATTGTGGATGATGCGGAGCATCTCATTTGGCATCCTTAGGTTCCCTTGAAGGTTTCCGTTTTTGCGTGGCGATTATTGCGTGACAGGTTACCTACAAAGTCAAACCTTGTCACCCGAGGCATATTATCTTCTGCAGCTCATCATTGTGTTTCTGGTTGTGGGGCGGCCGAGTCGACCCACCATTTATTCATCTTTTGTAGTACTTTTGGTTCTATTTGGGATTTAGTTCGCTCTTAGATTGGCATTTCATCGACGGGTTTCACTTCTATCAAGGATCATTTTGTTCAGTTTACTTTATCAGCTGGTGGATCTAGAGCACGTCGGTCTTTTTTGCAACTCATTTGGCTTGCTAGTGTATGGGTTGTGTGGACGGAAAGAAATCATAGATTGTTCAGAGGTTCAGCTAGCACTCCTCACCAGATGTTGGACAAGATCAAGCTCTTTTCTTATAGGTGGTCGAAGACGACGAATGTTACTTTAGTCTTAAACTACCATAGTTGGTGATCTAGTCCTTTGCTATGTTTGGGCCTTATATGATTGCTTGTATTTCTTCCTGTGACTATTTGTAAACTTTGGTAGTCTATCTTAGCACATCTTGTGCTAAGAAGATTGTTTTTGTTAATATATATATATATATATATATATATATCTCATTTTGGCTTGTTCAAAAAAAAATAAGCCAATTATCTAGCTGTTTTATTACTATTTTTTTTTTGTTACATGCTGTTTTATTACTATTAATTCTACCAATGTTGAAGTTTTGTGGTGTGATTGTGTGAACCGTTAAAGGATATACTCATTTGATAGATGTCCCATAGTAATATATAGTGCCATTATTTATATCCATTTTATCAGGGACGGAGCTACTAGGAAGACCACCGGAGGCCACGATCTCCCCAAACAATTTTTTAAAAATTTATATACTAATATACTATTATATCTTACTCTGCCGAATAAAGTGAGTGTACTAATATACCATAATTTATATCCATTTTAAAAATTTATATACTAATATACTATTCTACCAATGTTCGAGAGACAACGAGATGAGTAAGGAATATAGTGTTCATGAGATAAATGTTCAATTTTCAGATATTGAAGCCAAGTTAGAATTTGAGCCAAATATTTCCACGGTATTACCAATTTCTTTCTATACATTTATGGTATCCGTGTACTTGTTTATTTTCTAGAACTTGCGATTATTTCTGCTGACTGGTTGATTTTACTTATACGCATTGAAGCATTTTATTCACTTAACTCAGAGCATTTTCAAAGCCACCCATATATATTATTATCCGTTTCTAACCTCTTTGAACCATAAAAATAATATCCCTTTTCTTTCGGTGACGAACCAGATTATAAGCCTAAGACCTTAAAAACCAAATTTTTACTCTCTTTGGAGTTAGGTAGAGATCTAGTTCTCTTGTCTTGACAACATTATAAGTGTAAGGTTGCTCTTGGAATTAGCAACATCTAAGTGTGGGGTGGTATACAAGAGAACTATCACAAGAAAAAGAAAATGAAAAAAAGAGACGGAATACATCAAAAAAATTCCATAAAAAATAGTCTCTTCAAAAAAAAAAAACTCAAAAAAAAAAATAGTGATAGAATAAGGACCACACAAAGACACATCTGGTCCTCAAAAGAAATTTCTCTTGTACTTCATTAAAAGGTACTAAAGGTAACAGGTTGCACCTAAATAAGGACAAGTTGTCATACTTAACTCCAATTCTAAGCTACTTTCCCAAAAATATCCTACCTTTACCTAAGTCACGTTACAACCCATAAAGACCTCTAAAAATGCATATTTGTTTGAACTTTGATTGGTTGCTTAGAATCCTTGCAAGCCTATGGTAAAATGGCAGGTCTCACGTCGATTGAGAGACACCCTTTCAATATTGAGCGAAATTGTGAGAGAGAGAAAAAGTTGAACATGAACTCCTATGGACATCTGTTGTACTTGCTAATATTGACGTCTCTTGGACTAAGTGTTGATTGAGAATGATCCCTGCAGTGAAGATCGGTGGTACCATTGCCGACAAAATATAAAGGTTGTGAATTGCCTGTTATCTGAGTCAATTATGTGATGTTTTTAATAGCAATTGAATCCCAAAAGAAAACAAATACCTGGAAAAGTGAAGTTACTTGGCCTAGAAGCAAGAAAAGTGGAAAAAGCATAAAAAAAAGGGCAAAAACATAATAAACATCGCAACCATCGTACCTACGATGAGATCCGGCGTGGCGTGATGAGAAAGCGGTTTAAATTGAAGAAAATCTGCAACAAATCTTTTCCATCGTACCACGATGAAGGCGGTTGAAGAAAGTAGAAAATCTGGAGAAGATCTTCCATCGTACCACGATACGATCCATCGTGGCCACGATGGGTGCGATGGACGCGCAGAAAAACCCAAAACCCAGCTGAAAAACTATAAATAGAGCTTTCCTGCTTCACTATTATTCATTCATAAATCACTCAACAATAGTGATACTCAAGAGAGAGTTAGGAGAACACTAAGGAGGAAGCAATGAGGGCCAAGGAACTATAAGGCCAATAAGGTTATTTTCTTTATTGTCTTTGTAATTTATTTTTCCTAGGTTAGGTGAAGTCGATGAACTCCCTTACGAATGCTTGATATTGTATAATTTGGGTATAAATTCAATTGTTCTTACATAAACTCTTTTATTGTCCGATTTTTATTCTTTATTTTAATACTGATCACATTAGAATAAACTCTAAGGAAAATTAGTGGATATCGCATAGGAAACAAAGCTAATTGTCCCGAACGAAGGACGTACATTCAAATCTCTTAAGGAGACCATTAAATTCAGTATTTGTGGTTTGAGTGTAGGATTAAAGCTAATAATAAGAACAATCAATCCTACATGAGTTAGGGTGAGGACTAGTATAGGCACACGTGACAACTAGTGAAACCATTGAGCCTTAAGGGTAAGGATACCTAAGTATAAGTAACTACGAAGAAGTGGAACCGACTGGGGCGAGGATAATTATAAACAACGTAAAGGCAACCTATACTAGGCTCTTCTCAGATTGTAATAGAAATAGGCAAAGAGTGCTCATGAACCTATTTTATAAAGACTAATCCTAATAGTGGGGAACAAAGGAAATTAACTACCAAGTAGGAGTAAGGGAGTGATTCGAAAACACTTAATCGCCCTTCGTGGACACACACGCATCCTTTTACTTTTATAGTCATTTACTTTCATGCTATTTACTTTTACCCGCACAACTATCTCTAAACAAACAAAGCAAATGCAAACTATCTAAATTCCTAAGTGAAACTAGTAATTTTGGCACAATCCCTGTGGAGAACGATAACTTATCACTTTATTACTTAGTTGCGATTCTCTGCACTTGCAGAGCCACCATCACTTGTCATACACATTTAGGATGGTTGTTGGAGTCATAATGAAGAGATTTGGTAGTAGGGGCGGAGCTAGTAGGGGACCAGCGGATGCCACGGTCCCCCCAAACATTTTTTAAAAAATTTATATACTAATATGCTATTATTTCTTTTAGTCTATATATTTTATTTTAGGGCTCATTCTAGCATGCACAAGGCTCCTAGGTCTTCCACCATGCACAACATGTTTTATGCATTGGATTAAATGTAGTATATGATATTATGGTGTACTGTCTGCACTATATTACTATTATTATTTTTTTTAATCAGCAATATTTTTTTTTTAACCTTTTAGTTTTTGTAGGATGAGTCTTTATGAGACTGTTCGGCAAGACCAATAAACAAACTAATTTATAAAGTTATAGAGACTCTTCCCATGAGAATTAAAAAGTTAATTGGTCATTAATTAATTTTATTCTACCTTTTTAATATCGTTTTTATTTTGTGAAGATTACTTTTATCCCATTTTTTAAATCGTTTGCAAAAAAAGCTAGAATAAATTTAGTTCTTTTTTTACGGTAAAAATTAGAATAAAATTAGTTCTTGATCAAATTATACTTTCTCTTGGTTGAATTTTAAATTATCGCTTTGTTCGATAAAAATAACGAACGACCGATAAGCTATCTGATAGCTTATAGCTGAGGGGTGATGACAGATAGCTTATACTCCCTCCGGTTCTATATATAAGGAACACATTGAAAAAACCCACATACCAAGGAGACTTTTTATAAAAAAAATAAAAATTCTAAAATGTTATGTGTTATTCCAAAACTAATATTGGGAATGTGTCTGTGTAATTAATGCATAACATTGGAATAAGTTGCATTTTATATAATTTAATAAGAGTATACAATAGATTATCTATTTAATAAAGAATAAATTTAAAGAGTGTTTCTTATAAAAATGACCAATTTTTTTCCAAAGTATTCCTTGTATATAGGACCGGAGGGAGTAGTTAATAAGCTAAATGAAGTGTTTATAAACAAATATAATAAATGTGTTTACATTTATCATATAATATAATAAATACTTTGAGATGCATGGGAGCGACGATGTAAATTTCATTTTCTTCAAATTGTCAACGTGATCAAAAGTAAAACATTTGTCTGTACAAAAAAAAAAATTACCAAAAAGTTTGTCGAAAAAAAATTATTTGTCAAATAAAATATAATGTTTCTTAAAAAAAAGTACAAGGTAAACAATAAAAAAAAAAAACAGAATGTCCGGTAGGTAGAAGTATTTCATATTCAATTAAAAATAATAATAACTATAAGGATAAAATTGAATTTTAGATAAAATAATAAAGGTAAAAATGAAAAAAAACGTGATAACCTATAAGCTCAAAAGTTATTTAAAATTGCATTTAGAAAATATTATTAAAATAAGCTATAAACTCATAGTAAAAAGACTGTTACCAAACATGTCTTTTAACTTATAAGATATAAGGCATGAAATATAAATTAATTTGTTTATGGGTCTTGCAAAACAGTCTCATAAAGACTCTTCCCCGAAAACTAAAAAGTAAAAAAAAAAATATTGCTGATTAAAAAAAAAGTAAAAATAAAAAATAATATAGTGCTGACAGTACACTATAATATCATGTACTACATTTAATCCAATGCATAAAACATGTTGTGCATGGTGGGAGACCTAGGAGCCTTGTGCATGCTAGAATGAGCCTTATGTTAGTGAACTTTACATGTTTAAAGGACATGAATGAGTGAGATATAAATTGATGAAATTTTTTCCAAATGATAAGGATTTTGGCTGCTTACAATAAGAAAGTAAACAAAGTATTCATGAAAAATGTCAAAATGAAATATTACATTTATGTCAAAGTGAAATTTTACATGTATTTGCTAGGAACATACAAAATGAAATTAAAAAAGATATCGATAAACGATGAAAAGTTTTGATTACTTTGTTAATGAAGTACGTGTGAATCTATATGAAAACAAATCGCTCTAGTAGTTTTTTTTTTAAGAAGAATCGCTCTAGTAGTTAGACATGTTGATAAGAATATTTTTGTCAAAAAGTGTTTTTTACATATCGTACATGTGCAAGATAACATATATATAATCCATTGTTAAACAATGAATTTATTCAACATATTCTCATCAAAATCTTAACATTCAAAACATTTGAGATCAAGAATATGATGGCCGATCTAGTAATATGTGTTTAAAGTTAAATGGTTTACAAACTTTGCTACTTCAAGAATGTCCTTATGTATATTATGTTCATTGCATGATTTATCCCTTAATTTCAGCTTGTAATTTTTGGAGCATCTAAAGAAGTAGCTGACGTTCATACTTTAAATATAATTAAGAATGATGTTTGTTCTTCTTGTAAATGAAAATATGAGTTTCCTTCCGGTCACAGTTCCAGCATCAAGTGGTTCTAGTTTCCTTCCGGTCACAGTTGCAGGAAATTGAACCGTGGTTCGCCCTACCAAATTCAGCGTCAATTAGCCCTGAACCAACTAACAATTGATTAAATTGTATAATTTAATTTTGAGTATCCTACACTTCACTTTTAATTTTTTTGGTAAGCCTACATTTCAATTATAATCTCTAATTTTGTTTTATAACTAAGTATCCATAGTGACTACTAATAAGGTGTCTCAAGTCTCTTACATTTCAAATTAATTTAATCTACTAATTAATGAGATTTTGAATTACTTATTTAATTTGATTTATTTCATTTTTATCTTTTTTTGAACGTTTCATTTTTATCTTATTTTCTACTTTTATCTTATTTTAATTCTTCTAGTTAATTCTGTCGCTAGAATTGTGATAATTGTTTTTTGGAAAAAGGCACCTAGAATTAAAATAATAATTTTTGAATTAAATAATAATTTAGCTAGAATTGTTATAATATTTTTTACAGTTTGACGATGGTTCTGCAAGTGCACAGAATCGCTACCAAGTAATAAAGTGATAAGTTTATCGTTCTCCACATGGATTGTGCCAAAGTTACTAGTTTCGCTTAGGAAGATAGATAGTTTGCATTCGCTTTGTTTGTTTGAAAGGTATCTTTGCGGGTAATAGTAAATGACAGGAAATTAAATACAGAATTTAAATGACAGAAAAATAAATGGTGTGTGTGTGTGTGACCACACAGGGTGGTTAAGTGTGATCGGATCCCTCCCTTACTCTTGTTTGGTAGTTATTCCCTTGTTTTCCTCTATCATGAATTAGACTATTGAAAATAGGTTAAAAGCAATATCATTTCATATTTCTATTACAAAATGTGCAGAGTCTAGTTAGTGGTTACCCTTACTCTATTTAAGTTTCATCGCCCCATGTTCCACTTTTGTTAAAAACGTTGGTATCATTACCTTAGTAGCTCCATGTGTCATAAGCCGTCACGTGTGCCTCTAACTAGTTTTAACTCTGTTCAGGTAGAAATTATCGTGCGTTATAATCCTATACTAAGACCTCAGATACATAATTTAATGGTTTCATATTGGCCCTAGCATACCGTCCTTCGTTCGGGATTACTAGCTTCGTTTCCTATGCGATATCCACTAGGTCCTTAGATTTTATTCTAAAGTGATCAATATTAAAATAAATATAAAACCGGACAATAAAAGAGTTTGCAATCAGAAAGCAATTGAATTCATACCCAAATTGTACAAAATACAAAACCAAGCATTCGTAAGGGAGTTCCTCGACTCCACCTAATCTAGGAAAAATAAATTACAAAGACAGAAAGAAAAGAACCTTGTTGGCCTTGGAGTTCCTTGGCCTCTTTGCCTCCTCCTTAGAGTTCTCCTAACTCTTGAATATTTTAGACTGTCTTGGAATATTTTGGAATGAATAATAGTGAAGGAGGAAGGCTTTATTTATAGTTTTTCAGTTGGGTTTGGGTTTTTTCTGAGCGTCCATCGCACCCATCGTGGCCACGATGGCGTGTATTTTCGCCTCATCTTGGCCACGATGGATTATATCGTGGTACGATAGAAGATTTCTTCAGGATTTTCTTCGTGTTTTTCAAGTCATCATCGTGCCACGATGACAAGCTATCGTAGTAGATTGAATAGATTTGTTGCAGATTTTCTTCAATTTAACCGCCTTCTCATCGCGCCACGCCAGGATTCATCGTGGGTACGATGGCTGCGCTGCTTTATTACATTTTTGCCCTTTTTTGCTGTTTTTTCCTCTTTTCTTGTTTATGGGTCAAGTAACTTCACTTTTTCAGGTATTTGTTTGTTTTGGGCTTCAATTTCTATTAAAACTACCTAAATTACTACTAAAAACAACATATAATTGACTGTCATCATAGTTAAATAGTGTTTACTCCTTGCAACATTAGTGTATTTCGATCGGTTTACTACTTGTAATAATTTTTTCCCACTATCCCTTGTAATGTGAAGATTCTATCATTTTAATCTCTCATTGATTATGTTGGCTTAAGATTCTGCATAAATAATAATATGACGTACTTAGTGATTGGGTAAATCGAAATTCGCTAACATTACAAGGGGCAAAAGGACAAAAACTTAAGTCAACATATTCAATAAGAGGCTAAAATGACGGAACCTTCACATTATAGGGGGTAATCGAAAAAAAATATTATAAGGGAATAAACTAAAATTCACGAACATTGCAGGGGTAAATACTATTTAACCCTAGCTAATTTTTATTTTATTAATAAAAATTGAATTAAAAATAATTTTGAATAAATAAAATTAAACGACTATAGATTACATAAATCACCCTGTTAATTATGCAAAATATTTGATGATCACCACACCCTGTTACGTTAACTGAAAGTATTTCTCAATAAATCAAATAAGTAAACTAGTTAAAACATACCTTAAAGTAAGCATATATGTTGATTTTTACTCTTCATTTCTCTGTTTTCATACATTTTGTGAGGGAATAATTCTGCTAGTAAATCAAGGTTTTCTTGTAGTGCAATATCATAAAATAATTACTCTACTTCCTCCGTCCCAAAATATAAGCAAAAACTAGTCAACAAAAGTTGATGTATTTGGTGTAAATTTTAGTCCAGATATATTAACTTTTGTTGACTCACTTTTACTTATATTTTGGGACGGATGGAGTATATGGTAACCGGTACGTGACATTAATGTGTTTGGTTTGTTTCAGTTCTTGATAGCATTCATACAAAGGAAGTCACATGGAAATTTTGGCACGAGGGACAAGACAACAAACATATTATACAATGTTTTAAAAACCGAACCGGACCAGGCAGTCCGACCGGTTCGACCACGAACCGGTGCCCTCGGCGGTCCGGACGACTAGCAAGAACCGCTAGTCAGTGGAACCGGTCAAAAACCGGTGTGAACCGGGAAAACCGGTGAACCGGTGAACCGGAAAAACCGGCCGGTTTTTCTCTCACTTAAAAAAAAAAAAAAACTGATTTTTTAATAAAAAAAAACGATGGATTGAAAGGTTTTTTATTTTGACAACACGATGGATTGAAATTGAAAGGTTAAAAAATCAAAAATCTTTCCTTTCCAACCATTGACTTCTAATGTGGTGAAGGTTGCTAATTAAAGCTCTTACTAGTGATAATGTTAAAAAAAATTCTATTATATTTTATTATTATAGAAAAATTATATGAACGGTTCAATATAAACGGTTCAATAACGGTTGAACCGATCCGACCGGTTGACCCTTGAACCAGTTGTCACAACGGTTCGACCTCCGGTCCGGTTCTTAAAACATTGATATTATAAATTAATGGGGTTGCTGAATTTTAAATAAAGTGGTAAGAATAAGAAAACAATTCCCCAAGGAAGAATAGAAAGATAGGTCCCAAGGTAATACTTCCTCTGTCATTTTTATAAGACATCATTGATTTTTTATATTTATTGATTAACTAATATATTTGGTCTATATTATAAATTATATGCAAAAGTTATTCGATAAACTTAAAAAGTGAATAGTTTCTTATAAAAAAATTGGATGAAGTATATGATAAGTACACGATTTTTATACTTTTAGGCAACCGTATAGTCATTTAATCGTCAATTTTTTTTTTACTTTCATCATATCTAATATTAATCATTTAAATGATAATTTTTAATTGATTGTTGACGGTATAATGTTTTTTTAGTATAGTGATTATAAATTTCACCCTTAAGATAGATAAGTGGGATGATCATAGTTCGAACTCCGATCTTCTACATATATAATGCAATATCATTTGTCAACTGAACTAAACTCACATGACGACAATATAAAAAGTTTTATCTTAACGGTTCATAAGAAATATTCTCTTTAGTTCAAAATAAAAATAAAAATAGTACTTTGTTAGACAATCCCTAATCTTAAGTAACGTGCTAGTTAAGAAATTATAAACAAGAAATTTTGTAAAAGCCATCTAATACTTAAGCTCCACTATGTAGTAGTAGTTGTCAAAAGAAATCATAACATGTATCATGATGTATGCTTTATTGTAGTAAGTTGCACGTAGATAATTTCTCAACTTTTACATGTTATTGTCCCATTTATTCTAGGAAGGATTGCAACAAAATATAGTAGCATCATATGATACTTGGAATCAAGGTTACTTCAAGGCAAAATAATCACTATGCCTTTAGATTCATATAAGAGAAAATAATCTTTCGTCAAGTAATTGTACCATAGGAAGTAATGTATTCACTTTAAAGTTAACATTATTGAATGTGACAAGTATAACCCTACACAAGATATTAATATAGAAAAAGTTCATTTTGGTTTTCAAGAGAATCAGGCAAAAGGAATATTTTATTTTTGGTTCCTAGCTAGCAACTTTGTCCATTGTCCATCAATATCATCACCCTTCCATTATACTTGTTTTTCCACTAAACATTGTGATTTTTATGGTCAAGAAACATTGTGACTTTTATTAAAAAATAAAATGTTATTACTATGCTTTATTCTTTTTAAAAGTATACTGGTATAAGTATAAGCTCATATAATTAAAGTAGATCTTTTAGTAACAATTTTTTATCACGAGTTTGTAACATTTTTAATTAATTTATAGGATTTTTGATAGCTAATAAAATTTCTGTCAATTTTAACCTATTATTTTAGTTGAAAATATATATTAAATTTTAATTCAAAAAATTTAAAATATCCTTAATTTAATAATTGGATAATCCATGAGAAAACTAAATTGGACATTTAATTTAGGGTCCTATATCCGCCAAGAAAGCTATATATTATTGAATAAATTAATAACTATATCTAACTTTTTTAATAATAAACTGTTATATTTTCCTTTTAAAAATTGCCTCAGACAAAAATTAAAATTTATGATTATGTAATCAACTTATTCGACAAGCATGGGCTGATGGAGAATCACACTCGTTCTAAGGATGTCTCTTTTCATATGTCGTTATGAAGTTTTCACAGTAGATCTCTCCTTGTACATACTTTTCTTTTTATTATTTATATTTATGAGCCATAGGTACATAATGGACATATTTAGAGATGTCAACATAGTTTGGATATGTAGTTATTATCAGATGTTTAGATACTCTTAATTCAGTTAAAAATAAATAAAAATAAATAATTGAAAAATTAACTAACCAATTTGAAATAGTTATAAGATTTATATTCATATAACCATAATATTATATTGTAAACAATTTTACATTAAAATATTTGAATTTAAAAATGGTATGCTGTGATTTATTGACTATTTAATTAAAGTCTCTTGAGTTGAGTCTTTTACCATTTAAAATGGTTGGGTGAATTAATATACTCCTCCAATTAAGCATCATCGGGTCCCCTAAAATATAAATTTCGTACAAAATAGTATATGAACACATGACAAACGATTAAAATATAGAATAAATTTTGTCTTGTACGATGTTTAGTGGACAAAAAATATTTTGGTCTTTTATATAACTTGTGCATGAATAAAAAGTTGTCTCGTGATTAAATGGGACATAAGAATTTCAATTTTTGTTCCGTCCTTTCACCTTCAGTTTGTCCAATCCCTAATACAGTTTTAAAATTAAATATAGTACAACCGAAATTGTCTTATGTAATCTCGTAATTTTTAGTAGATCAAAACATCCCATATTTTCATTTTATTTTGAGTTGAATTAATGTAACAATGGTGAGCACATGAAGGTCCACTCCCACCAATCTTGAACCGGCAAGGTAAGGTGCCTTAAATTAATGGTAATGTGGAAGCCATTTCTGACACTTTTCCCCAACCTGATAAAGAATGATACAAAACTTTTTTCAAGTAAGCTTCAATGAGTTCCCCCACCTCACGAATCTGTGCACCAAATCATAACTGCAACTTCATTTGATCAGTCATATCCAATGTAGGTCATTTTACGACCTTTTCAATTGATTTGCTTCATTAAAAAAAAAAAAAACAATCTGGTACACATATTATGTGAATATGTGTCGGTAAACGGCTTAGGTGGATGATTGAATTGATTCACAAATAGTATTCAATATAGAAAAACTAATAAATACTATTTGTAAGTCAATAAACAAGGTGATCCGCTTGCTCCGTTCTTGTTTTTGTTGGTAGCGGAAGGGTTTAGTGGTGCTATTAGGAGAGCGGGAGAATTGAATTTATTTAAAGGGTTTTCTATTTGTAGAGGAGGTCCGATAATCTCTCATCTTCAATACGTGGATGATACTCTCTTTGTATCGGTGAAGCTTCGGTGGAAAATCTTTGGATTTTAAAGGCCATTCTTCGAGGGTTTGAGAGTTAGCTTCCAGGCTTAGAGTGAACTTTTGGAAGAGTTTATTGGTGTTAATGTTAGTGACAATTTCATGGAGGTGACATGTAATTTTCTTAATTGTATTCGAGCAGGAATCCCTTTCAAGTACCTAGACCTTCCGGTAGGGGAAAATCCTAGAAGGTTGTCTACTTGGGATCCTTTGGTGGAGAAGATTCGGAGCAAGTTGAACACGTGGGGGAATAAGCATATAAGTCTTGGCGGCAAGTTAGTTTTAATTAATTCAGTTTTGAATTCAATACCGATTTTCTATTTGTCGTTTGAAAAGATGTCGGTTCAAGTTATAAAGAAGGTGACGCACATCCAATGAGACTTCCTTTGGGGTGGGGTAAACAGTGGAAAGAAACTTAGTTGGGTTAAGTGGAAGGTGGTGTGCCAAGCTAAGAAGAATGGAGGCCTTGGAGTGAGAGATTTAAAAGTGACAAATCTTAGTCTTCTCATGAAATGGAGGTGGAGACTTTTACAAAGTAGTGCACGGCGCATTGGAAGGAGGTTCTTGTGGCAAAATATGGGGATCACATTTTGCAAGATGTAAATTGGTCAAATGGTTCCTCTCCATCCTTTGTGACACTTTGGTGGAAAGATATTCGCGATCTTGAAGTATGTGTTGAATCGAGGAATTGGATAGTGGATTCAATCGATAGAAGGCTTGGAAATGGTAGGCTAATTCGTTTTTGGGTGGACAAATGGATTGGCGAAACTCCTCTTTGTGTTATTTTTCTTCGTTTGTTCTCCCTCTCATTACAAAAGTTAGCGTGTATTAGTGATGTGGTGGAGAATAGAGAGGGTGAGAGCCGAAGTTGGAAGTTGCTTTGGAGACGGAATCTTTTCCAATGGGAGGAGGAGAGTGTTGCTCAATTGTTGGTCACTATTGAAAACGTGACACTTTCTCATGAGGAGGATAAGTGGTGGTGGAACGTTTCTCCGAAAGGGTGTTTTACGGTGAAGTCCGCGTATGATGTGCTACTTAGGGAGTATTTGGGATAGTTCGGCTCCGTCAAAGGTTATTGAGTTTTCTTGGCAACTTCTACATGACCGTGTCCCGACAAAAGAAAATCTCCTTTTGAGAGGAATTATTGATAATAATTCGGGAGGTAATTGTGTTTGGTGTGATGTTTCTCCGGAATCGTCGAGTCATTTATTTCTTCATTGTAAAGTGACTCATTTGGTTTGGTAGGCGATTTTTAAGTGGTTAGGAGTGGAGATTGTGATGCCTTCAAATTTTTTCCAACTTTATGCGTGTTTTGGTGAATTGGCTTAAGAAATCCCGGCAAGGCTTTGGGTTGGTGTGACATTCGATCCTTTGGGCTATATGGAGAGCAAGGAATAATATGGTTTTTAACAATCTTGAGTTGAAGCCTTTAGACATTATAGAGGAGGTGAAAGTTACTTCATGGAAATGTAGTTTGGAGAGGTTGAAAATTTCCCCTTGCCTTTTTTTTTTTATGAATGGAGCTGGGAGCCTAGCATTTGTATTAACAACTTATTATTCTTAACCCACTTGGGTTGGTCTGGTGGTAATGGTTTGGGACCTGTGAATGTGTTTCTCCTTAAGGTCTCAAGTTCAATTCTCTGGTACTAATTTGGATGGACTAATTTAGCTTCTTAAAAAAAAAACAGCTGATTATTCTTTAGGACAAGGAGTTTTGGTGGTGTTGTTTTAATAGCTGATTTTTCCCCCTTGTCTAGGTGGGGTGGCGCCGTCTCTTTGATAGAGCTAGAAGGCCACCTGTACTGTTTGTATTTTTTTTCTTCCCCTTTCTTGGCTCTTCTTGTGTCTTGATTGTTGGTTAATAAATTTGCTATTAAAAAAAAAATCAGAGTCATCTACCTTAACAAATGTACTCATATCCACATAATATACATTACTAGAAAAATTAACTTTAGCACTACAAGAAAAACCTCATTTATTGGCGGAATTTATCCCTCAAAAAGTGTCAATTTCCGCCACTAACTACATATTTAGTGGCAGAACCAGTCTGCCAGTAAAACGTATGCCAGTAAATTTACTGGCAGAAATTCCCGCCACAAAATTCGTCTAAAAGTGTACGGCAGAATTCCCCAACTTAGTGGCAGAATAATCTGCCAGAAAGTGAAAAGCTTAGAAACTAACTTATTGGCGGAAGTTTTTGCCAGTAACTGTTTTTAATTTATTTTTTTTTCAAAAATCAAAAAATGATTCAGAACCACTCAATTGCCTGCTGTATCAGCTCTTTTTTTAATTTTTTTTAATATTTAAAAACTAAAAGTTGAAACGCATGAAGAAGAAAAAAGTGGAAAGAAAGAAATCTCAGTCTCAGATCTCCTTCCGATCTACTTTCCACCGTCGTGCCACGCTCCTTCCATCATAGTTTCGCCGGAATCGTCCCACCAATACTAATCTCTGCTTCATCGATGTTGATACTTGCCCCGTCGAAGTTGCAGAGACGCCGATTGAATACGCCGCTCGCCGAAGTTTCTAAGCTACCCTTCATCTCTCTTGAAATGAAAAGGCCACAAAGTTTGCAACTTTTTTGGATAGATTATTAATTTTTGCCTATTGGTTTTTTTTCAAATTCTCCATTGTTGCTGCTGTTGATTCATATATTGAAACGTAAAAGAAAGAAGGAAAAGAAACGATATCAGTTGCAGATAAAAGGTGGAAGAGATAAAAATCACCTCTTGGATGCTTGGTTTCCATCATTGTTTCAATTAATTGTGCCTTTGGTTTTGTAATCTTGCTGTGTTTTCTTTTGCACAACTTGTGCATAAATTCATTTTTCATAATAAAAATTTGCAAAAAGTTGCAGAGAGAAGGAGATGGAAATTCAATGCATTTGCGCCTTTGTTCTTGACGTTATTGGGTTGGGACTTTAACCTTATTGGATTGTGGTGGTGATAATAAAGATTGAATATTAGTTTGAAATAAGGGACGGATTGAGGAGAGAGGAATGGAAAGAGAAGCTATTCCGGCACAAAATCTGTCGACTTTTTGACTGCCAGCTTTACATTTAGTGGCGGAAATTTCCCTCATAACATTTTGACAGTTGATTTTCGAATCAGTGGCAGAAATTTCCGCCAGTAAGTGTGCCAAAAAAATCTGTCATTCAATTTAGTGGCAAATATTTCCGCCAATAAATTTTTATTTTATTTTTTTAATTTTAGATAAATATACTGGCGGATTCTATAACTATGTGGCAGTTTTTTCCGCCACTAAGTTATTGAGGGAAAAATTCTGCCAGTAACTGATTATTAAATCTGTTTGTAAATCAAGGATTTCTTGTAGTGTAGAGAGGGATGAAATCCGTCACTAATGTGTCAAATTTTCGTCACAAACAAATTTAGTGACGAATTGAAATCCGTACATTTTCAACGTCGCAAACGTTTAGTGAGGGAATTTATAATCCATCACAATTGGCGACGGAAAAAATCGTCACAACAGATATACATCCCTCTCAAATTTCTGTTACTAATTTGCATTTTATACTGTCAATCAATAACAACCATGTTTTTCGCCACTTCAACTTTTTTTCTTTTTTTTTATTGAAATGGTAAATTGACAGTTTTTTAGGGACTACGTCAATATCTTTTCTCTATATGTACTATATTTATGTGTATAATTTTAAGATGCATATATTTAGAAAGATGCATATTTTTAGGAGATTGGGTTACAATTATATAGCAACGATATTGTGTTTAAAAACTATAGATAGCAATGGAAAATGGATTTGCAGCTATGTGAAACCATTAGGTTCAGTTAGTGCTTTCATCGTAAAGCTTTGGATGTTGATGTGTAATCCAATGCTCAACTCCCTTTAATTTGTGTGTAATCTTTCTTTTGATTCTTCAACCCCCTTTTATTATTCTTATAAAAAAAACCTATAGGTTTCATAATAACAGACTATTCATTTTACCTAAATGCAAAAAATACATAAATTTTTTACTCGAATTCAAATCTAAGCTCAACTCTCAAATATTCTTTTAAAGGGTGCCAATGCCAATTTAATTTAGATTGATTTTTGTCTTGATTTGCATGTTAAATTTATTTTTTAAAAAAATATTCTTTCAAGGGAGTTTGACTCAACTTAATTTAATCCAAAATTTGAACTAGTTAGGGTATTAGTTCAGATCATGAGAAGTTGAGGACATGTTCATTTTGGTTATTAGGTGCACTAGACGTGATCATCGATTTCAATTAGTACAAAACACTACCAACAACCGAACATATATTCCACCAAATCGGAATTTGATGGTTGGAAGAGAACAACCTAACCCCTTCATATTTTTCTGTTCATTAAGATAAGGCATATGGAAATATGGATGTTAACATAATCACATATTTTTGTTAAAAAAACATAGAACATAGTATATTTGTAGAATTCATCTATTTTCATATATAAGTATACAAAGTACTACCTAACCTGTAGCATATTTCCTATTATATATTTTTAGATAATTAATGTATTTAGTAAAGGATTGGAAGGTCTAGGGATTAAGTCCCGACAAAGTGTAAAAAAAAATATATTAACAACTTACTATTAAAAAAAATATTATACATTGCTTGACAAGGGGGTATTATTTATCCATTGTTAGTTGTTTCAGTATAGTGATTGACGCAGAACTTGGTAGGGATGACTGTGGTTCGATCCCCATCAACTACGATCGGGAGGACCTGGAACTACTAGATATCAGAACTGACCCCTAAATCAGATTAAACGGTCCAGTGAACTGGATATTGATGGTGAAAAAAAAAAGAGTATTATTGTTTATCACAATAAAAATGGACACTAAATCAAATGAGATATACTTTTTGGCAACAAATATTATAGTCAGAGAAAAAGTCAAAAATTTGGTCTAGTGATGAGGGATTTAAGTAGTACGCTATAGGTCCTGGATTCGATCCCCAGTTCATTATAAACCAAAAAAATAATATTATAGTCAGAGAAAAAAATATATATAGGGCGGTGTAAAATGTTAGGGTGCTGGTAGTTCGGGTGTATCATATTACATTATACTATCTTTATTTTTTTGTCCGACTTTCAAGTACGTGATTGTACATGTGAGTTCTTTGAAACCCTTCATAGAAGGTTGGTGGAATTTCTCACTATAAAAAAAATACTAACAGTATAAAATAATTTTATATACGGTTATTTAATAATGACTGTGTATTCTGTCAAATTATTTTACTACACTCAACTTTAATTATATGATATGGAGAATTAATCTTTATTAAATGTCATATAAATTTATTTGCACGATAGAGTATATCTTTTGGGCAATCGGAGAATTAATAATAAAAAAAATTTAAGTAAAAAAGAAGAAGTTATATTTACACTTAAATGATTTTCAAGAGGAGTTACTTTTGCCGTTCTACGTGCTTCTCGCGTACCCTATTTTTACTCATCCGCTACTTAAGTAGCGGATGTTATAAAATGAAAAATTTTAGGAAAAAATACCGTCCGCTACTTAAATAGCATAGAGTTTTAAGAAAAAATATCGTTCACTAATTAAATAGCATACAGTGTTTGAAAAAATTATAGGCCGACAAAATTAACTTCATTCAGAGAGCATAGAGTAATATCGGCCCAGAAGGGTTGGGCCTTCTCTGTCAAAGATTTCACTCTTCATCCATGCATAACCCAACAAAATCAAATCACACATATGGCGTAGATAGAAAAATACAAAATAAATAAACAGACCCAAAAAATAAAACACACACTCATAACACTGACAGTTGTTCATTTAATTATATAATTTAAAATATTGAGTTTGAAATTTGAACTATCTGATCGATTTTAATCGAACAACTATTGTTGTTCCGAATGGATGACTATCTGATTGCATTGAAGTCCGTCCCACTAATTTGACTTCATTAGATTTTCATTTCTTTAAACAGGTGATTTGTTTTCCGGAATTGGAACTCTTAAAAGATAATATATTTAAAGGTTATATATATATTTATCCTTATAAATTTATTAAATTTTATTTCTAGCCTCTATAATAAAGTGCTGGTAATACAAAATTATTATGCATGTGGTTTAGTCTCTGTTGTTAAACTAATATGCATTTTTTATTGATTATTTTATAGACATGCATGTTTAGAATATTATAAAAAAAAAATTAAAAAAAAAGGAACTCAAAATTATATTTATAAAATTTAAAAATTTATCTTTTAAAATTTAAAAATTCATATTTAATTCTACCCATTTTAAAATATTTTAAAGTATTGTAATTAAACTTTGTATAGTATTCTAAACATACATGAAAAAAAATTATTAAAAAATTCACAAGTTTAAGGATAAAATTACAATTTTTAAACTTTTGAAAAATAGAAGAAACTAAAACTGTCTGAATAAAAAGTTTTTCGAGGTACTAAAATATGTCATTTTTTTTTATAGAAATCAAAAATAAATTTTACAATTTTATACAGATCAAAAACACATTTTCAAAAATTAGTGTTATATATAATGTGAAAAGATACTTCTTCCAAAAGAGAAATGGAGGTTTTTGTGCCACTAATTATACTGAAATCTAGTGATTTGCTTTTGAACAACATTATAATATTGCTAAATTGTTTGTTCTCTTACACAGAGTCAAATTAATAAAAGAATTAATATGTTTCGTGGGCAAAAAAAAATATGCAGAACCTCTTGCAAACATTATCTTTCAAGTTTCAATACTTTGCATACTTTAATGTTTAATCTAAGACTTTAATGTTTCAATAAATAAAAGACTTTTGTGTTACAAAAAACAAAGAAATCTGAGACTTTTGTCTTACGTGCTACATAATTTGTCTGCATTCTATCTATTCACGTGCCTATAGCATGAAATTGCGGAGACAAATCTTTAAACATTAGATTTGCAGTAAAAGAAAAATCTTTAAACATTAGATACCAGATCAAGAAATTTGGACTATTGTAAAAGATTTTTTCTTTTGTTTTTTGTTTTTTTAGGTTTGATCTAGTGGTGAGGGTTTGAGTAGTACACTGTAGATTTTGAGTTCGATTCTCATCTCATTGTAAACAAAAATAAATAAATAAAAGGTTTTTTCTAATTTGCTATTTACCTATTTAATAATTTGGAGTATTTATTCATCAACAAATAAGAAGTCATATGTATGTGAAATGTGAAATAAAAATTAGTTACAAGTTAGTTATTGTGGGTACCACATACAAATCTACTTATGTATTTATTTTTATCGGTTGTTGAATAAATATTCTCAAATTATTAAGAGACGTAAAATAAACCTCACCATGAGTATAAAATTTTAGACAAGAAAGTTTTTGAATTCACATTCTATAAACATGAGATATACCATAAACCCAAACCCGCTTCTGATAACCTATTTTGATTTTTTTTTTATTTTAATGGTAAATACTCCATTATTATTAATAATCAGGTCTGTGTACAAGATCAACAGAGACCCATAAAAGGGGAGCTATAAAACAAAGACGACATATATAAGCGGAACACCAATGAAAATACCAAAACAGATATACCACCTAATAGAGGTCCACTTCTAATCTCATTCTTAAAAAGACACTCTTTAGTTTCCAGACCACCAGAGAAGACAGCAACCCGACCGTTAGAGATGTAGCTAGACACTAACTCTTGATCTCGAATCAAAAGTAATCGGCCCATCAGAATCCACAAAACAAATCATTAAATCAAAAAGGGTAAATGATCATTTAACCCCCCCCCCCCCCTCAAAATAAGCAAATTTTCGTTTACCCCCTATGCAGATTTTTTTTTCTGTTTACCCCCCTGCAAAAAATAGATTCACTCATTTTGCCCCCTGTGTGTACAGCAGGACATGTGATTGTGCAAATTTGCTGACGTGGATTGTACACGTGAAAAAAACATTTATATTTATTTTTAAATTCCACGTCAGATAATATTTTTTTTTAAAAAAAATTTCCTACAAAATTAATAAAACGAATTTTTTTTCCAAAATTAAAAGAAAATCCTACAAATAAAATTTTTTTCCCTACAAAATTTTAAAAAATTCCTACAAATAGTTTTTTTTTCATACAAAATTATTATTTTTTTCCTAAAATAAAAAAACGAATTTTCATATTTTTCTCCCAAATAAAGTTTATTTTCAAAATAAAGATTTTAAAAATTTATTTTCAAATCTTTTTGATTTAAAAAAAACAGAATCTTCGTCGTTTTGCTTCCACTGTCGTGATCATATTCGTCGTCGTCTTCTTCATTCACCGGAATCGTCTTCTACTTCGTTATTGTCTTCTGCTTCCTTCTATTTTTCTAGTTCTAGGGCAAATGATTTTGGTATAAGAGGAAAACACGAATAAAACTTTTTTCCTATTTTTTTTAATTCAAAGAGATTAACAAAAAAATAATGTTTTGTTTTTAAAAAATAAAGATCATGTTTTTTTTAATTCTAAAAGATTTGAAAATAAATCTTTAAAATTTTTATTTTGAAAATAAACTTTATTTCGGGAGCAAAATAAGAAAATTCATTTTTTTTTTGTTGGAAAAATTTTTAAATTCTTTGTAGGAAAAAAAAATTTATTTTTTTTGCAGGAATTTTTTTAAAAAATTTTGTAGGAAAAAAAATTTATTTGTAGGATTTTTTTGGGAAAAAAAAAAGAAAATCCGTTTTTTTATTTTGTAGGAATTTTTTTTAAAAAAAAAATATTATCTGACGTGGAATTTAAAAAATAAATATTAATTTTTTTTCCACCTGTACAAGTCATGTCTGCAGATTTGCACATTCACATGTCGTGCTGTACATACGGGGGGTAAAATGAGTGAATCTATTTTTTGCAGGGGGGTAAACAGAAAAAAAATCTGCATAGGGGGATAAACGAAAATTTGCTTATTTTGTAGGGGGTAAATGATCATTTACCCAATCAAAAATTGATGGACACTGGTAAAATGAAAATCTAGACAAAATGTATTTGAACATATAGGTGGTGAATTGAGAAACTGACAAATTTTATGGATTGGTGTAACATTGCATGTTTTTTATGCTTTTTTATTTATCTTTTAGCAAATTCCATTATTCTTATGTGGTTCTACAATAGGATACACACTCATTTTATTTCTTGTTTATGCCTCTTAGTTTTTCTTATCTATAATTTTAAAATATAATTATGTATTTATTTTGCAAACTTTGACATCAAGGTGTGTAAAAAGTGACATAAGAATAGAATTTCTCCTTTGCTACTATTAGCATGTGCATGCACACCAATACATGATTTTGATTACGAATATCTTTAATTGTGTATTAGTTTCGTCGAAACAAATCAAACAAGATTTTATATATGATAATATTTACATTTATATATTTTTTTTAAAAAATACGGTCAAAACAAGACATATGAATAGTATGTTTAGTCAAATAAGGTCTTATAAAAAGGGACGGAGGGAGTAATAAAGCATGTTAAGCAGAGGCATGTGTATGCATGTTACTACATCATGTCCAGTATGGCAATTATTTAAAGTATTATTGCAGCATTGTCTCATGCATGCATGCCTTTCATTTCTTAATATATTTTCTTTTGCTTTTTCAAAAAATAAAACAAAATAAAGCATATGAATCTTCCATGTATTGTGCTAGAAAGTAAGAAAGATTTGCTTTAAATTAATTAAAGTTTAGTAGTAAGGTGAGTGAATTTTGAAACAAATTATTTGGTTTATTTATAGTTAATTTCACGTAATTTAAACAGTAGTACTCAATAATTAAAGACTAAAAAGAAAGAAAAAAAATCGAGAAAAACATTTTCCCAACTCATGTAAGAATCACACACACCCTTGCGGCGAAAATCCGACCCGAGAACCCGCCAAATCATAGGTAACCCGAAACCCTTGTTGTTGTATATTCCCTATAATAGACAACTTACTCATCGTTCCGGCAAAAGCAAAACAATAAGTTCTTTTGTCTGTGTTCACCGGAACTAGTAAATTCCCCGATGGCAAATTCATATCAGCACCTCGAAAATGAAGCACCACAGTCGGAATCTTCAACTCCTTAATCCCTGCTAAATCATAACACGTGTCAAAAAGCTCGTCCACGGGTCCTTGTTTCAAATGTCTGGTCCCAATTCGAAAAGCATTTCTAAGTGGCACATAAGCAAGACGAGTGAGTCGCGTCACTGAAGTTCCAGAGTCAATAATTACACCCCCATCTCCTGTTTTGTCGAACCGAAACAGTGAAGCTGAAATGCCACGAACAGGCAGCCCACCTACACTGATTCCTAGAAGTTCAACGTAGTAAAAAGTGGGTAATTTAAGATTTTTAATCAAAGGAGTGAACAACACGGTTCGCGGAATGGCTGAGTCACCAAAAACAATAGAAGATGGTTTATTCGAAACAAACCGGTCCACAAAACAATAAGAGAATTTTTGTTTGAACCGGTATGCAGTTTGGATAGTAAAAGATAAACCACCACGACCTAAACCAAATAAACCGGCCGAGCCATTAAAGAGTCCCTCATTATCATGACCACAACCAATAGCCACACGTGGAACTCCGGTTCTCCCAAACGTCAACATTTCAGTTGAGAAGTCTCCCACGGTGAATGATCCATCACCGTAGGAGACTTCATACTGACAAACTCTTTTCCCCTTACATCCCGGTGAGTCCAACCGGCGGCACAGAGGAGACAAACACGAAATTCCAGCATAAGAACTTGATTTCTTCGGGTCAAAAACCGGGTCGGTTTGTGAGTAACAATTCTCACAAGGTGCACATTGAAGCCAAACAATATCACTTCCAGTATCAAGAATCATGTAAACATATCTTGGTGGTGTTCCAACTCCTATGCGTGTAAAATACTCACCACTCCCTAAAGCTAAACCTGAAACTACAGAGCTACTTACACTCGACCCGGATCCGGATTTACCGGGTCGGGTTTGGTTTAAAGATGAGGCTAATGAGGTGAAGGTTTTGACTCTTGCAGTGTCTCTTTGGAGTCTAAGGTTGAAGAGTTGTTGTGGGGTTTTGTTGAAAGAGAGAGCATCTATGTGATGGAGGTAGAGGGTGGAGGAATTTTCCGGGTCGGGTTCAGTGGATTTGGATTCGGGCCATGAGAGTGTTGGTGGGTGGGGGAGAGAGTGGAGAAGTGGTGAGTGGGTTTGGAATTCAAGTGGGTACGAGGTAATGAAGCGGATAGATATGAATGTGAAGAATAAGGAAAAGAGAAAAATGTTTTGTGCTTTGTTTTCCATTTGAGAATGATGAGTGAAGAATGAAAGAGAAAGGGGTGGAGAGATTTTATAATGCAAAATAGTATGAGATTTTTGAAATGTGTGATGTTTGGTAGCTTTTCATTTTGATGACATTTGAAGTTACTGCCTTACTGGTATGAACTCAAATTAGTGGAAAGTGAGTTCCAAGAGTATGACATTTTAAAGCATTTCATAACTTTTTTATTATTGTGTCAAAAGAAAATGAGGTGTGTTATATAATATATTAACATTAACTTGTGGATAAAAATACCATTTTTTTTTCTTACCACTCAAAGTACAGAATCTAGAATCTGATTCATGTAAATAATATTAAAAAAAAAAAGAAAAAAATGGACCATGTGACGGACTTCATTGTTGATCAATATCAAAAAATTATTGGAAATTTTAATAATTGTCGATATAATTCACCATGAATCATATTCATATCAAAATTCACCATTGCTATATATAGCGGGGTATCACGAAAACATCTCGAATAGAAATTGAGCAATGAAAAATAAGCACACGGTTGGATTTATCTCCTTTTATTTATTAATCAATTTAAATAAAGAATAATTACTACTAAGTGCACATTGTGGTTTTTTTTTTGATAATCAATAGTTGTATATAAATATAAGGGAGTACTAGGGATACTTCAACCCTTACAAAAGAGATTTATATACTTTCTAAACAAGCTAAAGGATTAGTACACCAATCGGAAAAAGCATAACATAAGCTTTTTCCGCTCCTATTAATGAACCAAAACCAAGAATAAAGCTTGATATTTGCCAACAGATTGCATAGATTAATTGAAGCTCCTCTAAAAATAACATAGTTTCTTAAGGACCAAATGCACCATGTAGTTGCACACCAAATAAGTTGTCTCACTTTCTTTAACCTGCTATGCTTAATCACCAAATGCTACAAAATGAATCCATCCAACATTGCTCGGAATAGTATCAGTTCCCAACCAATCATATATATCATTCCAAACTCTACAAGCTAATGGACAAGAGAAGAAAAGGTGCACATTGTGGTAGTTATTCATTAAACATAAAGATAGTGTGACAATTATGATTGCACTTAAAATATTTTTGTGATGGACAAAAATTATAAATAGAGTGCAAACCCTTGTTTTGATTACTTAAGCCTCATATCTCTATTCAGGACTTACACCATCTAGAGGAGATTGTAGAATGTTTAGAAGAGCATCAACAACCTCATGCAAGCAAGATCAATCTTCAACACGAACAAGCTTAAGCAATAGCAATGGTTGGGGGTATTTCGGCTATTTAAATTCAATTTCGTTTCCGCTTTTTAAGGTTGAATTTCGTTTATGAAATCGTAGAAATTCTAACACACACCGCCTAGTTCATGGGAATTTATAAAAAAGATGGAAAAGTCAATAACAATGTGGCTGGATAGAATGCACTTTGCAATGGAATTCGAGTGAATCTCCTTCGCTATAACTAGCATTTTCCATGATCTTCAAGCGAGAGTATGATATGACTTGGGAACCAATAATTGGTAATATTTGTTGACACTCGTGGACAACTATGAATCTTTGTAAGGGATTTGGATTCACTATTGTTGCCAATTCACACAGTTTGTCGCATTAGTGAATCACAACCGTCCATATATGCGATCATACGGTTTTATTACACAGTCTAGATTTTGATAATTTTATGGAATATTTGATCTCAGCTGTTCATTTTTAATTAATCGAAGAAATTCATTACTGCATTATATTCAATCCCCTATGTAAGGGGCCATAACACAAATTCTAAATATTTGAGGGTACAAGTTGATGTATTTTGCAAACTTGTTTCTGTTTTCAATGATCAGCTTTGAGTTCATTAATATTTTATTTGATTACATCAAGTAACAATAATTCAATGACGACATTCAATGAATTGACTGAGGAAATTAAACTAGAACATGCAAAAAGCAATGTGAATATAGTAATTAACTTGACTTGACAATTATTGTCGGTTGATAACATTTCTTTTTCATGTACACGGGACATCTAGTAATGAGTGAAGAAATGAATAACAAAATTTCTAACTAAAAACAAACCATTGAGTTAACTTTAGAAGATGAGACTATGTTGTTGATTTTTTAAGTTTGAATATAACATAAAAAAGTAAATGTTGAATATTATATAAGTAAGATAAGAGGACTATCTATGAATTTAATGTCTAATTTGGTTAAAATATAATCTGTAACTCACTTATGTGATTACTTGCTGCTCTTTTTTTATATAAGCAAAAAACTTGAATTATAAATAGTATAAAAGGTATTCAATCCTTACAATTCAAAGGAGCACCATTAAGTACTATAAACAAAAGGATCAATCAATACATCAATCAGAGAAAGCAAAAGAAGTTGATTTCCTAATACGTCCTATAAACCAAAATCAGGAAATGTATTTTATTTGATCAGCGATGTTAGAGACTTCGATAATGTCTCCTATAAAAATGATCTTATTCCTTGCAATCCAAATGCTCCAATTGGTGGCTAACCATCTTGCACTATCAAATTTCTTATTCTTTAATAATGATCCAAAAGTTAACAAATGATTGCAAATGGTTTCATATGGTATAAAATCCACCTTCAACCACTAAAAAATTCTCTCCCATACTTGAATAGAGAAGCAGCAGTTGAAAAATAACTGCTCCATTTCTTCATGCTCCTTAAAGCAAAACACACAACATAAATCATGAGGACTCACCAATATTCCTTTCCTTGCCGACGCCGCACGCGTAGGAAGTCTAGCTAAGAGGAATCTCCGCCCAAAAATGCTAACCTTAGAAGCGATATTGTTTCTCCATAACTTCCGAAACGCAGCAACCAAAAGATCATCAAAAATCTGCCCTTCGACGCGATGCAACACCGGACTGGTTTGGAATCCACCTTCTTCGATCGGGCCTGTTCAAAGGTTGAATATCATAAAGCATAAGATGCAGTTCTGTTGCGGCTTCTTGCTGTTCTGGCATAAGCACATCAGGCCACATTAAATCTGATATGGAACCATTAGGAAGCAGTGATGCAGCAAATAAATCTGGATATACATGTTTCAAAGCCTCGGTTCCCAACCATTTATCATGCCAGAAGCTCAAAATAAAACCATTGCCCAGCACGTTGCTTACATTTGATCTAAACCAATCGTCGTTCTCGTCGTTACCGATTGACAAAAGATCACGCCACCATAACGAATGGCCCTGATTCACTTTATTTGTTGCGGTAAGAGAAGAAACTGATATTGAACCGTATCTATATTGCAAAAGATCATGCCATATTGAATTAGTTTCACATAAAGCTCTTCATTTCCATTTGCAAAGTAAAGCATGATTAAAACACTCTAGGTTCTTGATGCCCAAACCACCTTTTATTTTAGGAAGACAAATCATGTCCCAACTAACCCAACAAATTTTTTTTTATTCCGAACCTCCACCCCATAAGAAATTCTTTTGGATACACACCAATTCTTTTAGAACACATTTCGGAGCCTTGAAAAAAGAAAAGAAATAAAGAGGTAAACTAGAGAGTACTGAGTTTATGAGTGTGACCCGTCCTCCAATAGAGTGATTACGACCATTCTACCTATTGAGACGATTTTTCATAGAGTCCAAAATGGGTAACCAAGTCGACTTTCGTCTAGGATTAGCTCCAACTGGAATGCCGAGAAACCGAAACCGAATAGAGTCCACCTCACAATGAAGGAAGGCAGAAGCAGCTGATAAGAATCCATCCTCCAAGTTAATGCCGTAGAGTTTGCTTTTGAAAAAATTGATCTTCAAACCCGAAACTAATTCGAAACTTCGCAAAACTGTTTTTAAGGTCCACAAATTATGCCAATTCCCATCGCCTATGATAACAATATCATCCACAAATTGGAGGGTATGAAAGTGCAAATTGTTAGTTACCTTACAGCCAGTGAAAATACGGTTATCAAGTGCCCTCCGCATCAAACGAGATAACCCTTCAGCCACAAGCAAGAATAAGAACGGGGACAATGGATCACCCTGTCTCAAGCCTTTACCAAAGACAAAGTCCTCTGTGGGGCTGCCATTAACTAACACAGACATGGAGTTGGTAAAGATACATGCTCTCATTCATTTTAACCATCTATGAGCAAAACCCATTCGCCTCATAGTGTATTCTATAAAGTTCCCATTCACCGTATCATATATATATATATATACTCCCATAATTAACGTGCTGCCAAGACTTGAGTTTCAGCTACGAGAGATGTCCACGTCTATGGTATGATTAGTCTAAAGTGAAATTGTGAAGAGAAAAATGGATGATAGAGGGAAAGGATTGATAAATATGTGAGAGATTGAATGTATTTATGTTGTCAGTAGTATGCCTTTAAATGACAACATAGATTATAAAATTAAAAATATAATTATTGTATTAAAAAATACAACAATTTGATGTTTAAAAAGTAAAATACATTTTTTTTACAAGAAAAAGTATAATAATAACTCCTATAAAGAATACTTCTATATTAAGTTATTTATGATGTGGCGCTTGGACACATGTTAAACAACTTAATATAGCAATTATGCATAAAGAATATTTCTATATTAATTTTTCTTTTTGTTGTGAATTTCCTTAATAAAATCACACTAATATGAAACTTGATGTGTGGAGCAATTCAATCAAGCAACCAATATCAAAGAGTATAGAGACGACGATAATAATCTAAAAGCAAGTAGACAAATAAAAGACAGAAGAGACACAAAGCTTTGTTAACTAGTTCAGTTGAAATAACCTAGTCTGGAGGAGAGAGCAACCCCTCCGTTCCACTACAATCAAATAAGTCACTTACAAGCAATTCCCAAATTGGGTTACAAGAATTAGCAAACTCTAACTCTATCCAAATCCCGAATTCCTTCCCGTGATGAAGAAACTCAATTTGACCTAGTCTACTCAAGGTGAACAAAGCCAACAATAAACCTTTGCCCTAGAATTATACCAAAAGAAAACTCATTTGTTCTCTCTCTAAAACCCTAGCCTTTGATGGTGGCAAATCCTTATTGTTCCTTTCACTCTTCACACTTTTCTATGAATAAAGTGATCCCTATTTATAGAAAAATATATATCAAAAAACTAGTAACAAATCTATTTTAAAATAGAACAAATCCAAGTCAGAGTGTCCTCAAAGAAAAGATTTTTTTCTTCACAAAAACAACAAATCAAATTTGTCAGCCCGCACTGACGCCTCATGCACCAATTCCTGCGCATCATGCGTAAAAGGCGGTGGCTTCCTTGTGTTATGTGCCTCATGCGCAACTTCCTGCGCCTCATGCGCAACTGGCAGAATCGACGGTCCTCTTGAGAAAAAACTTTCGACTTCTTGTTACCGAGATTTCAAGGCATATTCAACACTTTAAAAATTATGCATGAAGAATTCCTCTATCTTAGTTTAAATCATATTATATGGGCCTTTTTTCTCTTGTAGTTTTTCTTATTTTGGGCTTAGGAATAGGATGTAAGGAGATGGTTTCTTTTTTACCCTCCCCCCCCTCCAATTTCTATTCTTATGCAAAATACGTTGAAAACTTCAAAAAAACGTATTCCGAAAAAAATTTATTGTAAATGCAACTAAAATTACACATAAAATAATTTCAGTTAACATTTTTCGAGTGAAAAGAGAAATTTGGGGAGGGGGGTAAGAGAAATTGTCATGTAAGGATATATGAACTATGTAATACCTTTTGTAATTTGAAGCGATATATAACCAAATTAAATTGAACATGATTCAGAGAAGAAAAAATGGAAGCACCTTATATCAATGGTAAGAAAAATTATTCTTGCCTACATTTTTAAAACCCTCCAATTTTCTTTTTTTTCGAAGAAGCTAAATTAGCCCACCCAAATTGGTGCCAGAGAGAATCGAACCTCAGACCTCAAGAGGAGCACACTCTCAGGTCTCAAGTCAATACCAATGCACCAACTCAAGTGGGTACAAACCCTCCAATTTTCTAATTTTACCCCGTACCATATTAAACATTCCTGTCGAAAATTGTTCACATTGGCTAATCATAACGATTATGAGAACTCTTAATATCTTACATCAAACTTTAAAAATAATCGGGATTTTTTCATATATTCGGATTGGCCAAACCAAACATATAAATTGTAATTTTCAGAATTTTTTATATAGTTTGGATTGGTCAATCTAGAGGTGTAAAATGTTGACATCAAATCATTTTAGAAAAACATGTTTGCTTAAAAACGGATACTACACAAATATATGAAACACTAAAAATATCTAAACTATAAGAAAGAAAAACACTAAAACAAAAAACATAACAGGAAGATTCTCACTCGTGTCTTTTCCTTACATCAAATATTTGGTATGCTTCCAACCACAAAAAGTTGAAATATAAAGGACCCATTTGTACGTTAATTCATAACCCTACACAACATGGCTAAATTGTGGTCCATTATGTTTTGCATAAGAAGACGAACGAATCGCCACATCAAACTCTTGTTTCTAATGTGACCCTTTGATACCACTAAAAGGCAATGAGCCAATGGTACTATATAGAGAAGATATTACAATATGACCTAAATGATTTAACTAAAATGATTGAAGGGTACGTCTATGTGACTGAGAAACAGCGTTCTCAATTTTCATGTTCTTACGTGCATGCTCCGATTCTGCGTTCGATTGTTACTCTAATGGAGAAAGATTGGACGGTCCAAGTTCGTCATGCTTAGGGAAGCTAACATGTGTGCGGAATTTTTTGTCAAATATGGTGTGTCAAAGTGCTTAGAGTGGAAGATTTGGGACTATGTTCCTCCTTTTATGGACTCTTTGTTGCTCAAAGTCAAAGATAATTTGGATACTAATTCAACGTTGTCGTTGTAGTTTGTTTTCTTTTATGTTTAGCACCAAAAAAATATTTGGTTAAATGAAGTTATACTTGGAACATCTTTCATACTTTGTATAGTGTAAGCGGGGCTATTTTAAACGCTTGTGAAATTTTGTTTTAATCTTAATAATTGAGCTGAAAATTTAAATTTTTATACCAAGATAATAGTTTTAAAGTGTTCTTTAAAGACATTAATAAAAACTATTCTCAAAGTCGCGCATACAATAACGGTTTTTAATGCTTGCGGTTCAAAATACTTGTTATTAATTTTATTAAAATCGTTCTTTTTGGTTTACAATGTCGATAATGAGGATCGAACTTAACACCTCATGTATACTACTTAAATCCCTCACCATTATACCAAACTCAATGGCTTATTAAAATTGTTCTTTATGCCCTACAAAACAACTATCGTAGGTAAAGACTACAACTACGATTTTATTATCATTTGACAACACCTTTTTGTGTTGTCATAGACTTATATGAAAATTTGGAAGTCTCTAAATTTTTAAGGCTTTATGCGTGTTGGAACAAAATTGAAATTTAAATGTTCCCCCTGAGTTTATTAAAGTTTTGATGATAACAAAGTATTAAATGTACAATTGGAGATACTAAAAATTTATTTTAAGTGTGCAGAACTAACTTAAGGATAAGTTCTGAAAAAGGCCAGAAGATGAACGCTCAGAGGTTCATAATGATTCAGAGGATATCAACGTCAGAAGTTATGTCTATCAGAGGTTGAGAACCTCAGGACTTGATAACTCAGAAGTTAGCAAAACTCTGAATTGATCTTGGTTTCTGTGAAGACTTGTTCATGAAGGTCAACACTTTTACCAATGAAGAAAACGACCTCTCAAGTAGATCAGAATAACATCTTACATTATTTCTAGTCTCTAGGAGAGAACTAAATACTTTCATCTATAAAAGGAGAGAAAAGATCAAAAGAATGTCTTAGAATTTAGATAAAAATTAACTCAATTTTATAAAACCGACTTCTTATTCAACAATGCTCTGTTTTTGGCGCAAGGGAAAGATAAGATACTTTTCAATTAGGGCTTCAATTCTTCAAATCCAAAAGGCCGCTATATGCTTAACACAGGCGATTGGATGTAAATTTATAAAACCAACTTATAAAAACCACACACCACTTATCTCTTAACACTGTTAGACAGTGAACAATTTTGTGAACTCCACCCACTTAAAAAATCAATGGTCATTGACACTATTAAAATAACAATATTCTAATTCCAAATCAAAGTTCAAATTCTACCAACAATGGCCATTGACTCCCAAAATCAATAAGTCATTGACTCCCAAATATAGAAACAAAATGAAAATTGGTAGGTGATGATCTAAATTCTAGGAAGGGTACCGTGGACCACCTTTACAAATGGTCCATCGTGGACAACTGATATACCGAATATGAGTTTTACAAAATTTATTATTGGATCGAAAGTTTATATCGTATAGATTATCCATAAATTTTTTAAATTTTTTTGAAAATCATTTGATGTGTTATTGAGACACATCAAGATTTACGTTATTTAATAAACCGTTAATCTTGATATGTCTCAATAACATATCAAATGGTTTTCAATTTTTCTAAATTTTTCTATGAATGATCTATATGATTTAAACTTTCAATCCAACGGTGAATTTTGTAAAATTCGTATTCGTTATAATGTTATTCGTGATTGGTCCACCATGAACCACTTGATAAAGTTGTCCATATTAGAATTTACCCTAAATTCTAATCTACACTATCTATCAACTGAGGAATTCTTTGATAGGCACAGCCACAAATAATACTATTTAGGCACACACACATCAAATAATTTTTTTAAAATATAAATGATTTAGTCACATCAACTATTATTAATCAATTTTTTTATATTCAACTTTTTCAAAAATATGTGTGTGTGCCTAAGAATATTTGATTTAGGCTTGTGCCTATGTAAGTGTTGCTCCTATCAACTACTATAATTCAATAATTCAAGCATGGCACCTAGTTAGACTTAAAAATAAGTCCATGTAAATCTGACACAATCTTGTAGTACAAATTTGTATCAACAACTACACCCTTACAAAGTAGTACTTGTAGTACTAGTAGTAATGTCACACACTTTTTCCCATGTCTTATGTCTTATTACGTATTTCCTCTGTCCCAAAATAAATGATTTAGTTGACCATTTTTATGTTTATCAATGTACAACTTTAATTATTAATATACTCCCTCCGACCTTATTTATAAACAAAAGTTACTTTTTAGATTCATTGAACAATTAATGTATCTAGCTAGATACATTAATTGTTCAATGAATCTAAAAAATAATATTTGCTTATCAATAAGGTCGGAAGAAGTATTAAATTATCTATTATTAAAAATTATAAAAATTATATATTTTGAAAATATTTATCGAGACAAATCAAACATCTTAGTAAATAAATACAGTCTAAGAAGATCATATGAATAGTAGATAAAGTAAAAAATAGTTCATTTATTTTGGGATGAAACGGATGGAGTATTTTTTTTTCCTTTATTTATTTATTTTTTCCAAATTCTAACTTTCATTTACTCCTATAAATAACAAGGCACGTGAACCACATGTTCCTCGTCTCATCATAGCAAAACTCATTGGACGAAAATAACTAAGCACGTGAACGTTTCATAATTCAAACATAAATTAATTAATTAAAAAATAATAAAGGAAAACACGAGTCACATGATGCAACCACGTTCAGGACCACACAAAATAGGCTTTATAATTATTTAATTTTGCACCGCAGTACCTCTATTTTTTTATATTTGCACAATAGGACTAAATTTCCATTTTATTTTATTTCTTATTTTTGCCTAAAACAATTTATTTATTGTTTAGGATTTTAGGCTACTTTTTCAGGTTAGGTACTTTTTTTTTTTGCCTAAGTAAGTTAGAGATACCTCAAACTCTCTTTATAGATAGATGAAAAATAATAAAGGGAGTGCCTACAATTTAAGGGTAAGTACCTACTTTTCCTCCTTTTCATGATAAAAATAGTACTTTAGAACCCCTCCTTGATTATTCTTTTCCATTTTCAAACAAACAAATGCAACACATACAATTCCATTATGGAAGTATAAGCTAAAATTTAAAAGTACTAAGAATACAATGCACTAGCTAGGTTCATACTAGGATCCAAATTCATTGTATTTAACTCACATTACAAATTCACTAAAAACATCTTTGTGCATGTTTAAAATCATTGTGAGATGACAAAATTACAGTGACACCATGATTTTGTTGAAAGTTCAAAGCGTAACTTTCAAGATAAGCTTTTTATTCTTGTTTCCTTAACATGTACCCTTAGGACATAGGTTAGCATGACCCTTTCCTAAAATCATGGTGATACACAGCAGGTCTGTCAAACTCACTGTCAATCCAAACATTTAATAAATATTTTTCATCAATGATTTGAAGTCAGACGGTCAAGATCAATATATGTGACCCACATTACTACATCGTAAAAACGCCCGTATATAAACAAATAAACACATGAAAATTAGAATGAAGAGCTATAAGAGAAACTTGCCTTCCAATTTGGATGAAAGTTGGAACTCTTTCTTTAGAGTAGCTAAAGCATTTTTACAAGAAACTTGAATTTCTAGTAAGAAATAAGATATATTGTTGAGATGGAGAATAAAGCATCCCACATAAGAAAGTATTACAGCTTAGAAATTACCCTAGAACACATAATATTCCCCTAAAAGAAGAAGACTTTGCTGTTATGCACAGAAAACTTGGTAGAATACAAGAAAGAAAACAACATAATGAAGAAATAGAATGCTATAGATTGTGGTTAAAACTAAACAAAACTTTGGATCATGCATGAAAATACTTATGATGTATAATACTATAGACAAACATACATTGGCTATCCTAAACAGTCAATAGGAGCTATTGCCTATTATATTCTACTTCACTAGATCACACTGCATTTGTTTTATATCATCAAAAAAATGCAGATTTTTTTGTTCTTCTCTATGTATCATGAGTACTATGAACTATGGCTATAAGGAGTTGGATTCTCTTGAAAATGCTGCAATCAACTTCTCCTTTGTTAGCTGCTCGGAACTTTGGGACTTAATTATGAATGTGTGGAAGACAGTATCATTTGTAGCATTAAGTTTTGACTCGAGGATACTGATTTCGGCGTCATTGAATGATTGGATGAGTTTTGAAATTGGATGAACATCAATAGGGCAACTCACCTTTACAATAACTCCATCTTGTGCAGCTTGAATTTCGACATCGGGAGCTTTACTTTGATGATTTTCTGTGATAGGATTTGTCGGCAATATTGATGATGATCCATCTTTAGAAGTGCTTCCGAATTGCTCTCTCTCGGATTCCATCAGCTTGAGTTTTGCTTGAAGCTCGTTGATGTAAGAAATAGCATCTCCCAACAAAGATGCTTTGTCCATCTTGGAAATATTCGGCACAACAGCTCGTAAGGCGTAAAAACGCTGGTTTAGCTTCTCGCGTCTTTGTCTCTCTGCCTCCACATGATTGAGCGGTTCTTCTCTTCCATTTGCCGGCTTTCTTCCCCTCTTCCTCGGCCTCCTGTCATCAGAGGGACTCGGTTTATCCTCCCTGCAAGAGGCCTCAACATCAGAAAGCTCTGATTCACCAACAATCGATCTCACAGAAGGCCTCGACGTGGCTCCTGAGAAATCAATTTGCATTTGTTGATTCCGTTGTTGTTGAAAGTTGTTAAGCACGAAATCATGCCTCCCACCACCATTAGCTAGCTCGGGCACATTGCTCGTAGAAGGAGGCCTAGGAGAAAAAACATCCGCCGGCACATGCTGCTTCACAACTTGACTACCTCTCCAACTTGAACCATGAACACCGTTAGGAAAACTAATTCCATTCCCATTCGGACGGCTGCCACCCCATGATGGCCTCTCATCCATTTTCCTAATAGCAAGTTTCTCCCGAAAATTTGTCACCGAGTTCAAATCCTGCCCGAAAATCTTCGGAACACCAATCCCCTCTACTCTACCATGATTATTATTCTGATGACCATGAAGATTACCAAAACTATTATTGTTCTTAATAATCTCCCCAACTTTCAAACTAGAAAAAGGTGCATTCTCATCTCTCGTTTCGTCCAAAGATGAAATCGAATTAACCCTAGAAAGCGACGATTGTGATGAAAACACAGACTTAATAGTTTGCAACAATTCAAAGCTCTCACCAACCATTCTAACAGAACCTAACTCAACAACACCTAAATCAGTAGGAACTAAAACAATAGTTTGAAATCCAACAGATTTAGCCAAATGAGACCTAACACAATAATCAGAACTATTCGATTTCAATGCATCGCATAGCCACAAATGCTTCCCAGATGCAAAACACTTACCTGGTCCACCATGTCCATTAGGAAAAGAAAAATACATTGAAGCAAGAAAGAACATCTCTGTATCAGTAACATGGTCCAATCCAAAAGCATAATTGTCTTCATCTGAACCACCAAATGTTGTATGAAGCTTCTGCAACACCCTTTTCCTTAATCTTTGTTGTTTTTCATTCTCAACAACGTTATGACTAAGAAAACTTTTCATTCCAAAATTTTCTTTTTCTTCTTCTTCTTTTGGTTCTCTACAACATCCATCACCCCAACCTAAAACCCAATCACCAAATTTTGACTGAGAAATTTGCCAAAAAATTGCGTAATTCCAACTAAAATTTGAAAGGTTGGATCTTTCAACAAGATCAGAAAGCTTGTTTTGAAGATTCTCACCATTCCCAATTGCCATCAAAAGATTCTCATTTGAAACTGAATTTTTAACTAAGTAATCAAATGCATTAACACCTAAAACTTCAATCACCATAGCTTTTTCATCTTCATTCCATAACCTACTTCCTCCTAAACCCACTTCAATCTTCATCTTAAAAACAAAACCCAAAAATCACAATCCAAAAAAATCTTAACTTTCGATAAAAATTAACCAAAACCCAGAAACTTCAAATTAAGCACTTTTCAATTATACCACCAATCTCAGATCTCAAAAAAATTCAATTTTGAGTTCAGAAAATTGCCTCCAAGAAACCATGATTGAAGCAACAACAATGTCAAAAAAAACATCATAAGTAAACAGTGAGTTCAAGTAATAATAATGAAAAAGTTGAAAACATATGAAACATGTTTCAAAACATGAAAGAAAAAATAATAAGGTTATTGTTTGTTTGTTGTATCGAAATGAAGGGGTAGAGAAGGAAAAAAAGTTGAAACAATTTTGAGAGAGAGAAGAACAGGTTTTGCGGTTTCTAACTCCAACGAAAGTTATGTGGAACTCTGCTGCAAAAAAGTGTAAACAAACGAACTAGGAGTACGGTTTTTGTGTTAACTAGGGTTAAAAGTTTTGACCATGGTTGAGATTATGCTTTTGTTTGGTTCTTTCATTTGTTTGCTCCTACCATAATCTATCTACCAGTCTCCTACTTGCAAACCCTACAAAACACATCCTAAAATTTGGTTTATAAGGTGTGTTTGATATACTAAAAAATACTAAGAGATTATATAGGACAATTTTAGTTATATTATGTTTAATTTTTAAATTGTTGATGGGATTGGGCAATCTAGGGTCAAGAGATTGGATAAAAATCGAAACTCTTGTCCCCTATTAAACCATGAAATGATTTTTTGTTCTTTGTACAAATTGTCTAAAATACCAAAATAATATTTTGTCCATCAATTATCGTACAAGACCAAATTTGTTCAATACCTTAATCTTTGTCATCGGTTGTTCTGTCGTGTATTGTTCTGTTCAGTACTTACATTATGCATATCAAACGGAGAGAGTAGCAAATTTTTTATAACTCGGTATATGTTTAGTTCTGCAATGATTTTGAGTATTCCGACTAAAATTGAGTCGAAGGGGTAAGATTGTTTATATTTATATAAAAGTGAGTTGAATAAAATTTGAGTATAAGAGTCAATTTTACAATCAGAAGCTATAATTTATAGCTTCAGATAGAATTAATTCTATAGACAAAATATACTTTACAGTAACCAAACATGTTAAAATTAATTTCACGCCTCTATGATCAATTCTGACTGCTTTAAAATTGAAATCAACTTAGAGGGCTTTTTTACATATAGGTACAATAATATTTGATTCTTCCCTATCAAACTAATTTTTCTCTATTCATACAAATAATCATCAAACTCTTACCGTTTATTTAAGAGACTCAAATCTCTTATATATCAATATCAATTATATCAATTCATTATGTTATTTTTTTTTTAAGTTAACCGTTTGATTATCAAGGGGAAAGAGTTCCTGATAATCCAGAGTGTTGCGTCGTAAGGGGGATCATTACTTGATTAGATCAATATATTGGGCTAAGAGCAACCATACAAGTAACTTTTTTTTTACAAACGTTATACAAGTGACTTTTGATACCACACTTTCACCCAAAATTAACCTTAAGTCGTTAGGTTTATGAGTCATTTTACTTATATGTTGCTCAAAAACAACTATTCCAACAAATGTGAGACTTCACACACATTTGATATATCTCAACACAGAGTTCGACAGAAAGGTAAGTAAACTTTAATGAAAAATTAATCCTTTCAAAAATTGAACTCAAATTTCTCAACAATTCGTTGTAGAGAGAACTCGTTAACAATTTGAATTCAATCACTTGATTATTATTGCATTAACTCTTTCAACAAATGTGAGACTTAACACACACACACACTTGATATATCTTAACATAGAATTCGTCCGGAAGGTAAGTAAATTTTAATGAAAAATTAATCCTTTTAGAAATTGAACTCGAATTTCTCAAACAACCCATTGTAGATGACTCATTAACAATTTGAATTCAATCACTTGATTATTATCGGTTGTTTGTTATGATTTTTGAAAGGAAAAAACATATTTTTTAAAATAATCACTTTAAAACAAATTCATGTCTCTGTTAGTACTCATTTCTTTTTTATGTATTCACATTAAAAAAATAGTTTTATTGGTGTGAAAAAAAGTTTGCTTCAAGGGAAACATATTTATATGTCCTATAAAATTTTTGATTTTAAACCAAAAAAAAATTTCGATTGACATAGATTACCACTAAAACAAACTTTACTTTTTTTTATTCTAAGTAGTTTAATTACTAAAGTTTCACATTTTAAAATGAATAAATAGAAGTATTAGAATTCAAACATTAACTTTATATATTACATATAATGTATCTATCAACTGTGTTATATTTACGGAGACAATTTCATATTCATAATATGGTATAAAAACACCTATTTCACATGCTGGCCTTTATGGTATGAATTAGATTAGCAGCGTGTGTAACAACTTAATATTTTAATTTAGAGGAGTATGTGTAAATGAACAAAAGAAAATAGATGAAAGAAAACACCGAAACAGTGGGCTAGTCCTTATTTTTATGTGCAAGTGGATAGATATTTTATTTTAAATTGATAAGGACGAGCTAACCTTCAAGTTTACGAAATCAATACTATATGATTTATTATGGTGCTCGTGCTCAATAGTGGAACCAATAATTCACATGTGACCCATAGTTATGAATCTCTGTTGTTTTGTGTGCGAAATGTTAAATATGAAGTCGGCTGGTTGTCTCTTACCAAGATTAGCATCGAGTTTATTGGTTTTTGAATTTGGTTCTTCAAAACAAATTTTCTTTGGGTTTTGCTAACGAGCGTCTCCGGACATTTTTTAAATATTTTATTTAAAGAAATTTTTTATTCAAAAAGTTAAACACTATAATTTTCAATGCACTGACTTTACGTATTTTCATGCAAAATTTTAGTATAAAAAAACTTATTATTTAAGGTTTTAAACAGTGTCTCAAAGGCACTTGTTATCATTTGTCTTTTCTTTAAAATAAGTTTGTTAATCATTTAAGTTTAATTATTTGGTTAAACCAAATATTTGTTGGAGTAAGCCCCAAAAGCCAATCTATTTTGATAGAATCGTCTTTTGTATGATGACTTTGATATATATATATATATATATATATATATATATATATATATATATATATATATATATATATATATATATATATATATATAATATATAAAAAGACATTTCTTTATTATGTTTGTATGTCCAAAATGATAAAGTCCCTAGAATAGTTGAATCCATTTAACTATTCTTAAAGTATCCGTAGTCGAGTTTTATTATGAATTGGGATAATAATAAAACATAGAGACTATTATGAAGATAGACTGATGATCACATCTCATGGATCATAGGATAAGGAGTTATCAAGTCTTGACATAGGTATAAATATTATGAGTAATATTTATACTAGATTGACCCGCTATGAGAGTACTACATATAATGTTATGCAAGATGTCATAAGTTGCTCTCATGGTGATAGTGGTGTATACCACCCTCCGACCTGAAACCACTATGGACCCTAAATGTAGAGTCAGGTACTTTGTTGCTAATCAAACGTTGTCCGTAACAGGATAACCATAAAGACATTTAATGGGTACTTCACAAAGCATGCTGAGGGACATGAGTGACCTAGATGGAATTTGCCCGTCCTGCATAACAGGATAAATGTCTAAGGGCCCAATATTGAATCGAACAAGGGTGACACAGTGTATGCCTTGTGTTCAATATAGACATAGGGGCAAAAGGGTAATTATGCACATAAGCATTATCACGGATAGGGTTTGTCAGATCACAAGACATTTCCGTGACTTGGGTAGCAGTGATGTGTTGCTAGATACCGCTCACTGTTTGTTATAATTAAATGTATAACTGTCAACGTTACGGAAACCTATAAGGGTCACACATATAAGGACAACCTAGTGTGAGATAAGGAACACTGTAAGGTACGGTGTACATCAGAGGAATATGGAAGTGTGATAAGGGTATCACGGTAATTAAATAAGTGGTACACCATATGGTATGGTGAGGGAGCGCCTATGTGTACATGACACATGGGGCAAGCGCCCCTTTGGTTATTTAATGAAAAAGGGTTTTAGTGTAATTTGTGCCCAATGACAAGTGATTTTGTCTTGGTGCACAAGACAAGAAGTTCTATAAATAGAACCCTTGTGGTAGTGAGAAAATTACTTGAAGCAAATTCTCTTGCTAAAACCCTAAATCCTAATTCCTCCCACCTCTCACTAAAAACCTTCATACTTGGAGCTAGCACTCTTCTTGAAGGTTGTTGTTCGTGTGGACTAACTAGAGGCGTTGCCGTTCATCTTCAACGCTCGTGATCAATTTTAATTGTGAATCAAATCTTATCCTTCACAAGAGGTAAAAGTTCTTAACACGAATCATGCTCATTCGTAAGGATCAACAAAGGAAAATTTTAAATTCCGCTTCCTTTTTAATCACTATTTTCCTTCAGTATTAAGGTTTAGATTTTTGAATTTAGTTTTTCGAAACAATTTATCTTCGAGATGAGTTTGTTAATCATTTGAGTAAACATAGCTTTGAGGTTTTTACGCGTATTAATAAATGGATACAAGTGTGATACATAAAGAAAAGAAAAACCTCTATTTATGGGATGAACGAGTCTTCTTCATATAGAGTGGGGTGAGAAAGTATTGTTAATTTTTATGTCGGGGTCGATGATCAAACTATCTAGCTATTATCATTTATTATTATTTTTTACGAAAAAAGAGGAGTAGCAAAGAGCTACCTCCTCAAACCTTATATATATATAGAAGTAGCAAAAAGAGATTATAAAAAAAGAAGGGGGACTAGGTCTGGCCAAAAAACCTCCCTAAAAATGAATCACCCTAAAGAAGGGTTTACCAAATCTATTTGCCTCAAAACTATATTTAATTACAAGAGGTACTTCATTCCAAATAGTAAGCCTATTTAATGTGAGACCTATATTAGCTAAGCCATCAGCACAAAAACTTTCTTCTCTAAAAACATGAGAGACAACGAAGTTAATGGACTGAGTGAGTAATAAACAATTAAGTCATTTGTTTCTTAAAGCCCAAGGGACTAGTGAAGAGAATTTAAACGCCTTGACAACCAGAGTTGAATCAGTTTCAAGCCATAGATTGTTCCAATTTTTAAAAGCTGCAATTTCTATGGCTTGCATAGCACCACACAACTCAGCTAAAAAGGCAGAAGCATTACCTGTGTTCACAACAAAGCCACACTAGAAAGCAGCATCAAAATTTATAAATAATCTTCCACAAGCAGATGTTGCAGCATTAGAGGCTCCATTAGTATTGCATTTTACCCAATCAAAAAAGTGCGGTTGCCAAATTACCTCTTTAATAGAAGTAGGTTTATTTGGGGGGGGGGGGGTGAATGTTGACATTAAACCTCTTCAGAGTAGTAAAATCTCTCAATGCAGTAGAGGATAGCTTGTTACTAAAGTTACCAGCCATACAAACATAAAAAAAATTCTCTTGTATCTCATCAAAAAGGTTCTACAAGGTAACAGGATGCACCTAAATAAGGACAAGTAGATATACTTAAACTCCAAATTTTTTAGCCTACTTTCCTAAAAATATCCTACCTTTACCTAAGCCATGTTACAACCCATAAAGACCTCTTATAATGCGTATTTGTTCGAACTTTGATTGGTTGCTTAGAGTCATTTCAAGCCTATGGTAAGATGACATGTTTCACGTCAATTGACAGTACCCTTTCAATCTAAGCAAAAATATGAGAAGAGAGAAAAAGTTGAACCGACAAATTTTTTTATCATATTTTATATCAACATTAAAAGACATATACTTATGTATATAAGTCCTAGTTCAACCGACAAAAATGTTAAAATTGTTAGGTTAGACGTCTTGGACGGGGTTTGAACATTGGCTTGCTCACTTGTGTGTGTGAATTTATAATGGTTTTGTCATTTCGTCTTGCTAAAAAGAAATGCATATCCTTCCCTTGAAGGATTTTAAGAGAACAACCTTAGATCAATAAACACAAGTTATAGTATATTGTCATATTAGAGAAGATCATGAGCGTACCTTTTAGGACTTCGGTTAACGGCGATAGAAACAAGCATGAGAAGCGAAACTACCCTCATCACCGTTAGTGTTTAAGAGAGTCAGGTTTAACCTTATGTTGAAATGTCTGATGGGATAACGTTTATATAACTGAACGGTTGAGGGCAATGACCTCTCATTGGGCTTAACTGAATGGTTCAACTCATCACAGTCCATTCAGAAACAAGAGCTCAATCAAATAATTCATCAATAATTAAGTGCTTAATATAATGGATCATAATTTATATTAATGAAAATTTCTAATAATTGATTATTTTCAATCCATAATTGATTAATTAAATAATTAATCCAACATCCCTTTCTTAGATAAACATGTTTTTATTACTGTTTGATATAACTTTTTTATCATATATATTTCTTTTTATATTAGAGACGAGTGTCTTACTATTATTTTATCATTAGAGACAAGTGTTTATTATTTATGTTTGTGCCAAAACACTATAGTATACTATACTTAATCTCGTGAACATACAAGAATTTCTTCAATCAAATTACTCTCTTGATCATATTTATTTATATGGAATCATGACATTTAAAGTTAAACAGAAAAGGATTCCTAGGAACCAAACATATTTTAATTACTTATAATAATGTGCTAAATCCTGTACATAAAGAAGTTGTCATAATTGGAGTGGAATGTAAGGCAAATAAAGTATAAAACATGAAGGAAAAAAAAGTTTGATATATATTGACACAAAGTTGAATACTTTTTCTTTATTCACGGTGGCAATTTATATGTTTTGTTTTTGGATTTTGTTAATGGACGGTAAAATTGATCATTTAAATTACTTGGTCTTTAATCTAAATATTGAATTAAAAAAATAAAATAATATTTATTCTTTTTTCATCTTATAAGTTGATATCTGAAAAAGTAAATTTTTGTGTTGTTATCTAGCTAATTTTTCTTTTCAAGTTAATGTTAAAGATACGTACATGACATTGAAATTCTATTCAAAATGATGTGTATTTCTATTAAAGATGCTAAAAAAGTATTGATGTAGAACTTTTTTATAATGTTACTTGGCATAAGATAATTGTTTTTTTTTACAAACACAAACTCATATTTCATTATTCAATAAAGTAGTAATACAAAGAGGTAACGTCTCAAAAGTACAACGACTAGACCATGATATGACTACCCTATAGCTAACGTGTGAGCCACCATATTCGTTTGTCGCTTAATAAACTTTACCACAAAGTTTGGATTAGATAACAATACATGCTTAACATGACAAATGAGTGAACTAAATTCTGAGCTAACACTTTGTATATTGTGAATTGCATCCACTACACTCTTCTAACCCGTTTCAAAAATAACGTACAATATACCTCTTTGTGTTATTTCTTTCAATGCTTCTGACCCTTATCTTATTAGTACATGGGAGAAAAATGTAATGGATTGCGCGACCATTGGGGAGCTTTTGTCGCGGCTGGAACCACTTGGACCGAAGGAAATTGCGCCATTGTCAAAGGTGAATCGATTGCCTTACTAGAAGCATTGAAAGAAATAACACAAAGAGGTATATCGTACGTTATTTTTGAAACGGATTAGAAGAGTGTAGTGGATGCAATTCACAATATACAAAGTGTTAGCTCAGAATTTAGTTCACTCATTTGTCATGTTAAGCATGTATTGTTATCTAAGGGTCATGTTAACATGTGCACAAATGGCACATGTTAAGCTTCTAAATATAGAAAACTGTATTTAATGTTCGAAAAAAATTTAATGTTTAAGAACTTAAATGCACAAATTTCATATTATTTCTACTTTTGCTTCCTTTGATTAACATGTGTATTTGATTAACATGTGCCCTTGATGCACATGTTAACATTTTCCTATTTTTTAATGTGTGAAACAACTTTAAAAGACAATTTTTTTTAGACGGAGCGAGTAAAACCCCATTCAATTTTTGTGTGTAATTAAGTAATTTTGAACATGTTGTGGTGACGCGTTTTTAGTGGCTCCCACCTAATCCTTCTCAGAAAACAAACACGTTTTGGCACATCACATTCACACGCCTTCAACGTTTTGGTTTTTTGTAGCTTTCCACGTGGCAGTTTCTTGTGCATTCGTTGAGACCGACGAGGTGAGCATCACGTGATGTTCACGTGAACCAGGTTGGCCCATGACGGAAAAACCACGTGAAGTGTATTTATTTATTAATTATTAATGGCATTTTCCATCATTAGCTCCTTTCATTCAAAATCATATGATTTTGAAAATCAATGGGTTTGGTTTACCGGTGAAGATTTGGATAGTATGCTATAAATTTTGGGTTTAATTTATATCTTATTATAAAACAAAAAATATATGTTATTGATGATTGAGGTGGAATGGGTAGCTAAACTGGTTAAGGTAATTGAGCTAAGGGTTATAAGAAGCAGGAGGTTCATGGTTCAAGTCCTGACAAAATAGAAAAAACTAACATAATATTGTAATACTAACAACTAACATTGCTTATAAAAAAATGATATTGATAATTTTAGAGCTTTTTGACTTCTTTTTTTAATCATTTCTTTTGGAAAAAATAGTACTCCCTCCGTCTGAATATATAAAAGCTACTTTGACTAAATGTACTATTCATTCATCGTGTTTTGACCGTATTTTTCTAGTAACATATAAATGTAAACATTAGCCTATGTGATCTTGATTGATTTGTTTTAATGAGTATTTTCAAAATATCAAGTTTTTATAATTTTTACAAATAAACAATTAAAGATATTAGTGATCAAAGTTGTGCATTGGCATACGTGTTGCGGTCAACTAGGTCTTATATTTTGGGACGGAGGGAGTATTGCTTAAAAAAAAAGACTAGGCCTATAATCATTATATTCATGCTAAGACATGCTCTAATTCGATAAGTTTGTCGGTCCACATTAGATTCTACATCGAAGTATTTTTGATCAAATATCTCATAATCAAAATAACATCATCTTGTTGTTCATATTTGTCTCAGCTAAACCAACACACCTTCTTACGATCTATGTCACCTCCTCACAAAAAATCTTTGGATACTCACCAACTCCTTTATAACGCAAATCGGAGCCTTAAAAAAATAGAGTGTTAAACTAGAGAAAACATAATTAATGAGAGTGACCCTGCCTCCAATAGATAATAGTTGTCCATTTCAAGCACACAATATTTTGTTCATGGACTCTATAATAGGTAACCAAGTAGCTCTTCTTCTCAGATTAGCACCTACCGATAATTCCAAGAAATCGAAAGAGAATAGTCTCTCCACCACAATGCAAAAAAGACGAGGCAACTCTCAAAAATCTCTCATCATGATTTATACCATACAATTTTGAAACTCCTTGAGACAATTTTTATAATCCAAAGGTTATCCCAATTGTCTTCCCCCACTATAATAGTATCATCAACATATTGCAAAATATGGAACAAAATATTATTACTAACCTTGTAACCATGGAAGATTACTATTCACCGCCTTATGCATGAGTCTCGTAAGACCTTCAGCCACAATCAAGAAAAGAAAGGGAGATAGAGGGTCTCCCTGCTTTAGTCCTTTGCCAATATTAAAATCTATCGTAGGGATCCCGTTTACGTACCAAGACAGGCATTGAGCTTTGAAAAACACAAGCTTGAATTCACTATCGCCAACCTTTCGCAAAGTCTATTCTAACCATCATATAATCTAAAAATTTCCAATTCACTGCGTCATAGATCCTCTCAAAATCTACTTTAAAAAATAGACAATTATCCTTCCTTTTCTTTTACAAATCTATCAGTTCATTGACCACCAACACACCATCCAAAATATGTCACTACTAAAAAAAATTGATCTGTCAAAGTTAATTTTCCCAAGACTTTCTTCAATCTCCTAGCTAAAATCTTAGACAAAATCTGTCGTTTGCATTGATTTGATTACAATACATATATTTCAAATATTTTAGATATTTTATTTTAAGAATACGCACAACCGTGGATATATAATCTATGTGATTGGATGTATTTTATAATTTGATCGTATATGACAATAGATCCGTTTGAAATAGTTTATTTTTAAACTTATACAAATAAATAAGTTTTATGTTAATTTATAAGTTTTCACTGACGAAAACTATATTTTAATATCTTTTATAAATTATATTGACAAATTTAATTATAATATTATAATAATACATAAAAACTAATTTATATGTATGAGTTGTTTTGTATAAGTTAAAGAACATGCCAAAACAACATCAAATCACCACTAACTAGCTATACTACCCTGAAATAAAAGTCGTAAAACCAATAATTTAATTCCTTGATAAATTATAAATCTCTCCACCAAATATATAGAAGCTTTCCTTTCACTTGTTGTTGTAGCAAGTGTATGTTAAATTTCACATTGCTTAAAAAAGTAGAGATTGCATATTTTATAAGTGAGATGACCCATAAATCTAATATTTTAAGATTTTGTGGTAAAATGTGGTGTGTCAATTCATTTGTAAAGTTGTTCTTAAATTCAATGTGAATAATCATTCGACTGCTCCCTCATGACCCAACACTTGTTACACCAACATTTATCGGCCTCCGAAACCATTTACCTAACAAAGAAAAATAAAATTCCTTCACCCTCAAACACCCTAATCTATTTTACACCTGTCTTAAAACACTTTCACTCCAATTAACTACTCGACTAACTATAATTAATAAGAATATTTTAATAAATTATACTACTTTTATCATTAGGATCAATATAATTAATCATTTACTTAAGAACCACACAACTTAATTAAACGGAGAATAACAATTTTTTGTCAGATTTTATTTACCTCGTTGCTGAACTCATGAATTATCGTAGTCTCCTACCCTTAATAATGTGAGGGTTAATAAAAAAAAACAAATAGAACGATTTTTTTTTTATGAGACAAAGGTAGTAGTTATAAAGATTAACTTCACATGTTGATTGAGAATTTGAGATCCACTCAAAGAAATAATTACTTGTAACAATTTCTTTTCTTTTTTTATGTATCGACCAAGGGTTGAATTATTGACCAAATATTAAAAGCAACTTGAGTATTAGTTTTGGTTTTTAATTGATGTTGTTTAGCTAGATTGGAATTCATTGATGGATCAAACTTGCAAATGACGTGCAGGGGTGCTACAGAACAGGAAACATTATTATTCTAAAATTGGAAAGTTGTGATAATTATCATGCATAAGAATCTAAATTTTGAAATTGCCGTATGAACAACAAAGTCACTATCAACGCGGTTCCATAATTAATTACTATTAGTAGTACTAATCTTTAGAAATGTTTTCAACTTAAAAATCAAGGTTATGGATTAACATGATTTCATAGTCAGTGCTTGAAGACAAAAGAAATAAAAAAAATAACGATTGATTAGTATTTATAAACAAACATTCTCCAACGTGTATGAGATGTTGCAAAAATCGTTGTCTAAGTAATGTTTATTTCAACATGGGGACTAAGATTTGCGTTATTTTATGTGCGAAACGTCAATTATTGAGGCATCATAGTAAGAAACTAAGAATAGATATTTTTCACGGGCTTGTGTTCACACATTAACTCGTTTGATACGCTTTAGACACAATTGTAGTTAGTTTGTATTTAACTAGTATCCGGACCCGTGCCAAGCACGGGTTAAAATATGACGGTAAATAAACATGTTTAAATATTAAAGTTTTTTTTGTACTAAAGTTCTAATAATTAATAAAAAATTAACATATTTGTCAGGTTGATGTCAGAATTGATCTCTGATTCAGATTAGGCGTTCTAATGGACTGGAGACTGATGTGAAAACTAAAAAAACCTGATATAAAAATAATAAAAAAATCATAACTTTACAAATATTATTGTGTAAAAGCATTTATTTTTTGACAAATTATTGTGTAAACATAAACATGAGAGCCACACAATTTCGATCAATAAGATGTGTGAAGAAAATATTTAAAGTAAGAGAACCAAATTAAAATCGATGATGCTTATTAGTACTACCAAATAATGTAGAAAACATTTTCGCATTGATTGTTTTACAGTACCAACACTCGGGAGAGGAATGGAACTACTTGGTGTCAAAACTGACACCTGAATCAAATAAACTTATGTAGAATAAATTAAGTATTTACAACTTGATAAAAAAAATCAATTTTTTGTTTTGATTTTTATGGGAAGGGAACCATAGTAATTTAGAGTTCGGCTGCGCGAGGTGAGTTAAGTCTTGGAAAAAAAAAGGGGTGGAAGAAATGAAATGAACAGGGAAGTATTAAGTCATATTCAATTGAACCATAGTAATATGCAATTATTTTTAAACAGAAAAATATGCAATTTAATTAGGAGTATGTTGGAAAAAAAATATGCATGTGTTAGATTAAAATAACCATGTTTTTTAACCAATATGTTTTTTGTATGGCAAAAGGCAACAATGTTGGTTCGTAGTATGAGGGGAATATATTACTAATTGGTATAATCAAGTAAGACAACTATTCCCTCGGTTCATATTATAAGCAAAACCAAATCACTTTTTTTTTTTTTCTTTTTCAAATTATAAGCAAAATAAATTTACTTTTATCATTTTCAAAATTTACTCTTACATTGTCATTAAATTTAATTCAAATTGCATTTAATTTACTATTTTTTTCCCATAATCAATAATCAATAAAAATTATTTTTTATATTTTCCCATGAAACTTGAAAACTAAAAAAGTCATACATCAAATTATCATATTTTACTTTTCTTAATAAGTGTGAAATTTTGTTTTGCTTATAATATGGGACAGAAGAAGTATATATAAAAACAAACCTAAAATTGTAAAATACTTGTGGGAAATTAGGCGAAAAGGATCAGAAGAATCAATCTTATATAGTTAGCACAAACAAAAAAAATACTAAAATGTTAAACAAATATGTTAAATACAACCTTTTTTAGTTAAAAAACTTGAATCAAATACGTTACGGCTCGAAATACAAACTTGAAATGTCACTGTGTATTATGAGAATATACCTAAATTACATATTTTCCTGAAAATGAAAGTAAAACATCAGTCAAGTATATATTTTATTTAAATTCAAATTTAAAATGAAGCGCAAAAACTCAAAGAAAAATAGAGAACTTAGCGGTAGAATCTAAATCCAAATGGTATGAGAAATGTGGAAAACTTGATGCAGTATTTATAGAAGAAAAAAAACATAATAAATCATATTAAATATTCTTAAAAATTAGTGATGTGATTTAATTATAATAAGTGAAAAAGTTGTAACCAACCCATTGTTGTTTGCATCAGAAAAATCATCAATAAATTAAAGATTTTATTTTTAATTTGTTGATGAAACGGACTTATTAATGCCCAAATTCAAAGTGTTAAATTGCAAAAAAAAGGAGATTTATAAAAAATAAATAATTGCAGTTTTTTGTTTTTTTTAAGGAATGATTGCAGAATTGAAGATTATGAATATTTTGAATGATAATATAATTCAAATTGTTAAGAAATTAAAAAAAAAAAAAAGAATAAATACTTGTGGGAAATTAGGCGAAAAGGATCAGAAGAATCAATCTTATATAGTTAGCACAAACAAAAAAAATACTAAAATGTTAAACAAATATGTTAAATACAACCTTTTTTAGTTAAAAAACTTGAATCAAATACGTTACGGCTCGAAATACAAACTTGAAATGTCACTGTGTATTATGAGAATATACCTAAATTACATATTTTCCTGAAAATCAAAGTAAAACATCAGTCAAGTATATATTTTATTTAAATTCAAATTTAAAATGAAGCGCAAAAACTCAAAGAAAAATAGAGAACTTAGCGGTAGAATCTAAATCCAAATGGTATGAGAAATGTGAAAAACTTGATGCAGTATTTATAGTAAAAAAAACATAATAAATCATATTAAATATTCTTAAAAATTAGTGATGTGATTTAATTATAATAAGTGAAAAAGTTGTAACCAACCCATTGTTGTTTGCATCAGAAAAATCATCAATAAATTAAAGATTTTATTTTTAATTTGTTGATGAAACGGACTTATTAATGCCCAAATTCAAAGTGTTAAATTGCAAAAAAAAAGGAGATTTATAAAAAAAAAATAATTGCAGTTTTTTGTCTTTTTTAAGGAATGATTGCAGAATTGAAGATTATGAATATTTTGAATGATAATATAATTCAAATTGTTTAGAAATTAAAAAAAAGAATAAATACTTGTGGGAAATTAGGCGAAAAGGATCGGAAGAATCAATCTTATATAGTTAGCACAAACAAAAAAATACTAAAATGTTAAACAAATATGTTAAATACAACCTTTTTTAGTTAAAAAACTTGAATCAAATACGTTACGGCTCGAAATACAAACTTGAAATATCACTGTGTATTATGAGAATATACCTAAATTACATATTTTCCTGAAAATCAAAGTAAAACATCAATCAAGTATATATTTTATTTAAATTCAAATTTAAAATGAAGCGCAAAAACTCAAAGAAAAATAGAGAACTTAGCGGTAGAATCTAAATCCAAATGGTATGAGAAATGTGAAAAACTTGATGCAGTATTTATAGTAAAAAAAACATAATAAATCATATTAAATATTCTTAAAAATTAGTGATGTGATTTAATTATAATAAGTGAAAAAGTTGTAACCAACCCATTGTTGTTTGCATCAGAAAAATCATCAATAAATTAAAGATTTTATTTTTAATTTGTTGATGAAACGGACTTATTAATGCCCAAATTCAAAGTGTTAAATTGCAAAAAAAAAGGAGATTTATAAAAAATAAATAATTGCAGTTTTTTGTTTTTTTTAAGGAATGATTGCAGAATTGAAGATTATGAATATTTTGAGAAGAAAAAGATATTGAAAGGATATTCTATATTTGCACACATGTTTTTGATAATGAACAATTGATTCTCTCTATAAAAAAATAGTAATGAACAATTGATTCTTATAAAAAAATAATAAAGAATTTATATATTCCATGATCATTTTAATTATATGATGTGCGATTGGGTCAATATTTCTACATGCTCATAAAGAATTTATATATTCCATGATCATTTTAATCATTTAATTTTATGAGAATAAATAAAAGTAAATCTTGAAAATGATAAAAATTAGTTTTTTTTGCTTATAATTTTGGACATAAAAAAGTGATTTTTTTTTTCTTATAATATGGGACGGAGTGAGTAGTTGAATGTAAAGAGAAAACTTTCAATCAAATATTAAAGAGGAAACCTTTTTTTTTTTTTTTTTTTTTTTTGGTCAGGTAGCCTAGTGGCTTGAAATTCCACCTTTAAAGATGGATAAGTGGAGTGTCCAGGGTTCGAACCCTGGCTCCTGCATATAAAATGCTGATGTCCCAACCAATTGAGCTAAGCTCATGGGGACAGAGGAAACCTTTTTTTAAGGCACCAAAGAAAGAAAAAAAATGCCAGAAATTGACCGATGTACACATAAATAATTTTATTAATTAATATTTGACAACAAATGTGGTTTAGTTTTTTTTTTTTTTGATAGGCAAAATCAAAATAAGATGCAGGAAGAGGTACTTCAACCCATTACAACAAATGATTAACAATGAAGACAACTAATATGATTATTACACTATCAAGCAAAAGAATAAAAACACTATTAGCATCCAAATTAAGAAGTTAATTTGAGGCCCCACAAAATGTTCTCAATATTCTTGCATTCTCCCATGAAAACAACTTTGTTTCTCGTGTTCCATATATTTCTTTATGATCACATTCCTGAAAAATAGAAGAAGAGAGAATGATCAACAAAATAATAGAATAAAGAAGAAAAAGTTGAAGAAAATTATAAAGACAACAAATATGATTGATAAAAGAGAGAATAAATTAAAAATTCAAGTAATTCAAGTAAATAAATAACAATGAAAATAACCAAAAGAAAAGATTTGAAAAATTGTGAGTTGTAGTATTCACACAAAGATCATATATATAGAGAAAAAAATGGAGATATGAATAATTTTGTCTTTAATATGAAATTAAAATCATTAATAACAAATATGACCAATTAATCAAAATAATAAATTACATGATTCATCAACAATCAAAAACATTCATATATTATCACATATTTTTCAAAAAAGAAAATTCCATGATTCTTTTTTTTTTTGGTCAAGCCATGATTCATTTTAAAAAAATATAAAATATTATTTTCACGTTTTTTCATTTTGTTTAAATCATTTCATCCACAAAAAAAAAAAATGGTTTTTAAAATTATTTGAAGTTAGTTGAAATAATAATAAATGAAATATTTTTATTATTATTTTTAAATCGAATATTTTAATTAATTAGAATTATTTCATTATGAATTATTTCCTTTTTAAGTAGGCAATTTAATATAAGGCATATTTCATTCCTTTTTGAAATAAGGCATATTATAATATTACTGTTTTAAAAAAAAGAATATAAGGCATATTCCATTTTATTATAAAAAATTGGATGTTTATGGAAAAAATTGGACAGCTATATTAAATGTTTATGGAAAAAATTGGACAGCTATTATTTTTCAAAGTAATTATAGTCATTTTTCAAAGTAATTGGACAGCTATTGAATATATATCAACATTAAATGTGAGGAATGAGGTTGAATGAGGAGAGGAGAGAGAAAGACAAATATGTCTGGCTTATTACATATTATAGATTTTAAGATTGTGTTTAAGATCGGTCAAATTTATCAATAATAAATTGGTTCAAGTGGTAAGAATTTTGGCTTTTTTAACTACTATGTTGTTAAAACTTCGATTCCTCGTTCATGCTATGTGTATGGAGAAAATTCAGTTGAGATGGTAGAACTCACCTTGTGTGCCCCACAGCTTCCTAACAAAGATTAATCATCGTTAACGGCGGTAAAAAATTTGTACCAATAATAACGGCAGTAGATCAAATTGAGAGGGTTAAGAGCCTGAAAGAAAACACTAAAATTATTGCCCCCTTATTAAATTACAAGACAATTTTTTTATGTCAAGTACAATAACAAAATAATATTTTGCGCACAAAACAATATAAAATAAAAATTATTCAATATCTTAAAATTTTATCTTGTATGGTTGTTGTGTCTTCTGTTATTCTGTCTAGTATTTATCTTTTTCGGATAAAGTTGACCAAATAATAAATGTGTATATTAGCTTAGTCTTTGTTTGTGTATTTTTTTTTTAGTATTTCAGAGGATTTATCATTAATAAATATAAGATAATTACATATGAATGAAAGACAAACAGATAACAAGCTGCGCCGCTAACTCATTTTGAATCGCAAAACTAATTCTCTTAAAAACAAACATTCATGACTCTAGGGGACACAACATTTCTATTCATAACCTTATAAAGTTTTTACAGAAGACTCACAACCTCTGGTGCTAGGAAGCCAAAATTGTGATCACAACGTGTTTTCTCGTGTTTGACCACTTTACTTGAAGCAGTTTTGAGGGCTGCCTGACCCATTGTAAAAGTATCGGCCCTCAATCCAACAAATGGTGAAACTCCAATCAAATCCACATCGCCATGAATGAATTAAAACTCATTATGTAATTGTAGATTTGATTTCTATTATAAATAATTCTTAATTAAGAATTAAATACTTTGCGTGTGTCATAAATTATATAGTATTTGTATTATCGTGAACACTCAAATGTTTTAGAGTTTAGATAGATAGTTGGATACAATATTTTGTAAATAAAATTCAATGTCATATTATATTTTTATATTAATTTATATTAAAATTAATTAATATAAATTATATTTGTATTATACTTCTATATGTCTTTAATCTTCATATGTAAACCCTTTTTACCAAAGCTTTATAATTAATTGATTCGTCGGATTAAATTGGACTTTTAAAAAGTTGGTCAAAGCTTTATAATAATTGCAAAATCCATCTCGGTTTGAGAATACTAAGGGAAAATTTCTCTTCCTCACCCCGCACCCCCTCCCCAACACTCTTTTATTCCTCTGAAATTATTCTTTTGCCCATGCAAAAAAAGCCGGGTTTGAGAATACTTTGGAAAAATTCTCTTCCTCACCTCGCACCCCCTCCTCCTCCCCAAAACTTTTTTATTCCTCTGAAATTATTCTTTTGTCCATGCAAAAAAAGTCCGGAACAAATTTTTGAATTTTTCCTAGCTCAAATGTTATTTTTAACGGCAAAAAAAGTTCAAAAACTACGTTCCAGATTTTTTCGTAATAGCAAAAAAAGTAATTTTGGTGTAATAAAAGAGTGTTATGACTTAGGAGGAAGAAAATCCTTTCAGATGCTGGCCAGCTCTGAGCCCGTTACATTTTTTATGACCCAATATATAAACCCTTTTATCCATTCTTTGGGGAAACATGGACCAATGTGAGTTAAAATTTGGCTTTGCTACGCTATCCCAACATGCAAAAACTTTTCATAACCTAAATAAGAGGTGATTTTCTTTTGCCGTCCTACCTACTTCTCGTGCGCCTTACATGTTTTCATTTTTACATTTCGTAAGTAGCGGACGTTATAAAAATAAGAAATTTTATAAATGTTGTCCGCTACTTAAATAGCGGACATTATAAAAAACAAGTCTGATAGTGTGTTTTTGGGGTATATCCACTACCTAAGTAGCGGACAAATATATTTTGGTAAATTCGTAAGGCGCATGAGAAAATGAATAGGACAGTAAATTTCAAATAAGAGGCATGATAAGTTGTTTTTATGGTTGGACTATTTATTCATTAAAATTAAGGGAATGAACTTAGATTAGTCCTCTGAATCTCTGATGATTAAAAATGTACATCTTAGGTTCTTTTTATACGCAATTCATATTCTGAACATTCAATGTTTTATTTGGATTGGAGGTTACTTTTTTCACCCCTATTTCAATCTGAAAGTGTGCATTTAAAAGACTAATTTTTTTACCTCCAGATGCATCATTCTGGATAATTTGTGAGGGCTGGATGCACACTTCTAAATAGTATTAGAAGTTACAAATTATTTGAACAAAAAAAAAGTCTCAAATTATCAATATAAATTGATGAAACATCATATTTACAAAGACATTAAATGGGGTCATTAAATTCTCTACTACATAGTAAAGACTATTTTAAACAGTTCTAATAACATAACTCAATTGATAGTTATTAGAGACGTTATTAAAGAGATTGGCGATTCAGATCTTGAATTTTTCACGTTTATATAGTGTGTGAGTTTAGTCACTTCACTAGAGTACCAGACTAAAAAAAATTAATTAAACGTAAAAATTATAAAAATAAGGTTGAGTGTGAAACCCTATATGAACTATGAAGGTTGGCTTTGGTGGTATAGAAGTTTAAGTTTGGTAGATGGGTTTTTTTCCATATATCATCATTGGTCGTCCTTTATTTAATATGCACAAATAAAATAATTTTGCACCATTCATAAGTCTCGTTATATTTTATTTATTTAATCTATTATAAGATTTATCGATCCAATAATAAAAATTAACTTGTGTATAATTCAAAACATAATAACTTATTTGTACGTCATAGAATTTTACCTAAAAACAAATGTTCTTTTTTTTTTTTTTAACAACACCTAAAAACAATTGTTTGAATATGTTGAAAATGTGATGTGATAATGGAGAGACGTGCCATATGTGAAGCCTAGCAATTAGCAAAGACCGTCACAAGGTACAAAATAGTATGTCACAAAGTTGGTACCAACCTCAAGGTATCCTTACACATAGAGAGAATGATAACAAACACATTCCTTGACACCATATATCATAAGCTTGTTGTCAAATACCATTGGTCCCTCTTATGTAATGAGAGAGCCAAAAAATTTAAGTAGTATTGGGAGCACTCTATATAGGCTTTTTGACCAATATGCCACACTTTCACACATATATTTCTAATATGTTACACTTTGAAGAAAAAAAAATCTGCAAATACCACACTTTTGACTTTCAATATTATTTTCGCCATTGACTCAAAAGAAACACCGTACCAAGACAGAACTCAAAATAAACACCAATAAATAAATCACAAATATGAAAATCTCAAATGAACTAAAGAATAAGTGAAAATCACTTATTGTTTACACTGATTTTTGGTAAACAACCGCTAGTTTAAATTAATTACTTGAGAGATCAACTAGTAAATCTCGGGACAATTGTTTATGCATTATATTAAAAGAGGTTTGAATGTTTATCATTAAAGACATCCTTAATTTGCAAAACAATACATTTGTTTTGTAAAGAAGATAGTTTATGGAACACAAATGTGAAACATAAGTTGAATAAAAAACAAACAGAAGTTCACTCGAATGAGAAAACCACTTAAATGCGGAAATGTAAATGCTTTGGAAAGTAAAGATTTAAGGAAAGATAACTTTGCATTTAAAATGTAAAAATTACAAAGAAGTAAAGATGGTTCACTGATTCATACATCTTTCTCGAATGACTCGTTTCTCGCTTTAACATGGGTACTTTGAGTGTCTGAGAATTTGTGTAAGTGAATTGTGACCCTTATTTCGACTTTACAAACTCCTATTTATAGAAAAACTAAGTAACTGCTACTTTAACGTTAAACTACTAATCCCTGGCCACGCGTCCTTTTGCATTTGAACTGAACCAAGGCTTTGGACCGTTGTAACTGTCGAAATCGAACCATACTTGGATGATGAAAAATATTCTAAGTCCACATCTTTTAAGTGCTTCGATTCATTGACTTCAATCGAATCACCTTTCACTTCGAAAGATAGACTTTCTTCATATCTTGTAGATTCATATTGAACAATATGAAGAATATTTTCCATTAGAACTCTCTTGTTCTTAAAGACATTACCCTTAACCTTCATTAAATGAGTAGATGAGAGAGATAATCTCTCTTGTTCTTGAAGACATTTAAAGTTTGGCACTATTTAAAGCCATTTAACAAGTTTTTCAATAATAAATGTCTTTGAAACTAGAGATCAAAAAACATATTTTAGCTCGAGCTAAAATATGAGATAACACTTATTTAAATAAAAACCTAATTAAAAAAGAATCAAGAGGGGTGATTTTGAATCAAAATTGATCCTCAATCACCTCTCTCTAATTGATAAACCAAAAAAAAGAGAACAGACAGAAGTTTTTGCGGCGGCAGAAGAAAGAATTAGGGTAACAAATTTAATTTGATTAAATTTCAATGACATGAATTAATATTGAAAGTAAAAAGTGTGGCATTTGGTCAAAAAGCATCATATATACAAAATTTATAGCATTAAATATTTATTTTAATTTTTAAAAATATAAACATATAGTATATATCATAATTGTTCTTTTTGTTTACTCATAATATGAAAAATTGAATGATTTTTGCATTTTCAATTAATAAAAATATATCTCTATAGGAAAAATGTTGACTGGTCAAAGTGTCAACATAGTCTCTACTTTCTTTCTTGATGAAAATTTATTGAATTCAATTAAGATATTTGGTTCAAGTAGTTAATGAATTCATCTCAAACAAACTGTTCAGGAGAATCATAATTCAATTTCTAGTAGAAGCAATTTTTTATCAGACTTTACTTACTTCACGGTCAAACTCTAGATTATCGGATCTTCTTTCTTTGAAAATCAAAGGGTTAATACTAAAAAAATAAAAAGGCTTTAATGCAGTTTTGGTCCCCCTATTTTCAATTTCTTGAAGTTTTGATCCCCCTATTTTAAAAACCAACTTTTTGGTCCCCCTATTTTAATTTTTCTTGAGTTTTGATCTCTCATTCCATTTTAGGGTCAATTTTGATGACATGTCAAGGTCATTAATGACATGACATTGCACACTTGGCAAAAACATTATCCATGTCATTATTTTTTTATTCTATTTTCAATAAATATGTTTTAGAAATTAGAAAATTTCTAAGAGGAAAAATAAAAAACGATTATGAATTACTATATAATAATAATAATTTATTTTTTTTACAAATTGTTATGTAAAAAAAAACTCATCTCAAATTGTTCATACCATATTATCGTTATATTGAGAGAATCATCATCGATTCATCATCTTTGTCATTACTTCTAATCTTTGTTATTCAAATTAAAAAAAAAACCCTAATTGATTTATTCTCAAATTGATCCATTCCCAAATTGATGTTGAATCTAAGAAAAAATAAATCTAGAGTGAATGATGGTGTTGATAGAAAAATATGATGAAGGATGGAGATGGTGTTGAATATGATTAAAGAGAGAGATAAAAAATATCAATCACTAATTAATATATTTAACTTTTTTTATAAATTTTTTTAATTTTTTTAATATTTAAAATATATTTATTGAAATGTAAGAAAAAGTTTAATGACATGGATATTGTTTTGGCCAAGTATGCAATGCCATGTCATCAAAATTGACCATAAAATGGAGTGGGGACCAAAACTCAAGAAAAACTAAAATAGGGGGACCAAAAAGTTGATTTTTGAAATAGGGGATCAAAACTTTAAGAAATTGAAAATAGGGGGACTAAAACTGCATTAAAGCCAAATAAAAATTATTGGCCCCACTTTTTTCTTTTTCTTCTTCTTCTACTTCTTCATTTTAAAAAAACTATTTCAATTAAACTTAGAAAATTTGCAATTTATTTAACCAAAATATAAAAAAATATATTTAAAATTATCAATAATGAATTGATTCAAATGGAAGGAATTTAGATGGCTTATAAGCAAGTTGTCTAATGTTTAATCTTTTACTCCTACTTATAAAAAGATTCAGTTGAGAAGAGGAACACCACATTATGCATCTCATAGGTTTTTCAATAGGGATTAATCACGGTTAAATGATGTTCAAAACTTTGTGCCGCAACAAGAAAAATTAAAATTAATTGATAAAATTAAAATTAAAAAAATAAAAGAAGATTAATGTCAAAGTTATTTTTATCATTGTATAAATATATACTACCTCCGATTTTTGTTATAAGAAAAAGTTTGTTTTCTAGATTCATAGAATGTTTAATGTATCTAGTTCATAATATGGTCTAGATACATAAAATATTCTATGAATCTAAAAAACAAATTTTTTCTTATAATAAGAATAAGAACCGAAGGGAATATCTTATTTTTTTATCTTTCTTTGCTTTCACTTTTTCTCGTACTAAACCATTAAAAAATCATTTCATTCATTCACTTTCTCTCCTTCACTTTTTTTTTTATCCAAACATACCATGATGAAACTAATTAAATAATTAATTAATAACACCTAGAAATGGGTACTAGTCTATTTCAAAAACATCAATTTTCCTTCAGAAAAGCATGACTAAATTTTGTGCTTTTTATAATAAAATTAAGTCATAATCCCTCTGTCCCATTTTGACACAGTTGACTGTTTCACGCATGCCCATGCATAACTTTTACGATTAATATTTTTAATTGTATAATAGTAACAATTATAAAAATTTGATATTTTGAAAATACTCATCGAGACAAATCAAACAACATCTTATATGCTAATATTTATTTTTGTTTATTAGTAGGAAAATAAGGTCAAAGCAACATGTGTGAATAGTGCACAACAGTCAACTATGTCAATCAAATTGGGACGGATGGAGTAATAAAGACACAAAGCATATTATGTAGGTTTTAATAATGGGTCATGCTAAACAGTGCCCCCGGGGCACTTGTTAAGCATACCAAAAAAGGAAGAAAAAAAAATATTGAAAAGACAGTTTTTGATACTTTTGATGTATTGAATGCACGTATTTCGAAACAAAATTTCTATTTTTAAATGCTTAACCAGTGCCCGGGGGCACTGTTTAGCATTTTCCTTTAATAATATAAAGTGAAAAAGATATTATGGTTGTTCATGTAATTTATAAAGTGATAAAACTATTGATAGTTATCAATCATATTCAAAAGCTAATTAGCCAACTCATGACATTTGGCAACAACAATGACATATGGGCTTTTTGTTTGTCCAAATCAAACCCATCTCATCAATGCCTCACCAACAAAGAGTCCTCCCCACACTAGCATAGCCCATAAAACAATTAAACAATTGGAGCACAAAAAAGGGAACAACTCAACAACATAGACATTCACTCCAATCTCGTGCGACCAAAAAAGTAGTGGCTTTCCATTGGAGGACACTTTGGTCATTCTAGAACCATTATATCCCACCATTATATTATTATTATTATTATTATTATTATTATTATTATTATTATTATTATTATTATTATTATTATTATTATTATTATTAGGACTGTTGATATCTATAATGAACCGGCTCGCTGATATGCTCGACTCAATACTTATGGATCTAATAAGTCTACTTCGGTCAATCTCCTCGTTAAATCTCAAACGACAGAAACACTTTTGTCTGTAATATCTGCTCAATCAATCTAGGTCTTACTGACTTTGATTCTCTCATGACACTGATGAGTCTCGTAACCATTTCTCTCATCAATGGATGAGGCTCCACACAGAGCCAATAAATACTCTTTTCGTCAAAGGACTTATGTACGAGATTGTTTAACCTTGTATCTTTTACATCACACATCTTACTGACTTGAACGTTAGAGTGTTTGCAGATATCTCCCGTCACTAATAAATTCAACCTTGAAGTGATGTGCTCGACGTCAGGCACATCTTTCTATTCATGTAAGATCAATATCTGAATTGATCCAAAGCAAAACCACTCGGATTAGATTCAAGTTCTCTTTTTTCAAAATTGAACCAAATCACATACATAAACTTTAATTTATCTTTTATTAGAACATCTCCAATAGTAATTTTAAAAACTCCAATTTGGATTTCATACACTATTATCAAGTGATTCCCACAACATCATGTCATACTTATAATTAATTGACCATTTTGCTTTAATGGTTAAGAGACAAGTTCTTCTCGCTATAAAATACTCTCATCAAAGATGTTCTTAGTATGAGATATTGTATTAATTTATTATTTGTTTGTTTTTATTAATTTTGATAATACTTAGTGGTTTAATCTAAGATATATATATTTTTATTATTATTATTATTATTATTATTATTATTATTATTATTATTATATTTTATATTTTACATCAAAGTTGTTTAAAACTGCATTAATAGATTTTGTTCCCACTAAATTAGTAGAAGAAGGGAGTGTGGGAGGGGGGGGGGGGGGTTGCGTTAGCGATTTGCCAAACTCAAAACCCCAGAAGTGTTCGAGTGATTATGCTTTTGTAAGAAAAGAATTCCGTGCTAGTTTATTTTCCGAACTTCCTTATATGAAGTTTTCTCCATCTTCAACTTACTATATTGTTTCGAAATTTTCTCATCTCACTCACTTTCTCCCCTACCCCCTAGCAATTCAGAACGTATTTTCTGAATTTTTTTGCGCGCTAGGGGAGTAGGCGAGAAAGTGAGTGGTGGAATGAGAAAATTTCTATTTTTTCTAGTATATGGCTTGCCTACGTACTCGATTAAAACTGAATCCACTTCAACTTCCTTCATTTTGTCTAGTACTATATATGTGGGTTGCCCACGTAATCGATTAACAATATACCGATCGACTTACACTTTCTCTCCTTCGTCTGTCTCTCGTTTTCTGAGCTCAATTTGAATACACCGATTGGGACTCATGGTGGGTCATTCTCGGGTTTGTTTTGTTGAGCCTGGCGCTAATATTTTCTTCTTATACCTATAAGAGGGTTCAAAATAAATATGACGGTTCAGATTTTTTCTACAATTATAATTTCAATCAACTGAAAACTGACAAACTAAACCTAATTTTATGAGATCGGATCTTTTGAAAGAGTCATCCAAATCAAGCTGAATATAAATTTATCATTTAAATCGAATACTTTTTATCTCATAATTAATTCAAACCACATCACAAACACATCAAATTATTATTTTGTATTTACTCTTTCCTTGACCTTTGGAGACAATAGCCATAAATGGCGTGGGCCTTATCACACGCCGCTTGTTGAAGTGGGCACAGTCCGTTCGTTATCATGATGGGTCCAGTCCAATTTGTTTCTCCTCATTTTGAATTTCACCTTTCTTTGTCGTTGAAACTTGAATTGAAACTTGCAACTTGCTTGTTAGAATGTTTAAATCATTGGAGCAAAGTGTTTTTTTCTTGGCCAATTTTAATTTTACTTGCATTCATCTAAACTTATTTAACTAACATTCCTTACAATATTTGACCACAAAAAAAAAAAAGATAATTCTAATTTTTTGGTATAAATTGTTTTCTCACGCTCAATTGCATAAATTAATCTCTTTAATTTCATGAAACTGAAATGATATGCAAACTCTTTTTATTTTCACCCATAATGAGGGCAGATTTAGGTAAAGGTTTTAATGATATTGCATTCAAACTTAAAACCAATGTTTTAAGAACCGGACCGAAGGTCGAACCGGTGTGACCTTCGGTTCATGGTTCGACTGATCGGACCGGTTTAACCGTTATTGAACCGGTTGAACCGGATATCTTAATTTTTATAACTAATTTAAAAATTTAGACATAACCTCAAAATACAAAATACAAAATTTCATAACAAATACTTAGAGATAAATTTAAAGTACATAAATCCATACCAAATAGTTATACATAAATCCAAAATACATAATTCATACGAAATACCAAGACATAAATCCATAATCTAAATTCAAAGTTGAAATTCAAACATCAAAATATCAAAGTCTATGCCATCAAATGATTTTTTAACCTTTCAATTTCAATCCATCGTGTTGTCAAAAAAAAAATCCTTTCAATCCATCGTTTTTTTTTATTAAAAAATCAGTTTTTTTTTTTTTTTTAAGTGAGAGAAAAACCGGCCGGTTTTTCCGGTTCACCGGTTTTCCCGGTTCACACCGGTTTTTGACCGGTTCCACTGACTAGCAGTTCTTGCTAGTCGTCCGGACCGCCGAGGGCACCGGTTCGTGGTCGAACCGGTCGGACCGGCTGGTCCGGTTCGGTTTTTAAAACATTGCTTAAAACCTTTATAAAATATAAAACTATAGAGACATATAACATGAATATATCATGAAATCGATATTAACTAAGTAAAATATATATAACACAAATGGTAAATATTTAAATTCTTTAATGATTTATTTTGAGATTTAACCTCTAACCGTTGTATATAAAAAACACTATTAAGTAACGGGAATTTCTACTTGTTTTCATGAATTTGCTTTGATTTTTTTTCTTTTTGAATTAACCAAAAAACCAAATATATTAAAAATAAGACTCTAAATTGGCACAAGGTGTGCGCAAAATAGAGGCTAACAAGTTGCTTCGATTATTTTATGTCGAGTAAAGTATGTGTTTTAGTTGATAAATTTGAGATTTTTATTAAAAAAAAAAAAAAAAAGTCCGAAAGGAAAAAGTGACATTTCACTCCAATGACTCCATGTTTAAAATTAAAGTGTGTTAGTAGAAATGTTATTAATTTCAAAGTTTTGAAGTGTCTTTGTCCAAAATTGCCACCAGTTGGCTTGGTCTACAATATTTACCATACAAAGGAGTGGAAAATAAAGCAACTACGTACAGTTTGGATAATTTTAACCATGATTATGAGCAAAAAATCATTGAATCATTTGGAGCGAAAAAGGTAATTCCCTCAATAAACCAAATGTACAAGCAATTGCACAATTAATTTTTACACGATACCAAAAGTTTTTCTCAAAATAAGTGATCGACGTTGATTTCAACTAATTAAACAGTGTTCAAAAGAGAGTGCATGTTGCTAGCATTCATATTCACTTAAAATTGTTAAGAACCTTCATTTAAAAATGAATAATTCGTGAGAAATCAAATTTAAACTTTGTATATATGAAATAATTATTGATTAGAGTTTTATAACCGTGTCTTAATGTGAAGCAAAGAAATTTATGATATAATAAAATGTTCTAGAATGGCTAGAGCCTCAATTCCTCATCATCTCAAGGCCTATTTTCACAAGAGCTCAATTCAACATGAACCAGTCTCTCTGTCTGAGATCCTCTCAAATACGTGCTTCAGCGGCACCTCTCAGTGTCTAACCAAATCAGACATTGACCTGTCCATTACTCTCCAACCATTCCTCTTCGAACTTTATAAATATGTCAATTCACATCCAGTGAAAATACACTTTCTTTCCACCTAAACCTCTCATCAGCTATTATTTACTCTCTTACTGTACTGGATTAGGCCATGGGCTGGCCCAAATCTACTCCTGCTCGGACTACAAGAGGACGACCCAATGAAATATGGTCTCCTCGTCCACGTCAACGCATGACGTGGCCTCCTTGACACGTCACCACTGCACGATTCCCTCGTGCTATTCTACTCAAAGACGCGAGTTCACGCGAGCCTATCCATTATCTGCTCATCGCGGAACGGCTCAACCAGGATATGGGCAAGCAACTGCCCTTCCCATGATTGAAGGGAAATATCATGGCAGTCACTCTTAATGAGCTGCTCAACACGGTCCATTAAGGTGACATTTGGCCCAGTGCTGGAGGCAACTATATAAGCTCTCATATACAGGAGAGCCATGTATTCTATTATGTTCTCTCTAACTCGTATCTTGCTACCTAAACTGACTTAAGCATCAGAGTGTATACAGGTACAACCCCGCCTTCGGTGGATCGACGAATATTTGCTCAACGTTCAACCGCTTGCTTGACGACGTATTGCTTGCCATCAACCTCTTCTGATCAACAGGTTAGATCACTTACTAACTTGAGCACCATCGTATTTACATATAACACCCTTAATCTCCAAGTATATCGATAGTTCAAATCAATAAACACCCCACAAGTACTAAAATTATTCTCATAGTATGAAAAATTGAAAACCAAATATAGCATCATTTGTACTTGTACTGGGCATTGTATTTGTAAAGCAATGAAACACGCCATTGCCATCTTTAATTGCATGCTGGTCCTTTCTTACGTAAGAAAATAGAATGAGTAACTTTTCCTACTCCTTTTCACTCTCTATAGACAAGGACATTTCCGTCATTTCACATCACTCGCAATCGTGAACTTCATTTATAAACCTCAAACTCAAAACGCAAACACACAAAAAAAAAATCTGAATGGAGCAAAATTTGAAAGATGACGTGGCAGTAAAAACCGTTACGACCGAGAATTCCGCCGAGAAAACCGGGAAAGTTCGTTGCGGCACACGGCATCCAGTTTACCACGGTGTCCGGAAAAGGCGGTGGGGAAAATGGGTATCGGAGATACGAGAGCCACGGAAGAAGTCACGAATATGGTTAGGATCTTTTCCGGCGCCGGAGATGGCGGCGAAAGCTTACGACGTTGCGGCGTATTGTTTGAAAGGTCGTAAAGCGCAGCTTAATTTTCCTGATGAGGTTCACCGTCTTCCGTTGCTTCCTCCGCCGTCTTCGTGTACTGCTAGGGATATTCAGACGGCGGCGGCTGAAGCTGCTAATATGATGATGGTTAAGGATGTTGCGTCGCCGGAAAATAGTAGCATTGATTCTGGTAGTGGTGGTAGTGATGATTTTTGGGGTGAGATTGAGTTGCCGGAGCTTGTGAATGGAACGTGGTGGAGTTACTCCGTTGATGTTGCGGTGGTGTCGCCGGAGATTGAAATTCCGGCGCAGCAATCCTTCACGGCATGTCTCTAGTGTGGATTTAGTTATTGCTTAATTAAGCTATTTATAATATATAAGAATAATGATAAATCATAACTATTTGTATTTTTATTTTTCTGACAAATAATAGTTGTAATTAGTATAATTATTAATATTAGTATTAATTTAGCTACTATTTTTACCAGTAATAATTCATTATTGTAGACTAATTTTGTACTAGTTTATAATTGGAGATAAATCAATGCATTTGTTCAATTCACTCTTTAATTTGAATAGTTTAACAGTTTCTTTCTTCTTCTTCTTCTTCTTCTTCTTCTTCTTCTTCTTCTTCTTCTTCTTCTTCTTCTTCTTCTTCTTCTTAATCCTCTATCTCTAAGCATCTCTTTCTGATTATGCAGTGATTTGGTTTTTAACTCATCTCTTTTTGATTATGTAGTGAAAATGTTGGGAGCTAGTTTTTTCAAAATCAAACTATATTGAAATTAATAAAGTCACAACAGATGTAGTGAAAATGTTAGAATTGAGCTGCTTTTAAGTTATGACCGAGGTTTGAGTGCAGTTGGTTCTCCTTGACCGCAATGTAGTCGGCCATCTTTGTATCGTCTAATTACGATTGGACGACATAAATTTTATACTTAAATTTATATATATTTTTTCACCACCAGTTTAATTTAGTTCGAGGTTAATTCTGACATCAAGTGGTTTCAGCCCCCTCCCGATCGCAGTTGTGAGGAATCAAATTGTGGTCATCCTTATCAAGTGTCATGCAGTTTCACTACACTCGATCCATGTTCTTAAGTTAGACCTAGCCAACAATAAGGTTTTAATTGCCAACAAGTAGCCTAGTTAAAAAAAAACAATGAAACTATAGCTACATAAAAAAAAAAACTATAGCTAGCATATTTTTAATTAATAGGCTTAAATGCAGTTTTACCCTCCTGTTTTGAAAAATGCGGAATTTTACCTCCCCTATTTTATAATTTGTTGGATTTTGCCCCCCACCAAAATTCTGCACAAAATCTGCTTCTGAGCCTCAAGTTCAAAGCTTCACACATAACTCAATTTGGATCAATAATTCACAAAATTGATAACGAAACGATCGTAATCGAGTTAGCTTTCCACAGAATCAAACCCCACTAAATTTGGAGTTATAGAGAGAGAGATTAATTACCGTTTTAGTAAAGGTCTGTTCAATTACTAATTCTGCAGAAATGGGTGAGAGACATGACGAAAATACTAGTAGTAGTTTCATACGATAATTAATTTGAATATACCTTCACTAAAACGGTAATTAACCTCTCTCTTTAACTCCAAATTTAGTGGAGTTTGATTCTGTGGAAAACTAACTCGATTGCGGTCGTTTTGGTACCAGTTTGATGAATTATTGATCTAAATTGAGTTATGTGCAAAGCTTTGAACTTGAGGTTCAGCAGCAGATTTTGTGCAGAATTTTGGTGGGGGGCAAAATCCAACAAATTATAAAATAGGGGGTAAAATTCCGCATTTTAAAATAGGGGGTAAAATTCCGCATTTTTTCAAAACATTGGGTAAAACTGCATTTAAGCCTAATTAATATTTTCAAAACGTGTTTTATTTTTGTTCATACTTTGAAGATGATCGTTGTAGTTTACTTTAATTTAATTTTTGAAGTAACTTTATGTATGATACGTAGTCTCTTTCAGATAAAGACTTTCTTCTAGATTAGAGAGAGTAGACCATATATTTAGAGCGGTAATTAGTGTGTTTATCCATCTAATTGTTGCCATAATCATAATCCTTTCAATGAACATCATCTCTTTACGTGAAGTTATTGGTACTTACGTAACTTACCACATTTTAATGTGTCACCTTAGTTTTGATGATTTTGTTTTTTCTTATATATAGGACAAAGGGAAGTAACAGTACTCTCACAATAATTGACCTCTTTGTAACAATAATAACAACAACAAGCCTTAGTCTCTTGGGTAGGATCAGCTAAATTTGAAAAGAATTTAGTTTAATGAATTTTCGTATATATCAAGTCGTTTTAATTATTATATACAGTAAAAATTAGCGAATATAATTAATTATTAATGATGAATTTGTTCAAGTGGTAAATGTCATGTATGAAAAACGTTCGATTAAAATGAAAGAATCCATCTTATATGTCTCATAAGTTCTTCGATAGAAGTTAGTCATTGTTATCGGCAATGAAAAGCTTGTACTTATAACATGATAAAAAAAATTAGGGATGACAATGGGTAGGGTATGGGTAGGGTACTATAGTACCCATCTCCATACCCGCGAATTGAAAAAATACCCGTACCCATCCCCATATCCGCGTGGGTAACAACTTTTGCCATTGTTCCCATACCCTATGGGTACCTAAGTACCCATACCCGTACCCGTTACCCGCATTTTTACTAAAAATAAATTGATCAATTATAAAATATCATATAATTTTAATAGAATTAAAAAAATTTCAAAGATTTTATTATTGACTAATGAAAATTATAAACAAAATTATTACTAACCTTATGTTAAAGTTCATATTTATGTTAAGTATTCACATTATTTTTATATTATGTTATAAATAAACATTTTTATTAAAAATATGTAATAGTTTAGTAGAGTTGTATTGTTTTAAATTGATTTGCATATATTATAATATAATAATATAAATAAAATAAATAAATATATATTATGCGGGTATGGGGCGGAGTGGGTACTAAGGTCCCCATACCCGCACCCATACCCGTTCATTTTTGCGGGTAATTACCCATACCCGTGCCCGTACCCAAAATGCGGGTTTTTACCCTACTCGTTGTAGGTAATTTTTACGGGTACCCTCTAGATATGGGTCAAATTGTCATCCCTAAAAAAATGTAACTAATTGTGTATGAGATAGAGAAATTATATGTTATAAATTAAAAAAAAAATGAAAGAAGAGAGAGTAATTAAAAATAAAAGGTATAATAGAAAAAATAACATTAATTTTTAGCATTTTTCTAGAAAAAATAACATTAATTTCCTGTGAACTTAGGTCATTTACGTTGGGAAATCATATTATATATGCGGAGATCGGCTTTCGAAATTCGGACACCCCACTTTATTGAAGAACAAATTTAAAAGCAAATTCAAGCATCCCATTGTTGTTTTAGAGTAAATTTTCACAAGCAACAAGATAGAGATTTTGCATTGAAATTGTTTTTCACCGTGATATTTATTGCCGCTACCACAATGGGCAAACATGCACTCTACACATTGAATTACTTCTTCAATCTCCATTTCTAAGACCATTATTATTTTTTCCTTTCTCCTTTAGTATAACACCATTTATAAAATTTCATATGCATTAATGATTTCATTATATATGTCATGTGATTTGCACAAGAGAAAAACATAAATAAATGAGAAAAGTTTTTGCTTATTCTCATGAAATTAAATGCAAATAATATTTTCTCTTTTATCTTTTCTATATATAACCAAAAATCAATAAAAATTGTTTTTACATCTTTTCATGAAACTTATTTCAACGAAAAATCACACAAAAATATACTCCAAATTATTATGTTTTGATTTTTATTCATAAATGTGATTTTTATTTTTTCTCTTATAACTTAGGACTGAAAAAATATAATTTAGGATAATAAGTTAACATTAATTTGACTCCATTATAACACCTAAACTAATTACCATGTGTATCCCTTATACTCCCTCCGGTCCTTTTTATAAGGAACACTTTGGAAATTTTATTTGGTCATTTTTATAAGAAACACTCTTTAAATTTATTCTTTCTTAAGCTTTTTCAAAAAAAAATTTATTCTTTCTTAAATGCACAATTCCATTTGTACCCTTATTAAATGAAATCAAATACTTCATTCAAATGCACTAGCATTAATTAGAGAGACATATTCCCCATGTTAGTCCAAGGTTACTTTTGGAATACAATATATAAAACTCTAGAATTATTAATGAGAAAATTAGCTTCCTTGGTTCTTGTATTTTTTTCAAAGTGTTTCTTATAAAAAGAACCGGAGGGAGTATATGTTTCATTTTACATGCATTAACAAATAATTTACAAAAATATCTTTATTTAATTTATAATAGCTCTCTTACTATTTCAATAAATGTAAGGTTAATTATAGGTGATCCCGAGTTCAATTATAAAAAAGAACAATTTCTAGCATCCCTAATCCCTATGTTGTTGCTGTCAAGAAAAGCATCCCTATGTTGTTTCAAAGTAAATTTCCAGAAGCAATAAAATAGAGATTTTGCATTGAAATTGTTTTTCACCGTGATATTTATTGTCACTTCTATAATTACCAAACATGCACGCTGCACATTGAATTACTTCTTCAATCTCGAATTCTATGACCATTTTTATTTTCTCCTTTCTCCTTTAATATAAGACCATTTACAAAATTCCATACGCATTAAATATTTCATTACAAATATGTCATGTGATTTTTTTTCGACTTCCTCACACAATCTGCCCTAATTTTTTTTTTCTCCAACCTTTCTTCTTCATTCATCCATCGGAGAGGGGTAGTTTTTGAGTCATTTTTTGATCCGAAACCACTCCTCTTCATCATTTTTTTCTCATCATCTATCTCAATAAGTGTTAATCGCATATATTTGAGTTTTTTTTGTTGTCTAAGTGCGGTGTTGTTGGTTTGTTGGTCGTCTTGTGCGACATTTTTTTGTTGTCTCGTCTTAGTGCGGTGTTTTATTGGTTAGGAGCGAAAGATCAACTTTGACTCATCACAGGTTCAAACAATGATATACAAATTCAGAGACATGTACTATAGTTCGAGTATCTGAATTTGTGGTTGTTTGGTGATGGAAAAAATATCAATTTTGGAATGATCAATGGTGTGGCCCTCCTTTTGCTAAACTCTTCAATATCCCAGATCATATTAATTATTAGTAGGTTTTTATCCTCAATTATCAGTGACTATATATTAGCAATGAATAATGCTAGCAACACACTCTTTAACAAACACACTCCAACACACTCTCTTTTATTGGTTGAAATTCACATGGGTCCCATATAACTTTTTGGACCCATATAACTTTTATGGGACCCATATAAATTTTAACCAATAGAAGAGAGTGTGTTAGAGTGTGTTTGTTAAAGAGTGTATTGCTAGCACTCCTCTATTAGCAATAGTCATTGGTTTATCCCTCCCAGATGCAACATACTTTTAACACTAGTGCGACCTCTTCTAGCTCTATCAAGGATTTTACAGTTCTCAAACATTTCAAGGTAGAAATTCATCACCCCGATGCTCTAGTGATTAAAGAAGTCTTATGGAACCCTCCTTTACCTAATTGGATTAAATGTCATATTGATGGAGCCTCAAAAGGTAATTCTGGTGTTTCTTCTTGTGCTGGTGTGTTTAGAAATTCTGCAAGTGATTATCTTTGTTGTTTTGTTGAACCTTTGGGTGTCGCTACATGTTATTATGCTGAGCTTTGTGGTGCTATGAGAGCATTGGAATTAGCTCATCAAAAGAATTGGAAGAACATTTGGATTGAATCTGATTCAGCCTTCGTTGTTCTAGCCTTAAGAAATCATGAAATGCATCGGGTATAAACCAATGACTATATCATTTCCTTTTACAAGCTTTCATCTTTTCAATATATTTTGTGGTGGTTAGCTCTTTGCTACCACTCTTTGGTGTTTTTTAAAAAAAAAAATATATTTTCATCTCTTATATTGTTGATATTTTAGCATATGAATGAATGAAGTTTTAAATATTGCAAAATAAAAAATAAAAAATGTCATACAATATTTAATTTACTATTGATAAACGTAAATAAATTTTTTCTCTCTTATTATATTAATATTTATAAGGATAAATATGTAAATTCAACAAACATTTCAAACAAATTATTAGTACAAAAAAAAAATAGAATTAATCCAAGTGATTGAACTCAAACAGTTAATAAATTCTCTTTAAAGATGAATTGTTCAAAAAACTAGAATTCCATTTTTAAAATGAATAATGTTTTGGCATTTTTTTTATTAGTAATCTAGTGGCTAGAATTTAACCTGTTTAAGGTGAATCAGTGGGAAGGGTTCGAACCATGATCCCTGCAATAACATGCAATCTGCCAGCCAACTGAACTATGTTTTGACCGATTTTATTTAAGTTATTGTCGGACTACATATTTTCATCGCCTTCTCATAGAAATAATTGCTTAAAAATTTCAATTTAAGACACGGTTGCCTAATAAAGACACTTCTCTTGTCCATGTGAATTTAGTTCAATTGGTATCACAATTTTATATGCAGGAGTCGAAATTCGAACACTAAACACTTAACTTTATTCACCTTAAAAGTAGTATTCTAACTAGTCACTAGACTATTCGATAAAAAGCCAAAAGTATCAGTATACACTTATACTAACACTTATCACATTGGACTAAAAACATCAAATAAAGAGAATTTAATGCATATATTTGCTTAAAACTTTAAGGAATCAAGTGTATGTAATGTCATCTTATTTATGTATTAATATTATGATTAAACATTCACTTTTTTTCGGTAAAATTAAGTTTTAGTCAGATTTTATTTATCTTGCGACCAAACTTCAAATTAGCAGACTCTTCTCTAGAACAAAGTTAATTCAAAAACAAATTCACTTCTTTCATACTATAATGTAACCAGCGTTATACATAGTTTGGTGTTACTGAACATACGTTCAGTGTTAGTACTATATACTATACTATATTATTGAATCTTGTTACTCGGTTGGTATTTTCTTAGTAAAATCTTGTTATACCTTGTTGCTTGAATTTCAGAACTTTGGTAGTTTGGATTCTAATTTGTTGGATGCCATTCGAAACTTGTAGAAAAATGATGTTCCATCGAAGGTTAATTTTTTTGGTTGGTGGTTATTATTACAGAAATTACCTACCAGGGCAGCGTTAAACCACAGAGGTATTTTACTCAATCTGCATGATCTCCCTTGTATTTTGTGTTTTATGGACATTGAAGATTGTTCCCATCTTTTCTTTCGTTGTTCTTTTGTCAAAGATGTGTGGAATGAGGTTTTTAGATGGGTAAAATGTAGTTTGACACCAGATTTGGAAGGATATGGAATCACTTTATGCACTTCGGAAATACGATTAAATCTAAAAAAGGTTCTCATATTAGACACTTGATTTGGTTAGCTACCACTTGGTGCATATGGAAGCTTAGGAATAATGTGATTTTCAATGGAACTTTGCCTAATGCCGTCTCTTTATTGGACGACATTAAAGTTATATCTTGAATTTGGTTTAGTGGTCGATCCGGACGCCATTCTTTGTTGTCTTTTTCTGAGTGGTGTTTTGATCCTTATGGTTGTTTTCAAAGCATACTATAATTTGCTTTGCATTGTAAGGGATTGAGTACCCTTTTTACTTCCTTATAATACTATTTTGCTTATCAAAAAAATATACTATCTTATTGAATTAATGGTAAGTTCTCCACTTGTCTGTCTCCATATATAAAACCAAAAGTTTTTATTAATTGTTGATTCTTAAACAAACTTCATCAGTTAGCTTCACAGTTCACATGGCAATTATAGTATTATTTGTACTTACTTGCTTGAGTAGCCTTATAGTCAAAAAAACAAGGACATAATAATTTAATAGGGGAGACCTTCAAAGATTCTGTGACGAAATCGTGCCAAATAATCAACATCTTAATGTTGAGAAGAAACAAATGCTTATTATCTACCAAAGAGGACCACATTGTAACTTGTCCCTAAAGTTCAAAGGACATGTGATTCATCTTCTAAAGAAAAGCTGTTTTGGAGTTTTGGAAAAAAGAAACAACAAAGTTTGGAATAATACACTTGAAACGATCTAAGTGGTGTGTGATAGAGTTTTAATCTAAGTAAGTGATTTTTACCTAGATTAATTATTTTGTTATTTCGTCGTTTCAGTGTGACGTTATTTGATTTTATGTTTTCATGTGGTGTTCGTTTGATTCTCCGTTCTTGTACGGTATTTGTTTGCTTTCCTTTCTTATTGTGGTGTTTGTTTGATTTGGATTGACGTACAAATCAACTTCGATCAACTACAAATCACACAATGCAATGACTAAGTTCGTCAACGAAGCATATCCGAAAGTATAGGTATTCCGATCATTTTGATTTTATCACATTATTTCACTACAAGAAAACATGATATTATTTACCAAACTTATTGAGGGCTAAAAGCCCTCAGTAATGTATTTTTAAGTTACTGAAGGCTACAATCCGTCAGTAATGCATTATCCCTCCTTGAAAAACGAAAAACGTCAGATTGGGCATTAGTGACGGCTAGGGGCCGTCAGTAATGTAAGAAAAGGTCTTGGAAATTACGACGACTACAGGCCGTCAGTAATTAAAGGAGACCGTTGAACATTAATGACGAGGGTGGGCCGCCAGTATTTAATGATGCGTATTGACGAGGGTGGGCCGTCAATAATGTACTTACCGTTGTGAATTACTGACGGCTTCAGGCCGCCAGTAATGCTTTTCGAAATTTAAATTCACCAACGGTCACTTTTCCTATATATTACTCTTCCACAAATTCATTTTACTTCCCTTCATTTTTACATTTTCATTCTCTCTCTAAATTTTCTCTAACTTCTCTCTTAAATTTTATACTTTTAACTCTCATATTTTCATCCAAAAAGTGGTAAGTGTTTGTGTTTTATTTTGACAAAGTTAAAATTTTTGCTTTGTTATTTAAATGTATACGTTCTAATATTTGTTGTTTACCATTTTTATTAGCAAGTCTTATTCTCGTGGTCGTGGGTTAGGAGCGGAGTTCGTGGGTTAGGAGCGCGCCAAGTAAGAATCTACTCGGCACCCAAGTAAGTAACGTAATTTTAATTTATAATACTTAGTGATAGTTTTTTTTTACCGTATACTTAGTAATAGTTATTAATTAATACTTTGTAATTTGTTACTAATATTTTCTTATCACTAAGTATAAAAATTATTGTTTTTGTAAAAAAAAATTAAAAAAATATATTTAATTTTGTTTATTTCGAAAACAGTAATATTTTTTTTAAAATAAGTATTTTTTTTTTCAAAAAAACAGTATATTTATATTCTTATTTTTAAAAACGAAATATTTAAAAAATTATTTTTAATAAAGAAAAATTTTAACAGTTTGTGTATTTTTAAAAAAGTAATGTCATTTTCATATCTCCATCCAAAAAGTGGTAAGTGTTTTTAAAGTTAAAATTTTTGCTTTGTTATTTAAATGTATATGTTCTAATATTTGTTGTTTACCATTTTTATTAGCAAATTCTCGTGGTCATCGGAGGTCGTGAGTTAGGAGCGGAGTTCGTGGGTTAGGAGCGCGCCAAGTAAGAATCTACTCGGCACCCAAGTAAGTAACGTAATTTTAATTTATAATACTTAGTGATAGTTTTTTTTTACCGTATACTTAGTAATAGTTATTAATTAATACTTTGTAATTTGTTACTAATATTTTCTTATCACTATGTATAAAAATTATTGTTTTTGTAAAAAAAATTTAAAAAATATATTTAATTTTGTTTATTTCGAAAACAGTAATTTTTTTTTTTAAATAAGTATTTTTTTTTCAAAAAAATAGTATATTTATATTCTTTTTTTAAAAAACGAAATTTTTAAAAAATTCTTTTTAAAAAAGAAAATTTTTAACAGTTTGTGTATTTTTAAAAAAGTAATGTAATTTTCATATCTCCATCCAAAAAGTGGTAAGTGTTTGTGTTTTACTTTTAAAGTTAAAATTTTTACTTTGTTATTTAAATGTATATGTTCTAATATTTTGTTGTTTACAATTTTTATTAGCAAATTCTCGTGGTCATCGGAGGTCGTGGGTTAGGAGCGGAGTTTGTGGTTAGGAGCGCGCCAAGTAAGACTCTACCCGGCACCCAAGTAAGTAATATATGTAATTTTAATTTATAATTTTTAGTGATAGTTTTTTTTTTACCGTACACTTAGAAATAGTTACTAGCATTTTATTATTACTATGTATTTAAAAAAAGAAAAAAAATTATATTTTAAAAAATTATAATATATATGTTAAAAAGTCAGTAGTTTTGTCAACTAAAAAACTTAGTATTTTTTAGATTTAATAAACCATAAACTTTAAAAATAAAATGTTAAAAGTTTATATGTTATTGTTGAGTAGACATATATATATGTCCAAAATACTTTTGGAAAATAAAGTAATAAATTTAATACATTGATCTAATTATATATTAATTAAACTACGCAGATATGGATTTTACCAATCGTAATTGGATGTACGATAGACATAATCCTGGAAAGAGGGGCCGGGTTAAAGAGAAATTTAAAATAGGGGTCGAAATGTTTATCAATACAGTAAAATATAATGACATTGTGATACGTGAAGGGGGAATTAGATGTCCGTGTGTACTTTGTCGATGTACAAGAATACGTAGCGAAGATGAAATTAGGTCTCATTTATATAAAAAGGGATTCCAACCTAATTATTGGGTTTGGTCAAGTCATGGCGAGGGATGTTCCACGGTTGTTCCCGTGAATCAAAATCGTGCTTCAAGCAGTGTTTTTCAGCCCGTTGTTGTTCCCGAATATTATCATCAACATTATGATCCGTTTAATGAGATGAAGAGTATAAGGCAAAATGTATAAAGAACAAAAACAACAGAAATACTGATGAAGCCAATCGTGCGTGCGTACACTCTGGAGGGTCGAAATCTGCCGGAACGCTTCGTCTTGAGTTCATTCAACAATTTGGTCGTCCACCCACCTTTATGGAAATGAATGACCTGATGCACAAGTATGCAGATTCCGGTGAATGGACGGGGGCAAGGGCGCAAGAAGTTTCGGTAAGTATTTATATATATTATTTATTATTTATTTCTTATAACATTATTTTTTAAACATTATAATTATATTTAAACATTATAATTAATTAATTATAATTATTTTTTAATTTATTGTAGAGGTTGACGCAAATTTGGGCTGAAGAATATAATGCTAGCCAACTACGACTACCACCTCATAGGCGAGATAATGAGGAGGTTCGTCGAAACAAGATGTCGTTGGCTTTTGTTAAGAATGCTGGTGGTGCGAATCGAGGTCGCAAATTTGCTGCTGGGTGTACATCTTCTTTATATGCAAGTGACCCAACTGGTTTGAGAGATGTCACTTACACATCTTCATCTTCATCTAGTACAGGACGCTCTCGGCCAGCTCAAAGAGAGGAAACCGATGATGAGTATGAAGCGCGAATGAGGGCCACGTATCGAGAAGAATTCCGCGAAGAGTACGAAGCAACATTTGATCAACGGGTGGACCAACGGGTCCAACATGTATTGCAGGAATTCTTTGCGCAGCAGAGGGCGCCGGCGGGGGTTGGATCATCATCTCAGGGATCGGCACGACAAAATCAAAATGCCGGTGAACAAGAATATCGACCGGATTTGAATAGCATGGTCAATTTGAATCAGCTGCCGGAGTACCGAGAGGGTGATCCAGTTCTGAGTATGAGCATAGAGGATATGAGTCAAATGCTTAATGAACCAATTCATTTGCAATTTTTTGATCCTGTTGGGCAAACAAGTGGAAGCAGTAGTGGCGGAAGCGGTAGAAATAATCAACAAACTGCTTTCACCGAATACCATCGACAGAGATCATCAAATCCATATCAACAAGACTTCATAATCCCACATGAAAACCCCAATCAACCCCAAGAACTTCTTCCCGAATCAAGCCAGCTTTGATCCCAATCAAGCCCCAAACTTCGTTCATAGGCCTGTGGCACGACCTCCGCGAGTGACACTCCCCCCAGTCATAATAAATGAGGGAGGTAGAGGCCGAGGCCAAGGAAGGCCGCGTCAGCCAACATACAGTGGCAAGGGGAAGCGACCACTAGATCAGCCGCCTGACCGACCTTGATGTGTAATTTTAATTATCTGTTGTTGATTTAATTATTTGTATAACATAACGACAATTTATATTATGTTTAATCGTTTTCTTTTTGTGATGGTATGTTTAATTATGCTAGCTTGTAATGACAATATTATTATTATGTTTAATTATGCTTATGTTAAGTATTTATATTATGCTTTTAATTAAATTTTAATATTTTTTTGTAAAAATAAAATTATATTTAATATTTTTTAATTATTTATTATGCAGTATATTTTTTTAAAAAAATTAAATTATTAAAACTAGAATTTTTAAAAAATAATTTAATAATTTAATTATTTAAAAATCAATATTATTAATATTGATTTTTAAATAATTAAATTATTAAATTATTTTTTTAAAATAATTTGTGCATTACCGACGACTGCAGGCCGCCAGGAATTCACCCTCGAATTCCGTTATTGGCGGCTGCAGGCCGTCATAAATGTTGAGCAGACTGTTGTGCATTACTGAGGGCTCCAGGCCGTCAGTAACGTTATTGACGGTCCTGGGCCGTCAGTAACCATTACCGGCGAGACAAATGCTGAGGGTCCTTGGCCGTCAGTAATGCATGTATTTTTTACGAAAATTGTGCATTACTGAGGGCTTTTGGCCGCCAGTAAGTGCATGTTTTCTTGTAGTGTTTGCAAACACGCGTAAGTTATTTTATGCTATTAATTTGGATGTTGTGAGTTTGTTCGCTTATTCATCCTTTTTATTTTTAACAATGTTGAATTACTTGAATTTGATGTAGGCTATCAATTTGAATGAATGAATATTTTTTTATTTTAGTAAATGAAAATTGAAAATAATCAAGGCCTTAAAAAATGAAAATATCGTTAATGTTTATGTTTGGATAAATGATACTCCCTCCGTCTCAAATCTTAAGTTTTTTTAACTTTTTAATTTTGTCTCAGAGACTTTAGTCCTTTTAAGAAATCAATGCACATTTAGTGATATTTTATCATTTGTACCCTTATAAAAGTTAAAACATTAATTAAATATATTTTTTCTTTCTTAATAAAGTAGGGGTAAAAATGACTTTACTTATCATTTTTTAATCTCTGTACAAAACTCTAAAAAAACTAAAGTTTTGGGACGAAGGAGTATTCACAACAGCCTCCAAAGTAGCAAAACGGAAACATCAACTTATGTATGACATGAGTGTGACTATTGACTCGTATAACCATTTGAAGTGAGGAAATAAAGAAAATTGCTAAACGGTACTATCGGGCATTAGTTGTTTTTTTTTACTAAAAATCTCTCGGGCATTGGTTAAGCATAATAACATGGAAGTTTTTTTTTTTATATTACTAATATGGAAGTTATATCTTTAAACTTGTGCATTTAATACATTAAAAACATAAAAAGTTATTTTTCTAACATTAATTTTATCTTTAATTTCTTTTTTTTAGTATGACATTTCCAAATTTCAATATTTATTCATTCAATTTTAATTATTAACTATTTTTCTTTTTTGAGAAAGATTAACTTTTTTTTTTACACATATTAACTATTTTTCTTAATCAAATGGCAAGGTGAATTTCAATTATGGATGAATATAGCCTTGGTTAGGTATTTATTGTGTTTTGTCAAAAAGCACGTAGTTATTCCGATCGTTAGTTGGTTCAGTGATGATTGACGCTGAACTTGGTAGGAAGAACCGCGGTTCGATCCCCGCAACTGCGATCGGGAGGGGGCTGAAACCACTTAATGCCAAAACTGACCCCGAATCAGATTTAACTGCTGGTGAAAAAGAAAAAAAAAACACGTAGTTATCGTACGTGGTTCAATTCACAAGTACAATATGATGTGTTGTAGAAGTAAAATTAAGGAATGTTTTCTTTGGATTTAATTGGTCGTGGTTAATTCGAAAGCACAGTAATTAGCGTTTGGTTAACAACAGTACATAATTAATGGTCCATTTTTTTTTAAGCAAACAAACTTAAGTACTCATTTCATTATTAATAATAGTTTCAATACATTGAGGAATTGAGAAATACATATATAAAACAAAATGTGACTAGACCAAGAAATGAGCATTCTCGCAAAGGTGTGAGCCGCTATAATCGTTTGTCGCTTGATGAACTTGATCTCAAAGTTCAAATTACAAAGTAGTAATAACTTAATTAATCGACGTGATAATATAACTCAATTCCGATTTACCATTGTGTTTGGCATGAATAGCATCCACCACTAGCTTGGAATCACTTTCAAAAACGATGTTGAGCCATCCTCTAGAATTTGCTTTACGTAGTGCTTCTAAGATAGTCATTGCTTCTCCTTCCAATGTTGTGAGTTTATGTGTGCAAAGATTTGTTCATGCTGCTATAAATGTCCCTTTCGGACACACAACTTCCAACATGTAGAAACTGAGGCTTCAAAGAAACTTGTGTCAACATTGCATTTCCACCATCCAACACACGAGGATATTCCCATTGTTGCTGTTCCGGAACAGCAGAAGAGTCACGAACCTGCTGCTGCAACTGGTTTACACCACGCCATTCGCGAGCAGATGTGTATCCCGAACTGCAGTACCTATTGGTGTGTCTTTGAGTCCATTCCACACCTAATTATTTCGATTATACATGTTTAGATATTGTAAAATTTGTGGTTTGAACATTCATCCTGTTAAAAGTAAAGAATTTCTCTTATAATCCGGAACGGTTATAGCTCCTGAGGGCATCTGCCTTCAGTAAGTTTTGAATAAAAAATTAGTGTTAATAGCATATATCCATATAATCATATGTCATTCAGACCACTCAAAAAAACACAGCTCAACACGAAACAATACTTATTTTTTTTAGACCCTTAATACTTTCTTTTTTTTAACGTTTAGACCCTTAATACTTATTTTCCACAATCAATCGGTTTTTAGGTTTGATTGATTCTTCGCACAAATATTTCACACAAGATTGTTTTTTATTTCCATTAAAAAAAACATTTTTTTAGATATCTCACATAAGAAATATCTAATCTATATAAGAAAGTTGATTGTTTTAGAAAACTCTCAAATACCCTTACTTAAAAATCTGACATGTGTCCAAGTCCAAACCAAGGATATTTGATATCCAAAATTTACTTAACTGAACTAAAATGACGGTCAACTAAGCCAATATGTTAGCCAACCAAGCCGTTTTGCTTTATTGTGAGAGTAAAAGTAACTATTTTAAAAGCCACGTGTTGAATCCAAATAGGCATGGCAATGGGGCGGGACGGGGACGGGTTTTGCCCTCCCCAAACTCAAACCCATAAAGTTCGGGGATTTCCCAAACTCATCCCAAATTCGAGCAGGGATAAAAAGGATAACTCCAAACTCATACCCAACGCAGTTCGGGTATCCCCAACGGGTTTCGAACATCCCCGTTACGCTTCTTTCCACATGAATTTAGATTGTATTTTAGCTTTTTTTATTTTTTTAAAAAAAGTTAAATGTCCAAAATTATTTTCTCTCAACAATATTTTTTTAAATAAAGAAAAAAATGGAGAAAATAGTTTGTTTAATACTCAAATAAAAAATATATGAATGTAATTTAAGAGATTGTTTAACCGTTTCTAATTTAAAAGATGTGTAATCTAATTTTTAGTATAAATGGGTCGGGTTCGGGGATGAGCTCGAGGTGGGTATCAATGTACTCATTACCCGTCCCAACCCCATCTTTTAAAATCGGGGAAAACCTAAACCCAAACCCAGTCAACTCGGGTTTTTCCCGTCAAAGTGGGTATGGTTTGGGCGGATACCCACGGGTATGGGTTTTATTGCCATGCCTAAATCCAAACCAAATCAGTTTGAATGAAACTAAGTCATCTAAGCCACAAACACATGTGACATCTTTTCACTTCTCCCAATGTCTCATCAAATTTCAAATTCAAAATTTTTCCCCCTCATCACTTATTCAAAATTTTATATATCCCACTCATTTTCACATCATTCACTTCTCTCATCTTTATGTCACTTTTTTATAATGGGCTACACATTCAACCAAATAATGAGATTTCACTTATTTTTTACAAAATCAACTTTGTTAATTAATAGGTAATAGGTAATAATATATTTTAGTATTTTTAAAAAATATATCATAGACTAAATATATACTACTATTAAAAAAATTAAATAAGGGACAAAATAATGCTACTGATTTATACACTAGATAAATTTTAACTAATATATATAAATTTTAACTATCGTATACGGATTTCGTCAAAAAAAAAATTATCGTATATGAGATAAATTATCACTGATCAAAAGTTCAAAATAATTATCACATGTGACACAAGTTATAACTAATAAAAATTTCGAAAAAAAAAACTATTTTATACTGGATAAGTTCTAACTTTATAAATTTCAAATTAACTATGATATATATATATATGGGACAAATTCTAATTGATAAATTTTTTAAAATAATTATCAAATGTGAGAAAGTTCTAACCACTTACAATTAAAAAAAAAAAAAAAACTATCTTATACGGGATAAGTTCTAACTTATATAAATTTCAAATAACTATCATATACAAGACAATTTATAACTGATAAAAATTTCAAAATAATTATCAAACGTGAGACAAGTTCTAAATTATAAAAATTTCAAAAAAAACAAAACTTTTATACGGGATAAGTTCCAACTTATATAAATTTCAAATTAATTATCATATACGGGACAAATCTAACTTATAAAGATTTCAAAATAATTATTATATGTGAGACAAGTTCTAAATTATAAAAATTTCAAAAAACTTATTTATACGGGATAAACTCTAACTTATATAAATTCCAAATTAATTCTTTGTACAGGATAAATTTTAACTGATAAAAATTGAGAAATATTTATTAAATGTGAGACAAGTTATAAACTATAATTTATTTTAAAAAAACTACTTTATACGGGATAATTTCAAACTTATATAAATTTAAAATTAATTATCATATACAAGACAAATTCTAACTTATAAAAATTTCAAAAAACTTATTTTATGCGGGATAAGTTCTAACTTTGTTTTCCAATGTTCTTTGGGTTAACAAGAATTATGTAACTATTTTAAGTGGGATCTCACTTCCTTTTCTTCTTTATTTTATGCTATTCTTGATCCAATAGAATAATGTTAGTGTTGGGATCTCAAATCTTCTTTTTGATGACATTTCTGAGGCTTGCATGCCTAGGAACATTCGTATAACCATATAGTTTTCTTTTTCTTTTTGGGCTTCGGCCCTCTTTCTCTAAAAAAAAAAAAAAAAGAAGAAAAGGAAGTGGGGTGAGTGATTCTAAGTAAGAGCAAATGCATAAGCATGTGTTACTAGTACCGTAACTTTATGCTGTTAATAGTTTTCAGGAAAAATTGTTAAAAAAGAACAATCTTGATAAATTATTATATGTTCTTAATTTAGATTTACTATTTTATCCCCCAAGGACAATTTTATGTACGATGAGACTTTTTTTTTTCTTACGAAATGTACGATGAGACTTGCTTGGCACATAAGGTGCAATTTTTAATTTTTTGCCTTGTTATCTCCATTATTTATTTTCTGAATTGGGCTCAACTTAATGTTGTCCTCATCTCATTAACACGATGATCTAAGATCACACGTTTTCACCCAACGGTTATAAGTACTTTTCACTTCTTTAACGACCGACATCAGAATGATTGATGTTTAATGCCAATTATATTTGGTAGTGACTGATAACTCCGTTATTACACACACTAAAAGTGACATATTCAAGGGAGTTTAGAGGACTTTTTGATGAGATTTTAAGCTTAGAATAAGTGAAATTCATGGTTTTGAAGAGTTGGTTTATGTGGAAGGAATAAGGAAAAGCTGTCAAAAAGTATTGCGAAAAGTCTAAAATGCTGTCGAAAGTGTTGCTGAAAGCCTAAAAAGTTGTCGAAAGTGTTGCTGAAGGCCTAAAAAGTTGTCAAAAACTGTTGCTGAGAGGGCTGCGCCCAGGCGCAATTCTGCATCATTTTTCACATTTTCTCGTTGTTTGTCGCGCCTAGGCGCAATGCTGACCGTGTTGACCCATTTTTGCACTATTTAAAGAGGAAAACACCCATTGGAAAGGGGTTACGCATTTTTGGATCAAAATTGAAGATTTAAGCTCAATTGGAGTGGATTCAAGCAAGGAACAAAGGGTGGAAACACTCCAAAACCTCTTGTCATGAAGATTTCATCTCTTTTTCTCCATGTAATTTCTACCTTTAATATGAGTTTCTAGATTCTTAGATTGGATCTTTAGGTGAATTTCATTGTATTTGTTTGAACCATGTGAACTTGATTCTCTATGATTGGATTATGATCTAGATTTAATCTTTTATTCTTTGCACTTAATGCTTCATACAATTTGACGAAATTGTGTGATGAACTCAATAGTTGATTTGTCATGAAAATGGAAATTAGCTATAGACCTAAGAATGATTGAACAATTGATAATCACTTTAGAGATGTAGGTTTATTGATTGTGATTTAGGAATTAATGCTTGTGAAAACCTCACTTAAACACAAATTCACCCAAGAGATTGGGGAGTTGTGATTAAGTGAGAGGATTATTATCCAAGAGATTGAGAATAATCATTTTATTGATTCAATCTTGAAACTAGTTGAGTAATTCATGAGTATATAATATGATTCACCAAATAAAATTACTATGAGATGAACCGAAAAGATCCAATCGCTCGCCAACCGTTCGATAAAAGTCCAATATTCGTTTTCAACAAATTCTTATGAACAAATCTCCCCAATTATTCTTTTATTTTCTTTTATGCATTGGTTTAATTGTTTTGGTTCAAAGTTAAACAACAATTCTCGTGGACACGATATCTTAATTACTACTTGACGATAATTGTATACTTGCAATTTATCCATCAGTGACTAAGTCCCTTTCATGCAAAGGGCACATGTAATATTCTCTACTTTCAAAACCTCTAACTTCATACAAACAGTTATTTGAGCGTCTGAGTATCATACAAGTACCCCCTTCAACACTTCACAACCACTGTTTAGACATTGTGTTTCACTGGTCAAAACCCTTCTGATAATGTAAGATTAATTTTTTATTTATGATTTGTTTTCTTCTTTGTTTTGAAAGAAGAAATATAACATAATACCAACGGAAGAAGAAGAAGAATAGAAACAGAACAATATATGCAAATGAATGTAGTGGGTCCATATAGTCCTCATTTTTGCGTTACAATTAGATTTATGCATCCAAACGATGAAATAAATGTAGTATGGATTATATACATTAATTATTAAATGAACCTAAAAAATAAAATTTGTTTATATACGAAACCTGGGAGAATATATGACAGAAACAAGAATAAAAAAACTGAGCAAAGTGGTTTCGATATTGTACACTAGAGATAAAAACATAAATGTTTAGCATATTTATAAAAAAAAAGTGAACGAATCGAGGAAGCCTACTCTAAAAAATCTACATACTACAATTTGATTTTAGCATACTCTAAAAAAGATTGATATAAGTAAAGTTTGAGAGAGTTTGAAACATTTTGAAATATTCATAAAATAGGGATCTTATCTATTTGAAAACGATTTAAAAATTCATAATGTATCATATGTTGAGTATGTCTAAAAAAGTACTCGGATGTGATTTATTTCAAAAATTAAAAAATGTGTTTATGTGTATAGATGAAAATGAACATATATGTGCTGACGAAAATGGATTTAAGGCAGTAATAACTAACAGCCGTCCGATAAAAAATAAACAATTGAAATTAAAACTATGAAAGATAGTTAAATAAAATGAGATTAATCAGAATCGTTTGGCATATTCATAAAAAAAAAAAAAAATGAACGAATCGGCGAAGCCTACTCTAAAAAACCTACATACTACAATTTGATTTTAGCATACTCTAAAAAAGATTGATATAAGGAAAGTTTGAGAGTTTGAAACCTTTTAAAATATTCATAAAATAGGGATCTCATCTATTTGAAAACGATTTAAAAAGTCATAATGTATCATGTATTGAGTATGTCTAAAAAAGTACTCTGATGTGATTTATTTCAAAAATCAAAAACATGTGTTTATATGTATAGATGAAAATGAACATATGTGCTAACAAAAATGGATTTAAGGCTGTAATAGCTAACGGTTGTCCGATAAAAATGAACGGTTGAGATTAAAACTATAAAAAATAGTTAAATAAAATGAAATCAATCAAAACCGTTTGATTATATTTCTACCGCCGAAATTGTCTACTACATGAAACTGTGTGAAAGCAGGCAGACAACCTCAGACCATGTGCTGATTGGCTAAAAATCTTTAAATTTTTAGAGTTTGTTGGTTTGTTTTGGAGACTCATTTAGTGAACTTCATAATCTCATTTTTTATGATATCTCCAGGGTGCAGGTTACATGTAAGTGTATTTAGTTTCTTAGTTTTTTTTTTTCCTTTTACTTTCTCTTTGAGCCTCTAAGCCTTCTATCGTAACAAAAAAATGATTGGTGTAAAAAAAACAGTGAAATTTTTTATTTTTTGCTTTTCGACTCATGAAATGAAATGTATCTTTTTTATTTTCATTTAAAAGGATGGTTCAACATGAATAGCTCACTAGTAGTGCACCAATCTGTAAATTTGTAATCCATCTATTGTCAGAGGCCAGAGGTGTCTATTACTAAGAGAAAATTGAATATCATTGAAAAAGAAAATTTATTGCAGGTATTTAACTCCAAGTTATTAGTCTATTATTAAAAAATTATCTTACCTTTACTTTTAAGTCCAATTACAACTCAAAAGACCTCTAATATAGTGTCTTTTTATTGCATTGATTAACTATGTAAAATTGTTTCTAGCCTATGGTAGAATATCACTTGTTTTAGATTGAGTGATAACCTTGTATAAACACTTGAAACTTGAGAGGTAATTGTTTCTAGCAGAATTTACTAAGAAATCTCAGTCTCACCCTTAATTGTCTATTGTTTGCTCTGCTTGACGCAACCTCCCACCTCGCCTAGACGAATTTCCATGAAATATATATCTTTGCTACTGATATTCTTCTACCCGGCAAAGGCTTTTTTGCTCGACAAGCGAGATGTGCCTAGATTCGACCGTTCCAACTATCCAGCTCACCTCATCTATAGCATATGCCTCCTGCCTGCGCCCGTGCTAGGCAGTCTTTATAGGCGAAGTTTGACGAGCCAAAATCTCTCTAACACCTTATGAAAGCGGCTTGAAGCATTTTGAAGATAGAGTGACAAGTTCAACTACTCATTTCTTCACATTTTGACTATGTATGAAATGAATTTAGACAAACTTCACTATTAGAAGAAAAGAGATAGATATATAGTATAATTGGATCTAGGATTGTTGTTTATGTTAGATGATTACCGTAAGAATTAATATTGAATTGTTAACAATTGATTAGCAACAAAAAAAAAATAGCATTTGTTCATGCACTAGATAATAATAGCTCACCTAAGACGTTAAGGTCATTGTTAGATAAAAGGGATTATCAGCTAAAGAGTTGAACTTAATCTATTTGTCTAATTTATCATCCTCATAGAAATATAAATTATTATTACCAAGAAATGAATTACATCAAGTAGTGAAAAGCTGAGATTCAAAGAAATTATTATTACCATTTTTGTACCCAAAAAAAAAGTCTCAACCATTTCTTAAAGAATAATGCTAGCAACACACTCTTTAACAAACACACTCAAACACACTCTCTTTTATTGGTTGAAATTCACATGGGTCCCATAAAAAAATATGGACCCATATAACTTTTATGGGACCCATATAAATTTTAACCAATAAAAGAGTTTAGTTACTTACGATTTTACAAAACTATTTCATGGTTCAATTTCTTTTTTTACCTAGACTTCAATCTATTAGACAAATTGGATCCTCACCTTCCCAAATTATCTACATCTCTCTCCTTTTTCTATATTTCTCTCTTAATTTCACTCTTTCTCTCTCTTGATTTGTTTATTATTTTTTATTGATGAGAGAGAGATTGAAATTAAGGGAAACGGATTTCCTGCTGTAACAGCCAAGGACCGTTCGATCTAAATCAGTGGCTCAGATTGAATAGAGATAAATTGATCACAGTCGTCCGATCAGAAATCAGGGGATGTAATTTAAAACAACGGGAAATTGTGTTAATATCTACAACATCTAATTTGGTTCCGAAATTAAGAGAGGTAGGTAGAAATGAGGAAGATGTAGAAAATTTGAAAAGTAGAGAATTCAAGTCCTCTATTAGATCATTCACCAACAAGTTCAAGAGGGTTAGACCCCGAGTATTTGAAAGCTCTATTCAAATGTTAAAAGTTGACATTTTATAATAAAAAAATGTAATTTTTATTTAAAAAAAATTATCCTTAATTTGAATTGCAAATAACATAAAAGATAATCATTTTTGTAACTAATATAAAACAAATTCATATTATAATCAATAACCACAAAACATCTTCTACTAGATGATTAACATAAATCATTCTTCTAACATTTTTTAAAACAGATTTATCAATTAATATTCATTTTTTATTCCCGGTTTATTAATACTACCACCTATAATTTTTTTGATGCCCTTATTTTTATGAGGCCTTATGTCATGTCCCATGTGACACATGCATAAGGGCCGGTCTAGAGTTCATGCACGAAAAAATAACCATGATATTGTTTAAAAAACTATTATCAATCAAATTTTGTTTCATAAATTTTTCATTTGTTAATGTTCACTTTTTTACATACTCCTTTTTTTTTTGGAAAGCTAAATTATTTAATTTTTTCAATTAACAAAGTGATAAATATTACTGAAATTCACACATAACCACATAAAATGTAGGGCAACAACCAAACACACTAACCACATACTTATAAGATCTAATATTCACACCATTTGTATCAATTCATTGTTTATATTATTTACCTTACATTTTACAAAAGAAACCTACATAACAATTACTACTACTGGTTTAATTGTCCTTTGTCCGTCCAGGTATGGCAAGCTTCTGGTTTATGGTCTGAAATTGATGCGGCTGTTGGTAACACCAACACCACAAGTGATGCTATTTTTCAGTTGTTGCAACAGTTAGATGAACAAAGAGCTGCCTGTTTTGTTGTAACGATTTGGAGTATATGGAAACACCGAAATCTGAAACTGTGGCAGCAGGTTATAGAAAATAGTGCACAAATAATAGATCGCGCAACAAAGTTGTTAGAAGACTGGACTGCTGCAAACACAATTCGCCGAGCGACAAACATGCGAACTGTTGGGGCTGACAACATCAGTTCTTCGGAATCGCAGAACAGTCGCGTAATTTCTACTGTCATGAGGTGGGAAAGGCCGCTTGTGGGAAGGTACAAATGCAATATTGATGCGTCATTCTCGTCAGCACGTAACCGCGTAGGTATTAGCATGTGTATAAGAGATTGCGAAGAATGTTTTGTCCTTGCCAAAACTATGTGGATCTCACATTTGTGCAACGTGGATGTAGCGGGAGCTTTAGGACTCTTTTATGCTATTAATTGGGTGCATGACTTACAATGGGAAAGAGTTGATTTTGCTCTCGATTCAAAGAAAGTGGTAGATTATTTTCACAAAGGAGGAAATGATATTAGTGAGTTTGGTGATGTTATGATGGAATGTAAGAATATGTTTAGTTTGTTTTTTGAAAACTCTCGTGTTGAGTTTAATAGGAGACAAGCCAATGAGGTAGCTCATGTTCTTGCAAGGATAGTCACATCTATAGCTAGTCCCAATATTTTTATTGATGTACCAACATATACTTCCTTCGACCTTATTTATAAGCAAAAATTACTTTTTAGATTCATTGAAAAATCAATGTATCTAGTCTATATTTAAGCTAGATACATCAATTGTTCAATGAATCTAAAAAGTAATTTTTGCTTATAAATAAGGTCGGAGGAGTATTACTCAGTTGATTTTGAAGGAAATGATATAAGTATATCTTTTGATAAAAAAAAAATTACTACTTCTAAATTAATTTTTAAAACAAAACTTAATTTAATCAATTTAGTAATAATATTACAGTATTTGGTAAAAAAAAAGGTAAGAATAGAATTAAAAATGTTTCAAAAGCCCATATTATCTCTCCTCTTAACTCTTTCCCTCTCCAAACCCTCACTCACTCACTCTCATTTTCTCTTCTATTTTCTGATCCGTTATATATTCTTTTCAAACCCAAAAACTTGGAAACACAAAACCCTAACTCGCTCAACTCACTCAACTCACTCAACTCACTCAACTCACTCACAACCGCCATGGAATGGAACCCTCAAACTCGCCAATTCCTCTCCGATTGTTTCCTCCACACACTCTCTCCGGCACCGGAGCCTCGTCGTCGCGCCGAATCTTCCCTATCAGAAGCATCTAACCTTCCTAACTTCGGCCTCGCTGTCCTCCGCCTTGTCGCCGAACCACCAAATTCAATCGATGAACAGATCCGTCAATCTGCCGCCGTCAACTTCAAAAACCACCTCCGTCTCCGATGGTCCTCCGAAGATAATCCAATCCTTGAACCTGAAAAGCAACAGATCAAAACCCTAATCGTTCCTCTCATGCTTTCCGCACCTTCCAAAATCCAATCTCAGCTTAGCGAAGCCCTAGCGATTATCGGTAACCACGATTTCCCCAAATCATGGCCGACGCTTCTCCCGGAACTCGTTTCCAGTCTCCAGGAAGCTTCTCAGAGTTCAGATTATGTCAAAGTTAACGGTATTCTCGGTACTGCTAATTCAATTTTCAGGAAATTTCGTTTTCAGTATAAAACAAATGATTTATTGCTTGATTTGAAGTATTGTCTTGATAATTTCACTGCTCCTTTGCTTGAAATTTTTCTTAAGACTGCATCGTTGATTGATTCGGCGGCTGCAACTGTGCCGCCGCCACCTGCGGCTAACCTGCAGCCACTTTTCGAGTCGCAGAAATTGTGCTGTAGGATATTTTATTCATTGAATTTTCAAGAGCTTCCTGAGTTTTTTGAGGATCATATGAAGGAATGGATGAGTGAGTTTCGTAAGTATCTTACTACTAGTTATCCTTCTCTTGAAGGGAGTGGACCTGATGGTCTTGCTCTTGTCGATGAACTTAGGTCTGCTGTTTGTGAGAATATTAATCTTTATATGGAAAAGAATGAGGAGGAGTTTCAGGGTTATTTGAATGATTTTGCACTTGCTGTGTGGACTTTGTTGGTGAATGTGTCACAGTCGACTAGTCGTGATCAACTTGCTATCACGGCTATCAAGTTTTTGACCACGGTTAGTACTAGTGTTCACCATGCTTTGTTTGCTGCTGATGGGGTTATACCGCAGATTTGCCAGGGTATTGTGATTCCGAATGTGAGGTTGAGGGATGACGATGAGGAGCTGTTTGAGATGAATCATATTGAGTATATTAGGAGGGATATGGAAGGTAGTGATCTTGATACACGGAGGAGAATTGCTTGTGAGCTGCTTAAGGGAATTGCCACACATTATGGAGATGCTGTTAGAAACATTGCTTCTGCGCAAATACAGAGTTTGTTAAGTTCCTTTGCTTCAAATCCGACGGCGAATTGGAAGGACAAGGATTGTGCTATATACTTGGTAGTCTCTCTTTCAACCAAGAAGGCTGGAACCAGTTATGTCTCCACAGATCTTGTTGATGTTCAAAGCTTTTTTCAATCTGTAATTGTCCCTGAATTGCAAAGTTCAGATGTGAATGGGTATCCAATGCTTAAGGCAGGCGCACTCAAATTCTTCACTATGTTCCGGTCTCAAATATCGAAACATGTAGCATTGCAGTTTTTACCAGATTTGGTTCGTTTCCTTACTGCGGAGTCAAATGTTGTTCATTCATATGCTGCAAGCTGTATTGAGAAACTCTTATCGGTAAAGGATGAGGGAGGTAGGCTACGTTATAGTTCGGCAGATATTGCTCCAATTTTTGCAATGCTGATGAACAATCTATTCAATGCCTTTAAGCTCCCAGAGTCTGAAGAGAATCAGTATGTAATGAAATGTATTATGAGGGTTCTTGGTGTTGCAGATGTACAACTTGATGTTGCTCGAATCTGCATTGAGGGGTTGGGGTCTCTTCTTTCCGAAGTTTGCAAAAATCCAAAAAACCCTGTCTTCAATCATTATCTCTTTGAGTCGGTAGCCATTCTTGTGAAGAGGGCTTCTGAGAGGGACCCATCTCTTGTGTCTGTCTTTGAAACAAGCCTTTTTCCTAGGCTTGAAATAATATTGTCCAATGATGTAACTGAATTTTTCCCATACACATTTCAGTTGCTTGCTCTGCTTGTTGAGTTAAACCGACCACCCATCCCACCAATCTACATGCAGATCTTTGAGATTCTTTTGTCACCTGATTCTTGGAAAAGAACCTCAAATGTTCCTGCCCTTGTGCGTCTACTGCAGGCCTTCCTTCAAAAGGCACCGAATGAGATCAGCCAAGGGGATAGGCTGACCAAAGTACTTGGCATATTTGACACACTAATACAATCTTCAAGCAGTTCTGAACAAGGATTTTATGTGCTTAACACCGTCATTGAAAGTCTTCCGTATGAAGTTATTACACCTTATATTTCTCACATTTGGGCTGCTATTTTTAGAGAGCTCCAGAAAAGGCGGACAGTAAAGCTCCTCAAGTCTCTTTTGATATTCATTTCACTCTTTCTGGTTAAACATGGTTGGTCAAATGTAATTGATACTATGAATGCCGTCCAGCCTAATATATTTAGTGTGATTTTGACCCAGTTCTGGATTCCTAATCTTAAGCTGATCACTGGAGATATAGAGCTCAAATTGACTACAGTTGCTTCAACCAGACTTATTTGTGAGTCTCCGGTCCTTTTGGATCCTGCAGCTTCTGTGTCCTGGGGTAAAATGGTGGACAGTATTGTGACACTCCTTTCCAGGAAAGAACAAGATAGAGTTGAGGACGAAGGTGACATGCCTGATATTGCAGAAAATGTGGGTTACACTGCCACCTTTGTCCGACTTTACAATGCTGGAAGGAACGAAGAAGATCCACTTCCAGATATAAAAGATCCCCGGAAATATTTTGTTGCTTCACTGTCCCAACTTTGTGCACATTCCCCTGGGAGGTTCCCAAATGTCATCACTGAAAATGTTGAGACTGCGAATCAGGAAGCATTGCTTCAACTTTGCAACACTTACAACGTCGCATTAGTTTGAGTAAGTTGTTACCTGAGTTATTTTCTTCAGTTTTGATTGTGCTTAATGGTTTTCTGTCCCATGTCTTTTCCTCAATCTACCTTTGTTATATTTTGAGATACATAATATTGTTCAATTTTTTCAAATTGTTTCTTTCCAGCTGTTATACTTGTTATTACTCTGTATTATATATTCATCTCAGTTCTTTTGGACTAAATACCAGTCTAGCTTTATATATTGTTGACCCTTTTGTCTGTGTGGTATTTTAGGCTCTATGTTATGTGTTAATATATACTTGTTTTTATTGGTAGCAACTAGCAAGGGAAGACGGTTCCTACAAAATTTTATTCCCTTTTTTGTCTCTCTATATCTATGTGTTTGTTATGCTGCATTTTGAGGAACTAAAATACTATGCAAGAAGCCAACAACGAATATATTATAGTGTAGGGTACATGTAACACTTAATTCCGAAAGCCATGGTTTACGAAACAAAACATTCACTTTACTTGGTATGTTTCTATGGTGTCTCTTGGCTGAATGGAATACTCATTTCCATGTTGGTAGAATGAATTATAGATTTATCATTAAACCCAAGGAAATTTTTCTTATTGATGCTTGAATGAAATATTGTAATATGGATCATATCATATCACTGTAATCATGTATTCTCAACTCAATTCATTATTGCCCATCAATATCATTGACTTCCCATAATGTGAATTTGTTTTGTTTGCTTAAATTATACAAACTAGCCCTGAGTGTAGTATCTAAATCTGTTTTCTGTGCTCTTCTTATTCTTTTACGTTAAATTAATGCTGAATCAATCTTTATTTCACTTGCTGCAAAATTGTTTCTCTGCTTCCAATCAGTAGTTTGTCTAATGAGATTAAGGCTTTTTTTTTTGTTGATGAGAAATTGTTTGGTTTAAGAGAAACTGAAAAGAAAGTGTTTTTTCTCTCCCCTTGTTTGGTGGGTAGAAAGTTAGAAGAGAGTTATGTTACTTTTAAAAGATATATTTGCTTCTGAAGGTTATGAATGAAAAATACAGAACCTTCTCTCTTCTCTCTAATAAGGCATTCATTTTACTTCTCAGGGCTTGTGCTGGAATCTGATCAGGCATTATGGTCTGGATCTTCCGCCAATTATACTTCTGCATTGCAACAAAGGGATTTCAACAATTATTATCATCATCATCCAATTTTTGCTGGTGCCATGATTTTATGCGGTGATGAACTTTTGAACTTTTAGATTTCATGTTATTCCATTTTGAATTTTGTAGGCATGTGTTTGAAGTGCCATCTGGTCTTGTGGGATTTTAGTGTAAATTTTTTTCATGCTCCCCTTTCCCCAATTCCCCTCAGTTTCACTTGTTTAGCATGCATGCCTGTGAGCAAATGGTAGTGAATATTTTCAGTCAATCTTGTGTAAACTTGCATATTTAAGTAAATCACTAAAGGGTTGTTGTCAATAGTGATTCCCGTGTTTAATTTTAATTTGGATGAAAACTATTATTAAGGTTAAAATGCTATTGCACTTATAAAAATAGGACAAAATTTAGGTACATTTCTTTAGATGTTTTTAATATTTTTTTCGCTTAAAGTATTCATAACTATCTAATTTTCTCAAAACTACAAAAGTATATTTTAAGTGAAGAACATTATGAAAATCACAAAGGAATATTGCTGCTTGGGTGCCCTGCTTATGCAGGTGTTTGTATCAGTTTTCATCCTCCTTTTCATTGGTTGTTGTTTAAAAATCACTTGAAATCTTTGGAATAGTAACCAACTCCAAATCTGAACCCACACTCAAAACCAATGGCGCCAATTTTTTTTGCATAGAGAAACATGTTTTGCAGACAAATAGTGTAACCAAAGGAACCTTGGAATTTGATAGACCTGCGATTTGTGAAGGTTCACAAGGGGGAGGGTTTTAACAAAAAGGTTAGGGCAAAGAGGTAAAAAAAGTTGAAATATGACTTTTGAGGAGAAACTGGTCAAACAAAGAGATAAAGCTGTAGGGTCACTACCGCCACCGTTAAAGGTGTGAACCAGAGACAGAGAGACCCATGAACAAACAATAGAACATCCATTGTCAAAGAAGAAGAGGGGGAGTAAGGTGAACTCTTCTTGAAGGAGAAAAATAACCTATCTGTGACAAACAAGTACTAGAACAAATTATTAACTGAGTTGCATATTCACCCTACTATATGTTCCCTCCTCAGTGCTAAGCTGAGGTTATTCTTGAAGATGAGAAAGGGCCTAGGGCCTAGGGCCTAGGGGCCAAACGGGGCCTAGGGCCTGAGGTTATTCTAATCATAGCGAGACTCTCTTATTCGTTCTCCTAAACTTTTATTTTATAAGAAAAGTATATCTTCTTACAATTATGTTAGGATGTCTTCTCTTCCGACCCCGTGTTTCTTTTATATTCCTTGAATTTTCAATTTTGTCCTTGCAAAAAAATTCGGTTTCTAGAAATCGAATTATTTTTTGCCTTAAAAAAAAAATTCGGTCTCTAGAAATCGAAATTTACTCTGAATTTTCTGCGAACCGAATTTTTATGCAAGGTCAAAATTGAAATATTGAGGGTATGAAAGAATCACGGGTCGGAAGAGAAAACATCTTATGTTAGTCATGTGACCACATCAAATGTTGTAATATCATGTCTCTTTAAATATTAGTGTCCATCCTTCTTGGATCCTCGGAAACAAAATATTATTCATATGTCTATAACTATAAGTCTTAGCTCAACTGACAAAAATGACAAAATTATTAAGCTGAATGTCATGATTGGGATTCAAACCTCGATTCCCTCACTTGTGTGTGAGAATGTATAATTGCTTTGTTATTTCGTCTATCTATAAAAAAAAAACTATTATTCATACTTTTAAAAAAAACAAATAGTTTAGTTAAAATCTATCTATGAAGCACGGACTCCGACACGAACACTGCGACACGACACGGACACCGCAACATCACTAATGTAAAAAATATTGGACACTAACACCGTTACATATTTATAAAATATATAAATTGGGAATCAAAATGTATACATGTAAATCTAATTTGAGCAAGTTAAAAAAGTTTAAAAACAAGATATGATAGTATTTTACCTTTATTTATTCATCTACTATCGAAAAAACTAAAAATATTGTAATCAAAATGTAATGTTTTATACGTTGTTCCGACGAGCATAAGCAAAAAAAAAATAAAAAATTGGGACATTTGTTCGACACGGGTCGTACAGGTGTCGGACACTGATCAAAGGAGTGTCAAAGTAAAGGAAAAAATTGGTTTTTTCCGACACCGCTATGACCTATCCGACACGTGTCGTACGAGTGTTATATGAGTGTCGAACAATGACGCGTGTCTGATACCGCGACACGCCTAATCATGGAGATGTTGGTGGTTCATAAAAACCTATATACATAAATTCTGCAAAGTGAAAGAAAATAACGCAATACATCAATGGAGTTGTATCTAACAAAAGTGTTTCCGTCAATGATGACAAATTATAGTTCGAATATCAACTGAATTAAGTATCTACATTTAGTGACTAGCGACATATATTGAATAAATTTTTATTTTTTTCGTCTTAGATGAAGTGGTAAATCCACTAAAATTAAACTCATATAATTGTGAGATCCCGAGTTCGAACATGGTACAATTTCGGTATTTTTTGTCAGTTGAGCTAGGACTTATGAAACAAATAAAATTATCTTTGATAAAGAGAACTTAAAGAGAAAATAAAATAAAGGAAAAGAATGCAGCACCTTAATAAATGAAAATGAGTGTTTAGTAAGAGATGTTATCTGATTTATGGTAAATTTTAATACGAAACACCTCTTTTAAGTGCTTCATGGTGGATCAGTCATGAATAATAATTGAAAATCATAAATCGTTAATCTTGAAGATCTTAATAACATATAAAATGATTTTCAATTTTTTAATTTTTTTTTTGTGGATGATCTATATGATATAAACTTTCAATCCAACGATGAATTTTGTAAAATTTGTATTCGTTATAATAATATTGATCACTTGTCCATGGTAGACCATTTATAAATATGGTCCATGGTAACATTAGCCTTATTTATATTTTATTCATAAAAGTTGCACGATTTAAGTTCAAATCTAAAAACTACTACTAAAGAAAAGTTAAAATCTAAAAAATCTCTTATTATTATGCAATAATTGAGTAATCTTATTCTCTCTTCTTTTTTTTTTTCTTTTTTTTTTTTTTTGGTATTTGAGTAATCTTATTCTCTAATCCGAAACTTAAAATAGGAAAAAGTAAAGAAAATTTCTATTTTTTTAAAAGCAACCCCACGTTAGACATCTTATTCCATGAAAAATTAATGTGTTTGGTTCATTCGCCTGCGGTTATTAGTGGCTTCTATTGTCTTTTAGAATTAAATATGAGTCTGTAATTGTATGTCTCATTGTTTTACGTTCATTTTCTTAGGGTAAAGTCTTGTTCCCTTTGTAATTATTTTATTTTTTAATTTTTTTTAATAATAATATGAGATATAGGTGGGGGACGGAAAATGATAAATGTGCCAACATAATTGAAATATCTATTCCTACCTTGATACTTAGATACTCTTAATTTATTAAAAAAAATAAATTGCAAACATTAGGCCCCAATGTTTCATTCTTAAAATTGATAATTAAGTTGTGTTAAGTGCTAATCCACCTACCCACCCATGGAGAATGAGTGTAGTGCTCATACATATATATATATTAACCCAATTTATTGTGATTGTCTTCACATCATACATGAATTTAACTGAACCCCTACATCAAAATGAACTAAAAACCAATGAACCAAACCTCACCTTACCAAAACAAATAATGTAAAATAGAAAGTAATTAACCGAAATAATAATAATGATAATTTGAACAAATTATTATAAAAATAATAATAATAATAATAATTTGAACAAATTCAACGCGAAGACATCAACGTTAAAATTCATAAAAAAAAATAAAAACTAAAAATTGTTATATTCATTGTGATCTTATTTGAATTACAATTTTATTTTTTACCGTAAACCGATGTCCTCTGCGTACAATTGTAAAAACTAATCTTTCAAACTTTGTGAGATTCAAATGAATGAAAACTCTTCTTTAAAGTGTTAACACTACTGCAAGCTCAAGATAAAAATCAAACTCGTAACATTGATTAAGCTTAAAAAGATTCGTATTATTTCATCTAAGTAGTACTACTTAAGCATCTGAATTAAAATTTTAATCTATACGATTGTGCACATATATGTTACTTGATTAAAAAATTAAGAATAAATGTGGTTATGTGGTGCTTCATCATGTGTGATTTGTACGGTTTTAGGAAACAAAGAAACATAAACTGAATTGGTCTACACATGTGGTGTACACTGAAGTCATTTGCCCCACCCCAAAAATGTGGTTTCTTACATTACCTATCTAAAGGCAAGTCATAAGAAAATGGGGAAGGGTCAACTCTATCTCTCTCTAAAGTTATAAAGATGAGAGAGAAAGGAAAAGGGTTTCATAAATAACCCAATCCAAAGTAGTAATGGTCGGAGGAATTTGACAAGATTCTAGTACAAAGATCCTAGCTTTATGCGAAAATTATAAAATTAATTAATAGGGAATATGGAATCATTTAGGTTAGGTCAAGTCAGAGGACAAAATTATATTACTAGCTAATTAAACAAAAACAGTTGTTACCAAATGATCCAATCTCAATTTTCTGATTAATGGGTGGATCTGATCCCTAATCTTAATGGAATCTAAAGATCAGCTAGCTGAATAAAATTATATGATGAGGTTAATATTTTTTTTGTTAGCAATTGTTGTGGTAAAACTAGTATTTGTACAATTAGAGTAATAATTGTAATATAGTAATACAAGTCATAAAAAATATAGGAAAATGCTAAATAATATCCCCGACACTGATTAAACATGTTAAAATAAAAATTTTGTCTCGAAATGCGTGCATTCAATACATCAAATAAAAACTTATCTTTTTAATATAAATTTTATTTTTTATTTCCTTTTTAGGTATGATTAACAAGTGTTCCATGAGTACTGTTTAGCATGACCCAAAAATATATAGAAATTAAATTAATAGAGAACATTAGGTCTTAAGAGGGAGCAAAGGTCACTTCATATATTATTAATCATTAAAAATGAAGCAATAGTTGGCAATTATAGTGGCACCCTACTAATTAATGTCCACACTATTAATTAAACCCCACTTCAATGGATATAGTACTATGAATGAAATTGTGATGAGTGCATCAGAGAAGGGTATAACATTTAGCCTTTCTCACCAATTTTCCCACAGAAAGTACCCCCAATGTTACTGGTCTGTCCTCTAGTAGAGTTTGTATCCCATGTTATTATTTTTTCAAACATTGTGGAGTCATAAAATTAAGAATCTTGCTAAGAGCTTAAATGGATGTTGCTAACATGTGTTTTTAGAGCACATGCATATTAAAGAACTTAAAAATAAAAAAAAAATTAACATATAGTAATAATATTTTTATATTTATATATGTAGTTTATTAATCTGTGTATGAAGGTTTTGTTTTATCCATCACTATGCTGGTTAATGTTATTAGTCTTTAGAGACTTTTTTTTTTTTTGACAAATTAGTCTTTAGAGACTTATAGACCTTAGTTTTTTTCTTTTTTTTCTTTTTGATAAAAAAATATTTCATAAAACTTTTTTTTTAACTGCTACATAAAATAAAACTAACTCATTTGACACATTCATCTGAGTTCAAACTCAAAATCGTGTAGTATGTGTATGTGTGTGTAAGTTTTGAGTGTGTAAGTTTTGAGTTATGTTTGTTAATTTGTTGATTAAAAATAAAAAAGGCTCGAAAGATTCTTGAAAGTATGGCTAAAATTAGGAGCAACAAGATTGGTTTTTTCACAATCAAAGTTGATCTTGATAAAGCATAGGATTATATCATCTTAATAGAATTATGTTCCCCGATATTTCATTATTATACAGTAATGAGTATTTGAGTTGGCCTAATTATTCTCTTAGAAATAAGTATTGGGTCTAACTCATCCTTACAAAACCGGCTTGTAAGGTGAGGATTGCCTCTAGTATATAAACACTTAGTCAGGCCATCTCTCAACCGATGTGGAACTCTTAACACACCCCCTCACGCCCAGCACTATCGGGCTTGGTGCGTGGATATAAACGGTAGGTGGCCCGATAGCGGAAATCTGATAACAGGTGGCCCAATGGATCGTGAAGAGGCTCTGATAACATCTTAGAAATAAGTATTGGATCTAACTCATCCTTACAAAACCGGCTTGTAAGGTGAGGATTGTCTCTAGTATATAAACACTTAGTCAGGTCATCTCTCAACCGATGTGAGACTCTTAACATATTCTATAACTAAATATTGAAGTTACCAATAATTTATACAATTGATATATTCAATATTTTATTTTCTAATAAATCATTTATTCATAATGTTTTGAAAGAGGTTGGTCTTCCTTCGATGATGTTGGATTTTATCATGAGTTTCAAACGTCTTAATATCAATGTTGTCAGAACCGGACCGGTCATCGAACCGGCAAGCTCACCGGTTCAAGGTTCAATTGGTCGGACCAGGTTCAATCGGGGTCGGACTGTTTTTAATTAAATATATATTTTAATTAATATATAAATAAATATATATGAATAATTGCTCAATATTTCATAATTTCACAAATTAAAAAGATAAAATATCACAAGTCAAAATAAAATAAAATTTATAATTCAAACCAAATGAAAAATAGATGAAAAACAAAAACATTTCCTATTCATACGACGTCGTTGTTTTGTTTCAGATTTTTTTTTAAAAAAATTAAAATTAAAACGACGTCGTTTTGCCTTTTTTTAAAAAATAAAATAAAAAATCTACAAAATCGCTTGAACCGCCCGGCCGGTTCAACCCGGTTCGACCCCGGTTCACGCATTTTTTTGCCGGTCGGTTTCCTATCTGTTTTTTGCTCAAAACCGAACCGTTTTCATGACCGGTTCACGGTCCGACCGGCCGGTCCGGTCCGGTTTTGATAACCTTGCGTCTTATTGAATGGTAGTAGATTCAATTTTTTCGATTCCAAATGTGGTACTCCCTCCGTCCCAAAATAAATGATCTAATTTTGACTTAATGTACTATTCATATGATCTTCTTTGACCTTATTTTTCTACTACTATATACATGCAAATATTAGTATATGAGATGTTTGATTTGTCTCGATAAGTATTTTCAAAATACACAACTTTTATAATTTTTAATAATGCATAAGTAAATATATTGACGATTAAAGTTTTTTTTTTGAACTTATTTAACGATTAAAGATGTGCATTGACAAACATAACTGTGGTCAAATAGATAATTTATTTTGAAACAGAGGAAGTATTTGGTAAGTGAATTTGATGTCGCCTTATTTGTTTGTTGTTTTGTATAGACAAACTTTATCACATTATCATAGAGGAAATGGAGAATGACACATGGCACCCTATGAGAGCGGGCTCGGTCCTCATATTTCCCATATCATGTTTTTGGATGATGTCTTGTCTTGGGGCGAGTAACTTCATACTCCGTAGTCCGTATAATCTTATTGCGGACATGAAGATTTGGATCCTCTTCGACACTTTTCTCTTATGTTCCTCCTACTATCATAATTTGGATCATGCTCTCATTAGATTAGAAAAGGGAGAGAGGGTTACACATAAAAAATTGTAGAGGATCCAAATTCTGGAAATGAATCTACCGAACAAATTTTCCTCATACTTCGGACAACGTGTAGAATTTGGATCCTCTGTTGCATCCTCTGCTTAGCAAAATAAAAATTATTTTAATAATTATATATCAAATTAATAAATTTAATATACTAAATAAATTTAAATAACAAAATTATAAGAATTTTCTTTTAGGTCATTTTATATATCAACCACTTCAATTAACTTATAAGTTATATGCCGTAAGCTATCGATCATCAGCTATAGCATAGCAGCAAGATATCTGCCATTTTTACCATACATAACCTTTATTTTTTAAAACGAATAAATCAGATGATATTTTTTAAACTGATCAGAATCAAACAGCTCTTAACACCCGTAATTATAAGCATGCTACATGCATGGTCCAAAACAAATCAAATGAAATAGCACAAACCACACGGGTACATTTGCTTTTTCGGCCAATAAAGTAAAAAAAAAAAAAACACCAACATAGTGTGACACAAGTGGTAGATACTTGAGTCACTTAACCATTTAGTCATGAGTTTGATCCCCGACAGATGCGTATGGAGAAACATTTGTTGAAAGATGTCAACCCCTTAAACGGATCTCAGTTAACCCGAGAGGATTACTTTATACAGTTGCGCGTGGAGGATACTTTTGGTTTTAAAAAAAAAACTAATCAATCTTTTTATTTACTTTTATTTTACAATTAAAATAATAATGATTCCACCAAAAACAATATAAAATAATAGTGAAGTGTCTAATCTCGAATATGAATTTTTCTCATTGATCTTGCTACTTTTATTTTTAGTCTTGACCGTATATGGATGAATATACGAGTTTATATATTTGTGTCTCGATCTATATATGTGTGCAAGTAATACATATACAAAATCATATAATTTCAACCATTGGTTCACTGGTGATTGACGCTGAACTTGATAGGGAAAACCACGGTTCGATCCTTCGCAACTGCGGTCGGGAGGAGGCTGGAACCACTTGATGTCAGAACTAACCTCCGAACCAGGTTAAATTGGTGGTGAAAATAAAAAAAAAAAATATATAATCTATGCATACAAAATTGTTCATAATAAAAAATTGAATTTAAATGACATGCACTGTCAGTGTAAATTAATTTTACACCGACAATCAATAAAAACGGATCAATCTTTCATACTCCCTCCGATCCTTAATATAAGAGGAAAACTACTTTTTAGATTCATTGAGAATCTAATGTATTTAGTCTATATAATGGACTAGATACATTAAATTCACAATGAATCCAAAAAGTAGTTTTTCTATTATATTAAGTACCGGAGGGAGTATCATATATTAAGAAAGTGGAGTTAATTTGAGTTATGTGGCAGAAAACATGATTGTGATTGGTTGACAGTTTCAAATTATTTTACACTGTCAGGGCATATCATATATATAAATAAATTAGCGATGATAATGTTTATTTTTATTAGCTCTACTCCCATGTTGAGATTTGCCTTTCGTAGTTGCTTAAGATATGATACCTATACTTTAAGGAAAAGTTTATTATATAATCAACTAACACATTTTCTTATTTTTGACAAAATTAACACATTTTCTAATAAACATTCACTTTGGTTGTTCTTTTATTTTTAACGGAACATTCACTTGGTTGATGAGCAGTAATGTGAACGATTAATATATATCGGTAAAATGCAAAGTCATGCATCGCATCTACTTTGCGAAAGTTTGTAAGATTATACCTATAATGGAAGATATATTCCATAAGATTAAAGGTGCTATGAAGTAGCTTAAGTGTTAAGAGGATACGACCAATATTATATATATTTGAACCCTTGTTCAACATAAACAACTACAAAGTGTCAACAGTACAAGTAAATAGAAATTAAACCTTCCACAAATCTTAGTTTAATTGGCAGAAGTGTCGAAATTGCTAGTGTCGGACGTCATGATCGGGGTTCGATCCCCGGTCCCCAACTTTGTGTGTGAGTTTCCAATGACTTGTTATCTCGTCTAAGTAACAAACACACCAAAAGAGTTACAAAAGTGACAAGATATTGTCTTCAATTGCTAACCAAGAGCAATCAACAATTTCTCTCAGTCTCTCTCAACTCCTCACTCGATTGATTTCACTCTAAGAATTTAAAGAAGGCTTAGATCTTTTCCATCGATGATTCCTAACTACTCAAAATATTTGCAATGTACATGTTTCTTAATACTATAATCTCTCTTAAAATGCACCCTTAGCTAAGGGACACGTTGAAATGTGTTATAACCAACCTTAACTTTGTCCTAAATTTTGATCCGGTCATTTTGAAGACCCTAACCCGTCCCAAAATTCAAACAAACCCAAATCTAATGGTCTGTTAGATCGGAGGTTTATTTAAGACAAACTTAAATTGACCCAAAATATATTGAAAATATTTTTTAATAATTTTTTGTATTAACCTGGTTCTCATGGGAATGAGACCCCGTTCATTCAGAGTTCGGCCGCGAGATAAATAAAGTCTGATAAAGAATTGTTCTCACCAGAAATCAAACTCGAATTTTTCCGAACGATATTCATCCTAGGGGAGTACATAACCACTTGAGACAAATTACTTGGTTAACTCATTTATGACTTTGTTACTACTAAAAACTTATTATTTTACTCATTTTTTTTAGATTTAATAACTAAATTTTAGCTCTAATTTCAGCCCTTGAGATTTCTTTAAGAATCTCCTTTTGTGGTTCCTAAGATTCCACTCTTTTTAGGTCACCAAATTTGTTGGAAAGGCATAGTATAAGTATTTATACCAGATGGAGCAGCTGGTGCATGCGCCTCGCGACCACTTGTGCATGTTATAAGCATCTCGCTCAAGACCAAATCGCCTTGCACACGGTTTACCAACTTCTAGACCACGGAGAAAAAAAATGTTCTTTAATTTCTTGGGCGCCCTGCGCCCTCATACTGAGGATTTCAGGGCGCCCTTATACTGAGGATTTCGCAGAATCAAATCAGATTTCTGACTTTCAAGGCATATACAACACATATATAAATCCTTTTTGACATTGCATAATGGTGGCGTAATGGCAAATTGACAATAGTGTTGCAAACTTGACTAGTGTACGTTCTTCTTTAATTTATTGTTGTTCAAACGATAAAGAGAGGAAAAAATATACATGATTAATTGGGATCACTAATGTTAAATAAAATCCGTTACATAATTTGTTGGGCATGCTTTTTGGGATAGAAAATTAATGGTAAGAAATATCTACTGATCAAAGAATGTATGAGGATCAATTACTAGCATGAAATTAAAACTAATGGTTGAGATTAAATATGTGGGTTATGGTAACTTGTGGCCGAAATGCATGGGTGAAAAAAGTCTATGTAAATATAAGTCTATGTGAATTTAGCTCGGTTAATTAGTAGGGATATTGTATTATATATAGGGATGTGTTTAAAATTCCGGACACCTAATTATCCATCTTAAGAGTGAAATTTCTAGTCACATTTTATAAAAATAATAATTTTATATTGAAATTAATAAATTTTAAGAAAAGTTGAATATATAGTTTTCAACATAAATTTTCTACATTTAATTCTATATAAACATTTTTTTTAACCGGTTGAATTGGTTCAGCTAAGAGTTAAGGAGTTGAAGAGTCCAGGGTTCAAGTCGTACAAAGAAGAAAAAACTAACATAACAATTACATACAAATGATTTGCCATAAAAAAATTAATTTATAAATCATAAGCGACTCACATGAAGTGATGCACTTGTCCATATTTTTATATTTGACTCTTCACCTTTAAGATCTCCTAAGTAATGTTGTTAAAATCACGAGTTAAAACTTAAAATCTATATATTTCACGTTTCTAGGTTCGTATTTAGAGTTAAATCGCAGGTAGAAACCTTTTTGGGTAAACTCATAGCTTGGAACGATTTTAAACGATTTACATCACTCTAAAATTGTTGGAATCGTGTATAATCGTTGGTTTTTACTCTTTGACATTATTTTACATTTTTTTGTTATTTACAAAATTTAAAAAACTCATTTTATTTTTGGATGTCCCTTTGATGATTTGGTGGATAATTTAAAAAACTCATTTTATGGTGATTTAGTATATTTTTGCTTTAAAATTATGTTGAAAATTTCAATTATTTACGCGTTTATAATATTTTATAAGTTTTTTTTTAACACGATAATATTTTAGAAGTAAATATATGTTGTGTATATAGATTTAATATTATTTTAATAAGAGGTAAAATTGACGATTTTAGTTTCGATTTGCCTAAGAAAAATGAGTCAAAGTCAAAACTCGACTTTTACGACCTGGATCCTAAGTCATCATGGGTGTACTTTATTCTGCCACTGTACTTTATTCGACCAATTTTACAATCTCAAGTCAAAGACTAGTGATTTTTTAAAAACATAAATGAGATAGAAACACACTCAACACAATGTATTTATTGTTCAATACTACTTTTTTTCATCTTCCTCTTTATCCTTGAAACTTCTTGAACCGCTTTCCATGCTAGATAACCTTTTATTTTTCAGACAGACTTCTGATTGCCTTTAAAGCTACATGATTTCTTGACAGGTTCATCTTGTTGAAGCTCCATCTCATGACTTCTGAGTGAGCTTATCAAATTTTTCAAGGTGACATCATTTAGATCTTTTGACTCTTGAATAGCAGTCACCTTTGGTCTTCATTTGACAGGGAGACTTCTTAGAATGATCAGGTATAGTGTAGCTTTTCTTCGGAACTTGAAGGACATACACAAGAGTTTGAAACCTAGCATACATAGTTTTAATATCCTCATCTTTCTTCATTTTGAACATCTCCTATTGATGTACTAGAAGATTAACTTTAGCCTCTCTTAGTTGCTAATTTCCATCATACGATGAACGGAGAGAGTCTCAAACATATTTGGCAGTAGATTTGTTCATAATCTTCAGCAGCTTAGAATGTGTCAAGGCATTCACAATAATACTCTTGACTTTGTGATGCTTTCTATAGAGCTTCTTCTGTTCAGTAGTGCGAAGTTTTCTGTCTTTGGTAGCAATAACACCATCCTCATCCATATTTTCCAAATTAACGCCTTCCTCAACCAAGTCCCATATATCATCATCTATACATATGATATGACTATACATCTTAGATTTCCAAGTAAGGAAGAGTCCAGCACCATCATTGAAGAATTGAGCTTTATTAGAGTTTTTATCAGGGTTGGATGTGGAGGTATTGTCAATACTTGTAGACTCAACGGAAGGATCATCAACAATAGAAGACATGTTTTTCTCAGGATCTTTCCTGTTACACTATTAAGTGATGGAGCAACAGATCCTGCTCTGATGCCAATTGAAGGTGAGAAAAACACAAGAAGAGGGTTGAATTGTGTTTTGGCTTTTCTAAAAGTCTTTGTGAGTTATACGAAAAAAGTTAACTGCAGGGGAATAATAACACACAAAGAGAAAGAACAGAGAAAAGACTACACAAAATTTTTATATTGGTTTCTCTCACAAACAAGAGTAGTCCGGTCCCCCTGCACTTCCAAGAGAGTTTACTATAATTACAATTGATTACAATTATCCAAACACCATGTTTAGGACTTCCTTGCTCAAGTACCTCGTACCAGAGACTTCAACTAACTTAAATAAATTTAAGAAAGTTTACAAAGATTGAACACTTGATATACTATAAGAGGTGTTCACAAAATACAACACAGTTTTAAGACTCTCTAACACTTACATTCTAAGATACAAAGTTGTAAGAATTCCTAAGTGTTTACACAACTTTTGAATTTGACAGAGTATAATCGCTTTTCAGAGGCTGGTGGGTCTTTTTGATAATCCTCAACTGATGCCTCATATATAGGAAGATAGAAATAAATTCGTCGAAGATGACCGTTGAGAAGCTTGATAGAACTCGCAATTTGCTTTATGCATAGTCGTTGCAATATGGGTAATAACCACTCCAAGCTTTAATAAGGAGAACTAATGTCTTTACATTCTTGGTAAAAGGACAACTACTATGACAGTGACGTTGTACTTTATGTCTTCCTGTTGTCAACTCTAATGTGAACCTCTAAGACTCCAAAGTCTGATCTTCCAAAGACAGACTTTATCGGAGTCTATTGTTCAAAGCCTCTGAAGCTTTTCATCTTCTGAAGCTTAGCAGCCTCTGAACGTCATCAAAGTCTGCTACTCAGAGTTGGCTTTCAACCTCTCTTTTTCACGTTTAAATGGATGTAAACTATATCTTTCAATCCTGCACACTTGATCAAATATTAGTAACACCAATTGTTCTTTATACTTGTTATCATCAAAACCATTAAAGAGAGATTTAACAAAACCAAAATTGTTCTAACAAATAGCACTTTTTAGAAAAGCGCTACTCATACACTTATTATATGATATCTTTTATAATAGTGATTGTTCTTTAAACATTATTATAGGGTATAAACAAATAAAAAATTATGACGAGGACCCTTAATAACGCTTCTAGCGTGGGCACTATAATAAGTTACCCCCTAGATAACGCTTCTGCATAAGAGCTATTATAGGGCACTCTCGCAACAACAAAAAAACGCAATGAAATTTTCATTTCCCAATGAAAGGAAAACACTTTGCGCCACTCACTCTTTGTTCAACCGTTCACTCATCCTCACTCTCTAAAACAAACTTTGATAGTTAGATTATAATTAATTAAATAATTTAGATGTTCAAGTTTACATTTTTAGTTTGAGTTTTATTTAGTTGTTTGGTTGGGCTTCTAACTCTTTTAGACCTTTTAGGTATGACCCATTAGCCATTATATATATGCCATCCAAAAACATTGAGCCCAGAAATCGGCGTGCCCTAAAAATTGTTTTTTCTCCATCGTTCACCATCGGCGGAACCCTAAAAATCTTTTTCTTTCCATCATTCTCCATATCTCGTTGAACCCTAAAATTGAAATTGAACCCATCAATCGTTGAATCCTAAAATCCAAATTGAAAGTTGATTGAACTAAAAAATTGACCGGGCCAAGTTTTGGCGAACCTTTGTCACCATCACTGAAGGCTATAAGAGGTCAAAAAATTCCCTTTGATTTTCCCAAAAAATTGATTGTTGTAAACTATACTCCTTTGTATCCATTTATTTTTCCCTTTTCTTCATTTACTTTATAAACACTTACATATCTTTTTGGTTTTTCGATTTTCTCACACAGATCTAGAAGCTTCCGCCACACAAGGAGGTCGCTCGCGCCCTCGTGGACAAGATCAAGTAAGTTTACATGCTCAATCTATGTAATATTAATTTTGTGGTGGGTGATGCATTTATGGATGTGGATTTTTTTATTATAAATTTTAAATCACGAATGATATATCATATATGTAGCGTGCTGAAATTTGAAAAACACTTGCATTGCTCAACATTGAATTTTGTTGTGTGCCAAATATTACGGCGTACTATCCTGATTTTGCAATAATTACATTGTGTAGCTTGAACAAAATCCGTTGTCTTGAAGTTAAAATTTGGATCTATTGTCTTGACTTTGAAACTTTAATTTATTTTTTAACTCACTTTTATAAAGATATAGACAAACACCAATATGTTTACATTCAATTTAGTAGCAACACGTCAAACTCATATCGTTGAACCAAACAAACATATAGTTAGTAACACGCCAACTCATATTTTACTATTATAATATTCATTATACGACGACAAAAATTATTTGAATGAATACATTTTTTAAAATTGATTTTGGTTAAAAGTGAATTGGCTTTAAAATGATATATGTTTAAATAAATTAATATAAAAGCTATTTGAACAATACAAATTTTGATGTTAAAAATCAATTGTTGGAGAAACATTCTAACTTTTATTTTTTGGTACAAACTTTTAATTATAAAGAGTAAAATAAACTTGTAGATATAATCAATTTTGGAGGTGTTTTCTTATTAAAAAAATTTAGAGGTAAAATTTATTATAATTGACCATATCTACAAGTTTATTTTAATCCTTAATCCTTAATCTTTGTCTCTAGCCTTTGTGTGGTGGCAAACCTTAATCCTTTGTCTCTACATGATTCTGCTCTCTCAATTTTTCAATGAATAAAACACTCTCTATTTATAGAAAAATATATGCCTAAAAAATTAGTAACAAATCTGTTTTTTAAAATAAAATAAATCCAAGTCAGAATGTCCTTCAAGAATAGATTTTTTTCCCAAAAAATCTCCAAAACAACAAAGATGCAAAAAGATTCAACAAAGATTTTTCTGACTTCTTGTAACTGAGATTTCAAGGCATATTCAATACTATGTACTCAAAAAAATAAAATCAAACATGCATTTTTGAATTTGAATTTCATTGTTCGTGTGCATGCATAGTCAGGGACGGATCCAGACGTTTAATATCAGTGTGGCTAAACATAAAAGAAATTTTGCAAACTGGGTTACTTGTTTGTCCTGATTCCTAAAACAATTTTTGTCTCTTATTAGAAGACTTTATGAAATTAACAAGCATATTGATCTTACCGAAAAAACCACTAACATCTTTGTAATTCTTAGCACAAGCAATAGGTGTCAATTGAAGTTGATGGGCAAAACCATGCACATAATAAGATGGATTCTCATTTTGGATTAAAGTTCTAAAACCACCAAACTTACCTCGCATATTGCTAGCTCCGTCATACACTTGCCCCCTAATACTAGAAAAACTCAAGCCACTAATAAACAACAACTTCTCAAATGTCTCCTTAATAAGTGACTTAACACTTGTTTCTTTAACACTTACAATGCCAATAAGCTAATTCAGTGAGGTCAGTGAGGTCTAGTGCAACTCATATCAATTCCTTAGAATTGTTCTATTCTCTATTCTTAACAAATTGGGGCTCTTTAGTTGTGATTTTAAATTGAGTAAAGTCAATTTATTTTCCCGTTATTATTGTGATGCCTATGTTCTTTTATTGTTGAACTCATGCTAAGGAAACATTACAACACTTGCATAATATAGCAGGACACTATCCAAACAAATAACCATATCATCAAACACCAAGGCAGACTATCAAAGCTAGAGGAACAAATTCAAGGTATATTAATAATACAAAGTAATGCAATCATACAATAACCTACTGAACATAACAGATCAAAATCACAACTAAATAACTATTGTTCTTCACACCAATTGATTATAAAGGTACCCATTTATGAGAAATTGAGAAAATTGAAATTTTAACAAATTGAGGTTTTGGGATTCAGCTGAAAAAGGAGAAAAGAATAGGAGAAAATTGGAATACTCACCTTTACCTTAGATTTTCAAACACACCTAGAAGCTTACAATTGAGGATTTGAGGTAGAAACTTCTGATCTTGCTTATTTGAGAATTTGAAGAGGAAGAGAGAAAGAATATGTGATTGTTTGAGGTTAACAACTCTGTACTTTTTTATTTCTTTTCAGTATATAAAAAAAAATTGGAAAAATCTGGTGTGGCTAAAGCCACACTCAGCCCCTACATGTGTCCGTCCCTGTGCATAGTTATTATTGTTTATAATATGTAAATAAAATTCTCATTGTAAAAATGAGATGTTTTCTATAACACAACTTTAAACATCATATAACTCTTGTTTTTGTGGTTATGATGTTATAGATACGAAGTTTTGACTGCCGTTTAGTAGTGATTTCTCTATGTCAATGAATATGTGGAGCGTAGAAGGTAAATTCTCATCTTCTAATCAAATTTTCTCCATATGCAAGAATCATGAATTACACATTGATCACTTCCTTATGAGTTCAAGTCTCTTAACACTTGAATCAATTCAATGTTGTGTAAACACCTTATAATATATCTATATTTGTTTTATATTTATTTAAGAAAAATGTTACTCCCACCATTCTTTGTTATAGAAACCTCTAACAAAAGTCACATTAGTAAAAAAGTTATTGAGTAATAAATTTTTCTGAAGGGTTAGGATTCTCTCAATTTTCTACTATATTCATTTACTTGATTACTATTTTTTTTTTATATTTTGAGCTGTATAAAAGACATTTGTCATACATTTGTATTTATATTTCCAAAACTATAGACTATGTTAGGATTAATGGAATGAGATGGAACAAAATGGAATGGAAAAGGCTGAAATAGAATAATGTTCTGTTGTTTGGATTTGTAAAATAATAGTGGAATGAAATTCATCTCATACCACTATTTACTTTCAACTTTGTTCCTCTCCAATTTGAGAGGTAAGTAGGACGAAAAAGCTAACAGTAAAAATTCTCGATCAGTTTTCGTGAAAATGCTCCGACACTGTAGCAATTCCCTTTGCACTATTGCAATCCCTAAATCTCGTGTTTTCTAATCGGAGCACCGGCTTCTTTCGCCGTTGCCGTCGAGCGATGGTGTTGCCTCTCGTTTCATCCTTCTTCGTCAGGTTAAACTGCTTCATGTCTCTCACGTTTCCTCCAACACAAGACGAATTCGTCGCCGTAATTTTGTTTTTGTGTTGCTGTGTTGTTTTTTACCTGCGTGATCGTTCGTCGCCGTAACTTAACATGCATACTCTCTTCAAAGGTTTGTGTTCTTAAATTATAAATTTTGTAAGCCTTTGATGTTGTAGAGTATCCTAAGAATATTCCTTTGTCTGCTTTTGAGTCAAACTTACCCAAGTTGTCTTTGATATTCAAGATATAACAATAACAACCAAAGATATGAAAATAAGAGATATTTGGTTTTCTATCTTTCCAAAGTTCATAAGGGGTTTTGTTTAAAAACTTTCTTATGGTGACTCTATTTAAAATATAGCAAGCAGTATTTATTGCTTCAGCCCAAAAATATTTTTCAACATTTGATTCATTAATCATTGTTCTTGTCATCTCTTGTAAGGTTCTATTTTTCCTTTCAACAACCCCATTTTGTTGTGGAGTTCTTGGACAAGAAAAATTATGAGAAATACCATTATTATCAAAGAATGATTCAAAAAGAGAATTTTCAAATTCTCCTCCATGATCACTTCTTATAGAGATGATACTAGTACCTTTCTCATTTTGAACCCTTAGACAAAAAGTTTTGAAAGCTTCAAAAGAGTCATCTTTATGTTTTAGAAAAAGTACCCAAGTGAACCTTGAAAAATTATCAACAATGACAAAACCATAATTCTTACCACCAAAACTTGTAGTTTTGACAGGGCCAAATAAATCTATATGAAGCAATTCAAGAGGTCTTTTGGTTGAAACAAATTCTTTTGGTTTAAAACTACTTTTGACTTGTGCATGATTCACGTACTTTATCTATGTCAAAACTTATCTAAGGTAATCTTCTTACTAGATCAAGCTTAGAAAGTTTTGAGATTGTTTTCATGCTTACATGTCCAGCCCTTTTGTGCCAAATCCATTTATCTTTTTCAAGAGAAACAAAACAAGATTCGGCTGGAATTTATCTAAGTATAAAACATAAACATTCTTTCTTCTTGATCCATTAAAAACAATTTTACCAGATTGCTTAATTTCACAAGTGTGAGGTTTAAAGATAACTTCATAACCATTGTCACATAGTTGACTAATGCTTATTAGGTTATGTTCAAGTCCTTCCACATAATGAACATTTTCAATCTTAGTTGAATCAATCTTACCTATAATACCTTTACCTTTGATGCTAGCTTGTTCATTGTTACCAAAGGTTACTGATCCTCCATCTTTCTCTTCAAATGAGAGAAAGCTTTGTCTGTCTCCGGTCATATGCCTTGAGCAACAACTGTCCAAGTACCATGGCTTTTTCTTCTTTGCTAGATGACATTCCTACATTTGAATTTAATAAGTTCTTAGGTACCCATATGGAGGTGGGTCCTTGTAGGTTAGCATTTCCAATCTTATAAGATGTCTTCTTATATTGATAAGATGATCTCTTATAAGGTGGTTTAGAAGAATATTGTTTAGGCAGATTCTTCTGAGAACGTTCTGCTTTTCAGTGAGAGTGTTGCCTTTTCTTTTTATAGCAAAATGATTCAGCATGGCCATTTTTAGTTTAAGAACCTTTTTGTTTTGATCAGGGATAAAGAAATTTTTAAAAGGCTTTTGTTTTTGATGAGTTTTAAAACCTAATCCAGATTTGTCAAAAACACTAACTTGAGATCCCATGATTTTTCCAAAAGTTTCAGTAGATTTTACAAAACATTTTATATCATTTTCTAAGACAGAAACATTTTCTTTTAAAGCAATATTTTCTTTGTGAGTCTCAGATTTTTCAAAAATTTCTTGTTTAGATAAATCCCTTTTTTTCATATTTGAAATAACCTCTTTTAAAATGATATTTTCAGCTTTATATTCATCTCTTTCTTGAGTTATTTTAGTGAAATCATCTCTAAGCTTACCATTTTGTTGAGTTATAAATTGAGAGTCATATAATAGGTTATCAAATAAATGTTCAGTTTTAAGGCAAGAAGCACAAGGTTCGAGTGATACCTCTTGAGTGTCTGAGTGTGTCATGAGGCACATCTTTGCTTCTTGTTGTTCTTCTTCTTCAAATGCTTCATCTATTTCATCCCAGGTAGCCATCATCGATTTATTTTTGACTGGAGGTTTTTGCCTTGTCTTTGGACAATCATTTTTGTAATGTCCAAATTGATTACATCCATAACATTGAACCTTGCTCAAATCACTTTCATTTCTGGTGTTATTTCTTTGAAATGAGTTTCTTATCTGGTTTCTTTTCATCATCAATCTTTGAATTCTTCTTGAAATGAGTGCAAATTCTTCTTCATCATCGTCTTGAAGTAAACTATTATTATCTGTAGTCAGATTGTTCTGAGAGTGTTCCATTACTTGTGACTCTAGAGCAATCATCCTTTTCTGTGTAGGTTTATCTTCTTGAATGATTGATTCATGAGCTTTCAGAGATCCAATCAAGTCTTCTAATTTGAGTTGAGAGAGATCCTTTGCTTCAGTGATAGCTATTACTATATGCCTCCAATCTTTTGGTAAACTTCTTAGAATCTTTCTTACTCTTTCATGTGCAGTGTAGGTTTTTCCAACAGAGTTGAGTTCATTGATAATGATTGTGAATCTTCCATACATTTGATCTATGGTTTCATCTTCTTTCATTTCAAACAACTCAAATTTTCTCACACCTATATCAATCCTTGTTTCTTTTACACAACTTGATCCTTCATGATGATTTTGAAGAGTTTCCCACATTTCTTTAGCAGTTTTGCATTCCATGATTCTATCATGTTCTTCCCTGTTCAAAGCAGATTTTATAAATAATTTTGCTCTAGTATTTAAAAGTACCCGATCAGATTCTTGTGTGGTCCATTGATCTGAAGTTCTTGGAGTTGTTGAATCTTTAGCTGGTGGTGGAACATATTCTCCAACTTCAATTACATGCCACATGTTGTTGTCTTGTGATCTAAGGAACAACTCCATTTTATCCTTCCAGTAGTAGTAATCCTGTCCTTCAAATAAGGGTGGTCTTGTTGAGGATCCTCCTTCATTTATATACTTTGCCATTACTTCCTTCCTGAATCTTTTCCTCTAGCACTTGTTAAATGCTCAACCTTAGAGGCAGAGCTCTGATGCCAATTGAAGTAGCAAAGTTTTTTCACAAGAAATGGGGGATTGAATTGTGAACCTATTAAAATTTACCTTTTAAAAATATAACTCAATAGAAAGCGTTAGAATGATCTCAGAACGATCTGGTTAGCAGTAAAACAAATTCAAAGTGAATTGTGTGCTTAGTGTTTGCAGAAAATAAAAGATAAGGGAAGAGAGAATCAACACACACCAATTATACTGGTTCACCCACTAATAGTATGGGTTACGTCCAGTCCCTCACGCTCCGTGAGTGTCCACTATAATATTGAGATACTAGTAATCTCAAATTACAAACCTCCTTGATCTAAACCAAGATCAATAACCTTAAGCCCTACAAGCTTAATATCTACCTCAGTCCTACAAACTAAGGTGTCACTCAATCAATAGTTACATATTGACTTGAGCCAATCTTTTACAATGAATTGTTCGGATCACAAGCTTTCAAATGAAGAGAAAATTAAGTTGAGAAGCTAATAGAAGAATACACTCAGTTCACTCAATGATATACTGATCCAAGTATGTGATGTTAGAGAGCTGGAGTGAGAGTGGAAGAGTTTTATGACTTGGTCGAAAAAGACAAGTGTAGATGTTGAAATTTGTAGTTGAAACTCTTGAATCTTCAAAGCACCCAAGTGTGCTATTTATAGATGTTTTTTGTCCTTTGTTCCGTAGTCTCCAAGCAGGTTGGAGTGTTGCCAAAGACTAGCCGTTAGTCCTTTAAAAGACCAGATCAAATATTATTCAAATAATATTTGATGAGAGAGAAGATGCTTCTTGAGAACATTCTTAGAATGATGATGTCATGAGGAGCGTGAGGTTGAGCATCTTTGAGCTGTATGAACTTGTTCTCCAAGAACAAGCACTGTTGAAGCCTTGGAAGATCAATTACAACAGCTGGATACAGCTGGAGAGAATCTTTCGATCAAGAGCAGAAAGTCTGCTTGATTCTGGAACGTTTTTAGATCGTTCTCCCAGAGTATTTTCTGATTCTTGGCCTAGATCAAATAGAGAGATGTGCATTACTTGTTTTGATTTCGTGGGCCTCAAGATATTCATGATGATCATATGATGATAGCTGGTCTTTTTATTCTTTTACTATTCATGTGTACTTGTAAAAGTACAAGTAGCTTTCCATTGTAGATCAAGATCATAATGAAATATATTTTATGAAGTCCTTTGAGTAGTACCATTTCAAACTTGTTGTCTCCTTTTCATTGGTCCATAAATGTCTTCAAATAATCTCTGAATAGAGCATGTGAGCTTGAGAAATAAATTGTCAAAGACATGTTCATGTTTATTCCTTAAACATGACCAAATAGGAAGCTTTCTTTTTTGCTATCTTTTAATCCTTGCTTTAAATGACTTATATCCTATAGAGATTTTCTTCAATAAAGTCCTTTGCAAAAGTGCTTATTTGTCTCTTGTTCAGATGATATCAATTAAGTGCTTATTGTTGATGTATAGCTTTGCACGTGAGAAAAAGTGCAGACTGGAGAATGTTCTCTGATCATTCTCATAAACTTGCAGTTTTCAATCAATTTAAGTGTAATGATATATAATGAATGAGCTTTTGTTCCTGTCTATATTAATCACTCAAGAGAACTTGTTAGATCACAAAAAGATCAGAATTCACTTCAAATATAATTAAGATGTTTGTTATCTTTAAAACATCAAATTAAGATTTTGCCTCAACAAAAGCTACTTGGAATTTATTTTTTCATCCTTGGATGATTTAAGTGCAGTGAGATTCATAGGTTTTTGGAACCTCTCACCGGGTTTACTTAGGACTTTTGCTTGGTCTGTTGATTTTAACCCATATACTATGCAACCAACTAATGCTCAAACATTGATTCGTATTCATGGGCTTGCCCGTGAATATTGGCGGCCTCAAATTCTGTTTAAAATTGTGGGGGCTGTAGGTTGTCCTTTGGCTCTCGATGTGGCAACTAAGAAAAGAACTTTTGATCACTTTGCAAGAATTTTGATAGATGTGGATTTGAATTCAAACTCGCGGGAAAGAATCCTTGTTGAAAGGAATGACTTTGATTTTTATGTTGATGTTGAATATGAGAATCTTCCTCCGTTCTGTCACTCTTGTCAGATTATTGGGCATTCTTTTAAGAATTGCAAGTATCAGAATCCCCAAAAAAACACTGCGAGTTTAGTGAACAAGAGAAAAGTGCAACCTGTTTCTATGCCTTCTGCATCAGAACCGGTTGCAATTGCATCTCATCAAGTTGTGGCATATGTAGATCTGCTTATTGAGGATATTACAAGAGACAAAGAGGTTAGACCTAGTGTTCTTATGGGAGATGTCCTAAATTTTGAAGAAGAGATTTTTTCTAGCATTTCGGGTCAAGCGATTTCTGCACGGTCGGTGCAGGTTGAGGAGGTTCATGCTAATGATCTAGCTAAGAAACCAAGAGTGGATCTATAGAGAATCACTCCAGACTTGCGGATTGTTGGTTCCTGGAGTGACGCAGTGACATACTTGGACTACATTAAAGATCCCCTATCTTGGTGTGGTACTTCCTCCATCGTCACTGCTTCTGATGCTGTTTTGAATCCCCATGTAGCTCATGACTTGGAGATTTCGGGAAATTGGAAAGATAATGAGGCTAGCGACATTGGGCATAAGGTGTATACTGATGAGGAGACTGCAGCTGCTATTAATTATTTGAAGAACCGATCTGCTGCTATGGAAGAACTTTTTATTGATGTGGTGTTTAAGGCTAAGAAAAAGAAATAGCATAAGGGATTTTTGGTTTGTTATACCCGTTCTACGGGAAGTAAGTAGTACGTGTCCCTTCGTTTTCTTTTGTTGCGTTTGTTTTTCTTTTCTTTGTTTTGTTTTGCAGCTTATGCTTTTATTTTCTTGTTCTTTTTGCTTGAGAAGGTTTTGGTTCATGTAACCCTTCTCTTTTTGTATTTTCTTCTTTTTATTTATCTATGTAGTGTGTCGTAGTTGGTTCTCCATCTACACCCCCTTTTGCCTAAAAAAAATAAAAAATTGAGAGGTAAGTGATAAAATGCTAAATTTTTTGTTCCTCTCCTATATCCAAACAGTGGAATGAAAGAGTTATTTCATTTTGCTTCATTCCACTCCACTATATTCCACTCGGCTCCATCTCATCATATTTTATCAATCCAAACAGAGTCGTAGAGCAATGGAAGAAATGAAAAGAATTAAAAACATGGAAGATCATGACCCTCGTCTGAAATGTATATATGACTATTACTAAACTATCCTCTATGTATAAATGCATATATTATTGATGTTTCATATTCCAAAATAAATTTATAATATCAATAACAAATAAATTTTAAAAATAAAATAATTGTTTCCAAAAATTTGCAGGGACTCTTTAAAAATTTAATTTATATACAACGTCATGTATTTAATAATATATTGACACATTATGTTTATAAATACATGACGTGTCACATTCATTAAATGATATGACAACACATCATTATATGTGTAAAATAATTTTACATAAGTGTAAAGAAATGAAACTTTTTTTTCAAGATTATACAAGTTTTTTTCCTATATAAGTAGTGATTTAACTATAAAATACGACTACTCTTTATTTAACTATTCACTATATAAAATGCTTCAAAAAAATAAAAAATAAAACTATTCACTATTAAAAAATATACCGTGACCAATGAGTTAAGGAGAATATGTTGCAGTAGGCTAAGCTGAATCTATAGACTATAGGACCATACTCTCTCTATCTCTCTCTCTCTCTCTCCACACAAAGAGAGAGAAACAAAACAAAGCATTGTAAAGTGTAAAAATGAGTATAGAGAAAGTGTAGAGAGAGATAGAAACAAAGAAGAAGACTAGAGAGAGAAAGAGAAAGAAGACTGTGATGTGAACAACAACTGCAACATTATGAAATAGCAACAGAAAAAGGTAACAACGTTGGCAAGTTGGTAACGTGGATTCAGGTCTTTTGAGAGAAACAATCAAAGAAAACGACATCACCTAAAGCAAGAAGAAGAAGAGAAAAAAATCTCACAACAACAATAATCCTTTCAAAAAGTTGTTTTTGGTTTTTCCAGCTTATTAAAAAAGTGATCTTTGATTTTCATTGTCACTCACCAACAAACCCAACACACAAAAAACCAAATCCCATAAAACCCAAAAACACAAACACACTAAAGTTATGTTTTTTCTTCTCCTGTAACTGAAAAAACAAAACTTGAAGCATCACTATGATTTTTTCTTAGTTGTTACAGAAGAAAAAACCAGTCACTAATTTATCATTACTTGCATTTAACTCTCATCATTTCTGGTTAATGTTCTCTCTCTCTCATGAGTTATTGATGGGTTAATCTATTTGTGGTTGCTTCAAAGGAGCTTCTTTTGTTTCTTCAATTGTTGTTGTTCTTGTGTGTCTTTGGTTGTGTGTGTTTTTGTTTTGTTCTTCTCTTTGTTGTTGGTGAATGGCACATCTGGAGTGTAATCTAAGGGCCCCAGGAACTTCTCAACAAGAAAAAGGTCAATGATTTTGTGGTTGAAATTTCATGTTTTATTACAAATTTTGGTTACTTACAAACTTCTAACACTAAATGGAAATGCTTGTGTTTTTTACTTTTTTTTAGCAATTTCTAATTTTGTACTTATTTTTAATGAAATTTAGTGACCCTTTTACCTTATGAACATGGAGGAAACTGAGGAAGGGTTAATAAGTGAAATTGATGATTAAAGTTGTTAACTTTCTCAGAAACAAATTAAGGGCATTTAAAAAAAAATTAATATTTTTTTTGTTCTTGTGTTTTGCAGGAGAGAAAAATGATGAGCTGTATGGAGAGTTATGGAAGTTATGTGCAGGTCCTTTGGTGGACGTTCCTAATATTAGTGCGAGAGTTTACTACTTTCCGCAGGGTCATATGGAACAAGTGTGTATCTTTTTTCTATGACCCTTTTGTTTTTTGTTTTGTTTTGTTTTGTTTTGTTGGTTACCATTTTTGTGATGTAGTTGTATTCAATTTTTGTCTAAATCAAGCAACTTTTTTTGTTGTACTTAGACATAAAACTTTTTGGTCTTTTGGTCTTTTTTCGGTTGCAGCTGCAAGCATCTACTAATCAAGAATTGAACCAAGAAATTCCTCATTTCAATCTACCGTCGAAGATGTTATGCCGTGTTGTTAATCTTCGGTTGATGGTACTGTTGTTTGATTCCTCTTGTTACATTCATGTTTTTTGTTGTGAAAATGATGGTTTGTACTTTGTGTTTATTTACCTTAGAATCTTGTTGATTTTTCTTTTTGTTTGTAGGCTGAGCAAGAAACTGATGAGGTTTATGCTTGTATTGCTTTGCTTCCAGAATCAGATGTGAGAATATATTATCAATCATTGGTGTTTAGAAACTGAATTTCTAATTCTTTGCATATCTAATTCAGTTTTGTTTTTGGATTGGCTTTTGAAAAAGATACTTATTGCAAAAGAAATATATTCCATGTTGAAAAATGGAGATGAAAGTGTTTTTAAATTAGTGTTGGTTTTTCTTGATGGTTTTGTGCAGCAGACTGAGCCTGTTGATCCTGAACTGATTCCTCCCGAGTCTCCAAAACAGAAGTTTCACTCATTTTGCAAAATACTAACGGCTTCTGATACTAGCACACATGGGGGATTTTCTGTTTTGAGGAAGCATGCTACTGAGTGCTTGCCACCATTGGTAAATTAGTTTACCGAGTTTCTTTTGACCAATGCGATCGGTTTTTCATGTGTTCTTAATTTCAAATGCTGTTTTGTTTATATGTTATAGGACATGACACAAGCAACTCCAACTCAGGAGCTTGTAGCAAAAGATCTCCATGGATTTGAGTGGAAGTTTAAGCACATATATAGAGGTAATTTGGCTCTAATATTTGAAGCCTTATTTTCTTTCGCTGATTTTAGTTGCATACACTAATTCTCCTTCTACGATGCTCAGGTCAACCAAGGAGGCACTTGCTCACAACTGGCTGGAGTACATTTGTCGCCTCCAAAAGATTGGTGGCCGGAGATGCTTTTGTTTTCCTAAGGTATTTGAGTTTTGATGCTTATGTTTTGAGCCTCTCTTTTAGATATAGTTGGAGTTCGATATAGGTAGTTGGAAGTTGGTTAAGATTGTTTATCTGAGCTTCGGTCTTGACTTGATTTTTGCAGGGGAGAGGACGGGCAACTGAGAGTTGGCGTTAGGCGTATGTCTAAACAGCATTGTCCTATGCCTTCATCTGTGATATCAAGCCAAAGCATGAATCTCGGAGTGCTTGCAACTGCTTCTCATGCTCTTATGACTCAAACCATGTTTGTTGTTTATTACAAACCAAGGTTTGTAAAATTTCTTAAAAACATCTTATTGCAAATGTAATCAGCTGCTTATAACCAAAAAGTTTGTAATAACTTAATTTTAACGTTCTCTTGAACACGTCTTTTGATCCATTCAGGACTAGTCAGTTTATTGTTGGTTTGAACAAGTATTTGGAGGCAGTCAACAATTATAGGTTTACTGTTGGTATGAGATTCAAGATGAGATTTGAAGGAGATGACTCACCCGAAAGAAGGTATTCTAATTAACATTTACGCCATGTTTGGATAAACAGCATAATTAAGCGTTTATGACATAACACTTATCATATAAGCTATTTTCATAAGCTATCCTGAAGAGCTTATTGAAATGGTTGAAAATACCTGACGGACATGTCATAAGCTATTTCTATAAGTTCTCCGAAAGAGTCTTACAAGTGTTAATGTATATAAATAAACTCAAATAAGCCAATCTAAACAAACCCTTTGCTTTAAGTTGATATTTATTACTATGTGATTATATGGTCAGATTTTCTGGTACTATTGTTGGGGTTGGGGATTTATCTGCTGGATGGTCGAATTCTCAATGGAGATCGTTGAAGGTTGAACTTTGTTCTAAATTTCCTATCTTTATTTCTTTTTCTGTTAATAGTATTCTCTCAATCTCATCATTTTAATGTTTTTGCCACTTAGGTTCAATGGGATGAAGCGGCAACAACTCCAAGACCAGAGAGAGTTTCTCCATGGGAGATAGAACCTTTCACAGCTTCTCCTTCTTTGAATGTCACTCAACCATCAGCCAAGAGCAAAAGATCTCGGCCCGCCGATGTTTCATCTAGTGGTACGAACATGTTGTCATACCAATGTTGTTAGTATATTAGTTATGTTGGTATTTTTTCGTTCACCAGTGTATGAACCCTGATCCTTTAACTCCTTTTCAGGTTTTTGGTATCCTGGGGCTGGATCGTCCCAGGCTCATGAGCATACCCAATTGGTCGGTGCTTCCGAAGTCCAAGCCAAAGAGAATCATATCGTAACTTCTAGAGTCTCAGTGGAAGGAATTTGGCCTAATTCACCATATATGAATGTTACTTCCAACCCTTATGCATCTAGACCGGTCGACGGCCCCACATGCGATCATCCAGTCAAAGACGCAAACAAGACTTCGAACCCCCTAGATTGCTGGCTATTTGGAGTTAACTTGAACAAAAACAACAAATGCAACAATGTTAATCCTTGTTTAGAAAAAGAACATGGATTTCCAAATTTAGCCAATGTCACTACTAGTGGTCCCAAGGAATCTATCCTTACAAATGCATGTGAAACTGAAAAGGTTCAGAGTCCTAACAATTCATTGTCTACCAAAGGGCAGCAGAAGAAAATAATTTGTGATGTATCATCAAATGAATGGCAGAACAAGCTGGCCACTGTACCATCCATGAGAACAAGGACTAAGGTACATTATTTTTTTCAGTCTTAGTGTAATAATAATATAAAGATAAAGATTCCTGTCATATTTTTAGGAGTAAAGTAAGATAATGTGATGATAAAGAAAATGAATTTTTTGTTATCCTTTGAATAAGTGAGGTCAATGGTTTGGTTAGGTACTATGTAGTTATGTAGGAATCTTAGTGTAATATTCTCTACATGTTCCCTTAACAAATCACAATTTAGTTCAAAGTAAATCACCAATTTGTCTTTGAAATCATGTTTAAATGTTTTTTAATCCTTACAAATATACTACTTTTTTATTTCAGTCCTTGTTTCGTTTTAGTCCCTCTGAAATTAGTTTATGTTGAAATTATTCCCTATGATGTTAGTATTTTATTTTAGTCCCTCCTACATAAGGACTAAAATTAATATTATACACATTATAGGGACTAATATCAACATAATTTTTTTACAGGGACTAAAACTAAAAAATATTATATTTGTAGGAACAAAAACATATTTAAACCTTAAAATTATTAGATTATCAATTTAGCCTAGAATTTTTTTTGAAGAATAGCCTATAAAATTATTAATATTTCAAAATAGTCCTTAACTTTTTTTTTCTTTTTCTTTTTGAGAAGGTGCAAATGCAAGGTGTAGCTGTTGGTAGAGCACTTGACTTAACCATGTTAAGTGGTTATGATGAACTCATTGATGAAGTTGAGAAACTATTTGATATCAAAGGAGAGCTACGTTCACAAAACAAATGGCGAGTTACTTTCACTGATAATGAAAATGACATGATGCTTGTTGGTGATGATCCATGGCCGTAAGTAACATAAACTTTGATATATACATTTCACTTGCATGTTACATTATGAATGACATGTCACATGTGTCAACTTTGATGGACCTGGATTGAGTGTAGTCGAAATGATCATACACTCATGTAGTCATGCGTTAAAAACTGTCTGATCAAGATCAGACGGTTTTGATTTTTAAATAAGTATCTTTTACATTATTCAATAAAAATTAAATTTGTTTTTTCTAGATCATTCGATCTTAATCGGATGGTTATAAGCTCTTGATTGCATGACTACACAAGATTTTGCGACTGCATGTAATCCATTTCCTACATTCATACATACATTTCACTTGCATGTTACATTTATCAATGACATGTAACATGTGTCATGTGTCGCATTTTATTATGCAGGGAATTTTGCAACATTGTGAAAAAGATTTTCATTTGTTCAAAAGAGGATTTGAAGAAAATGAAATGCAAGCTACCTAACTCTTCATTAGAGATGGAAGAGACATTGTTTAGCTTAGATTCACAAAATAGGGATGAGAATTAACAAACTCATGTGACTTAATTTATCAACTTTTTTTGGTTGGTTTGAGATGGAAAATTAGGGTGCTTGATTTTATGGAACCTTCACAACAACTTCAAAATTGTGGACTACTTGAAGTTGGATTTTAGGTAACTTTATTTTTGTGAATACTTTTTTTTGGGTAGGCTATAGTGCCATTAGCTTGTAAACAAATATGCATTTCCCTAACTATAATTTTTATCTTTGTTGTTGGACATGTAATATTTTGTTTTGTTTTTTTTTGTTTTTTTTTATGCAATGCTATAATTTGGGTTGGACTAACTAACACTATCGGACGAGGATTCAGTGCAGTCAAAATATTCATGCAGTCATGCAGTCATGTCTTGCACACCTTTAGATTAAGTTTTGATGGGTCCAGATTTAAAGATGGATGGCTGAGATTCACTTACAGTCAAATAGTGATTGCAGGGAATCTATTTCTCAATTTTTACAAAGAGGGTTTAAATTAGGAACAGATTTTATTTTCTTAAAGGTAGTTTATAATTAGGGACAAGTGTCTCCAAATATGAACAGTCGAGAATAGTTATATACATATTCAAAAGGTGTATTAAGGTATGTCAATATAAAAAATGGGCACTAATTACAACACCACTCTTCTAAATAAGAGTGAAATAGGTAAGAGATGTTTATTTTTAGGATTGGAGGGAGGATAGTGTTAGAATTTTAATCCCAATTAAGATTTTTATCCAAAAAAACATTTCAAATAAAAGTAAAATATACAATAGATGTTTATATTTAGGGACGGTGATATTGTTAGAATTTTGTTAGTGGATGAGTTGAATTGTGACTATTTTACTGCTCAAAACTCTTGTCTTTTATCAAAACACTAAGTCGCCTTACCACTTCATATATTTGTCATCTTAGATCTTGATGTTGATTAAGAAGAAATATATATGTATAAATTGAGTTTTGAATAACTAAAATTGAGGGAGTTCATAATTAGGGAGGAGTAGGGTTGTCAATTTGTATCTGGTGGAGCGGATCTTCGTGGGGATTGCTCCATTCGGAGCTCCGAAAACAAAAATTTTATCCCCATGGGGATAGGGATGGAGGCAAAAATCCCCCCGTAGGCACTTTGGGGCGGGGATCGGGGACGAAACATTCGTCCCCGCGGATTCCACGAATCCGTCCATATATACACTATATATTATTATTAGTATGATTATTAGTAGCCAAATGTTTTTGCAATGTTTTTAGTATGATTATTAGTCCATTCCCCGACCTGCCATACTTTGCTATGAAATATTTTGACTGTTAGGTTTTGTATGATTATTAGTAGTCAAATATTTTTGCAATGTTTTTTTTCGTTATGAATGCATTATGTGTTGTTTTTATTATTTAAAAAAGAAAGATGCAAAATAATTGTTTTTTTTAAATAAGACAAAAAAAAATAACGTCATACTACTGTCATAATTTGACCGAAAAATATAGAAATTTTGTTAATATTTGATATTCGTGTATCTCCACGAGAACCGTGAGGATCTGTGGGGATGTGGACAAATATTTCCCCGTGGGAACGGGGATGGAGGCAAAATCTCCTCCGCATACACTTTGGGGCGGGGAACGGGGAAGCTTCCCCCGCATATTCCCCGCCCCGTGGACATCCCTAGGGAGGAGTACTGTATTACTGTTGTAAAATATGAACGGTTGAGAATAATTATAGATACATTTGGAAGGTATTTTAGCCTTTTAGGTATGTCAATATATAAAATGGGCACATTAATGACAAACCAACTCTTCAAAAATAAGATTGAAATATATAAGAGATGTTTATATTTAGGATTGGAGGGAGGATATTGCAAGAATTTTTATCCAAATTAAATAAACATTTTAAGTAAGAGTGAAATATACGAGAGATATTTATATTTAGGGAAGGTGGCAAGAAATTGTTAGAATTTTGATTCCAATTAAGATTTTTATTAACCAAAGAAACATTTCATTTTGCCTTCAATTTCGGTGAATTTTGTTAGTGGATGAGTTGAATTGTGACTTCTTTACCGCTCAAAACTTTTGTTCTCTTTGCAAAACACTAAGCCTTTGTTTGATTTGAGAGAAATAGGGGAGAGAGTAATTGGGAAGAGAGAAATTGAAGAGAAATGTCCTATTTCTCCTGATTGGTTTGAAGAGAGATTGGAAAGAGAGAAGTTTAAATGGTGGGACCCACATGTTTTCTATTTCTCCCCAAAGATGCGAAGAAAGAGTATGGAAGTGTTTTTTTTTTTTGTGATTTTACGTTTTTGCCCTTGTCTTCTTCATGGTTATATTATCCTCAAAATTGCAAACAAGTGAGAAATGAAGCTCTTCAAAGTTGTTGATGGTTGATTGCACCAAAAATACATATAGGGGGCATATCTTATGAGAATGTCTTTTATATATGAGAATGATGAGAATAAATCTCAACCATTAAATAAAAATGCATGGCTGAGGTTAAACACCACACTAAAAACTCACGTGTGCCTTTTTCCATTCTCACAACTGTTCATCTTTCTTACTGAATTCCATCGATTTGCTCTCCATTGACATTCTTTCCATTCTTTATCTCCTTCCACGGATCTCTACATGCCTAGAGATGTCAAATTGGACGAATGACGAAGATAAGAAGTTTCGTGATGGCCGGAAATAGTGGAAATTTGTTGGGGGCGAGAGGAAGACGAAGGCTGAGGCAAGAGAAAGAATTGAGTTTTTTTTTGCTAAAAGAAAGAATTGAGTTTTGAATAACTAATATTCTTTTATCCTTATTTCTTTTTTTGAATTGACCCCCAATTTAACCATCACTTGAGAATGAATAATATTGATGGATAATTTTCGCAAGTGAACGAATTACCACGTAGTAATAAAAATATCGATCCACAGAGATTGTGTGATTAAACTAGTCTAATAGTGTTCATAAACATTATGCAAGAAATACACATAAATTGGGGGTATGTTGAGTGATGAATTGTTAGAAAACGTGCTTTGATATAATGGAAAAGCGAGGTAGAATCATCGGAATCACCTAGTCTATAGCTAAACCACATGCAATCTACTACATCATAGGAATCTACTCAAGTGTTCACAACTGGATCAACAAATTAGTGAATCGCAATCTCTTGTCAAAATCCACTCTATTCGTTGTCGATACTCCCCCGATCTCTCGGGCGGAAGCTACCTACAACGAATGATATGAAAGCGCGTCGATCGTTCGCTACACTCTATGTCTCAATCTCTCGACCGGAAACACTCGAGTGCTCAATGCAATTCAGTTCAGAAATTAAATCAATACTCTCGCACGTGACTTAACTCGAAATCATTACAACACTAATGAAGGATTATAAAGCATTAAGAATAGATTTGCATTGAGTAAACACATGAACAGAGTACATTCTTACAATATAGCAGATTACAAATGATTCATCTACATCCTAGACTATCCTAGATCCTACCTCCAAAAGAAGCTTAGCTCCTCATGTTGCTTCGTTCGCGTCCTCGCTTCAACTTCATGGCTTGAGAATCCATGCTATTGAGGTGCTCGGAGTTATCCTATGGAGTCCTTGATCTGGATCTTGATGCTTCCAAAATCAGAGAATAGATGAATATTGCAGAATTTTCCAACTCTTTAACAGAAAAATGCAGAAACCTTATATAATGATCGCAACCATGCCGCGCGCCAGATCTATCACGCCGCGCGTGGTTGCACTTTCTTCAACGACGCCGCGCGTGTAACGGTATCACGCGGCGCGTGATCAAATCTGAGGTCTCTGATCTTCAACTCTGCCATCTTCACGCCGCGCGTGATCCAGTGCTACGCCGCGCGTGATCAAGTCAGAGAGCAATCCAATTCCTGAACAAAGCTTCACGCCGCGCGTGGTCAGGTATCACGCCGCGCGTGATCAAGGTGAAAACTTGGCTCCCTGTGATCTCCATCACGCGGCGCGTGATGGGCTACGCCCCCAGCGTAGTGAAAATCAGCAATTTCCTGCAATTTTTCCTGCTTTCTTGCAAAACAAGTAATCAAGCTTATGATTAGATTTCTCTTACATTTATTGCTTAAAACCTACTAAAATGCATTTAATGTTGCTAAAATAGGCATGGATTAGAGAGTGTGACGATCCGTCATCAAATATCATATAATTTGTTATGAATAATATTTAATGAATGTTCATTATTGTGTAGATTTTTTTGTTCCCTAGTGTGTTCTATAAATGACACTCTTATTTTCATGTAAATACACACATGTAAATAGAATAATAATAATAATAATAATAATAATAATAATAATAGTCTATTCATTTTTCTTCTCCATTTCTCTTCTCCTTCTCTATTATTGTTATTCTTTAGAAATAGTTCATAACACGTTATATATTTCAAGAAATAATGAGAATCATGAATTAAAGTCTATTAAGAATTATAGATAATGAAATTATTGACTAAATAGATAGACATGATTGATACAATATTAAAGTAGCTGTGCAAAGCAAAATGTTTTGGACTAGTAGTCCATTTCATCTGCAGATGGAAACAATTCGATATGAATAAGTTTTCAAGAGAAAAGAAAATAATGATAATAAAATATTTAGAGTTTGAATGGTTATTCAAGTATATTGATAAATGTCTATCATCGATTCTCAAGAAGCATCTTCACCGGAAGTGAATTCAAAAACTTGTTTGTAATTAATTAAGTTGAGTACCATAAGAAATACTCAATTTTTATGTGAAATATGTATTTTAACGTATTTGACTGGTTCACTTGATAATGCTGATTATATGAGAATCTCTGAAGGATTTTGTTTTTGTGAGACATATAAATCAGATTATTGAATAGATGACTTAATAATCATAAATAAGTCTCTTTATATACTCGAACAATTTATATGCATGTTGTATAATATTCATGTTGAATATTTCCAAATAAGAAATATGAAAATGACAATTTGTTCATTTTTAAGAAAATATTTGAAAATGAATTTGTTATATTTGAGGTTTATATTGATGATAAAAATATCATCAAGACTCCTGAAGAGCTTATGAGATATTGTCATTTCTTACAAAATAAATATTCGAAGAATGTTTAAGAATCATGAAACCTTATATAATAAAATGATTCTATATGAAAAATCACATCAATTGTGTACTTTAATTGTTGTAAGTTCATCAAGAGCTAATTAATAATTGGTCTTGAAGTACCATATATCAAATGCTAATATATTTGTTGAGAAATATCATTTAATATAAATATTATCAGAACTCCTGAAGAGCTTCTGAAATTCGTAGAATAAAGAAATATGTTGGATGCGCAAAGTTTATTTGGAATCGCAAATTTATAATAAAATTATATAGCAAAAGTATTAAAACAGTTTGACATGGACAAATCTGTTGTGTACTAAAATGGTTGCGATGTCATTTGATTTGAGCAAAGATCGTGTAATGCCTCAAGAAAAATTTGAATTGGTCTTGACGTACCATATCTTAATTCAATTAAGGACACTGATATATTTTACTATATATAGTTATTATACATGTCGTGGTATTTTATTCAGCTAACACAGATATTAGAACAAAGTCAAACATAATATTTATACCTTAAAGAAACATCAATATCATCCAATCATGTGAAGATTTCAGGACTATATCAAGCAAGTTGAGAATGAGTTTTTGTCGATGTCTGTAATTCAACACATACAAGAAACTTGATGTTTTTTATTACAAAAGGATGGTTCATGCAACAATTCAATATGAAGATAATATCAGACACACTGATAATTTGGAGAAGAACATAATAAAGAAGATATGACAGATCTTTCTACAAAGTCAACTTCAAGTAAAGCTTTTGATCAACTAGTACTGAAGATTATTTGGTTTTTCATCTCCTGTATAATTGTTTTTATGAGGGGGAGACACAAATATGTACTCTTTTTCTCATCACCGTGGTTTTATCCCACTGAGTTTTCCTGGTAAGGTTTTTAATGAGGCAGTTCACATACAAATAATGATGTACTCTTTTTTAGAGAAAGAATATCCTTCATGGACATTTTTTTTTGGGGTGGGGGGTGTTATGAATAATATGTAGTGAATTTCCGTTATTGTGTAGGTTTTCTTGTCACCTAGTATGTCCTATAAATGACACTCTTATTTTCATGTAAACACACACATATGAATAGAATAATAACAATAGTCTATTCTTTTCTCTTCTCCATTTCTCCTCTCCTTCTCTATTATTTTATTCTTTAGAAATTGTTCATAACATAATTCTATTTATGTACTATGATACTATCATTGTTAGAGTTTTAAATCTATTTAAATGATTTATTCAATTTAGATCATATGAAACACTTCTCTAAGAAATTTTTGGGAAGTCGCAACCTCAAATAATACACATTTAATTGTTTTAAAATATACATTATTTAAATATTTCTTCATCTTCCTTTTTTCTTTGTATCTAAATAAGATGTCAAAATTTTGTGGCCACACAAGACCGCTTCTCTATTCTAAAAATCATCATAAATTAATTGTGTACTACATTGTTTATTATGCATGAGCTATATTTATGTCACTTAAAAAATTTGATAAATGGAAAATTTTAATGTGAACCACCTTTACAAGTGACCTATTGTGGAACAATACCTAAAAACTATTTAAAATTTCAACGACATACATTGTTATTTAAAAGCATAAGATAATGATCGTCCCTACTTTTATGATTGAAATGATGTGTTAATTGATATTGATTTGATTAAAACAACAAAAAATAAATATGTAACTTATATTGAACTAACTTATATTTAACCGTAAAGACAAAGAGAATTGTTCTTTTAAAAAGTATTACCGACAACCGTCAATTTTTTTGATAATTTGAAGTACTAACCCACAGTGAAACGCTTGTGAAGTTGGTCCAACGTAACACAAACCAGGACAAGGATTGTGTGACTTTTTGGAGGGAAAGGCAGGGTGACTTTGGTTTAATAACAACCATTCGATTGATCCTACGCACTAGATCATGTCATGTGTAGGGATGACAATGGGTAGGGTATGGGTAGGGTACTATAGTACCCATCCCCATACCCGCGGATTGAAAAAATACCCGTACCCATCCCCATACCCGCGTGGGTAACAACTTTTGCCCCCGTCCCCATACCCTATGGGTACCTAGGTACCCATACCCGTACCCGTTACCCGTATTTTTACTAAAAATAAATTGATCAATTATAAAATATCATATAATTTTAATAGAGTTAAAAAAAATTCAAAGATTTTAATATTGACTAATGAAAATTATAAACAAAATTATTATTAACCTTATGTTAAAGTTCATATTTATGTTAAATATTTACATTATTTTTATATTATGTTATAAATAAATATTTTTATTAAAAATATGTAATAGTTTAGTAGAGTTGTATTGTTTTAAATTGATTTACATATATTATAATATAATAATATAAATAAAATAAATAAATATATATTATGCGGGTATGGGGCGGGGTGGGTACTAAGGTACCCGTACCCGCACCCATACCCGTTCATTTTTGCGGGTAATTACCCATACCCGTGCCCGTACCCAAAATGCGGGTTTTTACCCTACCCGTTATGGGTAATTTTTGCGGGTACCCTCTGGGTATGGGTCAAATTGCCATCCCTAGTCATGTGTCATTTTATTTCTCTCCATCTGTCACAGTAAATAAAAGTTAAAATGAAACATCCAAATAGCAACCTGTGGCGCGTGCAGTTCTTTCCATCCGTCGCCGTCGTGCTTCTCTCTACCTCAGTCTTGTTTGCCGTCGTCGTCCTCTTGTTGCCGGTGTCTAGAGAAGTGCCTCCGATGTCTCTCTCACCACCGTCGTCCTCTTTACAGAGTATAAAATGGGTTGATTATATCTCTTTCAATCCTTTGTTTCTTCCTTTTCAATTGGTGTTATTTATTTTTTTTTTTACAACCTTTTAAATTGGTGGTTGATTCATATTTTCTTGGTTTTCCTTTTTCTGTTTCTATTTCTATTTCTATTTCTAATTGTTGATTTGGTTATTTTTTCATGTAGCAAGATTTTGGTTCCTATTTTGATAGTATGAGAGCACTGGGTTATGGTGGTAATGTGACTATTCTGTTTTGGTTATTGTTGACGACGGCGTATTGAACACCGGCGACAGTAACAGAGGCGGCAACGACGAGCAGCACGGGGCGGAGAGGAGGAGGACGACGGGTTGTGGGAAGTGGGTCGGACACTTGAGAATGGGTGTTGGTCTTCTACTTTATTTTATTTTTTAAAAAAAAAGAAATAAAATAATGATACATGGTGTAATCTGAAGCGTAGGATCAATTGAACAACTATTATTAAGCCAAAGTCACCATGCCTTTCCCTCCAAAAAGTCACACAATCCTTGTCCACACAAACCATACCATTGTAGTAGGAATATTAGAAGGGTCATGCTAAACAGTGTCCCCGGGGCACTTGTTAAGCATACCTAAAAAGGAAATAAAAAATAAAATTTATATTGAAAAGACAACTTTTTGTACTTTTGAGGCATTAAATGCACATATTTCGAGACAGAATTTCTATTTTAACATGCTTAACCAGTACCCAGAAGGCACTGTTTAGCATTTTCCATATTAAAAATATAAAGATGACAAATGCTAAGTGGTTCACCTTAAACCAAAACTTAAAATCATTAAAAATAAAATAAAATTAAATAACCACCGTGAACAATACTTTTCGATAAAATTAATAATTGAACATAAACGGCAAAAAAATAACATTAGTCATGTCCTCCCGTACTTTTAGCCGCATAGTACATATATTGGTAGACAGATATCGACATGACTTGACATGAAAATACAATTTTAATTGTCGTTTGAGATCTGAAACTTTCAAAAAAAAATTGATTGACATAGAAAGCATGTTTGATAGCTGCAAACAATTTGGTGTCGTTATTAGATTGGTCTTTTTTAGAGAATGGACCCAAAATTTTGATTTACTCCCTTTAATTTTATATATAAACAAAAAATTACTTTTTAGAATTATTAGAAAATGATATATCTAATTTATAATATAGATAAGGCAAATGCTAAATAGTGCCATTTGGACACTCTTTAAGCCCTTAAATAGTAAGTTTTTTATAGAATTTTTATCGGAATGCGTAAAGTCAACGCATTGAAAATCGTAGTGTTTAACTTTTTGAATAAAAAGTTTCCTTAAATGGAATGCTTAAAGAGTGTCCCGGGGACACTCGTTAGCAAGACCCTATAGATAATATGGTAAATTTTAATATAGACCACTTCATCAAGTGGTCCATGGTGGACCAGTAATGAATAACATTATAACGAATACGAATTTTACAAAATTCACCGTTGGATTGAAAGTTTATATCATATAGATTATTCATAGAAAAATTTAGAAAAATTGAAAATCATTTGATATGTTATTGAGACACATCAAGATTAACGTTTTATTAAATAACGTAAATTTTGATGGGTCTCAATAACATATCAAATGAATTTCAAAAAATTTTAAAAAATTTATGGATAATCTGTAAGATATAAACTTTTAATCCAACAGTTAATTTCGTAAAATTCATATTCGGTAGATCACTTGTCCACGGTGGACCATTTGTAAAAGTGGTTCACCGTAACATTAGCCTAGATAATATATTATTTTTTTAATAAATTTAAGAAATTAAAATTTGTTAATAAAATCTGAAGTAGTATATATTTTCCTAAAGTTTCTATATTATCTAGTATTCTATCTCAGATTTTTTTTTTAATAATCTACTGTATTTAAAAAACATTTACAGAAGCAACATATACTACATTAAAAACTTAAATTAAATGTTTTTGGTATGAATGATGTTCCAAAAGATATTAAACTCTAAAACTCAAATTATTTTTAAAACTGAGCCTGAGTGGTTGTGAGATTTTGGTGGGGTATTTTCAAAAATAAAATATTTTTAGCTAAAATGAGGTTAAGTTGATTTTCATAATAGACTTTCCAGATTTCTCCTAAAACTTTTTTTTTTGTTTTGATATTAGCAAACTTAGCTTATATAATTAATACATTTTCCATCATAATACTCATTGGCAAATCCAACCACCGCCGGCCCTAAAACTCTTTTTGATTTTCTTCTTCTTCTCTCACCCATAGAGGGGTGGTTTTAGGTCAATTTTTGGCCTAAAATCACCCCTTTACATTTTTTTCTTCTTACTTTTTAATACAAATAAGTGATTTTCACATAGTTTAAGTCTTATAGTTTTATTTTCATCTTTGCGATTTTATCCTTTGTTTTGATTTTCAGTATTGTTGTCCCGTCTTAGTGCGGAGTATTGTTGTCCCGTCTTAGTGCGGAGTATTGTTGTCCCGTCTTTGTGCGGTGTTCATTTGTTTCAGGTTTGAAGATTAAGGTTGATTCAGTGCAGATCCAATCAATGACTTTTGTACCATCAACGCTACAGATCCGGCGACATGAATGTTCCGGAAACTTCAATCTAGTCAAATATGTAGGCTTTTGCAATATGTCGTTTGATGCTATTAACACGGATGCTGTGAGTTTGTTCGCAGATTCATCCTTTTTGTTTTTAGCGATTTTGATTTGTATTGCATCGATGTACTCTTATCAATTTGAATGAATGAATATCTTTTATTTAGTCAAAAAAAAAACTTATATAATTAATAATATCAGTAATATTTCGTAACCCAAGAGAAAAGATCAAAATATCAAATAGACCATCAACGGTCATCACATGGTTTTTAATAATATTCCGTGACCCAAGAGATTTCCAAGTTTCTATAGCAATTGGGCAAGAGTAAACTGTCAAATATCACATGAAATTTTACAATTCATCAAATACTCCCATTCTATTTGGAAATAGGCAAATACCCTCCTGAAGTTTTAAAAGTCAATCAAATTGCCCCATGGCGTGGACTCTGACTGGTAGTATCAGGGGGCAATTTGATTGACTTTTTAAAATTTCAGGTGGTATTTGCCTATTTCCAAATTTCAATGGGGTATTTGACGAATTTTAAAATTTCAGTGGGGTATTTGACAAATTGGGCAAGTGACAAAAAGATGCCAAACATTTTCTCCATACGCATCACAACACACACAATATTGAGATCATTGTACCTTTGTTGTGATATGCTTGCTCCTGGTTGGAAGGCAATCACAAACATCCTCCCCACAAAAATTTTCACCATTGGCGGGACTTCCAAATTCCAAACTAAAGACCAATCACCATGCACACGTAAGTAAGAAGTATCAATTAAATTGTTGACAACTAGATGATAAGCCGACTTGACCGAAAAAATACCTCTAGAATCCGGCCACCATGTAAGCGAGTCCGCCGTCATCGAATCTAACAGAGGTGTATTAAGCACATTGTCAACATCCTCAGCCCAACCAAGCTACAAACGATATTTTCATCCCATTGCTTGCTCTCTACACTCAATAAATCGCCACTAATAAAAAAAGTCACAGGCTGAATCTTTGAACCATTCGACCTACGCACCCAATTGTCCAACCACACATGAATATGAGACTCATCCCCTATATTCCAACGCAACCCTTATTTCAATAAAACACGAGAAGAACAAATGCTTCGCCAAGTGTTACTCGGATTACTACCAATCTTAGCTCCCAACAAGTCTCCATTTGGAAAATATTTAGTTTTGAGAACTCTAGCAACTAACTACTTAAAATTGCAAAAATAGGACAATAAAATTGGTGGCTTTCTATTTTGAAAAATGCTAAACCCCACGAAAAAATGAATCACGAGATTAAACTTTGATAGTTTATATTCATTCTCTACCGTGTTTTCCAAATGATCTTGAGTTGAAAATTTGACCCTCCTTTAAGAAGAAGACACATAATGTTTCGTGAAAAATCTTAGAAATGGGTGTTTGAGCCTAACTCATTCATACAAAATCGGCTTGTAAAGTGTGGATTGTCTTCTACTTAACAAAAAATTTGCAAGAAAGTTTTTGGTATGTATAGCAACACTCTTCTATATATTTTTTTTTTTGAAGCATTATCTTTATGTTGATGCTTTCATCTTCCCCTTTCAATTAATTCTTTATCTTTATTTTGTATTTCATCGTGATTCTTTGTGCAATTATGTTGCATTTTTAAGGTAGTTTACACTATTTTAGAAAAAGAATAAATTGATATAAATTTGGTAAAATAAGGGACCACTTTGAAATTGGAAAATGGACCAATTTGTAATAAAAGTAATATTTCAATATATTGATAACTGAAAGATTTTTTTTCTTCAACTTGTGATATAAAGGTAACTAACAATTAATTTGTACTGATGGGGAGAATTTGGTGGTGGGAGTAGGCATGACAATAAAACCCATACCCACGGGTACCCACCCAAACCATACCAGCTTTGACGGGGAAAACCCGAGTTGACTGGGTTTGGGTTTTCCCCGATTTCAAAAGATGGGTTTGGGGCGGGTAATGGGTACATTGATACTCACCCCGAACCCGTCCCCGAACCCGCTCCGCTTATACTAAAAATTAGATTTCACCTCTTTTAAATTAGAAACTCTTAAACAATCTCTTAAATCACATTCATATATTTATTTTTTATTTTAATTTGAGTATTAAACAAACCATTTTTACTATTTTTTTTTTCTTTATTTAAAAAAATATTGTTGAGAGAAAATAATTTTGGACATTTAACTATTTTTTAATAAAAAATACTAAAATATAATCTAAATTCATGTGGAAAGAGACATAATGAGGATACCCGAAACCCGATGGGGATACCCGATCCCCGTTGGGTATGGGTTTGGGGTTATCATTTTTATCCCCGCTCGAATTTGGGATGAGTTTGGGGAAACCCGAACTTTATGAGTTTGGGTTTGGGGAGGGCAAAACCCGTCCCCGCCCCGCCCCATTGCCATGCCTAGGTGGGAGATAAAACCGGCGTTAACAGAAAATTTTGGGAACAACTTCATTACAAAGAAAGCTTGATTAAACAGAAATCAAGAATGAAATGGATAAGGGAAGGTGATTCCAATACTCGTTTTTTCCATTCAAGTCTCAAAAACAGAAGAAGAAGAAATCAATTGTTGGTACTTAGAAAAGGAGATGATTGGATACAAGGGGTAGACAACATTAAGATGCTAGCCAAAAATCATTTTTCTAGGAACTTCATTGAAGATTGCCATAACAGACCCTTTGTTAATGACATCAATTTTCAAAAGTTATCTATTGAAGACAATGATTTGTTACTACTGCCTTTTTCAGAGGAAGAAGTTAGAGAGGTGATATGGAGTTGTGATGGTAATAAGAGCCCCGGGCCAGACGGATTCAATTTTAATTTTTTGAAGGCGTGTTGGTCGATTTTGAAATTCGATGTTATGGAATTCTTGAACGAATTTCATCAAAATGCTGTTTTACCAAAGGCAATCACAGCGTCGTTTTTAGCGCTTATTCCTAAGAAGGATCATCCTCAACAATTATCAGATTATCGCCCCATCTGTTTGATTGGCATGCTATATAAAATTTTATCTAAATTATTGGCTGCGAGGTTGAAGAATGTAATGGGAAAGCTTATCTCAACTTGTCAATCGGCTTTTATTCCCGGAAGACAGATTTTAGACGGTGTTTTGGTTCTTAACGAAGTCATTGATCTAGCCAAGAGGAGAAAAGATTGTTGCTTATTATTTAAAGTGGATTTTGAACGCGCGTACGACACAATCAGCTGGAATTATTTGGAAAGCATGATGTTAAAAATGGGGTTCGCTGAGAGGTGGATGAAATGGATAAGAGCTTGTATTTTCAATAGTTCGATGTCAGTGTTAATCAACGGCAGTCCAACAGAGGATTTTACGGTTGGTAAGGGACTTCGACAAGGTGACCCTCTTTCCCCATTCTTGTTTTTGATAGCAGCCGAAGGCTTAATCGGGATGGTAAACAAGGCAGTGGAAATTGGCAAGTTTGTTGGTTATAAAGTGAATGACTCAATTCGATTTCAGATACTGCAGTTTGCAGATGACACAATTCTGTTGGGGGAATGCTCATGGGACAACGTCCGAACTATGAAGTCTATTTTAAGAGGCTTTGAATTAGTCTCGGGGCTGAAGGTTAATTTTGTTAAAAGTAAGTTGTATGGTATTAATGTGGAAGCCAATGTTCTAAAAGCAGCAGCAACTTTTTTGGATTGTAGTTATGATACCATTCCTTTTAAATTTTTGGGTATTCCGGTGGGAGCAAATCCGAGGAGGAAAGCGACATGGACTCCTATAGTCGATTCAATGACGAAAAGACTTTCACGATGGAATGGTCGTAATCTTTCGATTGGAGGAAGAGTGACGTTGATCAACTCTGTGTTGTCGAGTCTACCTTTATATTTTTTTTCGTTCTACAAGGCTCCACTTGGAATTATTAATCAATTGGTGCGAATTCAACGGAATTTTCTTTGGGGAGGCAGCGCGGAGGTTAAAAAACTTTGTTGGGTCAGCTGGGCACAAGTGTGTTTACCCAAAGAGAAGGGTGGTTTAGGAGTGAAGAATATAGAAATGTTTAACTCGGCTCTTTTGTGCAAATGGAAGTGGAGGTGCTTAAATGATAAAGATGCTATTTGGCATGCTCTGCTGATGTACAGGTATGGGCCTTTATCTATTAAACTCTTGAGCTAGGTGTCGTACCCCAATTTTTGACCTAAGATCCCGTTGCATTCACATTTTTTTTTCATATCTTTTATCCGGGATATTCCTTTATTTTTTAAACGAAATTTCGGCAAAGAGGTATTTTAAAATACCTCATTTTCGTTTTGGTTCAAGTGTCCTTTCGTCCTTTTTCTTAGTGTTAGTCTTTTTGTTTTATTTTTATATCTTTAGTTCTATTATTACCATTATAATTATTATACTTATTATTATTATTATTATTATTATTATTATTAAAAATAAAAAAACATATAAAAGAAAAGGAGCAGCACGCTGCTTTCCCTTCCCCTTTCTTTTTAAAAAATTTCCTTTTTCCTTTTTATTATTATTGGTATTATTATAATAATGAAAAAAAACAAAAATCAAAAGGAAAAAGAAGAACAGCAACAGCACGCTCCCCTCCCTTTTATTTTATTTTATTATTTGTTATTTTTTGTTTAATTTTAAACAATACAAAAAAAGAAAAAAAAACACGCAACAGTACTGCAACCGGTACTGCTGCGCCTCCTTGCCTCCTCTTTCTCTTCACCTTTTGCTGCAACTTTAACTACAACAAGCAACAGTACATCCCTTTCCTGCAAAAAATCTCACTTTAATCAACAAGTTCAAACAGCAGCAGACCAAACATTTTGCTTTTGTAATTTTCCATAAAACTTTGTTCACTCACACACTCTAGATCAAATGTCAACTTTGATCTTGAAAGCTCTATAAATAGAGCCAAAACACACGCAGAAAAGAAAAAAAAAGGAGAAGAGAAAATTTCAATTGAGAGAAAACACATAAAATTTTCACAAGAGTAAAAATATATCAAAGAAAGAAAGCAGTGAAGAAGAGGAGTCCGAATCTTTTGGTCTTCAAGGGTTAGTTCGACCTTAACTTATCTTTTTTTCCCTATTTTGTTTAAAAGTCTTCCTTTTGGGTTTGTTTTGATTTTTGTGTGTTTACCAGAATAAAAAAACGAATCACAGAACTTAGATCAAATATTTTGAATAATTGCTTTTTGTCTTGGTTCGGATTTGGATTCGAAAAAACAGTTTCTTGGGTTTGATTTTGGGTGTTTTGAGGGTGGATTTAGTGTTTAACACCAAAAAAAATAAAAAATAAAAATAAGAAGAAAAGTGTTCCGGCGGCACCGCCGTACTGTTACGGCAGCCGCCGCGCCGGAATCTAAGCTCCGTGGTGGCAGCCCACCGGAGAAGATGAAGATTCATCTCTCCTTATGAACCCTAGCAGAGAAGAGGGAACTGAGAAAGAGAAGAAGGAGGAAGTGAGAGAAAAAAAAAAGAATGAAAAAAAATCGGTAGGATTTGGGTATTTATACCCCAGCCTGATCCTGTGTGCGCGTGTCTATCGCAGCACGCCATAAGCCCTTTTGTTACTGCCGCTGATCTTCATCACACGGCTTATATTCTTTTCTTCCCGGACCAGATCAGGACTGTCTGATCAATCACACGGTCAGATGTGATTCCTGACTTTTGTTTGTTTTTTTGGGCGTTTTGGGCCTGTCTGGTCTTGGGCCTGTGTGTTTTTACTATACTCGCACCCCCTTTTATTACAGGTTTGCACTCCCTTATCATTTCAATTATTTATTTAATATAACAAAACAAAAAGATCAAAATATGTTTTATTTAGGGTTTATTTTTGTTCGGGATGCTTATGTCCATGTCCAAGGGAATAAATAAATTCTTTTTTTTTTCGTTAACCTCGCGTCACGTTTTTTTTCACTTATCCCTTCAAAATAAAAAAAGTTTTTGTTTTCTAGTAAAGAGGATTTCAACAAAAGAGGAGTGGTCGGACGGATGACTTTCCACCCCTCGGTTGCTTTGGATTTCTTGCCGGATGGCTTGCGGTCCGAGTAATCGACGCTAAAAAATAATACTTTTCTTTAAAAGATAATAAAAAACTTTCAAATAAATCAAAAATACTTTCAAAAAATAATCTTTTCCTAATAAACTTCGACTTTCGTCGAGAGACTTTTTTTCAACCTTTTTTCCAAATAAATGCTTTAATACACTTAAGCATGTTTAAATATTTTTCAAAAGAAACTAAAAAATAAAAAACAAATTCAAACATTTTTGCCGCTTGGCTTTTAATTTTAAAACATTTTCACAAAAGAGTTTAGATATGAGTCATCTCTATGGTCGAGAATTCTAATATTCTCCATAACATTAAAACAATGAAAAATGTGATTTCTTCTTCATTTAGGAGAGTTAGTGGCATACTCGACGATGAATTCCGAGTGAGAGCCCTTCCCTATTATGAAGCAAAAATCTCATTTTAGCATGTTTGTGGTGGATTAAAAGGAGTTTAAAACTTAAGATGACGACTCGTCTTTCCTCCTAAAAAATAACCAAACAAACCATTTTACAATTTTTACCCCGAACTACGGGATTTTGATCCTTAACGGGTACGTAGTGCAAGAGACCTTGCGTCTTCTCAAATCAAAATTAATAAAATATATTTTCTTTTTCTTCTCATTATCCCAATTATTTATAAATAATTATTTACAAGCAAATCCTTTTTAGCACAAAATACACATAAGCACAAGAGGTTCCCGTAGAGTACTACGGATACAAAGGGTGCTAATACCTTCCCTTTGTATAACTAACCCCCGAACCTTTTAATCTCTAAAAAATTTAATTTTGGGTTTATTCGATCTTTTTCCCTTCCCTTGGATAAATTAAAGTTCGGTGGTGAATCATTTTTTGAGAACCAAAGCTAGCCAATAGCTTGGCGTCCGAAAATCACCGCGACAGAAATGGCGACTTCACTGGGGAAACCCCCAAGAGGGTTAAGCCTAACTTGTGTATATGTTATTCTGTGCTATTATTTGCTTGTATATCTTGTTTATTTTATAATACTGATTTATTTGGGCTTATTACTTATGAGAGAAAAGTTCTCTACCCGGACTTGAGCAAACACTTATGATAAGTTAGTGGTTGAGTGTTGACCTTCGTGGTGGATGCCTCGTAGGGTTAACATGAAAACCACGCCTAGAGTAGACTCTCTTGGAGATGTCATTGTCTTGCGAGGATTTGCAATGACGATGATATTTTCTCGTTGGGTCCATGACTCTAGGGACCTTTTTTTTAAACCGGTCTAGAACCTTGAAACATGTTATTAAGGACTTATTTCTAGAGCCCTAGTTGGTGGTTAAGCGTTGACCTTCGTGGTGGATATCTCGTAGGGTCGACGCAAAGGCCACACCTAAAAGAGATTGTTTGTAATGATTGCAGTCTTGTGAGGATTTACAATGACTGCAATATTTTCAAATAAAGATCAATGATTTTAGGGACCATTAGGGAACTTAGAACCAACATGTGAGGGGGTGGTAGTTCAAATGTTTTTAAAAAAGTTAACACTAGATGACTTGAAATTATCCCGGACCATACCCTTGCATCCATAACCATGCATCCATGCATTCATGAAAATTTTTAATTTGGTTTTCAAAGAACTTGGGATTCCCTTTGCAAACGTCATAGGTTCTGTAATCCTTCCATTATCAATGAAATGAAGTTTTTTTCTCTTTTCCACCTTTAGAAACGTTGGTATGCTTTGTTACCATTCATACTCGTTTTTTCTCTACCATTAGTAAATGTTGGTACGTTTTTCTCTTTTCCTTCAGTAAAAGGTGGCACGTTTTTCTAAAAAAGGAATTGTGTCCTTATGATGTTTGCGATTAAAATATTGAGTTCCTTGAAAACCAATAAAAATAAATCATGGGCATTGCATTTCATGCATCATTCAAGTTTTCAAACTCTGGGAACTATTCGTGCCTTTTCTCTCCAATCTTCGAGTCGGTCACAAAGTACAACACCGTGCAAACCTGAAAAAGAGAATGGACGCATCCAAGAAAATATTGAGCTTCATGAAGAGGTAACAACGTTCCAAACAATTGTCAGTTCAAAAATTGTTGCTACTCCAGCTTCTGTGCCTCCATTTAGTGTTTCCTAGCATCAAATAACCAATGAATTTTTCGGGGGCATGCCTTGAACACCGATGCAAACAAGAAATACTTCGCCAAAAAAAAAAAACAGCTCGCTAGGTTGAAAACCCGAAAGGGCGGCTTAGGCAAAAATGAGCGTCTCGGTGGATCGAAAACCTGAAAAGGCGGTCCAGACAAAAATTAGAGACATAAACAGAAAATAATCATCCCGATAGACCGAAAACCCGAAGGGCCAAAAGTTAGGGATTATGGCAAGTAATCACACTTGGCAAAGTTTGACCATCTTGGAGGATTCTTCACCAAAGACTCCCAATTCAATGCCTAAGGGATACCGACCTGCATGCTTATTTGTAATTTTTCTTGTTTTGATCAATAACAGATTGCATGCATAACTTGTTTATATTTGAATTCTAATCTTAGTACAATGAATATATTTGTCTTGAAGAAATCCATTTGTTTCACTCATGTTTGCTTTCAATTAAACTGTTTTTTATGATACCTACCAATCCTCTTGCTTAGGCAGAAATTGGAGGGAGGATGATGATTGAAAACGCAAAAACTATGATTGTGTGCTTTTGAATAAAACCCTGTTGATGATGTACAGGCATTGTTTCAATTCCCAAACACCGGAGATATAAGGAAGATAATCCCTCGTTAACCTTGTTGAGCCTTTGAAGTAGGAGTTTCTTTTCAATACAAAACATAACCCTTTCATTTAACCTGGGGCATGGGTAGTATTCATTTTATTTGACCAAGTGTTCAGATTTCATTAAGATATGTACCTATGAGGATCAACCGCAATAGCTATCCTTCATTCTTCAAGAGATGAAAAAGGGGTGTGAAACCACAATGGTTATCACTCATCCATCAAGGGATAAGGCAGACAAAACCCTTTTCAACTTAAGACAAAGTGATACGATTTGTTCAAAATCAAGATATCAAAAGACCAATCAAAAGAAAGAAGCAAAAAAAAAAAGCCCGCTAAGACCAAGCTTGAAAACAAGTGGCTTAGGCAAAAATTAGGGCATCCCGCTGGACTACCAATTCAAAAGAAGGAGTTCAGGCAAAAGTTAGGGAAAATGAAAAATGAAAAGTGAAAGGGTTACTAAAGCCAAGGTCTTCAATACCAAAAAGAACAAATCTGTGTGACTACAACCACAAAAACAAAAAAAAAGGGTGACTGCTACACCGAAAGCCTCATTGATTCTTTAAGCGTCAAATTTTTTTTTTTTTTTTTTTTTTTTTTTTTTGAGAAATGAACACTCTGGTTGAATGAAATGAACATAGGACTGAAGAACATCACGAAGAATGGGTGGGCACAAATAACCTTTGAGCCTTAAAATCTTTTTTTCTAAAAACCGTGAACCAGGCCACGTTACAACCCTCAAAAGTCCTAATTGAAACAAGGTTTATTTCGATAGCACACTTTTAAGCGCTCCTGGCTCCCATAAGTTTTGCTCAAAATCTGTGATGGTATCATATGCTTTTGTATATTTGTTTTTCAAAAAATCAATGTCATATCTTTACCAGTGATTCAATCACAAGGTTTGGCGACATCCTTTTAATAAAATCTTCAAGACTCACATAATTGTTGCATTAGAATTCTCATTCTTAGAATAAACTTTTTTTGCTTGTAAAACATTTGTTTGATATCAAGGAAACTTACAATTAAGCATGAGCAAGGGGCATTTTGTCTAGAAGATTTGTTGAGAAAATAATACGTCAAGCACCGTCAATCTGGGGCAGTTACCTCGAGATTTGATGAATCTCTCTGTGAATCCATTGATCAAACGGTTTATCGCAGAGGCCGTACGGTCTGGGGCAAGTTGTGAATTGAAGGCTACCATGATCAGCACAATGAACTAGGGGCACCCGAAGTGGTTTCTAGGGGCAATCCAGATCTGTCAAGATGGTTGTTGTGTTTCTTCCTCTTTAAGCCAAGAATCATTCTCCGATAGAGTTGATCTTTTGGGACATGTGCAATTTCTCTGAAGTAGAGTGTTGGGTATATGATCCAGCATTTCCCGCAACTAAATACTGAGCTTGAACGTTCCCCAGTGGTCCCCGACTAAGCCTCGAAGAAGAATCCTCGTTGTTATCCTTTCGACAGGATCTGAGGTATTAGAGGTTCCTCCCCACGAAAGTATTATCCTCTCCCCAGTGAGAGTTGAGCATTGTAGAAGGACTCTACTTATCGGTGGTCTGATCTCTCTCTAGTGATGTTTCCATCTTGATTGAGAATGGCTGAGTGTTCAGTTGTACTATATTGTTTGGTCATCGCCAATTTGTCTGTTTTGTCTGTTTTGTCAGCGTATACATGATACACATCATAACATTCATGCATTTATTCATTCATCATGCATAGCCGAATGTATATTCGTTGCTCTTTTTTGCATTTTTGATGTTTGTTCCTTCTCGTCATAAGGTGTATGTACTCCTCTCAATTAGAGTTTACCCCTTAAGCAGAAAATTCCTCTGTTTTGAATCTCCATTAAGTTTGTCCCTTATGGAAGTATTTTATTCAGTGTTCTGCTCCGGTTCACATTTGGATAGAACAACCCCTTAGTTGAGTTATTTTCTCACTAAAGTCTTCTTTGACTGTTTCTCTCCAGTTCATTCCTGGATTGAATGTTGTTTCCCCAGCAGTTACTGTTTGGAAAGTGGTTCAGGAGATTGCATTTATTTTGCAAACTTGATATTTCACAACACAGCTTTTATTTCCCCAGAGGAATCACCAACATTAGCTCGCCTTGCAAAAAATTATCAATTATATCCCCAACAAGTGGTAGTCTCTTTATTTGGACAGCTTGTGTCTTATGGATATCTCAACTATCAACAGCAAATGGCAATCTCTTTGAGAAGTTTGCTTATCAACAGCAAATGGCAATCTCTTTGAGAAGTTTGCTCACCGACATCAAATGGCAGTTCTTTATTTGAACAGTTTGCTTGTCCCCGGATTATCAACAGCAAATGGCAATCTCTTTGAGAAGTTTGCTTATCGACAACAAATGGCAGTTCTTTATTTGAACAGTTTGTTTGTCCCCGAATTATCAACAGCAAATGGCAATCTCTTTGAGAAGTTTGCTCACCGACATCAAATGGCAGTTCTTTATTTGAACAGTTTGTTTGTCCCCGGATTATCAACAGCAAATGGCAATCTCTTTGAGAAGTTTGCTTATCTACAACAAATGGCAGTTCTTTATTTGAACAGTTTGTTTGTCCCCGGATTATCAACAGCAAATGGCAATCTCTTTGAGAAGTTTGCTTATTGACAACAAATGGCAGTCTCTTTCTGAAAAACAGTTTGTTTGTCCTCGAATTATCAACAACAAATGGCAATCTCTTTGAGAAGTTTGCTTATCAATAGCAAATGGCAATCTCTTTGAGAAGTTTGCTTATCGACAACAAATGGCAGTCTCTTTCTGAAGAACAGTTTGTTTGTCCCCAGAAAAAGGGTAAACCTCATAGCCGGACTCTGCTCCACCAATGGCTTGTACTCCATCTCCAGCAATGTCTGCACTCTGTCAAGATCTGCCGAGTATTGTTGGCTTATCTCTTGTTTCAATTATCCTATCAGTTTTGTCAGTATACACAACGCATATATGACACTCATACATAGCATTCATACATATTCGCATCAATTCATGCATAATTGCATTTGGTTGTTCAATATTTCAATTGTCTTAATTGTGTCTATTCTAGAAAATGGGTTGGGTGTGTCATTCCCTCCAGTAGGTTGTCGGCCGTAAGCAGAAAATGTATATCCTTTTAAAATCCCCACTGAGTTCCTTCCTCGTGGAAGAAGGTTGATTCAGTTGTTTCCCTTTCCAAATACATGGATGGGAAGACCCCCAGTCGAGTTCATTCCTCATTGGGTATAGAGTCTTGTTTGACCGTTTTTCTCCAGTTCGTCCCTGGATTGAATCCCGACCCCAAGCAGCAAGTGGTATTCTGTTTATTTGAGCAACTTGTATGTCACCAGATATCTCTTCAATTTCCTCAAGTGTTTTTATCCCCAGTAAGTCTTGTCAAGAGATTCTGTTTAAAAACCTTACAGACGTTTTACGATCTAATCCACCCGCGTCACTCTTAAAGATCCCCGGTGGAGTTATTGATTCCCAATTCCTAACAAGTGGCAGTCCCTTTAGCGGGAACAACTTGTATTTGTTACCCTCAGTAAAGGTTGGTAATTCTCATCCTTTCGTATTACCTTGATAAGCAGGTAATTTCGGTCTCATTGTCTTGATAAGCAGATAATGTCAGTCTCTTTTCGTATTACCTTGATAAGCAGGTAATTCCGGTCACATTGTCTTGATAAGCAGATAATGTCCGTCTTTTTTCATATTACCTTGATAAACAGGTAATTCCGGTCACATTGTCTTGATAAGCAGATAATGTCCGTCTCTTTTCGTATTACCTTGATAAGCAGGTAATTCCGGTCACATTGTCTTGATAAGCAGATAATGTCCGTCTTTTTTCATATTACCTTGATAAACAGGTAATTCCGGTCACATTGTCTTGATAAGCAGATAATGTCCGTCTCTTTTCGTATTACCTTGATAAGCAGGTAATTCCGGTCACATTGTCTTGATAAGCAGATAATGTCCGTCTCTTTTCGTATTGCCTTGATAAGCAGGTAATTTCAGTCTCATTGTCTTGATAAGCAGATAATGTCCGTCCTCTTTTTCCATATTACCTTGATAAACAGGTAATTTTGGTATCATTATCTTGATAAGCGAATAATGTATAACCTTTTCCCCCAATGAAGCTGCGTTGCTACCCCAGTGGAGTCGGATCTTTTTCTTCTCCCTTTCATTGTTCTTCTCCCCCAGTCGGGTCACTTTTGAACTTCCATGTGTTCCCCAGTAATAAAATTTGTCTCTTATGATCCCACTTTCCCACAGGATCCAGAGTCTTGCATTAACATTACATAAGCATTATCGGCATCTTAGGTCCAAAATTGGGTACTCTATATTTAAGTCTCTTCATCCTGTCGAGACGAAGATTTCATCTTCATATCTCCAGATGAAGAAACTTAAATAGGGGCATCTGTCGTACCCCAATTTTTGACCTAAGATCCCGTTGCATTCACATTTTTTTTTCATATCTTTTATCCGGGATATTCCTTTATTTTTTAAACGAAATTTCGGCAAAGAGGTATTTTAAAATACCTCATTTTCGTTTTGGTTCAAGTGTCCTTTCGTCCTTTTTCTTAGTGTTAGTCTTTTTGTTTTATTTTTATATCTTTAGTTCTATTATTACCATTATAATTATTATACTTATTATTATTATTATTATTATTATTATTAAAAATAAAAAAACATATAAAAGAAAAGGAGCAGCACGCTGCTTTCCCTTCCCCTTTCTTTTTAAAAAATTTCCTTTTTCCTTTTTATTATTATTGGTATTATTATAATAATGAAAAAAAACAAAAATCAAAAGGAAAAAGAAGAACAGCAACAGCACGCTCCCCTCCCTTTTATTTTATTTTATTATTTGTTATTTTTTGTTTAATTTTAAACAATACAAAAAAAGAAAAAAAAACACGCAACAGTACTGCAACCGGTACTGCTGCGCCTCCTTGCCTCCTCTTTCTCTTCACCTTTTGCTGCAACTTTAACTACAACAAGCAACAGTACATCCCTTTCCTGCAAAAAATCTCACTTTAATCAACAAGTTCAAACAGCAGCAGACCAAACATTTTGCTTTTGTAATTTTCCATAAAACTTTGTTCACTCACACACTCTAGATCAAATGTCAACTTTGATCTTGAAAGCTCTATAAATAGAGCCAAAACACACGCAGAAAAGAAAAAAAAAGGAGAAGAGAAAATTTCAATTGAGAGAAAACACATAAAATTTTCACAAGAGTAAAAATATATCAAAGAAAGAAAGCAGTGAAGAAGAGGAGTCCGAATCTTTTGGTCTTCAAGGGTTAGTTCGACCTTAACTTATCTTTTTTTCCCTATTTTGTTTAAAAGTCTTCCTTTTGGGTTTGTTTTGATTTTTGTGTGTTTACCAGAATAAAAAAACGAATCACAGAACTTAGATCAAATATTTTGAATAATTGCTTTTTGTCTTGGTTCGGATTTGGATTCGAAAAAACAGTTTCTTGGGTTTGATTTTGGGTGTTTTGAGGGTGGATTTAGTGTTTAACACCAAAAAAAATAAAAAATAAAAATAAGAAGAAAAGTGTTCCGGCGGCACCGCCGTACTGTTACGGCAGCCGCCGCGCCGGAATCTAAGCTCCGTGGTGGCAGCCCACCGGAGAAGATGAAGATTCATCTCTCCTTATGAACCCTAGCAGAGAAGAGGGAACTGAGAAAGAGAAGAAGGAGGAAGTGAGAGAAAAAAAAAAGAATGAAAAAAAATCGGTAGGATTTGGGTATTTATACCCCAGCCTGATCCTGTGTGCGCGTGTCTATCGCAGCACGCCATAAGCCCTTTTGTTACTGCCGCTGATCTTCATCACACGGCTTATATTCTTTTCTTCCCGGACCAGATCAGGACTGTCTGATCAATCACACGGTCAGATGTGATTCCTGACTTTTGTTTGTTTTTTTGGGCGTTTTGGGCCTGTCTGGTCTTGGGCCTGTGTGTTTTTACTATACTCGCACCCCCTTTTATTACAGGTTTGCACTCCCTTATCATTTCAATTATTTATTTAATATAACAAAACAAAAAGATCAAAATATGTTTTATTTAGGGTTTATTTTTGTTCGGGATGCTTATGTCCATGTCCAAGGGAATAAATAAATTCTTTTTTTTTTCGTTAACCTCGCGTCACGTTTTTTTTCACTTATCCCTTCAAAATAAAAAAAGTTTTTGTTTTCTAGTAAAGAGGATTTCAACAAAAGAGGAGTGGTCGGACGGATGACTTTCCACCCCTCGGTTGCTTTGGATTTCTTGCCGGATGGCTTGCGGTCCGAGTAATCGACGCTAAAAAATAATACTTTTCTTTAAAAGATAATAAAAAACTTTCAAATAAATCAAAAATACTTTCAAAAAATAATCTTTTCCTAATAAACTTCGACTTTCGTCGAGAGACTTTTTTTCAACCTTTTTTCCAAATAAATGCTTTAATACACTTAAGCATGTTTAAATATTTTTCAAAAGAAACTAAAAAATAAAAAACAAATTCAAACATTTTTGCCGCTTGGCTTTTAATTTTAAAACATTTTCACAAAAGAGTTTAGATATGAGTCATCTCTATGGTCGAGAATTCTAATATTCTCCATAACATTAAAACAATGAAAAATGTGATTTCTTCTTCATTTAGGAGAGTTAGTGGCATACTCGACGATGAATTCCGAGTGAGAGCCCTTCCCTATTATGAAGCAAAAATCTCATTTTAGCATGTTTGTGGTGGATTAAAAGGAGTTTAAAACTTAAGATGACGACTCGTCTTTCCTCCTAAAAAATAACCAAACAAACCATTTTACAATTTTTACCCCGAACTACGGGATTTTGATCCTTAACGGGTACGTAGTGCAAGAGACCTTGCGTCTTCTCAAATCAAAATTAATAAAATATATTTTCTTTTTCTTCTCATTATCCCAATTATTTATAAATAATTATTTACAAGCAAATCCTTTTTAGCACAAAATACACATAAGCACAAGAGGTTCCCGTAGAGTACTACGGATACAAAGGGTGCTAATACCTTCCCTTTGTATAACTAACCCCCGAACCTTTTAATCTCTAAAAAATTTAATTTTGGGTTTATTCGATCTTTTTCCCTTCCCTTGGATAAATTAAAGTTCGGTGGTGAATCATTTTTTGAGAACCAAAGCTAGCCAATAGCTTGGCGTCCGAAAATCACCGCGACACTAGGATGCAGTTGTAACGGGATCTAAGGACTCTCTATGGTGGAGAGATGTGGTAGGAATCGGGGGAAAATATGATGACTGTTGGTTTCCTTCTAAGGTAAGTAGTGTGTTGGGTAATGGTAAATCAATTGGTTTTTGGAAAGAGAAATGGTATGGAGCTGTTCCTTTAAGAGACCTATTTCCTAGCTTATTTGAGAAAGTATTGCACAAAGATAGTCTCATGTCAGAATTAATTCAAGCAGATAGTTTTGAGTTAAATTGGAATAGAGATTGGTTATCGTCATTATCGCATGCTGAGTTAGTAGAGAAAGCAGAATTAGAACAACTTTTATTCGGCTTGACAGTACATTTGAACATAGAAGATCGATGGAGGTGGAACTCAGACACTACAGGTTTGTTCAGTGTAAAATCTGTTTATAATTTTCTGCAATCTCGTCTTGAGTCAAACATTATCGAACCAAATGTATTGGCTGCATTACATAAAATGTGGAAGAATGATATTCCATCAAAGATGGGAGTTTTTGGATGGCGTCTGCTTATTGAGAAATTGCCAACCAAAGCGGCTTTAGCTTCCAAAGGTATTTTATCTAATCCGCATGATTTACCGTGCGTTTTTTGCTTTCAAGATGTGGAGGATTGTAATCATCTTTTCTTTAGTTGCTATAAAGTTAAGGAAGTTTGGAGGCAAGTTTTCTTGTGGCTGGGTTTTGACTCTACATTGCAAGAAGGGGGCGGTAAACATTTTTTGCAATTTGGCTCCCTTATTAAAAATAGGAAAGGAATGAAGGTTAGACATCTAATTTGGTTAGCCACAACTTGGTGCTTATGGCGAATGAGAAACAATACTTTGTTTAGAGGCAAGATTGCTGATTTTTCTACCATTCTTGAGCAAATCAAATTCATCTCTTGGCTTTGGTTTAGTGGTAGAGCGGGGCGCAAAACAGGTTACTCGTTTTTCAATTGGTGTAGTAACCCTTTATGTTGTTTACAAAGTATTTGATTTGAAGCTTTATAACTTCATTTTGTATTGTAAGGATTGAGTACTCCTTGTACTCCTTATTAATACAATTTTGCTTATCAAAAAAAAAAAAAAAACCATAATTTTGAAAAGTGAGTTATAAGTTGGAGCATTATGAGAAATAAGGATGGTAGCGCGATGAGTTGGAGCATTATGAGAAAGGCAAAAGGTGTATCTTTCCGGTTGGATTGAGAAACTTAAAATTTTTATATTTTTCGTGAAGCTAATAAATGTGGTAATGCATGCTTTTAATATTAGATGTTACGTGGAGATTCATAATTGCACCCAAGGTTATCAAAACCGGACCGTGAATCGGGAGTGAAAACGGTTTGGTTAGGTGCAAAAAACGAACAGCAAGCTGACCGGAAAAAAAACCGTTCGAACCGGTTCAAACCGATAAACCGGTCGGGCGGTTCAGTATTTTTTTTTTTTTTTTTTTGAAAATCTGAAACACCAACGACGTCATTTGCAGGTAAATCGGTCGGTCTGGATTTTATTTTTTAAACCGGGAATACAAATCGTTTTTGTCTGTTTTTTTTTTTTTAATAAGAATTTTAATTTAACATCTCAAGAAGCCCATAGTGATTTTTTATTTATTTAGAATATTAGCAACTATTTTTTTCTTTTTTGAGTAATTGTTTATATAATTTTATTTATATATTAATTAAAATATATATTTAATTAAAAACGGTCCGACCCGGTTGAACCTCGGTCTGACCAATTGAACTTTAAACCGATAAGCTTACTAGTTCGATGTCCGATCCGGTTCTGATTACCTTGGTTGCACCGACCTTCTTCATATTACCCATATTATAATTAGCGTTTGGTAATTTTATTCACATTTTTTTTATCTAGAGATATTCAAGAGACACATTACAGTAAAAACTGTTTAAATTAATAATGTCAGGACCGGAGAAATTTATTAATTTAGAGAGTTATTAATTTATCGATAAATTAATAATTATTAATTTAAAGAGTTTTTAAGTAATTATACTGTATATAATAAACAAAAAGACAAATTAGTCTATGCCTCTTAGAATTACGCTGCAGCGAACCTTGAGACTCAACGTAAATTAGTAACTACTGTGGTCATATGCTTTGGAAATCAATAAGGACTTTGAACTTTAAAGGAAAACAGACAACTATTTAATCATATTTCAATAGAGTGTAATATATTTTTTTCAATTTCTATGAATTATTAATTTATGATTTTCTTGGGACAAAAAATTATAAAAGGATCTCCCGAAAAATTATTATCTTATTATTTTATCGAATTTTTCAATTTTTTACATTGCCCCAAGTTGGGACCAGACAAATTTATTATTTTAGAGAGTTTGTTAATTTACCGAGTATTAATTTAAAGAGTTTCTACTGTACTTTTAAAATACACACCTTTATCTTTAATTAATCATCGATTTGTAAATAATATTCCATATAAGATAAGATTTTATTCGGTAAATCATTTTTCCCCGTATTTTTTCTTTTTGAAAACTTGGTATCCGGCCTTAGGACCGACTAATTCAAGGGGACTAATCTCACCGCTCACTTGCGGGGCCCATTTAAAATCATAGTTTTTTTTTTGCTTTGTTTGGACCTAGCCCACCGAAATTGGCATCAGGGGGAATCGAACCTGAAACCTTGAGAGGAGCATACTCCAAGGACCCAAGCCAACATCACTAGACCAATTTCAAGTGGGGTTTTCCCCATATTTTTTTATCTACAAGATCATCTTAATAATTAATTTTTGTTTAATAAGTAATATCCAACCCTTGGTTGATTAGTAAAAAAAGAAAGTTGGCCTAATGGTAGTTGAAATTAGTTAAAAATAGTGGCCATTGTCCAATTCAAATCACACTTTTTTCTAAAGTATAAGATGAGCTTAGATTGGGCTTCTTTTTAATATATACAAATGGTTTTTTTTCTCCCTTTTTTTTCTTTTCTAAAAGTTATAACATGTCCAATTCAAATATTAAATAACATTTTTGAAAGATAATATTGAAAGCTTATAAAAGCTACAGAATACACAAACAAAAGAGCAGGAATATTGATTTTTTTAATTGTAATTATAGATTTTATTGGCAATAGCGTCACCCCTTCTTGTGTTGCTCCATTGCCATTGACGTCATCCCTTCTTCTACCATAAAAATAGGGCAGTTCAAAAAATTTCTAAAAAAAGGGGACAATTTGATATTTTTTTCTAACTTGAGTTTTTTATTTTAAAAATCCTCATTTTCTTTTTATTTGTTCTTTTTAACCTTTTTACCCATACTAAACTACGTATTAATATTCATGGCATTTGATGTTTTTTGTGGGTAATCCATAGGTCATGACTCATGAGGGTTTGAGATCATCACATTTAGACTTAAGCAACTACACAAGTGATCAATACATTTTTGCAGGTAATCCATGATGGACATCACATCTTAATCCAAAATATTAAGACATTAAATTTATGGGTCCTCTCACTCATCGTTGCGGATCCATAAACTGAACACGCTGCTTGATTACCTTGTCTGGAAGAATTTTGACACAAGAAGCTGGTTCAACCATCAGTTATATAATACTATTGTTGGGTCATGAGAGGTTCAGTGATCATCTCATATTCTCATTGGACCTTAAGCAACCACATAAATGACCTGAACACCACATCTAAATACAAAACATCAAAGTATTAGATTTATCCTAGTGGATATGTTGTTGTAAACATTAATGATTTAGGACCGTCAGATCTAACACGTACGACTGAGATCATTTTAGGTGGTTTTATAACTTTATCAACTTGAACGGTCTGATCAATTATGAACAGACGAGATTGAAAACTGCGTACTTATCCACTTTAACTAGCAAATCTCAATCCTTATATTTATAAGTTCTTTCTCTTATAAAATGTTCAAAATTCACATTTTTATCCAAAGTGGATTCAACTCGCACTTGACATATCAATATCATCTATTCGGAATATTCATACTCCCAAATCTGCAATGTTGGCATCCTAGTCTTCATCAAATTTGTAATGAGATGAAGTAGATATGTCAATTTGAATTAACAAAACAACGTACTAAAAACGAAAAACCAACAAACGTTGCATAAGACGACGACGAACACAACGCCACACAAGCCGACGACAAACTTAAAAAACAAAAACAAAGCAGGAAATCTATGTTTTTTTGTTGGACTAAAAAACATGATCCTAAAATGTAGTATACACACAATTAAATTTTTTTCCAACAAAATATTACACGTAGCACAAAAAAATAAGCAACTTAAGTATAAGTTTTGTTATTTTTCTTGAATCAAGAAAAAATCAAACACAACCGAAAGAACCAACATTTTCTGCTAAAGGAGCTTCCCCTAATATCCTTTTCACTATATGTAATGTAACCAAATCAAAGGCATAACCAAAACCCAAAAACATAGTAATGGATTATTGTGAGGAAGAAAATAGCAAGAAAATACCAAAGTTACCCCTATTGAACCCTCTACCATTAATGTATTCACCAGAGAGACCAGGAACAAAAACTCCACCACTTAATATCTCAGCTTCAGTTCCATTTGTTTGGGAAGAAGAACCAGGAAAACCAAAACCTTGTACTGATCTTGTTACATTCTCAAATCCAACACTAATCAAGTGTTTGGAACTTCCTCCAAAACTTCAATCACCTACAACAGTTTTGGAGGGTCCCTACAAAAAGGATTGTTGTGAAAAATCTCCTGGTTCTGAAATTGTGAAACTTGGGAGTTTGATTCTTAAGGATGAAGAAATGGGAGTAAAGAAAAAAGGGTTTTTTGGTAATTGGAGGAAAAAGGATATTAAGGTTAATAAACATGTCTTTTTGTCATCTTCTGTTGATAAGGATAATGATGATGTTTTTGATGAGATTATAGGTAGTGACAAGAATTTGAAGATGAGGAAGAAGATAAAACACTATGGTACTAGTAGCTTTGATAATCCATTCCATGCCAAGTCTCCTGTTTGGGTAATTTTGTTTCTAATTATGTTTTAGCACATTATTTGGATAATCTTGTTATTTAATATTCCCTCCTGTTACTATTACGAGTAAAACATATTTTTTTAGATTTATTATAAAATGAAGGGTTAAATATGTTTTTGCTTCTTATATTTTCCCAAAATTTTCGTTTTAGTCCCCAAAGTTTGTTTTCACACTTTTTAGTCTCTACTTTTCGTTTTAGTACTTAAATAAGTAGTTGTTAATATTAGTATTTTTACCTTCGCCGTTGAATCCTATTCCTTTTACCCTCAGCTCCTGGCTCTGAGCTCCCCTCCCCACCCTAACTAATTTTAATTTGAAGTTATAATTTTAAATGGTTTTTGTCTTCTAAACCAACTTTGTAGGTATAAAGAGCAATTCTACGCAGTAGTACATCTCATCCATCCATTTTAAATCGATTCATATTTCTTCTCAATAAAATTAGTACAAATCGATTACAATCATTAACATTAGATCGGACGGTCTTAACTAAAAACAGCGTGAAAAGTGAAAACTGCATGAATATTTACCTTGGGATATCGGGTTCCCAATTCTACCCGGGCACAACCTCAAATCTAGGGAGCAGGTTCTCTCTTGTGTAAATTTTTTTCTAGTGAAGATCTATCCGTTAATTTTTTAGTACACTACAAACAGTCAAAATAAATAAATGGTGTAGATATAAACTGGACACTTTCCGGCATAAACCCCACTAAAGAGGATCCGTTTCCTCAAATCTATAGTATTGTGATTCAATCTAATCTATAGTAATGTGATTCAATCTAAAAAGTCTTGTCATGTCATGTAATCTTAATGATAATAAGGTTGGTAGGTTTAACTGAGTGGGGATCCTCTTCACTTTCTATTCTTTTCATTTTTTATTTCTAAAATTCTTAAATATTTTGAGTTGTATAAAAAAGATTTGGATTCACTAATATCACACTATTGTATTTATATTTTTAAAATTATTTAATAATAACAAAAGTGAAAAAAAAAAAAAAAAATTGGAGAGGATTCTAAGTGGGTTTTACACTTTTACTCCATAGCATAGGAGTGATTTTTCTAAAAATATATGTGGGGTAAAAAGAAATGAGAAAATGGACAGTTTTTTTCATGTGTAAGATATGGTCCCCTTATGATGGCACTTCTTTTGATTTTGCAGACAAAGATGTGTGAAGGATGGAAGTGTGTGGTTCCATGGAAGAGTGAAAAAGTGAACAAGTATCAGTGTTGGTGGGTTTAGGATTTTACCTCGGGTACTATGGTCTTGTCAAAATCAATTATCAGCATGATGTTGATTATGACCATTACATATGTACTATGTTTTTCCTAATTTGTTTTTTGCATATCTTCATTCATCAAATCACAAGTCTCATTCAAAGGTCTACTATTTATTTTTTTGTTGCTTTGCTACACCACACTGTTACACCTTACTTTGTGGAAGCTGTTCAAATCTTGTTTGATTTTAACTATTTTAATTAACAATGATAGATTAGAGTTAATCCGGTTAGAAATAATATAAAACCATTGATGTAGCTCTTCCTAACAGTTTAAGCTTTTGGGACAAACGGTTATTTGACATGGTATCAGAGCCTCTATGACTAAGTGGTCTAGAGTTCGATCCCCGCTCCCCTCACTTTCTAATTAAAAATATCAACCCGCATTTTATCCGGACCCGTTCAAATGCGGATTCAGTCCGAACCAACTCGTTCAAATCCAAAATGATTTGATTCGGGTAACAGATTTATTATTTTAAATCTATGAATCCGCGAATCCAACCCATTTAAAAATGCGGATTTCACACCCAACCCACTTAACTTTAGACGGGTCGGATAACATATTTGTACATTACATAAAGATGGTTGTCATTGAACATCACATTTTGCACTTTTCTAATAGATAAAAACAAAAATTGTAAAAAAAAAAAAAAAGATAAAAAAAGAAATGATCCATTATTTTTTAAATAAATTTAAAATATCAACTTTTTGGAATTCTTTCTCTATTTACCATTTTCTACAAAACTATAAACTAGGTCATCCAACCAACAGTCCATCCTAAGAGTATGCCAGTTCCCACAAGACTCAATCCTAAACCAAATGCAACATCATATGTTGTTGATACATCACTTTTTGCCTTCCCTAGTTTTTCTTGTTTGTCATTAACAAATTTTCGATTTCTCTTCAACGGTTTCTTACCTTCAAATGACATCAAAGGAAGAGCTTCGAGGAAGTGAGTAGAAACCAAATTATGCGTATTCTTAATCTGATTCTCCAATTGTAACAATCTACACCATTGTTTGTATGCAAAAAGATGCGAAGCTTGTGTAAAAAAGAGTGCAATAATGCGCTCTTTTTCGGCATAAGCTTGTTTTGCTAACTCTTCTGCTTCCCTCGCGCGTGTTTGTGAATGACACAATGCTTCCATGAGTTGCGCTATGCTTTGGTCTCCTTCAAAAGCTTGTTCTGTGGCACCCTCTTGGATAATGGTGCTATAACTGCAATAAAATAGGAAATTTTAAGTAAATTAACTTGAAAGTTAATCACTTAATAGAACATCATAAACAAAAATATGTCATATATATAAAACCATATAGTTATTTGAATCAATTAGTGTAACATGTTATCAAGCAACCATATCGTATATGCTTCATCTATCTTCCAAGTCATAGTTATTGGTTTAATTGCATATTTGATCTTTTACATTTATTTTAGATTTCAAGTTGGATCCTTTATGTTTAAAAAGTTTTATGTTGGTGTCTTACATTACTGATGTCAACATAAGTTCGTCATTTTCAACAAATTTTGAGTTAATTTTGTTTAAAACTTCAATATTGCATCCCCATAAGCTATCCACATATGCAACTTTGTTAGTCACGTGGACGATTTAAATAGGTATTTAACTAAAAGGACTAACTTATTGTAACGTTAGTACCATAAGAGACTAACTTGAAACTTTTTAAACGTAAGAGAACAAATTGAAATCTAAAATAAACGCAAGGAACAAAGCCTATAAAATTTATACTTTTTTTGGAAAATGCATATTTAAACGTACTTTTGGTTAATATAATCCAAACATATTTCATTTTGCAAAACATACATTTAATGAAAGAAATGTATCCAAACCTAAATCACGTTAGAAAAAACTCATTTTTAACCAAAAATACGTATGAAGTTTAATCGGAAGTATTCCGTCTGTCCCAAAATATAAGCAAAAATTAGTCAACAAAAGTTGTTATATTTGGTGTAAAATTTAGACCAAATACATTAAGTTTTGTTGACTCATTTTTGCTTATATATTGGGACGGAATGAGTACATCTGCAAACATTATTCAACTTGAAAATTGAAAATACCTTGAGGATTTATCAGAAGAAAAAGATAAATGCCCTTTATTGAATGAAGGCTCTATCTTTCTATGCATTAATCCTGAATCCAAACCATCCTTTGGCTCAACAGTCAAATTGGAAAAGTCACTGGATTTAGCTTCACAATCAAAACATGTCTTTATATTGTAATCACTTATATCAGCATATGATTGTTCTCCTTGATACTTCTTTTGAGGAGGAGGAAGATCACAATTCTCAACATAATTGAGTAATTTCTTCGAAACCAAGCAAGCTAATTCATCTCTATCTGTAGTTTTCCACCATGGCTGAGCATTGTCATCTTTAATCCAAGAATAATCTGAATCCAAGGAGAAATCCTTTTTTTGCTTGGACACTAAGTAACCAACTGAATCAACCTCCATCGTCGTCTCATGTTTAGTCACCGTTTCCGAGCATTCTTTCGAATTCTTACTATATGCTTCTAGCATTCCTTCCATGCATGTTTTCTGCATAATTGCATCCTGGAATTCATTATGCAGATTATCAAATGAATCCTGATTCTCATCACCAAAGCAATGTTGTCAGTCGCGTATCACAAGAAAAAAGGTTTGTCCAAATTCCGCTGCACTACATGGCTATAGTGCTACAATAGCGACTTGTTCAAATTTTGCTACACAATAGCGCTATAGCACCACTATTTGACAACACCGCGCTAAAGTGAGACCGTCTAACGCATTTAACTTTCTTAAACTTATGGCGTTTTTTATAGGAAATTGAAAATTTACTGTTAAAATGTGTGGTACTAACAGCATTATGAACAGATTTATCACTTGTAGTGGCAAGTTCAAGATCATCTAATTTTGATGTTGCACACCAAGATTGGCGATAAGCGAATTTGGGAGCTCTTTTTGCATCTTCTTGGATAAAGTAACCTATTATTCTTTTCATAATTTCTAATCTGTCCAAAATAAAATTGCAGGTAGTTTATAATTATACATATGAATCAAATAATAAGATTTATGGTTTTATGTGTGAAGCCACTAGGAAGCTATTGTGCAATTAGGAAGATATTGTGAAATTATGAAGAAGAAAATCTTTTTCTAGTGACAGTTCATCCTAAAGACCAACATCAAGATTCAAGTGTTAACGGTAAAACGCGGATACAAACACTAACACCGATAATAAATTGAAAAAATGACATAATTCAATATAATTATAAGTGTCGGTGCCGGACACTGAGACACACCTTATCAAATGAGTGTCCGTGCTTCATAGTGTTAATCTCGAAAGTTGTCAATTTTGAACAACAAAAAATGGTTAGAGATTTGGATTATGTTCACACAGACACCCCTTCGCCTCAGATTAAATGACATTTAAATTGTGCGCGGTTCTTAAGAAAATTATTAGTGAAGTTGATTTCAATGGTAAAATTGGAAATATTTATTAAAACACTAATTTTAATCGTAGTTAGTGAAGTAGTGACAATTATTTTGAGACGAAAAAAGTATGAATGTGATAGTTTTTATGAGAAGGATGAGTACTATTTGAGGGTTGAATATTTGAAGATTTACCAAAAACAAATGAAAACGGTGAACAAAAAAACAATCAACACTCAGATGAAAACACAGAGAGAACACAAAATTTTCAGACAGAACAAGCACAGTCATAAATAAGTGATTAAAACACGCACACACAAACAATATGAATGACTACTCACCAAAAAAGTGAAGCATTGAATGAAAGATGATGATAATTAAGAAGCAACCTTCCATAAGGAAAGAGAAATCTGTAGCAAATTAAGAAGAAGAAGATGGTGATTATTTTTTAGTAATAAGAAGAAGAGGGTGGTTATTTTTTAGTAAGGAGAATGTTAACTCGTGCCCTTAACATGTTAAGAAGATAAATATGGAAAAAAATTTATTGAACTTGTGGTGTATTCAATTATCTAAAAATTAAATTCTTTGTATCATTAAATGCTATATTTCTATTTTTAGGTAGCTTAACATGTGCCCTTAGGGCACAAGTTAACATGACCCTTTTAGTAAACTACCAAGTTTTTATCAAATGTTTCTAAATTTGATTTCTCGGTTAAGATCAGTTTTTTTAACGCGGTTAAATACGTTGACGTGGATTTTTAAGTGTCCCTGGACAATAAGATGACACCATTTAAGTGTCATGTAGTCCACGGTCAATTTAAATATGTGAGGGATTATTTTGATAGAAAATTGATAAAATGTGATGCGAGAAGCATGAGATAAAACTGCTCTTGCCAAAACATGAGCGCTACCTTTTGCTTGACGCCTAGTAAAAATAACTACATAGTTACTATGAATTTGGATTGACACTCAACACCCTTGCTTAGCAATTTTTGTCTATTTGGAAGGCCAGCCCTCCCAAGCCTCCACATAAAATGCTTTACCTTGGGAGGGATGGAGAGTGCCCAAAGTTTGTTCCAATCTCCTTCAACCTTCCAATCTTCTCTATGCAAGATCACATCCACACAAACTACATATGCACTTTTAACCGTGTAAATTCCTTTTTTCTCAAAGCGCCATATTATTTCATCAATCAGAATTATTTTTTAGTAAGTAAAACGTTTGATAGAGACATAGTACTATTTTGAGATATTAAAAAGTCAAAAATCAATTAACTGTGATCGTATCCGAACCAATCAAAAAGTAAAACCGCAAAACGAACCAATCCAAATCAAAATTGTAAAAAACCGCATTTAGTGTGAACCGCACGAATCATTTTTCTTCTAAACTGCGTGGTTTGGTTGGCGTTTTCATTTCAGAAAACCGAACCAAACCAAACCGCAATACTTAACTTAACTCTATCTACTAGTAGCAATCAACCTATTACCTAGTACAACTTAGCAAGTCCAACCCAAATTGAGCCATAAAACAATAGGCTGTCAAAACGAATCAGAACAATAAAATATGTGTATATGCATATTATATCATGTAAACAATAAAATAAATTAAAATTTCCTATGTTTATTTTGTAACAAGTTGGTAATATTGTCATATTTTTTATATCGCGATAAACCGCACAAACCGAACCAACTCTAACCACATTGAATGACTTTTTAAAAATCAATCGAACCAAATCAAACCACATACATTTTTATCTCGCAGTACTCAAAACCGAACCAAACTGCATCGTGAACCCTCTAAAACCAATATAAAAGGGTGTTACGGAGACAACAACCAATTTAATTAGTGGTTTAGTGGTGGATTATGTAATGAGTTTATTAGTGTTTGTTGGTTGTTTTTTAGTTATAATTCTATGTTGTCAGTTTTCCCAAGAAGATATATAACTGAAGTATTGTGACCACTTTGTATTACGGCGTCGTTTCTAAGAGTAGTTATGGTGCATAAGTTTTTTTTTTACGCACCATGCATAAATAATGAAAATTGCATAACACACCCCCAAATTGCTTAGCGTCCACCCATATACTTAGCGCACCCCAGATTTTCTCGCGCACCCCTAATTTTTTTCTCATGCATCCCCCAAATTTTCTCGCGCGCCCCCCAAAACCATTTTTGTTGTGGAATGATTTCACATTAGATGTACTTATAATGTCAAAACCATTTTTACTGTCGAATGGTTTTAGAGGATTGTAATCCAAAACCATTCTGCTTGTGGAATGATTTTGTTTGTTATTTATGTTGGGGGTGGGGGCGCGCAAAGCAATTTGGTGGGCGCGCTAAGCAATTTGGGGGCGTGCTAAGTAAATTGGGGGCGATAAGCAAGCTGGGGGTGCGCTGAGCAATATGGGGGGCACTTTAAGCAAACTGTGAGGCGCGCTAAGCAATCTGAGGTTTATGCATGGTGTGCATGGTGAGGCGCGCTAAGCAAGGCTTATGCACCATAACTTATGCCGTCGTTTCTACCATTATAAGTGAGGTCCGCTAAAAGAAAAAGACAATTTACGAACAATCATGACACCATGGTATTTAGGATACACAAATGGTTAAATTTGTGGATAATGGATTCTCCCCTTAGAAATAAAATTGAGGAAATAATGTTTGTATCTAAATCTTTGGATCAAAAACATGTGATAGTATTTTAATTAGAAAAAATTAAAGTAAAGTTGGTCAATGGTTAAAATGTAAAAATTGAGAAAAATTGAGAGATCCTTTCTAAAATTTGTGTCCCAAACCCAAATGCAATACCAGCCACCGATCTATAACTTAAAATTTCAATGGCAATGATGTGGAATACTAACTTGCTTAGGAAGTATAGGATTCTTTTATACTGACACACAAAGCACGACAATAGCCCTGTACCTGGTGGTAGCTTGTGTGTGCTATGAGGTTCTAGTCACTTCTTTTTAGAAACATGGTTCTATAATATTCTAAATTTTTATTTTAAAAAAAAGCCAAATATCACGGTTATAGTTTTGGTGTAAATCGGATATCTTCTGCGCGCAACTGCAGAGATTAATCCATCGAGTCTTGTGGGACTCAAATAGATAGCAAACTCTTCCTAAGAGTTTTAACAATGCTGCATGCCCAAGTCAGGGATCGAACCCATGACCTTGGTTAAGCTAGAAGAGACCCGCGTTATCTCATCTAAGTGCTCTTGCGTTCACGATTATAGTTTAAAGTAATATAAATAATATAGTAGTAAAACTAAAATATGTATGTTGATGTGAAATGTTATTTATTACAGAATATTATTAAAAAAATACTGCCTCCGGTTCTATATATAACAAATATTTTACTTTTTAGATTCATTGTAGAATTGATGTATCCAAATAATAATATAGTCTAAATACATAAATTTTACAATGAACTTAAAAAATGAAATGTTTCTTATATATATGACCAGAGGAAGTATACTACCTCGGTCCCTAAATATAAGGCTCAGTTTGACCACAATTTTGATCACTAATATCTTAAATTATCTATTAGTAAAAATTATAAAATTTAATATTTTGAAAATAATCATCATAACAAATTGAACAAGATATTATATGTTAATATTTACATTTATATATTATTAAAAAAACACGGTCCAAATAAGGTAAATGAATAGTACATTTTTGTCAAACAAAATCTTATAATTAGGGACGGAGGTAGTACATATCTTGCGCTTGAGAAAACTATTACTATTAATTCATTTATTTCTATAATTATTTATGTTTTTATTATCATTTATATTTTTTATATAATAATAGTCGTCATAACTTAGTTCACACATACATTGTATTTAATATGTAGGACTGAGGTTGGAACCATTGATACTCCCACTTATTCCACTTAAAAGATGAAATTTTATATGTACCGGAAAAAAAGATAAAATTTTATACTTGACCAAATAATAATAGGCTAAATTGCAGTTTTGGCCCCCCCACGTTTCATAATTGTGCGATTTTGGCCCCTCACGTTTCAAATGTGCGATTTTGGCCTCCCACGTTTCATAATTGTGCGATTTTGGCCCCACGCGTTTCAAATGTGCGATTTTGGCCCCCCATGTTTGCCCTCTTTTGCATTTCTTAGTCCCCGTTGACTATTTTGACCAAAATTTGCTGACATAGAATTTTTTTTACACGTGTCTTAATTGTATTGGCCAACCAAAATTTTTTATTATTTTTTTTTAAAAAAAAATTCAAGGAAAGGTCAAGTGACTTTTTTTTTTGGGGTGTTTAATTTTATTTTTTTTTTTGACAAATTATAAAAAACAACAATAAAAAGCGTTAATTTAGCAATCAGATGTTAGGGGAGGAAGAAGAAAAATGAAGATTCAATGGAGACACAACAATCAACAAACAAATCTTAGTTATATGTTTCTGCATTTACCTATTTTGTAATGTTTAATTTCCTAAATATTTTGATTTGAAAATATTTTGAATTATGATATTTTTTTTTAAACCAATTAATGAGACCAATTTTTTTCATTCTGGTTTTTCAATATAGCATAATCAATTCTTGAAACCAATTAATGAGAATTTGGTAGAAGCAAGTGCATCAACATAATCAAGTGAGGTTTACACTGTTGGACCAACCAAAAAGTGACCTTTCCTTTATTTTATTTTTTAAATAATAATAAGTTTTGGTTGGCCAATACAATTAAGACACGTGTAAAAAAAATTTCATGTCAGCAAATTTTGGTCAAAATAGTCAACGGGGACCAAGAAATGCAAAATGGGGCAAACGTGGGGGGCCAAAATCGCACAATTATGAAACGTGAGGGGCCAAAATCGCACATTTGAAATGTGGGGGGCCAAAATCGCACAATTATGAAACGTTGGGGCCAAAACTGCAATTTAGCCATAATAATAATAATAATAATAATAATAATAATAGATGTTAGTAAAAGTTTTTATGAGCATAACTCGATTGATATCAATGTTGTATATGAGTCGAAATTCAAACTCAAAATTAAATTAATTAAATTTTTTAAGAAATTTTTTCCAAAGTTCAATTCATTAAATGAATCTCACATATCTTGAGGAATTAGTTTTTACAATTGCGCGCGAGCTGATCGAACACTAAATTAAAGCAACTTTAAAGTGAGACTCTATTTTTTTTTTTTGAGCAATGAGACTCTATTGTTTAGAAATAATAATATTTTATCAGTCTTATACAAGAATTAAGAAAATAATTAACTGAATTGAAAATACAGAGTAAACTAATAAATCATAACTATTTGGGTTGTATATACAACACAAAAGTTTGGTACTTCTTTCATGAAAAAAATCTCATACTTTTCACAACAAGTCACCCTATAAAATCATTGCCATTGAAATTTTATATTATAAATCAATGGCTATTATTGGTTGTTGGGTATGGTACACAAATTTTACCATTTGTGTATCCTAAATGCCACCGGACCTAATGTGTGTAAAGATTATTTTCAATTTTTTTTATGCATCTCTAGTTTATTGTAATTTGTGTGTGATATGTTTTTAATATCATAACTAATATTATTTTTTTTATTTTTTTTGAAACGGCCAAAATGAGATATATATATATATAAATATGAATAATAATCTACCCAGCATTGAGTTTAGTCGAGAGTAATTAATCTCACATCAAATATGAAATGACTAAATAGAGTAAAAGATATTTTCAATGTCTTAAAATTTTGAGTAAAAACATGATGATATTCTTCAACCGAAAGTTTTATAAAACATCAATCTATTGTGACTCGCGACACTCTCCAGACTCTCCAACAATATTAAGACATTCTTCAAGGTAGGCTAATCTCTTAGGTTAGACTCAACCACCATTTACTGTGTCATCAAAACTAACATTTAGTGTGAATTGCATTCATTGATAGTTTTATGTTGGTGATAGGTCTTGCCCATAGTTTTATTTTGGTTGCTTGTAATTGAAAGTGAGGTGGTGCATGTAATTAGGTTATGGAGCTTAATTATGACACGATGCATTTTTGGTTGGTGACAAAACCAAGAAAATATGAATATTCAATGTTAGTTTACCTCACGGTCAAATTTTGCAAGGTAAGTAAAGGGATATGGATTCCCTGCAGTCAAAAAGTAACTGCAGGTAAATCACAACTCTTAGATCCGATAAATTCATTTTGATATATTGATCAAATGGTAGATAATGAACTGACTGCATGAATTGACCGGTCCCTGACTGCATGGAATCCATGTCCTAAGTAAAGGGATAAAAACTAAAGAAAAAACTTAACGGATACCAATATAAGAAATTCACTCATTTTTAGAAGGAACAACAGTTAAATGAGCAAGATGCTGCTCACATGGCTGGTATATTGTGGAGTTTGTGGAAACATAGGAACATGAGGTTATGGCTAAATACAGTAGAAACATGTGCTCAAATTCTGGACCGTGCCTTTCACTTAATTGAGGACTGGAAGCATGCTAATAATAACAAGCACATGCAGCAAACAACTTCCACCGTGACTGCATCAACAACAACAAACGACGAGCTTGCCACAAGCAATAACAACAGGGTTGATCGTGTAGGGACTGTTTGGAAAAAACCGACAATTGGTAGATACAAGTGCAACATTGACGCGTCGTTTTCGACTCAACAAAATCGCGTGGGCTTGGGAATGTGCATTCGTGATGATGAAGGTCGGTTTGTGTTAGCCAAAACTATGTGGATTTCACCAATATGTAGCGTGGACTTAGGTGAGGCATTAGGACTCTTTCATGCCATCAATTGGGTTCATGACCTTCAACTTCAAAGAGTGGATTTTGCACTTGATTCAAAAATAGTGGTTGACTATTTCCATAAGGGAGGACCCAATATTACTGAGTTTGGGGATGTGTTGAATGAATGTATTCGTAGTTTTAAGTCATATTTCGAAAACTCTCATGTTGAGTTTAATAGGAGACAAGCGAATGAGGTAGCTCATGCTTTAACCAGGGTAGCCCCATCTATAGCTCGCTCCCATGTTTTCATTGATGTACCGACATGTATAAGCCATTTAATTATGAATGAAATGCTATAAGCATCCTTTTATCAAAAAAAATATATACAAGTTCTAAAGGTATGACCGAAAAAAGTGTACACAAAACAAACCTGAACAATATTCAGGTAAAGCAGAAAATATTACAAGATTAAAACTTCTCAAAATTTTTGCCAGGCCCGAGGTATATTTCATAACATAGAATTAAATACTGGCCTGTGATTGATGTTTTTACACTATACAGAAAGAATGACTACAAGCCTAGAACTAAAAAAAAAAAAAATGAACATTCGAACTCATAGCAACGATGTCAACTAACATATGACATGTTCAAGTTCCAGGGTGAAATGCTTTTCCAAGTTTAGGACTATTTGCTGTCCTGAATGAAGTTGTGATCTGCCTTTTGAAGATCTGAACGCGATATTCAAGAATTGTAACTCAATATAGATGATGGTGGCTTCAGCAATGTGCATATTTTGTTATGCAAGTTGTCGAAATCAGTATACAAGAAAATTTAACCATCTCATATTGATGACCACTTTCATCGAGGCATTTGGTGCAAATAGTAGAGATTAACATAAAAATGAAGCATCTCAAATGTATCATTACATATCCCCGAAGCCACGCAGGTGACTTTTCAACTGTACAAGCTTTACATTTCCATCCCCGCCGCATGTAAGAAAACCATGCGGAACAACTTGAATGTCCGTAACAGCAGCCTATGACAATTTATGCTAATAGTGTTAGTGTGTTAAAATTGTTTGATGTATCTAATCCATATTATGGACCACATACAATAAACATTCTACGAACCTAAAAAGTAAACTTTTTCTTATCATAAGGACCAGAGGGAGTAATCAATTTCGTGTTAACTAATTTAAAAGCAAAAACATTTTGACATGCAAGTGACAGAAACATTTACCCGAACAACACCGCCAAATCCACGAGAGCCTGACTGGAGAAAAGTGTGTTTTTCATGTATCTTAGGCCAGTGATGTATTAACTTTGAGCTCTCAACATCCCAGAGCTTGACATCTCCATCTGTGCTTCCAGTCAAAAACAAGCTGGTATTTGGGATTGTAGCTATTTTTGTGACACTCCCTAAGATCATAAAATTATGCAGATTATTAGATAAGCAATAAAACATAACTACAAATGAAGATAAACTCTCGTTACCTGAGTGTGCCTTTGGAATATACCAAAGCATCCCATCTACATTATGGTCCTTGTCATAATTCAAAGATGTGGGAGAGCTTGGACCTCTGCTATCAGAACGCTTATGCCTTTTAGCCTTCCCAGTAACTATATAGCGGAAGTCGTGGAGTCCAACATCACCATCTTTACCACCAGTTACAATAAGAGGGGAAACAGAACCACTTCCTACCTGATTGTCAAATACTGAAAGGGAGCGCGCACCTCCTTCACAAGACGTGCAAAGGTTAGTACATAAATAGAGGTGAAAATTCAATAATAATGTAATACTCATAACTTCACCCCAATTTCAATCACTTTATATAGATCCATGGAAATTCAATACTCGGTTATCTTACAAGCTGGTTGATATAAAATCATCCATGTGCTGCTTCTAGTTGCCTAAGCTTTTTACATCATTGGTTCATGACATGGTGTCAAAGCTTTCATCACCAAATTAACTAGAGTTCAATACTAGCTCTCCCCCGTTCTTGTAAATAAAGGTCAAGTTTCAGCACAAGTTGTTAGGGGGATTTTGTATTATGAAGTAAAATAAAGTCCCCTAAGCCCTCCCCTCCCAAAGTCCTCTATTCCTTCCACTTCTTCATTCCTTATTTTCAAAGCCCTCCCCTCTCCTTGCCTCCTAAACTCCCAAACAGACCCTAAAAGATGGTCTGTTTATGATATGCTATCAAAGCCTCTATGAGTAATTAGTCTAGAGTTCAAATTTTGTCATCTTCATTCTTCTCGACAAATAATAGATGAACATGTGCATTATCTATAGTTCTATACTTCACGTCGAACAGCTCTTGCGTAAAGGACTCTATGTCAAAGATGCTCCAAAAATATAAAACTATTCATGTGCCACCTTATGGCTCAAGCCTTTGGGATGACATACTAACATTCATTAATCAGTATAATTTAGAAATAAACCTTCATGACATAAAATGGAAGCTCGAGAAGTTGAAGGTGGAGCTAATGTATCCCATATAACCACATTGATACCATTAGAGCTATATCCAGCCACAGCTATTATTGATCCACTAGAGGAAACATATGTGACATCCCTGAAATCAAACATATATTAGATTTTCAACTACGGGTAAATTGAAATAAATAACATCTTTAGTAAGGAAAAAGTAGTAATTAAACATATTATCAACACAACAATTGTAGAACTCCATACTATAAATTATTAAATGGTTCATATAGTCAACTAGGAAAATTACGTTTTAAAAATTTAATTATAATTTTCATACAATGCAGACAGACAAGACAGTGAAAAATATAATGTTTTAAAAGCTAATTGTAATTTTCATGATGCTCGTACTTTAAATCAAATGTTAACACCGAAACACAACTTAGAGTGAAGGGTGACTAAAATCATAACTCAGTTCTGAGAAACAAAGTACATACGATGCTTGGCCATTAAAGCAGAGGGATGATTCTATTGGACGAACGTTGCTCCTTCCTCCTACCTCCAGCTGCCATGTGCAGACGGTTCCATCTAATGCAGCACTGGCAAAACGATGACCGAAATGATCGAATTGTAAAGCTGAAATTGACGCAAGAGCATAAGGTGGAGGGACATTGGCAGCAGGCAGCACTCCATATGTAGCAGTAGCTTTCTCCTTATTGAACTGTATTTAATAAGACTCGTCATTAGCCATAAGCTTGAAATATTGACAATAAATGCAATTAATCAACTCACTAGAGTAACCTAGATATTATTAGTCCTGTATTATATACTCTGGATCAATCATAACCAAAAAAAATCCTATTTTCAAACTTATTTGGTATTGTAGTTAAGTGCATTCAATTTTCTTAATTTCATGTTAAATAGGAACTACATTTACTAACCTACTCCGAATTATAATGGTTATCTAATCGCAACATTAAATAATTAAGGGTATTTTTGGAATAATAGTATGAAATTTGGATATATTAGTTGACATTTGTTGATATTTGAGTCCAATGAATTTTTTTAAAAAATAGCTTATAATTGAGTCCGGAGTAGGACACAATATCCTTTTTTGAACCCCCACCCTCACAATGATGAGAGAGTTTAAAGTTTAAACCTATGACTTAATAGAAAAAAATCAAATGATTAAAGAATCTATATAGGATGATAGAAAGTTCAATGTTTATATTCACTTATAAAATCAAATAACTAAACGAGGGTGCCACATACAAAAGAACCTAGTTTAACAAATCATTTACTGGAGTCGAAGGAAACCTTCATTAGTAACAAAAGAATAGAATGTGCATGGAGTTTGCACAGTAAACACGGAACCATAAAGACAAAGTCGGCCTTCATAACAAACACAAGATAAGAAACCATTTATGACAAAAAGAAGCATCTTTTACAATTGTTTCTACATCTACAATCACATCTATCATCATGAATGTATAGAAATTTAATTTAATATTTTATTACCTCCCACAAGTAAATGTGTGTATTGCTTGAACCAACCAAGAAGAAAGGCCTCATTGGATGACTGGAAAAAGCCCTGGTACTTGTATTCTCCAAAGTGGCAAGTGGATCAACGAAATCTTCAAAGTCTTGTTGAGTTTCCCAACCCAATCCAGAGGCACCAATACCAGCATAACCTGGCATTCCTAATGCTCCACCGCCTATCAAGTCTCTGCTAGGCCAAGCTGAAGAATCCATACCGACAGTTGCTCCACCAAGACCGAGGTGTGCCCCTTTCTTGCTCCCAAGGCCAACACCAGGAGAAACACAAGTAGGAGCCGGGGTGGATTCTGAACCTGCCCATCCATTTTGTGGCCAATCAGCCTTGGTCCACAAATGGTCTGCTGAGCCACTAAAAGGAATCTCATCTTCCAAGTGAAAGAATACTATACCCTGAATTAGATAAGAGGAAACATAGACATTTACACACTTAGCTGTATATTCAAATGACAGATGATAAGACTTCTATAGTGTCCGTTTGATTGAAATGAAATTTAACACAGGATCTAAGAGGAGGACTAAGTATAATCGTAAAATAACGATATTTATAGTTATAAAATTATAATGACAATAATGATAGATATAACCATTGCAATCTCATAAAATACTGTATCCATATCTTTATTTACAAAAAATGTTGGTCCCTAGATGCAAATTATTATACAATCTTGTCAGCATAAAAACAAAGACATGTAAATGGTGATTAAAAATAAAACCATCCAAAGCTTCAGAATGACAGGAAATTAAGAGGACAAACCTTCCGGTTGCTAGCAACTGCAGCTTCCTGATGATTGGTAGAGTTAATACACAGTGCCTGCTCAAACATAGCATCAATGTTATTATATTTACATATATATTGCCATATGAAAATGATTAGACAGAAGGGATAATAACCACCTCCAAAAGTTCTCCATTTCTCTTGTAAACTTCTCTGGGACTCTGAAAGTCATCAATATTTGCACAAATTATATCTTTCTGGTTGGATCTTGCAGAAGCATGGCCACTTGGAAACGTTCCTTTAACTGGAGATCCTACTTCGTCAGTTTTATACAATCCTGTCATAATTGCATACAGGTCATTCCACCCTTTAGTAGGCTTTTGGTTCAAATCCTTTGACCAATTGAGTTTTTCCTGTGCAAAGCAGTCACGTATCAATTTGGGATTAGCACAGTGATCCCATAACAACTGATGAACTAGAGAGTTATCTTTCCTGTTCATCAATTCCAAAAAATCCGGGACTTCATGCTGATTGGATACTGATTGACTTGTTTGTTTTAACCATTCAAGAGTCATATCATTTGAATCATTCTCTAATTTCTGCCACAAAAATTGCGCAAGTTGTTTAACATGATAAGAAGAAATGTGAGTAACTGTTGTCGTCAGTAAATCACATAAGCTAAATGTGACTAATAGAATCTGCTCTGGCAAGTCTATGTTATCGAAATCCATATTTCTAGGAGAATGATTCATATTGCTAGGAGTATTAGATTCCCTATATCTGTGGAAAGAACCAGATAAATTTTCATCTTCAAGCTTAGCAAGAACCAAATTCAAGTTAGATATCATGAATCTAGACATATGCTGCCACAAGCAGGTCCCTAAAATCTTCCATCTTTCATCATCAGGAACTGGACACTTTATATCTGCGCCTAGTTTATCCTCTGCACATACTTGAAGGTTTTCTATATTAGTTATGAAAGAATTTTGAGCCAACAACTGCGCAACTTTAGGGATAAGCTTCTTCAGATTCACCATATCAACCTCATAAGGATTGCAACCATCACGTGCAATCAAGAAAGGTTGCACCATAAATAAAAGGGCTTCTGAGTTTCTATGAAGCCAAGCTAATGAAAAATATAAATAATATTGAAATAAATCAATGATTTCAAGATGCTTTTTGACAAGATCTTTGCTAATAGACCTTATTTGACACCTCAAAACAGATCTTAAATACCACAATGAAATCAGAAGACCTTCAAAGTGACACTGTGAAGCATCTTTCTCAAGAGTTGAACTTTGTTGAGAATATTCCATACCGCAGGCAGAAAAAAATCTTGAGTACAAAAAGGAAATTTCTTCTGCAGTTTTAAAGAGGGATTTGAACAACTGAGAATGAGATAAGTTGGAAACATCAGATCTATCCCTCTTCTTTTGAAACAGTTCTCCTTGAGTGCTGCCATCGGTTACATCATACCCAATGTACCATAGTCCATGATGGGAAAGCAAGAGTAAGATCTGCAGTGAAAAAGGGGAATTAGAAAGAAAGTGATCACTATAACTTCTGTAAATATCATAGTCCATCGGTCACCCACACGCAAAAGGGGTTTTATTTTTAAGAAAACTGGAATAAGAAAGCATACCATGCTGATTAGATAGCACGGAGTCAGTGAAAACCTTTGTTCGAAAAGATCAAACCCTGCGTGTAACTTTTGTTTAAAACTATCATTTGATTTCTCGTATTGAATCATGTAGTCTTCAGAATAAGAGGCATCTCCATCAGATTCTGTAAAAGTGTCAGGCCAACTTGGATGCTCTCTTATCAGTTTCGATAAGTAGCAAAGTGCCAAATTCAATTTAACATGAAACTCCAGATGCACAGATACATCAGCAGATAACCAGTTAGAGGATTTTCTTGGCAAAGGCTTTAATGTACTGGATAGAACATCGCCCAATTCATTCTCTTGATCTGCAGTCCCAAGCATGCTCAGTGAAGATGTGAAATACTCCAGTGCCTCAAGCTTAAAACAAGAGAACATTACAAATGATTACGAACCAGAAACATAGGTATGTATACATATGCATTTAATTTCACATATTCACTTGTACTAACACGTGTGTAATATCTCGGCATGCACATAAAACTTCAGACACAGAAAAAGCAGTTGTGAATATTTATCTAGAGCTACCACAAATTTAAAAAAAAAAAAAAAAAAAAATACCTTGATGAAATAACAAAACCGGTAAAAAAAAGATTATAAAGTTGTTTAACAATTCTCCAAGATTTTTACAAAGCATCTGGCTAGGAACTTGGAGTGGCACATCAATCATCTGCATCACAGAATCTTCCTAGGAGCAACAAGTGGACACGTAATCTCTTCTAGAAAGGACAATTCTATAAGCAAGGTGATAACACACTAACTTATCCACTTTCAAAAATAAAAATGAAAACCACATCTAAATATAAAGCTTTTGAAGGTAGAACACATATTTCTCGCATATGAAGAACAAAGTGGGAAAGTACACATTTTCATGTCAACCAGCCCAAGGTAAACACATCTCAAGACACATTCAACAAATAGTTCGAAGTTTAAACCAAGGTATGATTTAATTTATTTTACATATACTAAGATAAATACACTTGAATGGAAGTTTAAACCAAGGTATGATTGTATATTAAGTTTACTGATTTTAAAAAGTACAATCTTAAAATTCAAACAATTGTGTAATATGTAAAATAAACTTACAGGAATACCGCATCTTTTTAAGGCAGTAACTGTCATCAAAGTTGCCCACCTTAAAAGAACGGCAGAATTTTGCTCTCCTACAGCATTTCGCGTGCTATTCTTTGTTACAAGCATTTGACAATAAAATCCAACAGTAGGGTCCAGAAAAGAACCAGAATTGGACTTGATGGTGGACTCTGGAGCCGCATTGTTTACTGAAAACTCTAACATTCTATGAAAAGATTGATAGCAATTACCCATTTCCCACTGCAAATCAAGGAGAGCTAGTTACAGTTAGGATCAAGTACAAAAAAATCCATTGCAAGCAGAATATAACAAAATGTCTTTGGATTAAGTTGAATGAAAGTATTTTGGGGACCTCCAGAAGGCTAGCCAGCCAGTAGTCTCCTCTATCGGTTGCAGACGGATATATATACTTAGTAATTAGGTGACGCTCTAATGGCCCGCCATGGCCCTCAACAAGGCGACAAATGACTAGTGCAAGCTGTTCGTCCCCAAGGTTCTTAGCACAAACATTTATAGCAGAAGAATGATCACCTCCAAGCAAAAAGAAAGCAACTGCCAATTCCAGCTGATGTTTTCCCAATAAGACATAAGCATTTTTTAAAGCAGCGCCTTTGTTTTTCTCATCCTGTAATCAACGATATATAATTACTTTAAGGATTTAACACCATAAACGTGATAAAACAAATGCATGTATAACAAGGAAATTTCAAATTTGCACACTCCATATTAAAAACAAAACATCCACAGTTCAGCCAATTCAGCTCAGTTCAACCAAACTGCGGTGCAACCGAGATCAAACTAACTGGAAAACTAGCTGATTCTTAGTTCAACTGGTTGAACCGACCAGTTTGGTCCGGTTTTTAAAACATTGGTCTAATTAGCAGCCCCTTGTTAGCGTAATGAAGGAATCATCCGGAAAAAACCACAGTATTTGCAGATGTGCTGTTAGACATTTTACCTGAAAATTACGCGAGAGAAAAGCCACTAAAGGCTTGTCCTTCTCATCCCTACTGATTTTAAAAAGGCCAGCCAAAACTTGAATTCTGTTCAATGCAATATACAGCAATGCACAATCCTTAGGATTTTTGTTCTTCAAATACTGTGCTCTTGCTAATTTCTCCATCTAGAGTTAAAAGAAATAATGGAAGTATTTAAGCTGTCAAGAATTGGAAAAAGAGTAATAAACAACAAAATATTATGATGTATGACGACAATAATCCACAAATGATAATCACATAAACAAAGGCTATATCTTGTGAAATAATTTTTTTTTCTTCCACATGCTTATATTTTGAAGCTAATGAGAAATCCCTGTTTTTCTTGCAACATCATGCAATCAGCATTAACTAAGAAGGCTATTTCATCGTATAGAACACAAAGAAGAATGCAAAAGAGAACAGGACCAAGCATTACCCTTGCGCGTAATTGAGGTATGTTAGCATACCAAAAGCCCATACCCAAAGCACGCATTTCTTGCCACGATGGTTCATTGGGTACGACTGAACCAAATAAATTTTCTTTAGAATCAGAGTGGTAAGCCCATACAAACAACCTTGAGTTAATGAACAGTTCTTCGACAGAACCAGCTCTACCAAATTTTCTTTGAAAAAGTAGTTGCTGAAACCTTAGCGCAACCCAAAACCTATAATTAAAAGTTTAGAGACCACATCATTATCATGTACAAAAAAACAACAAAATATCCATCACTGCCACGTTTACTTTTCGATATATAAATCATTATCTGAATCCATATGAATTTTCGGTGCTATGAAAATCAGAAGGTAACAGGAAGATTTAACAGGAAGCCATAAAAATATTGAATAGGTTCAATAATACCTTCGCCCAGGTTCATCAAGACTTTGATATGCAGAAGATGAGTCTAGATTACTAACTTCACTGAGAAGATCAATGATCGAGAGAATCTCTGTCCTTTCTATGTTGGTCAAACATGGTAAATCAGGAAATTTCTCTAAAGATTGAATAAATCCAATAAGCTCAGATCTAGTTGAGGTGGAACTGCTTTTATTTTCAGCACTGGAATCCGATTGATATGAAAACTGGATCGAGCTACTTTGAGCCTGTGAAAATGATGCAATTGAAGAAACATCCCCGCTCCAATTGAATCCCTTATCTTGGGAACTTTTTGACAGACGGCCTTCTAGATAATCTGACAATACAATACTTGGAAGACCATTCCTTTTGCTGATCTGTGCCTTTATAGGATCATAATTAGAAATGAGCCATTCAACAAGATGCTTAACAGCTACATAAGCACGTTTCCAGTTGCCTGAAAACATTAAAAAAATTAAAATATCACAGCATGAAAAAGATGATATAATATGCATCACATGCTTGAGTAAATCAGCCAAGTAATGAGTCATCCAGAAATAAAACAATTTACTCGATCATTACCTGAACTTATATTGGTAAGAAGTACATTAGGGTGATAAGTAGGCAAAGATCCACTAATCCGCTCAGCTACTTCTAAGATGCTCCACAAACCAACCTTGCTATGGAGTTCATATTTTAATTGTTCCTTGGCAAGAAACAAGCTACTGGATAGGTTATTGTCCTTCACGTTATTTGTGATGGACAGCTTGGAATCACAATCTGCATGACTGTCTCCAATTGAAAGCTCTCCTGAAGCACCAATGTCGCAATCAGTAAAAATTGCAGAACTTATGTCTTCAGATGTTTCACCCTTGCAATTATAGGCTATTGGATCTGAGTTATGAGAACGAAAATTACTCCTTTGCATTTTATCCACATGGAACAACCAATGACTAAATATACTGAAGTAGTTTCCATGAACTACCACTGCAGCAGCTCTCGGTCCCCATAAGAAATCATTTATTGGAAGGGAAGTGCGAGCAAATGCAATGTGAGACCATACATTCAATTTTGGAAAATTTACTGAGTTTGACCATGACAGACCGGCGTAACGTTTCTGAGCATATACTTGCAATTCATTTTGCAAACAAACTCCAAGCAATAACTCACCAGTCCCTAAATTTAGCCACTTGAGAGTAATAACATCGCTTTCAACCATCAACGTATCTTCTAAAATAAAAGTCCCCGATATGATCAGATTTACAGCGTCCCATATATGGATGGTATTGACAGCACTTGAATCATTTTCATTACAGAACGTAGCAACTTTCTGACCACAATCAGTGAAACATATACCCTTGACAGGACCATTATGTGCAATAAACATACCCACAAGCTCCCATGGCAAGTGCAGGGTCAACGGATTGCCACGGTTAGTTTTCCAAAGTTTCAAGCTACCATCAGAGCAGCCTGTGGCCATGATATATGTAGGACAGCTACTACAAAGATCATTTGCAAAGCCAAACTCTTGGTTGTGACTCGGGGTGCCAGGATCCGCCACTGCAAAACTAGTAACCACATCATTGGAATTCGGAAACTTGGACGAACATGGAATTACAGTAATGCAATATCTTTTACTAGCAAATGTACTTTCAAATGCCCAAACGCTGTTCTCATCAAGGCTTTTAGCATCAAAGTTGCATTCACAACAGCTTGTTGACATGTCAAAAGAGTGCAAGTTAACTTCCCAGGATAGGGCCTGAAATCTCCCCGTCCAAATTGCTAACAGCATAAGTTTATTGTTACGAAATGTTTTATTACAAGTAGAATTCAAAGGATTTGCAAATATATCGTGTGGGCCATCCTCATAGGGACCATGACCAGTGAAGGGAATAGTGCATAAGTAGTGACATTCCATGTTTTCTTCTTCAGTTCGACTTATATTGACTATGAAGCAATCAACCCCCCTGGTATGTCCCATAAAAAATACCAGTTGCTCATCAAGTATTGAAGGTGCCCATGTCAAGCTAGTATACATCGAGCATGAGTGTTTAGTTGCAAGCTTTCCACAGAGTTCCCAGGTAGGAACCAACGTTGGACATCCCAAAATAGAGTTTGAAATATTAGAAAGTGACCAAAAAAGAAGCAGTCCATTAGAATCAAGAGAAGCAGCAACTTGAGCTTCGCAAGTATAAGGATGAATTGAAACCTTTAATATTTTCTCACTATGTCCATCTAGGTTTAATGACCCACCAGTCAAATGGGAGGAGATTTTATCTGTTTTACCATTATCAAGGGAGCTCTCAACAGCATCGCGTATTTCTTGAAAATTGAAAAATGACCAAACTAAGGAATTACAAGGTAAAAGCTGAAGTGGTGAGCATATACTCGGTGGACCAGACAAGGAGTTTCTTGATATAATGACTTTATGCAGAAGCAATGCGTTTTTAAAATCAGACGAGTCAAACTTATAAATGTTTCCTATGTCATGGCTTTGGAGTTCATGTTTCCTCCATAATGTAACTCGGGGGAATCTCAGTGGAGAAACATCATCAAGACAGTGGACAGCCCAAAAGCTAAGCAACAATCCAGGACCAAATCCAACTAACCAGTCACATTTTCTAACATCATGCTCAAATCCTTCTTTTGAAAAATTCAGTTTGTCTCCTTCACCTCTTCTAACTAACCCCTCAGTTTCTGTCCCCCATGTCACAAATATATCTGAACCAAGAGTTCCATTTAAACACTGACTAATCTCAATAACAGCAATAACACAAAAAGAGCACCCCGTGTTCTTCCCGACCCTCTTGGCCTTTCCATTATCAATCTCACTCCATAACCTTGCAGTTCCGTCTAAGCAGCATGTCAGTAACACATTCCTTTTTGAATACCTACCATATCGGTTTGATAGTTTTCCACTCGATGGTCTCCATTGAATTGTCACAATAGGTAAAGGATGCTGTAGTTTGACTTTTGAATATTCAGATAGTCCATTGCTTTGACATACTAACACACATTTGCTTCCCTGACTGATTAACGACCCTTCAATCTGTTCTTTACTAGGACGTGCAGCAGTTGCTGAAGGGCCACTAATAGACCAGGTTGCACTTACGAGTGTTTGCGGCTGATCTGCATTAAACTTCCACGCGATTTCCCAACATCTGTTACTCTTTTTCCAGAAAACTACCTCCATTCCACCAGAAATAATTCCATCCCCTGATCCTGTCCATCTGATGGTCTCCACTTTTGTACGTTGTACAAGCACTGCATTCTGGCTCCAACAAAAAGAACCTGAATATGAGTGACAATTGTGGTTTTAATATATAAAGCTAATCAAATAAGTGTCTCATGTTTCTATTGTACAATTTTGTCATTTTCTAAAAATAATAAACATATTAGCAATGGAAAATAAAAATTAAAGAAAAAGAAGAAGGAAAAAAATATATGTAATCAAAAGCTTGCCACTCTCTTTTCAAAAATTCCCTCCAAAATTTTATTCCTAAAGTGACACTTATTTTGAGATAGCGGCAGTACAGCATTGCAGCTGATTTCACACCAAATGATCACAACTGTCTCACACAAACTTATAAAACTATCTTAATTAATAATAACAGAAGTTTTTCTCTAACTAAGCATAAACTAACTAAACCCCAACATCATCCTCCGAGTAGTGTTCTAGCAATCCTTATCAAATCATCCAGAAACTACAAGTAACTATATCACCCTGTGTCATTTATGTAGCATCGACAATTCAGATCGAAGGTGTGTCTGTGTCCAACAATTGTTGTTGTTCCACAAGTATCACCAACACACATATATTTAATCATTTCCATTTTCTTAAATTGTTGCTTGTATCAAGTGTCAGTGCCTCTTGCCCGTGTGTGTCGGTGCTTCATTGCATTGGATAATTGAACTATGGGTTGCAGCTTATAGCATAAGCTCTTAACATGATAAGTGCTTATGTATAAGCTCACATAAGCTAGTAGCCCGTTTGGATTGGCTTATTTTTGAGCTTATGCAAAACAACTTATACAAATAAATAAGCTTTTATGTATTATTTATAAGTTTGTTAGGGTGTTTTATGAAATAACAGCTTATGAAGATACAATTTTTGATAATGAGAACTTATCAATTAACATAAAAGCTTACTTATTTGCATAAGCTATTTTTCATAAGCTTAAAATAATCTAATCCAAACGGGCAAACCATAAAATAAATAGTTTTCATAAGCTGTATTGGAGAACTTATGAAAATAACTTATAGAGATTGTCATAAGCTGTTTTCATAAGTTCTCCAAAGCAGTCTCGCACAACTTATGTCAGTAGATAAAGCTCAAATAAATCAATCCAGACATACATACCCAAAAAACTAATTACACCTAAATTCCTATAAAAGCATCGTTTTTATTCGTGATATTAATTATTTCAGCAATTAGAACAAAAATGAAATAGAAAAAGGGAAAAATAGAATCTTTGAGTTACCTTTGGACGCAAGAGAATCATGGTGAAAAACCCAGATGCAATTTTGAGCAGAAGCAGCAAGATAACCAGAAGAAGGAATTTGGGGGGACCAAGAAACAGAGGAAACAGGTGAAGAATGATTATCGGAGAGTTCAAAAAATTGACGAAAAATAGGACCGATGCGAGTTTGATGAGATGAAAGAGGAGAAGGGAAATGGGTAATGGTGAGAATTGAAGAAGCTCCATAAGCGATCCATGAGTAACCTGCAAAGTGAGGGAGAAAATCGATTGTTGAATTGGAGAAAGTAGGAGCAGGTGTTACTATATCGGATCTGAGAAGACGAAGAGGAAGATGATGATCTATGATGTTTTGAAGACATGGTGATGATGACGAGGTTGTTGTTGCATCTGTTTCTGTGTTTGTTTTCATTATTGTTGTTACTATGTTGTTTCTGTTTCTCAGTTTGGAGGAACAAGATGATGAAGAAGAAGCATAGCGTGAATTCACTCACTCGAGTGAAAGAAAACGTTGCCTAAGGTTTGTTTTTGCCTATTACTAGTACTAGTATAAGCTTTCAAGTTTTATTATTTCATTTGTGCCCCAAAAAAAATTATATTCATTTGTTCAAATTAATAAAATAAATTATATACAAACATAAATTCAATATGCAAAAAATAATGCGAACAAATTCACAACAATTAATAACATAAAATGCTAAAATATAAATTATGATTTTGTGATTTTTTATTTTAAGGCACACAATAATTCTCGACCTTACCTACAAATCAACGGTGATGTCAATTCAACTATTAACCACTTTTTTGTCATCTCCATCCTTGAATTACTACTATACTATTTATAAGACAAATGATTAAATCTAGTCCTCACTTGAACTCTGATCTAAGCACCAACTTCCACTTGCATCTAGTAATCCTTACTAGTTTCACAAGCTTCTCGATATGATTATTTTCCTTGCATCAAACTACATTTTGTAGTCCCACACAAGATTCACTTTTAGGTAGCTTTACAAGTTTCTTATAACTTCTTCAACCCCCGGAGGGGAGCGTCAAAGAGGAGTTCCTCTGAGGGCTCAAGGATCTGTAGTTTCCGTTACGATAATTTTGTCGCAGGGACCTTGATCTAGAGAATGTGTACTACCTTCTTTGTGGGGGAGATATAGTGGATCCACGCCTTCTATAGATACTCGTCGAAGCTCGAGTGATTCTTAACTCTTCAATAGCCTGCAAACACAAGTTCCGTTCTTGGATAATCCGACTTTGCTCGTTGATAGCATGAATGAGTGTTATCATCGGTGCATCTGTTTCCGCTGCAGGTATATAGGGGTTGTAATTGGGATCTGCTTCCGATACGGAGGCAGGCTCGCGTCACGGTGGTCCGCCTGGACAATTTGCAAGCGATTGGGCGCTTCAATCTCGCCATTGTTGTTACTGGCATCGACCATTATTGGTAAATCTACTTTGATTCTCTCAACCAAGATTTTTGGAACATTACTGGTCGTGTTTGGTGGTTTTTGAAGTTTTGGTCTTGTTTTTAGAAAAAGTCGAGGGAAACTTGAGTCCCCACAGACAACACCACCGATCTTATCTGATAAAGATCGACGTAGTCGGTGGTGGACCTCTATTGCACAGTTGTTTCGAAGGATGGTTGTACATGCAGACACTCTGACGTCCAAGTTAGTATTTGAATGAAATGAAGGTTTTAGAGGGTAAGGATAGAATACCTGATCCTTCTGAATGAGAAGGTATATATATAGTATCAAGCGGAGAGCCAAAGCCATTAATGTGGGGATGGATACAACGTTGTCGCCATTAATGATTATTTGAATAACAGTTGATAGCCTGCAGACGCAAGTTTCGTAATGACCGTAAATGACAATCATTTCGATGTTGGCCATTACGGAAGCCTGGCTTCCATGACTGTTAGGCAGGAGGAGGCAACCTTGGGTCTTTATCCAATTGGGCCTTATGCCGAGTCCATAACATTGTTGTTGTTGTTTTATGGGTTTTTGTTGGTGTTCTTGTTTTTTAGCTGTTGTTATTTTTGATTTGGTGTTATTGATGATGGTGGTGGTTGTCGTTCAACAACATCGATGACTTTCAATATCTCATTTTAAGTATTATTTTTTGAAGTACTCCCTCCGATCTTAAATATAAGCAAATGTCAAAACGTATTGGCTCAAATTTAGACTAAATACATTTTGATTTTTGTTTATATTTAAGATCGCAGGGAGTAGCTGGCAATGACATCTAAGATTCAAGTTTCTCATTTAGATTATCGATTAGAATTTCGTTTCAACTTCAATTCTTCCATTGTGTCTCTCATTTCCACTTCTTTGAACAATTCTATCCTACAAATAATCAACCCATTTAAATTTTTTTTTTTGCATTTAATGACAGTCAATTATATGTTGTTTTTAGTAGTAATTTGGGTAGTTTTAATAGCAATTGAAGCCCAAAAGCAAGCAAATACCTGTAAAAGTGAAGTTACTTGGCCCAGAAGCAAGAAAAGTGGAAAAAACAGCAAAAATGTAATAAAGCAGCACAGCCATCGTACCCACGATGAATCCTGGCATGGTGCGATGGGAAGGCGGTTAAATTGAAGAAAATCTACAACAAATATTTTCCATCGTACCACGATGGCTTGTCATCGTGGCACGAAGATGACTTGAAAAACACACAGAAAATCCTGAAGAAATCTTTCATCGTACCACGATATGATCCATCGTGCCCACGATGAGGCGAAAAACTATAAATAGAGTCTTCTTCCTCCACTATTATTCATTCAGAAATCACTCAACAACAGTGATATTCACTTTAGGAGAACTCTAAGGAGGAGGCAAGGAGGTCAAGACACTCCAAGGCCAATAAGGTTCTTTTCTTTCTGTCTTTGTAATTTATTTTTTCTAGGTTAGGTGGAGTCGAGGAACTCCCTTACGAATGCTTGATTTTGTATTTTGTACAATTTGGGTATATATTCAATTGAGTTCTGATTGCAAACTCTTTTATTGTCCGGTTTTATATTTATTTTAATATTGATCACATGAGAATAAAATCTAAGGACCTAGTGGATATCGCATAGGAAACAAAGCTAGTAATCCCGAACGAAGGACGGTATGCTAAAGCCAATATGAGACTATTAAATTCAGTATCTGAGGTCTTAATATAGGATTAGAAAGAACGATAATTTCTACCTGAGACAGAGTTGGAACTAGTTAGAGGCACACATGACAGCTTATGACACATGGAGCCACTAAGGTAATGATACCAACGTTTTTAACAAAAAAGTGGAACCTGGGGCGATGATACTTAAATAGAGTAAGGGTAACCACTAACTAGGCTCTGAACAGTTTGTAATAGAAATAGGAAATGATATTGCTTCTAACCTATTTTCAATAGTCTAATTCCTGATAGAGGGAACCAATGGAATCACCACCAAGAGAGTAAGGGAGGGATCCGACCACACTTAACCACCTGTGTGGTCACACACACACCATTTATTTTCTTGCAATTTAATTTCTGTTCTTTAACTATTACAATTTACTTTTACCCGCACAACTACTTTCAAACACCAAAGCAAATGCAACTCATTTCTAAGTGAAACTAGTAACTTTGGCACAATCCCTGTGGAGAACGATAAACTTATCACTTTATTACTTGGTAGCGATTCTGTGCACTTGCAGAACCACCGTCAGCATTGAAACCCATTTAATTTTTTGCTAGAAATAATGGGGAAATGAAGAATATTGATAACTTGGAAGAGAGAAAATTGCGAAACCAAATGATTAATTTGGAAAGTTCATGGATTGACTTTCCTGTGTATTGTTAGGATTGATAAGGGTTGTTTCCTTCGGGTTTGTATTATCACAAAGTATTTTTGTTTGGGTTGTAACTCGATCAGGTCTAATGCCCCCGGTCTATATATCTCTTTATTTTTATTTAATATATTTTTTGTTTTGCTTAAAAAAATTTATTATTATTTTAAATTAATTATAAGTAAACATTTGCCAAGTCTGCAAGCCATGTCAAATCCTAGTCATTAAAAATTGTCACGTAAGCATGCCACATCATCTTTTGTTAGAGACATTTAACAACAAGGACCAAAATTGGATACGGAAAATTTTAGGATGACTGTTATTCGATGAAAAATATTATGAAGATTTAAAGTGAAAATTAAAATATCTATAGAACTAAAAATATATTTAATCCTCCGTAAAATAAAATAAAATTTAATCCTATATAAAAATAACACAATTTTTTGACAAATTTATTAACACAAGTTACACAACTACTTTATCTTAGATCAGAATCTAACCGTTTGGATCTTGCACTAGAAATGGCAGCACAAAAGTTTTGATACCGAGGAAGTAAATATTTTTGATAAGTGTGAAGTCACATACTGTAATTCAAGTATGTGACATTCCCAACTTAGACGATGTGTGACCCAATACACAAACCTCAAAAATTGAACCGTTTGTTCCTAATCTTAATCTCCCTTCAGTCTCTTCTCTTGTAATATTGCCTTCTTATATCAATTTCCTTTGCAACACAAAAACAGCATCTCCCATAATTTCTATAGTGCTTGTTCTTGTGTTTACATATGGCAGATACTATGGACCTCTCTGAAGAACTAAGGCTGGTCCTCAAATCCTTCGAGGACACAGGCATTCCAGTTCAAACCTGGACAACAACCAAGCTCGCGCGACATTTCATAACCACCGAGAGTTTCATCGCCAGTGTCAAGACAATTACTCCTAGCAACAAGATTGTCCGTGACAATGTAATGTCCTTGGCAATTCAACGCGGTTTCTGGACTGAAAACCGTAAATGTACTCCGACGGCTATGATGAAGTTCTGTATCTTTCTTAAATCCAAAGAAGGGTCTGAATTCCTCGATTGTTTTCAGAAGAAAGCCGAAATTTCCACGCACTTTAATGATCTCTTTAACACGGGATATTGCATTGATGCTTATGCGTCAAGTATCGGAGTTGGAAGCTGCGAGGAAAGGACGGATAGCGGAGATTGAAGCTGATATTGCTGACCATCGAAGTAAGATTGTGTTGTTGGAGAAACAGCTGGAGAAGGAGATAGTCGAGGTTGAGAGACGATATCTCCCTGCTTCTCAGTATGTTCCGTTGGACGAGCAAGAGTTATTGGAGAGATGTTATGACATGTATATTGATGAGTGTACAGACATTGAGGTGTTGTCGAGGGAGTTGGATCAGGAGCTGATTGAGTTTATTAAGTCTAAGTATGAGAAAGAGGTGTGTATGCTGTATATCAGTGATTTCATGGCGGACGAAAAAAGGAAACGTTGGTTGAAAGTTTGGAATTATGAGAGGATTAACAAAACAGGTGATGTCTCACCTTAGTTGTACTCTTTCTAGATGTTGCATTTATTTAGAAGTTATGTATTGCAGTAGTAACACAAGGGTTCTAACTTTATGTTTATTTATTTAAGTAAATTGACATTATGTTAAACACTCATGATTATGTATAGGTTTTTTTGGGAACAGGATTTCCTGACGTTATTGTGTCACCGTTCCATCTAAAATTGGTGGCGGAGAATTTTTTTTTTTTTGTGCATAAAACTGTGTAACATCAGAAAATCCAGAACTGTCTGATTTCGAATGAAAGGTTGCGATCAATTGTTAATAATAATCAAGAAAAACATGTGAAAAATGAGCTATCAGTATCACCAAGAAACAAGAGAAAGGGAAACAAAATCTCTTATATGCTTTATATATCACACTTCTACATGACTTTCCTTCACAAATAATTTACTCTCTCTTTCATTTTTTCATCAAAACTAAATCATGCATCAAGATTATGGAAAAACTTTCACAAATGCACAAAAGTGCAAAACATTGTTGTTGTAAGAACAAGACCTCTTATGTTCTTAAACCAAATGCACCCCATCTCCTTCTACCTTCTTTCTTCATCTTTAAGGTGTTTGAATCTATAAGTTTTTCCAGAGATTTTCCCCTTCTACTTCGAACTCTTCCTGCTTCTTTCAAAAGCTCAAACAATCTTTTCTTTTCGTCATCAACATCTGGATTTGCAGTTCCAAGCTTTTCTTCTCTCATTTTGAGTATATATTCCAATATTTGAATGGCATCTTCAACTCTGTAATAAAATAAAATTAAAGAGTTATTTTCATCCACCAAAAAGCAATCATACTTGTAAAATTTTTGGACTCAATTTACCATGGTAAATTTGGAAGGTGAACTAGATTGTGTGACTGTGCCAAATGCGTGATTCCTTAACTACAAGAAATTTGGATTCTTGAGTATAGGATTTGGATTAGACGCATTCAGGCAGTCATGCGGTTACTAGTCTCGACTGTCCGATTTAAACAAAGAGAAAAAAATTGTTTACCTTCCTAATGCATCGTAAGTTGCAGCTAGGTTGCTATACACACCAAGAGTGTCCAAATGATAGGTTCCACACTCCCTCTCCAAGATCTCTCTAGCTTCTTCAAAATGTGTAGCAGCCTCTTCTATTTTATACAGTTGAACGCACGCCAAACCCATCTGGTTCAACACAAATCCAAAAAACGCAGATTTCCTTTCCCCGCCGCCTCTCAGCTTGGTGACAGCATTGTCAAAAGATTTCCAAGCATCCACATGCCGACCAACCATGTAGAACATCACTCCCATCTGAGCTTCTATTCCTGCAACTGTCCTATATTGTCCAGGGATACCTTCCAATAGTTTCACTGCCTTTTGCAAGAGCTTCAGCGCTTCATCGGGCTCGTTTAGAGCTTCATAGATTGCAGAGATTTCAGTTAAACCACTTGCAATCTCTCCGGCAGTTATTCCAGACACAGGTTTACTGTATATCCTTAATGCGTTTTCGCAATAGGATATCGACTCTCTTAATTTTCCTGTCTTGTAGTAAAGATCAGCTAGTCGAATGTACACTAAAGCCACAGAACTGTGATTTTCACCCTTGGTAGATTTGAACACTGTCAATGCTTTCTGATAGGCAAAAACAGCTTCGTCAAAACGACACAGCGACGTGTAAATATCTCCAATGCTAACATCAATAGCTGCAATCTCAGTATCTTGTCCGTTAGCAATCATTGACATGCTGGCCAGGACAAGGTGCTCGAGTGCTGGTTCATAATCTCCCTTTGCTTCGCATATAAGAGCCATGAGACGCCGGTCTGCTGCTTCTGTAAGGGAAGCGGGTGAGCAATGCTCCCGATGAATTTCAAGTGTTTTCTTGCAGAAGTGCTCTGCGTCGTCGAATTGCATGGCTTGAACATGGGCTTCAGCTAAGTATCTGTCATCCAAGGTAACCAATTAGTTAGAAATCTTTTTAGCACCTTTTACATAATTATCAATTTAGAAAACATTGATCAAAATCAATTAAAGACCTACATGTTTATTATGCAAAACAAACATAGAACATTGAAAATTATGGCCCTAAATTTGAAAAAATAACTAAATCGAGTGACGTTGTTCAATTTAAAATACTAAATTATCAATTTACAAATTTAGTCTAATGTTATGTTTTCGTTTTGCAACAAGTTTCCGCTTCAGCTTGAAATCACAACAAGTTTTTCACATCTATGTAGAAGCTTCATTTTGTACCTTCTAAGAAACTCCGACAAAAGCAAAACTAATGTGAGTTTAAATACCAAACCAAACACACTCTAGATTAATTGATTCTTGCAATTTTAATGACTAGTAGTAATTATCTTACATGCTATTTCTGCATAAGAATATTTGTGAAAGAAACATAACTACATTCTTTTTTTTTTTTGGTACAAGAAACATAACTACATTCTAGTATATGTACTATGAAGACAAGACAAAAACATGTTTAGTCACAAGTAGTGTTAACTTTACCTGCAAGTTTCTGCAACTCTCGGGTCAGACTTACCCAAAATATCCATTTGGATCTTCAAACCCGACTCATAACACAAAATGGATCTATCCAATTGTCCACTCATGGAATAAGTATCACCAAGTTGCATATACCCAGAAAATTTCACCATAGCATGACCCGACCCGTTTTCAACATCCAACAACAAAATAGACCGTTCCAATTCCTCAATAGCCTCATCCAAATTCCCCAAATTACAATAAATTGCAGCAACAACATGTAGACACGTGGCAAGATCCAAACCCGGACCCGAAACCCGTTCAAAACATTTGGATGCCCGAATTGCATAATCCAAAGCTTTTTCTGGATTTTCACCAGAAGCTATGGTATCTCTTGCCATCTTCAAAAGAAATGGACCCAAATCAGGGTTTTCTAATGATGTTTCATCCATGATCAGTGTCTTCTTGATTGTTTTCTTCATCGCCGGTGATGGGTTGCGGTGGTTGTCATCGCCGGTGACCTCATTTTGCGGCGGTTCACGGAGGAAAATACCAAATGATTGCATTTGAAGTGGGGTTTTCACTGTTAAACCTGTCTTTGTTGAATCTTCAATGCCCATGATTCAAAATTGAAAATTTATTCATACCCATTATTCAAAATTGAATCTTTTTTCATACCCATGATTCAAAACTGAAATTTTTTTCATACCCATTATTCTAAATTGGTTTATCAAAAATGGGAAATTTTCTATTTTAATTTGAGAATTTTTCTGTTCTATATAGCATGTGTATATATATACATTGAAGAAGTGTGGTAGAAGAATGGAATTGAATTGAAATGAGTATAGAAGTGAGTGGAGAGAGAGAGAGAGAGAGAGAGAGAGAGAGAGAGATATTAGGGATGGTAGTAGTGGAAGGTTGCTTGGAAGAGACGACTTGTAATGATGGAATTGGGATACTTTAATTTGAGAACAAGCTTGACAAGGAAAAAAGGCAAGAACAGAGTGACAAAATCCATGATTTTGTTTTATGGATTGAATTTGTGTTTCAGAAAATTTATGTTATTGAATTTTTTATTGTGTGTTTCAATTTTATATAGTATACTTTTCTTTTCCAGTAAGAATGTAGCCTGCAGGACTGAGGACAGTTGTTAGATTTTTATGGTACAAACAGGAACAGGACTGTTGTTAGATGCAACAAAGCCTACACATTCTAACTACCCTATTTTTATAAATTCATAAAAAAAAACCCTATTTTTTCATTTTTTGGTTACATAAAAAAAAACCTATTTTTCTAATAAAGCATAAGTTTTTTGAAACATCTAATAAAGCATAATTTGAACTCTAAATTATCATTTCTCTTTCATTTTTAAATTATATAATAACTAATTTTTTAAATAAAATTCTCATATAATTTATGAACTAAGATTGAAAATTTTCATATACTTTAAAGACAATATTATTATATATTTATATTAGAGAAAATAACTTTGATTAAAAAAAATAAAAAAATTGTTTAAAAACTAAATTGATGATTTAGGGAAAATTTTCATATACTGAGACAATATTATTATATATTTTTACGTTTTATTTTATTTAGTTTTGTGCATAGGGTTTACACCAAACTTATTCAAGATTGAAAATAAACACGAATACAAAATAAAATAAAATAATTTAATTACTAATAACAATATTTATACAAATTTTATAGAAATATGATATCATAATATATGATGAAAAAAAATCAAATTACACCAATATAAATTAGTCATAAATATTTTGTTTTATAATATTAGTGTTTTTGACATGTATATATTCGAGCTATATTAGAGTTATGTTATGTTATTTAATCATAAAAAAATTGACAATATATATTTATCTCGAGATAAATATATATTTTATATATATTTTGCCTTCAACAAGAAGACGTAATTATCATAAATAGTATATTTATCTCGAGATAAATATATATTTTATATAAGAAAGGACATAATTGTCTTTTTACAAATTTTAATTATCTCGAGATAAATATAGAGCTCTACCTTTCTTCTAGTTTTTGTTTTCTATATTTTATATATATATTTTGAAAATACACAAAAAAAAAAATTTGACAATAAATTTGACAGCAAATTTTTTATGTTTAAACATCAATTCTCTATATATTAACGAGAAATTTCTCAGTTTGCAATCAAATGTTGGATTAAATGAAATAAGCTAACTTTTTAGAATGTAGCAAATTAAAATTTGAATAGTGTCAATGAGAAAACAAAAAATTAATATTATTGAAAAGATAATTTTTTAACCATATAATAATTTTAGAGAAATTAGAGTATATATGATTATAAAAACAAAAAAGAAAAGAAAAAAGAAATTAGAGTATATGTGTATGCTTGTCAACCAAGTTTTCATTTTAAAGTTGTATTCATTGCGATGAAAAAATTGCTATCATAGTTGGGTTATGAGTGGACAAACAATGGGAAACACAAATACTTTGAGACTAAGTCTTCATTATATCATAGGATACTTAGCAAGATCTCAAGTGTTCTTGTTTGTTTGGAGCGTCTTTCATAATGCATGTACTTTATTTTGATGCATATATGATATAAGAGTGCTAATTTTGCAATAGCAAAATTCTTATAGAGTGCGTTTGATTTGCTAAAAAATAGGGGACTGGATAGGACAACTTTTGTTGTACCCTGTTTGATTTGAAACTGATTATGGAACTGGACAAATTAGGTAGCAAGGGACAGGACAAAAACAAGATTTTTTGTCCTTCACTGAACCACGGGACAACTTTTTGTTCATAGTACAACTATAAAAAATACGAAAATACCCATTTTATTTTCGAATATAAAAATATTATCGTCTTATATCTCTCCGGTACAGTTTTGTCATGTCCTGTATTATCTTGTTCTGTACTATACTGTTCTGTCCAGTCCTTGTTATTTTACGAATCAAACGCACCCATAGTCTACGTTTCTTCGAACACTCTTTTATTAATCCGGACACTATGAAAGCTTCAAGATCAAGAGGAAAAAAGACTTTTAATATCATTACATTACACAAATCATTACATCACACCAATGAAACACTTTCTTAAGGCAACAATTTATGAGTATCAAATATTTAGGATTGTTTGTTGGGGAGATTTTGGAGAGGAGAAAATAAGGAAATAGTTTAATTTATACGTGTTTGGTTTAATTTTTAGAAAGGAAAGAGATAAGAACAAAATTCTTCTTAACACCACTTTTTACTTCCCCAAATCGAGAAGAGAGAAGACGCTTTATTTAAATATTTATTATATTGAGAAAACTATTTTTATGTTAAAACCTAAAATTATTCTTATTAAAACTTTAACATAAAATAATTATTTCTTTCATTTATATTTTTTTGAAGCATTTTGTTTCATTATATTACCATTGCTTATGAGTAGAGCCATCAAAATGGACTGGACTACTAGACCAGCTCACTAGCCATGTATTTTGATGTTTTCTCTCCAGGCCTCCCATGTATCTTTTATACCCTCAAATATTTCAATTTTGCCCTTGTTAAAACCTTCGGTTCGCAGAAACCGAAGTTTTTTCTAGTTCAAATTCAGCGAAAATTCGGTTAACAGAAACCGATTTTTTTTTTCAAGGCAAAAAAAATTCGGTTCGTAGCAACCGAAGTTTTTATTTAAGGGCAAAAAAAGTAAAATCCAGGGGGGAAAGAAGCATGAGGGGCCTAAAGAGAAAACATCATGTATTTTAAGATGGGTTGAACCTAAAAAAAATACTTGAAAAAACAATTGGGCCTTTTTGGGTCGACCTATTAGGCCTATCTTTTACATGGGTCGTATTGGGCTGGCCCACCTGGCTTGCAGCCACCCTGCTAAAAACAGTTTTTTTTTTTTTTTTTGTGAAATAAAAATTTTTAAAATAAGTTTCAATTGGACTGATAAATTTTATAAAGGAAAGCCAAAAAACAAGGAACCAAAACTTAGTAACTCTCTCAAATACAAAAGAAATGTCCAAAAACAAGTAACATATCAACACATCAAGCACAAACAGCAGCTTCCTCCTCTAGGATTTTTGAAATCGGCGAATAACTAATTTGCTCTCGTGATACAAATGAAGCTTGCGAGATCAACTTTCACTTATTCGTATGGAGGTTAGATGTTGTATCATTTGTTCTTGATATCTGATTTTCTTATGCTTGCGTGATGTCTATATCCCCCTTCACAGTATGGATTATTAATTTGTTCTTTTATTTTGGATGTGTTTAGTTAACTTGATTTCCTTAAGGATAAAATATTACTTGGCTGAGTAAAATATGCCTAGATTATGATTTTAACTCATGGTTCCTAACTTTGCACTTTGCTCTGTTAGTACTGCTTGCATTTTTTTTGTTTGCATGTGTGGGGCTGATTATATTCTATTCAAGCCTAATTTGAATTGTTTTTGTATGTCTAATTATAAGAATACCGTCAAGAAAAAATACAAAGGATCTCAAATGATGATAAGTTTGAACTTGAAATATACTTGGATGAAAAATGTCTTATGGAGATGTGGATATTCTTCAATATTAGAAGTTAAATAGTGTTCGATTTCCTCAACTTGCAATAATGGTGTGTGACATTTTAAGCATTCCAATTACAACAGTGACTTATGAATCTTCTTTTAGTATCAGAGGTCGTATCTTAAATAAGTATAGGAATTAGTTACTCGCTAACACTGTGCAAGCTCTCATTTGTACACGTAATTGATTGCATGATTTTCAGGAAATCAAACATTCTAGTAAGTTTAATCAATAATCCTTTTGTTTTATTTGCAATTTGCATTTGTTCAGTTGTTGACTTATCAAGTTATCGTGTATTATGAATTGTAGACATACCAGAAATAGAGAAAACACAACTGTATGTAAAATCAAGTGTTCAAGAGACTTAGGCCGAGAAATTACCTTATTTATAATTTACTTTGTTATGTATTTTGAATTGTTGGGTTGAAAATTACGATTTCAATTACGATTTAAAACGATTGAACCAGTTAAATCGTAACTCAAAAGTCTTATCGGTTTGATCTTCGATCTGATTTATAAAACATTGTTGTTAGCTTGTAAAGCTGCTCTACACCAATAATTCCCAATCTCAAAATTTCACAAACAACAAAAACTACTTTTTCTATCAAGAAGGCTTGTGTTGTTTACTATCTTACAGATAAGTGCCAAACACTAGTAAAAGTATATACTAAATATAGGCACTTATTAACTTGTTTTGAAAGAAATCTATAGTAAATTACCCCCTTTGTTGTAAATATGGTTTTTTATCATAATATATCAATTGCATTCAAATCCTAACCATTTTGATAGGTTTTGCTGAATAAGAGAAAGAATTTTGAGGTTTTGAAGCCTTCGCTCAGCGAGCATCAGCGAGTTGTGGCGAGCAAAGGCAGTGGATTAAGGCTTCGTGGCGAGCAGTAGCGAGAAGTAGCGAGCAGCAACCAGTAGTGGTCGCTCAGCGAGCTTTGGCGAGCAAAGGCAGTGTGTTCTGGTCTGTCAGTGAGCTTCAGCGAGCAGTGCTGAGTTTAGCGGTTTAAGAGCCACGTGACAGCAAACCTTTTTGTTAAGTAACTTGGTCGCTCAGCGACCACTCTGTTCGCTCAGCGAACATGTAATTCCTAAAAGTCTATAAATAGCCATCATCTGAAGAAATTTAGATCTCAATCACTTTTTACAGAGCTCATAAGAGAGAAAAACATAGATCTAGGGTTCCAAAGAGATTTTGAAGGTGGATTCATCCAAACTTGAGAAAAGTGTTGTGTTCATTCATCTTTTCTATCTTCATCTTTGTTAGTTAATCATGGCTATGAGTAGCTAAATTCTTCTTTGTTGGGGTTAGATAGCTGATTTATGATCATGTAATCACCTTAACTTTGCTATATATGTTTTATTTATCAATCATTATTGGTGTTATCCTTGCTTTAGATGTTATTTTAAAGGTTTGAATGATATAGACATATGTTATTTGAATCAAAGATCTAGGATAATCACTTATTAAACTTCAAAGTTTAGACATAAATTTTGGTTTAATATTCACTTAAAGTATCTGTTGTGTTTTTGTATGTTGGCTACATTTTTGCAAAAACATCTTTTAGCCAAGTGTTGAGACATATGTGCGTACACCAAGTGTTGAGACAGATGTGCGTACACATTGGAACAACACCTTAGTAGCTAATAGGGGTTCGGTAGTTGATTCGTGCAAATAGTTTTCAACCACCAGTTTTAAATAATACGTTTTCAAACAATTTGTCACGAGAGTGAGGATTGTTTTAAAGTCAATGAACCAACATTGACGAGAGTTGAGGTTTAGGGCCGGATAGTTAAAACTGAGCGTTAGTTCTAAAGTCCGCGAGAGCTATTTAGAATTGATGAGTTTTATATTGATTTTCAAAGGTATTTTTATAGGTAAGTGAGCGCGTGAGAGCTGGGCATTTATTTTATCTAAGTATAACGCTAGTCAAGATTTGCGAGAGCTAAGATTAGTGTTTTTAAATCAAATATAATTCTTGAAAATTGGCAACTATTTTGTTTTCTTAAGCAGTTTTTAATTTAACGTTGATTATAATTTGTCACGAGAGTGAGAATTAATTAAAGTAAAAATCAATAGAGCGAAAGCGTGAGATTTCTACTAGATAGTAAAAACTGAACATTAACTCTAATTCGCAACGAGAGTTGGGATTAGAGTTAATTAAATTATATTGCTTTTCAAAAAATATTTTATTAGTGGATGTGAGAACGAGAGTTAAGCACCACCTTTATATTATATAATGCTGGTCAAGATTTGCGAGAGCTGAGATTGGTATTTTTAAATCAATATAGTTTCGAAAAATTAACAGTTTGTCTAGCACGAATTAAATATTGAACCCTCTGAAGCAACTAATAGCACGTCCTAGCAGTATTTTATTCATATATTAAAAATCTAAAAAAATATATATTCCTTTAATCTTAATTAAAATCTTTTAAATCATTAGCCTTAGATTTACAAAGCGACACTAGATAACGGTAGGTCGATTATTGGTCCTTTGGGTTCGATAATCTTTTAAAACTACGTGACACAACTGTATACTTGCAGTTAAGTTGATAAACACGCGATCACTTCACCTTCACCAAACCACCTTCAAGAATCACGAAATTCATACCCACCACATCACCAATTCTATTTAACTTTCTCATCTTCTTAACATTCATCACAAAAATTTCAATTTTTCACCATTTTTAGCCATACGAAAATCAAACCATCAAACCCAAATTTCACTTCCACCACACTCTCCAAAACCCACGAAATTTCACCACCACACCCCACCCTCACCTTGAAATTTTCTTGAAAAAATCATGGTAAGAGGAAAGAAGAAGGCTACATCTCCTCCGGTAGAGAAACGGGCGAAAAAGCAAAAGAATGCAAAGGGAGCAAAGTCAAAGGAAGGGCTAAGAAGTACATCTGTAACTTCAAATCCGCTGTCACCACATCTATTACCACCGGTTTTACTTGATCAACCGATACCACTGGAACAGAGGTTTGTGTCAGAGGCCGCATTCAAAAGGTATGAAATGCTAAGTACCTTTAATATTCAGAAAGAAAAAGGATTGTCTGTGGAATTGTTGAAAGTTGTGCCTGGGATTAATCATGAATTAAGGAGAAGGAATTGGGAAAAGTTTAATCAGATATTGATGAAGGTCGAGGGTAAACAGGGTAATGCATCTTTGACTAGGGAATTCCTTGCTAATGCTTACGGTGAGAGAAAATTACCTAGAATTCCGGTGAGAGGGAAACAAGTACATTGGTCTCCGGCCGCATTAAACAAGTTATTGGGCACAAACAATCTGAATTTGTGTCCTCTTGTTGAAAAGCGGGAGGTGTTGAAGACTGCTTCTGAGGCTGAGAAAGAGGAGGTAAAGAATGATGTATGTCGGCGGGGTACACCATTGTTCAATAGTGACAAATCGACAAAGATGCTATTGTCAAATTTTAAACTTGTAGCACACGCGTGGGCCGAGTTTTTTGTTAAATCAATAGAGGCAATTTCTAATTCTTTAGAGTACCAACTTCGGAATGCAGCAGCGGTACAAATGATCATTGAGGGTAAAGATCTTGATCTTGGACAACTTCTCCATCGCAGCCTACGCGACAAGGCCTGTAGCAAAGAAAGGATCATTACTCTAGGCCACTGCAATCTGATTACAGCAATGTGTGATGCTGAACATGTTCCGCATTATGCTGGTGATGAAAAGTTGCAGGCAATTAAGGCCCTCACAGTTGGTCAATATAGAGACTATTGCAAGAAGAGAAGTCACACAGTTGAAGCAGATAGTGATGAAAATGATGGTGACTCAGCGGATGAGATGAACCAATTGGAATATGGTACTCATTTACAGCAGCAACAACCGTAACCTCACCATGACGATGATGACATTGCAGCCTTGTCGACACAGTTGGCCATTGCTGAGGCTTGTAACATTCCTCACGTCTTCTACAGTGAAGAATCAACGCGATATCAGGTAGCCAAGGCGCAACTAGCTTCATTCCAGCATCCTTCAGCGTATCCTACATATCCTACTCGTGAGAGTTTGATAGCATATTATGGGATTGAGACTGCTCAGCTTATTGCTCGCCAGGAGGCGCGATTGGTGGACTGGAACACAAGGTATAATGCACATCTTCCACACTGCAACTTGGTGCTGCAGATGTGCATTATACCTCGTGTCCCAGTCCACCAATCGCGCCTCCTGGCGAGCAATAAGCTGAGCAGTCTCAATCCCATGATTTGCTATCAAACTCTCACGAGTAGGATATGTCGGATATGCTGGAGGATGCTGGAATGAAGCTAGTTGCGCCTTGGCTGCCTGATATCGCGTCGATTCTTCACTATAGAAGACGTGAGGAATGTTACAAGCCTCGGCAATAGCCAACTGTGTCGACAAGGCTGCAATGTCATCATCGTCATGGTGAGGTTGTGGTTGCTGCTGCTGTAAATGAGTACCATATTCCAATTGGTTCATCTCATCCGCTGAGTCACCATCATTTTCATCACCATCTGCTTCAACTGTGTGACTTCTCTTCTTGCCATAGTCTCTATATTGACCAACTGTGAGGGCCTTAATTTCCTGCAACTTTTCATCACCAGCATAATGCGGAACATGCTCAGCATCACACATTGCTGTAATCAGATTGCAGTGGCCTAGAGTAATGATCCTTTCTTTGCTACAGGCCTTGTCGCGTAGGCTGCGATGGAGAAGTTGTCCAAGGTCAAGATCTTTACCCTCAATGATCATTTGTACCGCTGCTGCATTCCGAAGTTGGTACTCTGAAGAATTAGAAATTGCCTCTATTGATTTAACAAAAAACTCGGCCCACGCGTGTGCTACAGGTTTAAAATTTGACAATAGCATCTTTGTCGATTTGTCACAATTGAACAATGGTGTACCCCACCGACATACATCATTCTTAACCTCCTCTTTCTCAGCCTCAGAAGCATCTTCAACACCTCCCGCTTTTCAACAAGAGGACACGAATTCAGATTGTTTGTGCCCAATAAATTGTTTAATGCGGCCGGAGACCAAGGTACCTGTTTCTCTCTCACTGGAATTCTAGGTAATTTTCTCTCACCGTAAGCATTAGCAAGGAATTCCTTAGCCAAAGATGCATTACCCTGTTTACCCTCGACCTTCTTCAATATCTGATTAAACTCTTCCCAATTCCTTCTCCTTATTTCATGATTAATCTCAGACATAACTTTCAACAATTCCACAGACAATCCTTTTTCTTTCTGAAAATTAAAGGTACTTAGTAGTTCATACCTTTTGAATGCGGCCTCTGACACAAACCTCTGTTCCAGAGGTATCGGTTGATCAAGTAAAACCGGTGGTAATAGATGTGGTGACAGCGGATTTGAAGTTACAGATGTACTTCTTAGCCCTTCCTTTGACTTTGCTCCCTTTGCATTCTTTTGCTTTTTCGCCCGTTTCTCTACCGGAGGAGATGTAGCCTTCTTCTTTCCTCTTACCATGATTTTTTCAAGAAAATTTCAAGGTGAGGGTGGGGTGGTGAAATTTCGTGGGTTTTGGAGAGTGTGTTGGAAGTGAAATTTGGGTTTGATGGTTTGATTTTAGTATGGCTAAAATTGGTGAAAAATTGAAATTTTTGTGATGAATGTTAAGAAGATGAGAAAGTTAAATGGAATTGGTGATGTGGTGGGTATGAATTTCGTGATTCTTGAAGGTGGTTTGGTGAAGGTGAAGGTTTTTGGTTTAAAGGTTTGAAAGATATGGTAGAAGTGGGTTCAAAGAATTTGAGAAATTTTGATGGAATTTTGTGAAGAGAAATTTTAATTTGGAGATGGGATTGTTGAATTTCGTGAGTTTTTGTTGAGGTGTAGAAGATGGGGTTTATTGAGTGATGGTGTTTAGAAGAATGGATTTGAGTTTTTAGTTGTTGTGAATTCAAAAGGATTTGAGAAATTTTTATGGAATTGTGTGAAGAGAAAGATGAATTTGGTGTTGGAAAGAGGTTAGTGATGGAAGAATTTATGTTAAAGAAAGGTGTTAATGGAAGAATTTGGGTTTGTAGAAGAGATGAATATGGTGGTTTCAAGGAAGAAGATGAGTTTCACGATGGCTAGGGTTCTAAAAGTGGCAAACTACTTTTTTTTTTTTTTTAAACCAATTGCATTTTTTTTTTGTTTGTAAAACCTGACCCCAAGCCAGGCTTCCTTTCTCCCGAGCCGAGCTCAACATGCAGTGGCCTTCCCAAAAAAAATTTGAAACTCAAGCCAGGCTTGAGATTGTCTGCGCCAGGCTCAACTGGCAGTGACCTTCCCCTTTCTGTTAAATTCGAACCGCGCCGGGCTTATCCTTCATATACGCCAGGCTTAACTGGCAGAGACATGAACAATTTTTTTATTCTTTTTTTTTTAGGGACTCTACACTACTCCTTAGCTTAACCTGCAAACACAAACAAACAATGCAAATAACCATAGATTAGCAAAGAAAACCTTGGGTTGCCTCCCAAGCAGCGCTCGTTTAACGTCGATAGCTTGACGGTCCATGTCCTAAAAGGCCATGCGCTTGTTTAATGTCCCGAGGCTTGACGATCCATGACCTCACGGATCTTTAAAAAGCACTGCCACCTTGTGGCGATCAACATCTCCTCCTTTATAAATTTTCAACCGCTGTCCATTTACTTTAAATGACTTCTCTTTCTAGGTGATCTTAAAACTCGCAAGTTTTTCTGCTTACCATCCAAAAAAATATCCACCCTAAAACCTTAGCCCCGTTATAACCCTCAAGTTCTCTAAAGGTGTGAATTCTTATGCATGTCGATCGATTGTTAGAATGTTTGCTAGCTTATGGTAGAATGGCTATGTGTGTGTTGATTGAGTGAATATACCAATTTAAACAGGAGAGAATGTGAGGGAGTGAAGTGATTATGGTTTCGTCAATATTTGTGAAAAGTTCTTGATTTTTCGGTATTAATCTATGTGCAAGTAAATTCATGATAGGGATGATCATTGAAATGTTAATTGTGATGTTCTAACTTGACTGATTTTGATGGCTTTGAATTAGACTGTTTGATAGTGCCAGGTTTTCGATGGATGAAGATATTCCTTGAGGACAAGGAAAAGTTCAAGTTTGGGGTTGTGATGACTTCATGTCATTTCTATGTTCTTTTAAGCAAATGCAAACAAACAAGTAGTTTTTACCATGTTTTAGTACAATAATACAAGGAATTACATTGAGTTTTTGATGTTTCTCGAATTGCAAGAAAAGAGTCAAATTTGGTGTTATTGCCGTAAACTAAGCTTGGCTCAGGAAAACCAAGCCTGGCTCAGAAAAATTTTAAGTTTTCTGTCTGAGCCACTGCCTGTTGCGCCCAGCTTGGGCAGATCCAAGCCTGGCTTGGCACGAAAACTGCACTATAAATTCAAAACATTTTCTGATTTTTAGGTCACGAATTTCTGGATCAAAAACTGATTTTTGACGGCTATTTCAGAGGATCAAAGAGGCATTCAAGCAAGGATTCAAGGGTGGAAACACATCTAATCCCTTCTTGTAATGATGATTTATTTCACTCATGTTAATGTAATTTCTTATTTGAACATGGCTAAATCTTTATGATTGATCCTTAGGGGATTCTAATTACTTTTGATCTTGAACAATGTGATTGTCATTTAATATGATGAATGAATTACGAAGTTAGTTTCTATTGATTATTCTTTATGCTTAATGCTTTATATGATTTGGCCAATTGTATGATGATTTCAATTATTTGTTTTACTATGAAAATAGGAATGAATCATCGATCTAGGAATAATTGATCAATTGACTTTCACTTAAGATATTTTGGATTGTTAATTGAGATTTAAAGGATTAAAGTTTTTATTCCTCAATTGATCATCGATCATCCTAAGAAATTAGGGATTAATGATCAAGTGAGAGGATTATGTTACCAAGACATTGGGCATAATCAATTATGTTTAATCTAATCATGAAACTAAATTGAGTAATTTGTTATCATACATGAAATTACCAAGAGAAATAGTAATTAGATGAACCAAAAGGATCAATCGCTTTTCTTTATCAATTTGAATTTTAAGTCATTTCTTAAGTTTATGATTAAAACTTTGAACCAAGCAAACTCTCCCCTTTGTTACTATTATGTCAATTTTCTTAAGTATGCCTTCAATTTCCATTTGAATTACAACAATCCCTGCGGAAAAAGAACGATTTATTATTATACTTGACGGCGTTTTAGTACACTTGCTAAATTTTCATCAGAAATCAACCAAATCATTTCAAAACCCGCACTTAAAATCATGGTTATTGTGGAACGGCGGTTAATATCACACTAGTCCCCGCGGATGCGATATATTAAAAATACTTACTTTTGATACCTCATCACTTACACACGCTGGTCCTAATCTATCATTCCCCATTAACAAGCTAATAAAATACAAGTGAAGATTGATATGATTAAAGTTATGTTTGGTATCACAGTGGGTATACTAGAATCACGGTGACTCACCGTGATTTTACAAAAGCTACAGAGTGTAGCTTTCGAAAAATCATGGTGGATCACCATAATTCTGACATATCTATCGTGATACCAAACATATACTAAATGAATTTAGGGTGCAAACACATAATATAGAAGACTAAGTTTCACAAAACTCATAGACAGACCTCAAAGGTCATAGCATTATGGTACCGTTATTCTTTTTAGGTTTAATTGTACTTTTGATCCTCCTATTTTACAAGATCCACAATTTTGTTTCCTGTATTTTAAAATCAAATATTCTTGCGCTCTTATTTTGATTTTCTTTTTTTGCACTTTGGGTCCCCCACCCCATTTTTTAACCTACTAGCAGGAAGAATGTTGATGTGATAGTATCCCCGTGGAAAACATCCACATCAACATTTTTTTAGCTAGCTGACAAAAAAAGCTGATGTGACAGTATCCACGTGGCAAAGGAAAGTATCCACATTGGCGATTTTTAACCAAGTGGCAGGAAAAAATAGATTGTCGTGGCCGGAAAAACACTTATATTTTTTTTATTAAAAATAATACATTTGCTAACATGTACTTGTTCTTTGCCACATAGATATTGTCACATCAGCATTTTTCTTGCCAGTTGGTTAAAAAATGGGGTGATGGACCAAAAGTGAAAAAAAAAAAATCAAAATACGGAACAAAAATGTTTGATTTTAAAATTGGAGACCAAAATCGTGGATCTTATATTTATTAAAATATTTCACCTCATCCTTAGTAATTCCCTTCAACTTCTCTCAAATATTTTAATATGATGTTTTTATAAAACGAAAAATTAAAACGCGAAGAATCAGTTTGTGAAGTTTTTTTTTTTTTTACTATATGCAATTTTTACTTTAGAATTTTTTAAAAAATTGACATTTATTTGTGTTTTGATTTTTTTAATAGCTATGAGAAGAGTGCTATATTTTTTTAAACAAACAAACTTAATGCAATTCATTAACTAGTAAACGTTTAATACATAAGGGAATAATCTCAAATCAATGGAAACTAACCCAAGAAATGGCCGCCCGAGCAAGAGTATGAGCAACCATGTTCGCTTGTCTCCTAACAAACTTCACTTCAAAGTTTATGCATGATAACATAATTTTGATAATGTCAGCAACAATTAAACTAAATTCTGAGTTACCACTACGCCTAGTTCGAATAACTTCAGTCAACACCTGTGCGTCCTTTCAAATTGAACCATATTCAAACCTCTAAGATTGGCTTCCTTCATGGCCTGCAGGAGCGCCCATGCCTTGCCTTCAACCGTTGACAAGGTGACATGTTGTCTTTGCGCGAAGCCAGCCACAAAATTACCTTCATGATCCCGAAAGCAGACCCCATTAAAAAGAGTGCTATATTAATAAATGATATTATTTGGTACAAATTTGAGAGAAAATTGAAAAAGAAGCTACCAAATAAGTTTTATTTTGTTAACAAATCAAAACTGAATTATTAAAAATGTCAAAATTGTTAAATTGTACATTATAAGACTAAAATTCAAACTTCAATAGTGTATATAAATTGTTTAATGACTAAAATTCAAACTTCAATAGTGTATAAAATTTTTAATGACTTATTTTAAAATTTAAAATTCAAACTTCAATAGTCAATTGAAAAAAAAAAGTTTTATTTTGACAAAATCACTAAAGTTCGGTTGTCACAATCCAAAATTTTATCCCAAAATTAATATCAAATCTAAAATATCAAATATAAACATCACTTTCCTTTGGTCAAAAAAAGAAAAAATCACTTTCCCTTTACCTTCAAAAAAGAAAAACACATTTCATACAAAATTCTCACTCTGTTCTAATAATCTCCACAAAGAAAATTCCAACTTCTCCCTCTCTGTTCATCTTTCTTGTTTCTGCAGATTCCATTCCAATCCACAACAACATCACAAGTAACAGTTCTGAAAAATCAAGAATGTCCAACAACAACACATGTGGTTTGTTGTCTTGTGACAAACTTGACAGAGTTGCAAACTGGGTCGGCACTAACGTGGCTTCTGCTTTTTTTGCTTCTTTGGAACGTTGTTCTTGCATCAACCTTAGTACCACCGACATTGAAGATGACAACAATGATGATCTTCCTCTTATGGTTACTAATCCTGTTTCTCATCTACCCTTTGAGGTCCCCACATCAACTCTTCCATCAAAATCTAATCTTAGTCCTTGATCTCATCTGGGTTTGTAATTTTATCTCTTTTTGTTCTTGGGGTGTTTTGTTATTGATCATTTTCATGATAAAAATTTAGTCTTTTTTTTTGTGTTTGTGTGTGTGTGTGTGTGGAATTTGTTGGATCTTTGTGATGTTATCTTATCATGTTAATGAAATTATCATGACATTATATCAACTTAATTTTGTACTAGTTTTTTGTTTGTTGAGCTTGTTAATTTGTGTTTTTTTGGGGGTTAATTACTTAGCCTATGTTTGATATCACAGTAAATATGTCAGAATCACAATCACAGTGATTCATCGTGATTTTGCAGAAAGCAATAGAGTGTAACTTTTGACAAATCACGGTGGATTGCTGTAATTTAGAAATACCCACCATAATACTAAATATACGCTTAATTATAAGGTTTGATCGATCTTGAATTATAATGGTTGGGTCAATCTTGAATTATAATTAATTTTGATGGTAAGTAATTGTGATTTAAGTTGATTGAGCATCAAACCTTTTCTCTGTTTTTGATTGGAATTGGATACCAAATCTTGGATTTTGGAAGGGTTTTGTTTTATTTTTTATTATGTAGCCAAGAAGTTATGTTTATAAGCACAAGACAAAAATGGTACTAGTACTTGTGAAATTGGCTATGCTCTGAGCAATTTTCATGTGAGTACATACAATGTTTATAGAAGATATTAAAATGGCGGCAGATCAAATGTCTTAGTTAAGAACAACTTATAATGTATGACAACATTTAAGGTTCCTTGTTCTCTTTTCTAGTGGATGTTTCCAAAAATAACAAAGGCTAATTTGTGAGCAATAACTAGTGAATGACCAAATTTATTTATCATAGTCATAGAGTGAGTTTGTCTAAGATTATTTAGGGAAGTAAAATAAGAAATCATTTTTAATAATTTTGCCTTTAACTCTCTGGTTTTTAAAAAAAGAAAGATGTAGAATTTAATTAAGGAAAATGTTAAACAGTGCCCCCGTTTTGGAACTAAAAAACAATGTCCTGTGGTCATGACTTGTGAAGCTATATATACTGTTTCATGTATTTATTCATGTGGAAAAAACAATTCTTACCTATTTTTCAGCTTAATAGGTCTATTTTTACTTAAGAATTTTATTTCATGTTCAATATAGGTAACTTTAGTAGTTATAGTTTCTCCATCAACCTCTATTGTTTCTTGATCAAGTGCTTGAACCCTTTAATTAGAGTTTAACCAAGCTATTGCTGATTGAAATCTTGATCAAAATGAACAAGAAATTAGTGATGGCAAATATATTGTTTGTTTCTAAAGAGTCTAGCGACAAAACTCTCTCTCTAACACACAAATTAAAATGCTGAACAATGGAGAATTGTGATTTTGAATCCGTGTCCTAACATGTCAAATATCTCTGCAATTTTTTACCATCTGAATTGCGCTTACAAGACAATTTTGGAGATTATTTTAATTGATTCATCTCATTAAAAATGTTTTCAATTTTCAATCACTAGATATGCAAAGAAACATAAAGCTTTATCCCACTATAAGGCCCCACATAGAAGACCAAATGTTTTAGATTTTGTGCGTTAATATTTGTGGCGTAATGACCTCTAGTACTCATAGATGTGCAAGATATTTTGTTACCTTTATACATGACCACTCCAAAAAGATTTGGGTGTATGCCCTCAAAACAAAAAACCATGTGTATTAGTATTCAAACAATATATTTTGGGATGAGGTTTGATGACTGCAATTAATTTGATCAACTTATCCTCTTCAGCACCATTGAATGGTGATGTTCCAAACAAGTTTTGGACAGGTAAAGATGTATCATAAAACCATTTGGACAAAGTAGAAGTTTCCTTCCATTTCTCTAATTAATAAACGTGGAAACCATCAAAGTTTGACTAGTAGAAGTTAGATCACGTGGTGCTTAGCCACTCAATAAAAACCTTAAAACAATGGTCTTGACCCTCTCGCTGTATAGTATACCCACTAAACAAGGCAGAAGTTGAAACCATCGTATATCTTTAAGCACCTATATTTTTTCATTATCAATATATTATTATATATAAAAAAAAAATATTCGATCTTGATTTTTTTTTTGGGTATAAATTTGATCTTGATTATTAATTTCACATATCTTTAATATTGTTTAGAAAGTTTGCCTATGCATTCAAAGTTGCATTAACGGTTTGATCTATCTTAAGATATTTGGATCACTTAAGCATGTGACGAGGAGTTCACCACAATTGGTATTAAAAAAAATTAAAAGGGGAAAATTTTCTTAGAATTGGGTATCGAGAATAACTCATCTTTACAAAAATAACTTGTAAGGTGAGGATTACATCTACTTTATACACACGTCTAAGCCAACTCACATTTGATGTGAGACTTCTTAACACACTCGTCACGTTCAACACTATTGAGCTTGGTGCGTGAATATAAAATTTGGGTGGCTCGATAGCGAAAACCTAATAACAGGTAGCCCAACGGATCTTGGAGAGGCTCTGATCTTAGAATTGGATATTGAGTCTAACTCATCTTTACAAAATCAGCTTGTAAGATGATGATTGCCTCTATTTTATAAACTCATCAAAGCAAACTCACATCCAATGTGAAACTTCTTAACAAAACTTAGCTTAAATAGAAAATATGCACGAAAGTTATTTATATTTGCCACAGTTGGCACTGCTACATGCTGGCCATAAGCGTGTGTTAGAAGTTAGTTTGCATATCATATCATAGACACAATGATATTGTTGCTCCATCTTGGCCATTTAAGTTAGTTTGCATATATTAAGGCTTTTCCTTCAAGTGTCTGTCTCTCAAAGTATGGCATTCTTAGCCAACTCCTGGTCCACATTTTAACTAGAGATTGATTTGATTTGGGAAAATTGAAGAGTTTATTTGTGCATACATTTTTTTGTTTGTTTTGTTTTTATACCACCAGTATTCGACGACTGGACCACTTAATCTGATTCGGGAGCCAGTTCTGACATCAAGTGGTTTCAGGCTCCTTCCGAACGCAGTTGCGGGAATCGAACCATGATCCTCCCTATCAAGTCCAACGTTAATCAACATTGAACCAACTACCGATTGGTTCATTTGTGCATACATTTGTATGTATAACAATGTAAAATAGTTGTTAAACAACTTAAATTTATGAGCGGAGTTCAATCTAAAATATTAGTCTATTAAATGAGAGTTATAGTTTAATTATTATATTGAATATTTTTATATACTCAATGCAACACTTTTAGTACTGTCACATCTTTATGAGACGACGTCCACGACATCATTCACTCTATGAACATTGACGGGTGGTAGCGACAATTTTTTCTTTGGTAAGCACTCATTTATCAGTATTCGGTGGTGAGCATTAACGAGTCTTATTAGAATTGTTCCTAGTTCAGTTCAGGAAGCAAATTAAATTGAATTGAATTGTGAGAACAATTCAGGAAGAAAACCAAACTATACCGATCGAACCGTTAATGATTCACTCCAAACAAGTTTGATTCAGTTTGGAATGTAAGGTAGGTTGTTGTGATACTATACTTTAGCTCAATAATGATGGTGTATAGGTATGTGAAGGCACATCAACTTTGGTTATGAATGAGAAGATGAAGATGTCCAAAAAAAGCTAAACAAAGTGACCCATCGCATCTTATTATACTCACCTCACCTCTCTCCCCAAATACAAAGTGACGATCATGAAAGTTTTGAGTTGTCTAAATCCTTGTCTTTTTGGTAGTACTTTATTTATTCAACTCTAATAATTTTACAGCAATGCTAATAAGAACCCACTTGGGTTGGTGCATTGGTATTGGTTTGGGATCTGAGAGTGTGCTCCTCTTGAGGTCTGAGGTTCGATTCTCTCTGGTGCCAATTTGGGTGGTCTAATTTAGTAGACCAGAGAAACTCACTAGAAATTTTATAACTTAAGGTATCTTTAGTTAAAGATTAATCCATAAATATTAAGACTCGTTTAAGAAACAAACATCTTTTAATAAATGTTTTAAGGAACTCCATTGCATCATGTTTTTTTTCCATTGTATCATGTTGGTCTCACTAAATTGGTTCAATCATGTGAGAAGAAATTAAAACATATCTAAATGAATTTCTAAAACATATTATCACTCTAAATAAATTAGTTAGTGAGAAGAAATTAAAACATATCTAAATGAATTTCTAAAACATATTATCACTCTAAATAAATTAGTTTAGTTTGCCTATGTGAGCTTAGCTCAATTGGTAGAGACATTACATATATTATGCAGAGCCGGAGTTCGAACCCCGGACACTCCATTTATTTATCTTTAATTAAGGTGAAATTTCTAATCACTAGGTTACTAGATAAAAAAAAAGATTTAGTTTTCAATATAACTTAGCCACGCCATACATATGATTAGTTTCTAAATTTAATTGATATGCATCGATAATGTAACGATTTTGTACTTGACCAACTAATCATAACCGTTAGATAATTAAAAATCATATAAATTCATGGTTTGTGATTAGTTGACGGTGTAAAAAAAATTACACATGCATCAAAATCGATCAATATTAGTTCTTATAGTTCAATGCTTGTTATTGTACTACTAGTAGTGATAGCTGGAGGGATAATGCTGCTATGTAGTTTGAGTTTCTATATATCACATGATTTTCAATATTAATAATAAATTTTTTTAGCAAATAATCATCTTGGGTTACAACTTGTTACCAAAAAAGGCAATAAAAAACATTAAAATTAATGGAAAAACAACTATAGAACAAAAAAGGAAATGGCTGATTGTGTTTGTGGGGTTTGATATAGATCATGTTTGGAAGCATGTGTGTCCTCTATTCTAAGTCATTGGTATGATTTGTAACAGAAAATGTTGACAAGAAAGAAGATAATAGAAAGAAACATATAGGTGTGAAGAAAAGGGTAATGTTGAAACCTTCCCTACCATTATAGTCACGTTGAATAATCACTTCCCAAACATCTTATTATCACAAATTCACGCTAGTGAAATCATGAAAGCTGACAAATAGAATAGAACCTGCATGCATAGACTTTATTTTCTGACTTTATTTTTAGTAAGAAAAAATAAATTTTACTAAAGAGAGTTTCACTCTTTTAAAAGGGGTTCTCTTTCATTCTACCTTGTGCCACAATCTATATTCACTCCTCATTAAAATGGCCAACTTAGTCACCTTGTTTATGATGTGGTTTATTGTGATATGTACTATCTACAATGTGAAACTTTTGGTACATGGAAGTGTAAGGGGAGAATCAACTAGGTTCTATGATTTTAAGGTACTCCCTATGTTTCTTTTTAAACTTTTGTTTTTGTAGAAATCAAATTTAATTGTCATTTTAAAAGTTTAATACAATATTAATTATTATTTTGTCAATAATACTTTTAACTATTTATTGTAGAGAGTAAAATGAGTTAATAAATAGTGAAGGGTATTAGAAAAAAGACAAATAATTTCATCAAAAGTAATAGAATCTATTGATTTTCTAAGTATGTGCAAATAACATTAAAACAACAACTAAAAAAAACATAGGAAACCAAGGGAGTTGGATCTGGCAGAAGAGACTGGACTTTACAATGTGACAAACTAATATTCGAATTCTAAATGGGTGAGGTATTCATGTTTAGTGTCCAACACGCTTCAAATAAGATTATCTTCAGTGGAGAGAACAGGAAGGAGAAGCCTCAGTGTACCAAAAACAGATTCGTGATGAGTTATTCACCCACACCCAGTTCTAGAACCAGATCTCCTGGATTAGCTAGTGCCACAGGAAGGTGCAAAAAGGGACACATACCTTCACGCACGGGCAAAGTCACAGAAAGAAGAAAGAGCCTCGACAAGAGGCAAAGCCAAAGAAAAGAGGGTAGTTCGATCCCAGATTGAACCGAAGATGAAGAAAACAAATAACATTGGGATTAAAATTTATTCTTAAAGTGCCCAGTATGACACCATATTTTAGTTTAATTGCAGCATTGCAAAGGCATTTTCTTTATTTGTTGATGTGCTTAATGGTTACTATACAGGTTCAAACTAAAAGAGTTACCAAACTTTGCAACTCCAAAGACATTGTCACAGTCAATGGTATGTTTCCAGGACCTGTTATTTACGCGCAAGAAGATGATAGAATCATAGTCAAGGTTACCAATAAGACACCTTTCAATGTTACACTTCACTGGTAATCATAATCACAATCTCATACATAATGCAGTTCATTTAATTAACAAAAATAATTTCACCAACAAACTTGTATTTCAAATTTTAGGCATGGTATCAGGCAAAGATTATCATGCTGGTATGATGGTCCATCCTTTATTACACAATGTCCAATTCAAGCAGGCCAAAGTTTCACCTATAATTTTACGGTGGTGAATCAGAAGGGAACTTTCTTCTGGCATGCTCATGTTTCTTGGCTAAGAGGAACAGTTCATGGAGCTATGATTGTTTATCCAAATAATAAAGTACCTTTCCCATTTAAGAGTCCTTATCAAGAGCAAATAATCATACTAGGTAACTTATAATGTGACTCCTTTGGTTTGAATTGTGTTTCATGTTGTATGTTCAAAGTATTGCGAGCTGATTCGAGTTATTGCAGGAGAGTATTGGCTGCAGGATCTTCAAGAAATTGAGCATGCCACTCTAGTGAGTGGAGGAGCTCCACCTCCGGCAGATGCATATACCATTAACAGTCATCCAGGCCCCAACTACAACTGCTCCATTAATGGTATTTTTGCTTAAAATTGTATACAACCTATGCAACACCAACACACTTCATATTCCATGCGTGTCTGGTGTCTGACACGGACGCAATTGTTACTTAAATCATTGTATTTCCTAAAACTATTACTATGTCGACTTGTCAGTGTCAATGTCGTGTTTGAAGTATATGTGTCTGGTTCAGTGCTTCATACTATACAACTAACAATTTCAGTGATAATTTTGTAAGAGGTGTTTCAATCAGATTAAGCTATATGAAAAAATCTGGGTGACATGGTGCATGGCGGTAATCTATTTTCACTAAGAATCTATTGACAATTAACAATGAGACTACATAGGCACTGGTCGTCTAAACAACCAGTCTAAGACAATTAACAACTCATAACCTTTGTAATTCATATTTTCTATCTTCAGATTTCATTGATATGTTTCATTTCTTGTAATCTTTTCAGATGTTTACCAACTTAATGTGATTCCGGAAAGGACCTACTTGTTAAGACTAATTAATGCTGGTTTAAACACCGAGAACTTCTTTGCCATTGCTAATCACAAATTAATGATCGTGGAAGCTGACGCTGAATACACGAAACCATTCATGACAGACACAGTGATGATTGGACCAGGCCAAACACTAAATGTCCTAGTCTCAGCTGATCAGCCAGTAGGAAAATATTCCATGGCTGTTGCTCCTTACAAGTCTGGCAAGATTGTCAAATATCAAAATGTTTCAGCCATTGCCTACTTCAACTATATAGGGGCCAAATCTAATGGTTCATATTTACCGGCTAAATTACCTAAACTTGATGATAAGTTGGCTGTTAAGACAGTAATGGATGGATTAAGGAGCCTAAATCAAGTAAATGTTTTCAAAGAAATTGATAAAAACATATTCATTACCATTGGATTGAATGTTAAAAAATGCCACTCGAAGTCACCGAAGCAAAACTGTCAAGCCATGAATAATGGGATACTGACAGCTTCAATGAACAATATAAGTTTTGTTCATCCCCATATTTCAATCCTGGAAGCTTATTATAAAAAAATAAATGGATCATATACTGAAGATTTTCCCGACGCACCGTCTAAGTTCTATGACTTCGTTAATGGCGCTCCTAATAACATTCCATATGACACGGAGTCATTGAATGGGACTAGAACTAAGGTCCTTGAATATGGCACCAAGGTACAACTCATTTTGCAGAACACAGGAACAGTCAACATTGAAAACCACCCAATTCACATCCATGGCTACAGCTTTTATGTTGTAGGGTATGGCACCGGAAACTATGATCCACTAACTGCACAATTCAATTTAGTGGATCCCCCATACATGAATACAATTGGAGTTCCAGTCGGTGGATGGGCAGCAGTACGTTTTGTAGCTGATAATCCAGGTATACAGCGCAATCTATATTTCCTTTTTCTATTTTATTCAAACATCCAAGGTTCTCAATCTCTGCTGCTAACTACCTATGAAGCACGGACACAGTCACGGACACCGGACACGACACTGACACGTTGACACCGATAATAATTTGAGAAAATGACATAGTTCAGTGTAATCATAAGTGTCGGTGTCCGACACAGGACACGCTTAATCTGAGGAGTGTCCGTGCTTCATAGCTAACTACTTTCCCGTCCCCTTAACAAATTAACCACATCAAGAGACTGTTTATTTCTTTTTGGCTGAAGGAATTATTAGTAACATAACTTTTTGCATGCAGGTGTATGGTATATGCACTGCCACATTGAGGTACACCAATCGTGGGGACTAGGAATGGTATTTATAGTGAAGAACGGAAAAGGAGATCTGCAGTCCTTACCACATCCCCCACCAGACCTGCCCTCGTGCTAAAGACTACCGACAGATCAAAACAAATAGTTTTAACCGATAATTGTGTGACTTTTTTTTCCAAGTTCGAGTGTTCTTTAGCTCTGAGTGTGTAACTGTAAAATGTGGCATTGATTCATTTCTTTTAAAAGAAAAATTTATGGATGTAAAGAAGAAAAATGAATAGATGAATGTTAATTTCTTTTCATTTAGTTTAATTTGTATACACTAATTCATCAAAACTCGAAAATAAACTAAAACATTGATATTATTGGAAATTGAAGTGATAAAATATTACTCAACAAGACTCCAATTCCATTGAAATTTCCACCTCGGTACTAAGGCCAATTCATATCAATCTTACTATGTTTACATTGAAAAAGTACAACAATTAATTGCTCAGAAAGTTATGCGGCATGAAAGCTGAGACAGTGACTCTTATTAGAAAACTTACCAGCACACTCCAGTCAATTCTCTCTCCGATGTTCCTGGAACATGCAAGTTGTTGATTGCAATGAAATCTACATATGACAGATAAGAAATCACAGGTTGACCCTCTCCATAATCCAGCTTTTTGTTAATGCAGCATTCAAATGTGATCTGAATGTTAGCCTTTGATTACTCTTTAGATTCAAGTAATCAACCTGTAAATGGTTGAAAGTTGAAACCATAGTGAACATGTGAAAGAGAAACGGAATATATTAATGTTAGACTAGTAGAGGCATCAGTACCTGATCTGGTTCTAGAATCAGAAGACAAAAAGCATCAACTGGACCTATAGAAGGATCCAACGATATTTCTGGCTGTGTTTGTTCATTTAGACGGGGAAGTCCTGGTTCTGGCCCCAAATATTGAGACCTTGATCTCACGGAACTGGCAAACCAGGATTTTTCTCTTTGCTGCATTGTGAATTCATAAACTTAGATAAGTATAGTATTCAATAGCACCCAAACTTCAAAAAAAAAAAAAAAAAAACTTCGAAGAAATAAAAACTGAACTTCTAATCAAACCTGAAGTTTTAGCGGATCAGGATTCGTGCCATCAATGATATCTACATGCCCATTTATCCGGAATTGCTCCCAGGAATCTGTGAAATACCAACATATCTAACCACAAGAACCACACTTAGTCTCAAAAGCTAAGCCCTTTAGCATTTTCTTTATGTTTTAAAAAAAGCAACTCAGAGAATAATTACCTCAGCAGAGGAGCAATGCTTGAGCTCTTCAATCTGCAATACAGATAAGGCGGGAGATACTTCCACGTAAATAACTTTTCCATGAAAAACTTAATCGTGCTCGCAACTATGTGTAATTCATATAGATCAATATATTCAGCTTTACCTAATTAATGTTATTTAATCTCCAACAAAATGGACATTGGTAATCCAAAGTTGAGCTAGGAGATAAAAAAAGATTGTTCTAAAGAGGATTTGTAATTGGGTTCTCTTAAACAATTTGTCCTTAACTAAAAGTCATTAACCGTTTGAGCCCAACCACTTGGTTATAATCAAGTGGTTAAATGACCAAGATTCAATATTTATAATGAGTTATTAGGCAGGCTAACTTTTGTTGAGATCTATCAAGTGTGAGTTAAGTCTCACATTGGTTGGAAGAGTTGAAATTGAACAACATATAAGTGAGAGAACCCTAATGACTTAAGGTTTTGGGTGAAAGTGTTGTGTCAAAAGTCACTTGTGTGATTGCTCTTGCTCCAATGTGTTGATCCAACCCAGTGAGGCTCCCCTCAAGGCCCAGGCCCAACAATGGTATCATAGCCCGGTTTGGGGGAACAATAAGTGAGTGGTGATGGATCATGAATACTTAGAGACTCACTTGAGGGGAGATGTTGATATGTATCAAGTGTGAGTTAAGTCTCAGATTGGTTGGAATAGTTAACGTTGAGCAACATGAGAACACATAAACCTAATGCCTCAGTTGGCAGGGATGTTGCATTATATATGCAGGGGGGCCGGGGTTCGAACCCCATTCATCCCACTTATTCGCCTTAAGGGTGAAATTTCTAGCCACCAGGCTACTTGACAAAAAAAGAAAAAGGTTTTCGGTGAAAGTTAAGTCACTTTATGTGGTTGCTCTAGACCCAATGTATTGATCCAACCAAGTGAGGCTCCCGTCTCGACCCAACAGCCGTATCAGGTACTCCTCTCCTCTACTAGTAACTTGATAGTTTCTCTTACTCCATACACAAATTTCCATAAACTAGATTACAAACAAACAAAAACCCAGTCTTTATTTCCAACATTGAACTTACGTTACAAACAAACAAAAATTTCCATGAATTAAGTTACAAAATTTCCATAGTATACTCCAATTTCCATGAACTAAGTTACAAACAAACAAAAACCCAGTTTTTATTTTTCAACATTGAATTTCGAAGTTACCTTGCGAGTGCGGGTATCGGTGTTAATTAGGATGTTATCAGTGTTGTCTTGGAATCCTCTGAATAACCAAAACAAAGACAAGTGGTGAATTTCGATGAAACCAAAGAGTGAATGTTTAAGGAAAGAACATGATAATAATAATAATAAGAAGAAGAAGAAGAAGAAAAGAACCTGAAAACGACAGTGCGATTTGAAGGTTTTCCGTTGGTTCCTATGGTTGCCTGAAACAGAGATAAAACGACAAAGATTTAAGAAAAAAAATAATAATAAAAAGATGAAGAAAAATAAGAACTAAAAAAGAGTTACGAGTTGCATGTAAGAAGAGTGTTTGAGGTGAGTGTTAGATTCCATAGCATTGAGAAGAAGCTGCTTCCATGCTATGATGCTGCTCCCCATTCCCAATTCTTCTGATATGTCTTCACAATTTTTCTCCTCTTTGAACTTAACAATAACATTAACATAGTCACTTACACTTGGTTACTTTTTTTTTTACTCAAAAGAAAGATATTGATTCATTCAAATCGATGAAATATATCAATTTTATATATTTAAATTCACTAAAAACTAAACGGAATCTTAATAGCATAAATCAGTATAATGTCTACAAATATGATAAAGTCTAAAGTCTATTAGATTTGTAACGTTGACGACTTTAAAATCATTGAATCTGCATTGAGAAGTAAACTTGCAAATTTGAACAAAACAAACACCGTACAAAGACGGGAAATCAAATTAAACATCGTACGGAGACGGGATAACAAACAACTCCGCACTAAGACGGGAATAAAACAATAACGAACAAAGAAATCACAAAGAAAAAACACAAACGAAACCTAAAATTATGTGTAAATCACTTATTAAATTAAAAAAGAAATAAAAAACGATCAAGAGGGGGTGATTCCGCATCAAAAATGATCCTAAATCATCCCTGATGAGCCAAGAAAAATGAAAAGAGGGATAGAGAAGAAGGAGAAAGAGGTAGAGAATTGAAAAGGAGAAAATACACATCCATGATTCTTAGGGGAAGGGGTCCAATAATCCTTGTCAAAGAGAGAGTAGTCATTTGGCACCCAAATTATAAGGATTGATCTTTTGGGGTGAAAATAAATTTGAAAAATACAAATTAGTTCTCTTGTGACATTAGTTAAGGAACTAAATAATGGATATAAGTATCGAAAATTGTGTAATCTACTTATTAAAAAAATAAAGAATACTTGGCTTTAAGCCCTCTTTGTAATAAAAATAAAAATAAAGAATACTCTTTTCAATACAAAAATTACTTCTTTTAGTTTTCTTAAGTAGTGTCCCGGGAAACCACTTAGCATGACCCAATAAATTTTGTGAAAAGTAAGTTGTATGGTATTAATGGAAACCTGGATCCTCTCTAGTGATTTAGGAGAGGTTTAGTGAAATTCTAACCATTAATTTGGACCACCGAATAAAGTCAAATAAAAATGAAAGGTTATGATTTAAACTAGACAACCTCCCGTATAAATTGTACTTGAGAGGATATGTTCTCGTGTATTAATGTGGATAAATGGTTCTTATCACTTGGATCATTTTTTTTTTTTATTGTAGAGCAGATTCTATTTCGTTTAAGTTTCTTGGTATATCGGTATAAGCTAATTGTAGGAGGAGAAAGACTTAAATATTTGTAGTGGAGGGCTGGAGGCTGTCTAAGATATTGAGTAGGTGGTCGCCATTTGTTGTTTGAAAGAAGAATTATTTTGATTAATTCGGTTTTGGCAAGACTTCCTATATATTATTTCTTTTTTTAAGGCAGCAAGTTGTGTGTTAAAACTGGTGAAAATTTAAATATATTTTTTGTCGGGTGGTGATTTGGAGGATAAAAAACTTTGTTAGATAAAATGGGAGCAAGTTTGTTTGCTGAAAAAAATCTCCAATAATTTAATGAGATTTCCCACAATGTTCTGATTGTGAAAAAATGCATAAATTGTTAATTTTGGTAGGTTTTAATAACCTATCAAATAATTTAAGATTGATGTTTTTTCTTAAGAATGATTTATATGATATAAACTTTCGATATAACAGTGGAGTTTATAAAATTTGTATTCGTTAAAATATTATTGAGTGGTGTAACATTATTTAAATGTTACATCGGTATAATCTCTTTCATATGGGTGTAAGCGGATCAGAAAATCCAATTGAACCGACGATCCAAATCAATCCAAACAAAAAAAAACCAATTTTATGGTTCGGATTAAAAATCAAACCGAACCAATTGAAAATCGATGTGGTTTGGTTCAGTTCTCGATTCCAGTTTTAAGATCCATTGGACAAACCGAACCAAACCAATATATATATATATATATATATATATATATATATATATATATATAGGGGGCTGCTAATTTAGACTCAGTTGGGTCTAAATTAGCAAAGTGCACATTTTCAGTTGGACCAAAATACCCATTCTTTTTAATTAATTAACCAAATTACCATCAATGGACGCGGATCCAGTGCCGCGCGCGTACCGCAGGACCATGGTTACAGGCCGTTGATTTCCATCAGACAGCCAAGATCTGATCTCATCAAGACTGTCTGATCAATCAGACAGCCCAGATCATCCGAATCCATCAGATTCCAGCGCGTGCACCACACTGGATTACACCCTGGAGAGAGAAGAATCTACTTTTTAAAAGCAGGACACGTGTCGCTGTCTGATTGGCTGGGCGTGATTTTTCTCCATTTAATACTTTGAACTCAATTATTTCGTTGTAAATTAATTTTTTATTTTTTTTTTGATACCAAAATTCATAATTTTTTTTTCTCTACAAATAGAGACTTGGTTCGTTTGATTTGGACACAGAAAAAAAAACCCAATTTTTCACTACCTTAATCTCATTTTTCACTACCTTACATCAACTCACTGAAACCATTCTACCAGGAAAATGGTTTCAGAGTACAAATCTCTGAAACCATTCTACCAGCTAAATGGTTTCAGAAGCAAATAACTAAGAATCAACTTACTGAAACCATTCTACCAGCAAAATGGTTTCAGAAGCAAACACAATTAATAAATTACTCACTGAAACCATTCTACCAGTAAAATAGTTTCAGAGTACAACTATGTGCAACCATTCTACAAGCTAAATGGTTTCAGAAGCAAATAACTAATAATCAACTTACTGAAACCATTCTACCAGCAAAATGGTTTCAGATTACAACTCTCTGAAACCATTGTACCAGATAAATGGTTTCAGAAGCAAACACAATTAATAAATTACTCATTGAAACCATTCTACCAGTAAAATGGTTTCAGAATACAACTATGTGCAACAATTCTACCAGTAAAATGGTTTCAGAAGCAAACATTAGTTTTTAATTACCGTTTTATCTTATTTAATTAACTAAAAATAGTTTCAGGTCTCCAAAAATTTCATAAAATATACCAAAAGTTCCAGAATATTATCTACTATTTTCCTGGTATAATGGTTTCAGTGAGTTGGTTGAGTGGTGCGTGTTAAATTACAACACACAAGTAACGTATTTAGTAGACAAAAAATGAGATTAAGGTAGTGAAAAATTGCATTTTTTTTTCGGTGTCCAAATCAAACGAACCAAGTCTCTATTTGTAGAAAAAAAAATTATGAATTTTGGTATAAAAAAAAAATAATAAAAAATTAATTTACAACGAAATAATTGAGTTCAAAGTATTAAATGAACAAAAATCACGTCCAGCCAACCATTGTGTGACACGTGTCCTACTTTTAAAAAGCAAATTTTTCTCTCTCCAGGGTGTAATCTAGTGTGGCGCACGCGCTGGAATCTGATGGATCAGGATGATCTGGGCTGTCTGATTGATCAGACAGTCTTGATGAGATCAGATCTTGGCTGTCTGATGGAAATCAACGGTCTGTAACCATGGTCCTTCGGTACGCGCGCGACACTGGATCCGTGTCTATTAATGGGTATTTTGGTTAATTAATTAAAAAGAATGGGTATTTTGGTCCAATTGAAAAGGTGCACCTTGCTAACTTAGACCTAACTAGGGTCTAAGTTAGAAAACCGCATATATATATATATATATATATATATATATATATATATATATATATTATTAAGTTAAATTTTAGTGCAACCCAACCCACACATCTATTAAAAAAGAAATATCCAATTCAACTTAAAAAAAATCTGCTCACTCACTTCACTTCTTCTAACAAAACCCTAACGCAAAAACACAACCGCAGCCGCTGCTCTCATCTTCATAGCCACAAAAATCACATGCTCAAGCTTCTTTGTTCTCTATTATGAACTTAATTGTTTTATTATGTATTTGATGAACTTATGAGAATTATATTTTGGATTTGATTTTAATATGGTTGTTTTATGTATTTGATGAATTTATGAAAAAAGAGATGTATTTTGTATTTGTTGTATATCGGGAAAAAAATAATAGCATGGAAATACATTGAAAATAATGCATCGGAAAAAAACCGATCAAAGTATCCGAACCAAACCGACAAGTTTGGTTCGGATTCATTTTTGAAAAACACTAAAAACCGAACCAAACCGAACCAATCGAGGGTTCATTTGTTCGGACATTGGATTTACTCAAAACTGATCCAAACCGGTCCAATTACACCCCTACATATAGTGTAACATTTGAGTAATGTTACTCCAGTGCCAATAAATTAAATCACATTTCAAAAAAATGTTGTGTACCATAAAGCCATTCTTCACTATTTCATGTTAGACAATGTATGGAAAACAGAAATTATGAGTCATTTTATAAATTTGTCCTTCATTAATGGTATACTAGAAAAGGTACTCATTTGATTTCTTTTTAAGTGTCGTTTTGGATCATTGTGCACCATTCACATAATCTACTTTGACCATAACTTTTTAGTAATATATAAAACCATAGGTTAGGAAATAAGATATTGTTCAATTTGGCTCGATGAATATTTTCAAAATAAAAATTTTTCATATTTTTTTTTATTTATTATTATAGATGATTAAAGATATTAGTGGTCAAAGTAACGTACGACATTTTTCAAAAATTTCTCATTCTTATAACGTCCGCTACTTAAGTAGCGGAAGGGTGGTAGAAGTAAATCTAGAGGGATATGGTACAAGGTATACAATGATCCTCACCAAGGTACAAAGAAAAAAGCTGAAAAAACAAGAAAAAAAGACATACAAAGAGTCGAAAGCTTCTCTTTGGGCCCCTATGATTCTTTTTTCCTCTCAAAAATCCAATTTTGCACTTGAAAAAAATTGGAATGTAGAAACCGAAATTTTTCTAGTTCAAATTCAGAAAAAAAAATTCGTGAAACAAAAACCGAATTTCACGGAAAAAAATTCAATAAACAGAAACCGAAGTTTTTATTGAAGGGCAAAAAAAAAAATCCAAGGAGTGAAAAAGAAACATGAAGACTTGAAGTGAGCTTTCCAAGGAGCACGAAGCCCAAACAGAAATAACTAAAGAGCAGCCCAAAAATCTGCAACCAGAAAAAACTGAGCCCAAGACATTGAAGGACTAAACATACCCCCCTGAAAGTCCAGTAGCTGAAAGCATCACTGAACTACCATATGCTCTGACCCGAGTACATGAGGCACGTGGAATCCCATGTGAATTAGCAGGGACCACACTATTCTCTCATATTATGTTCAAATATGAATTATCTTTTTATTTTATGTAAAATAAATTAGATAATAATATTATACTTTTCTCCGATTTTACAGGAGTTAAACATAGGGCAAATGATCATTTACCCCCCTGCAAAATAAGGAAATTTTCGTTTACCCCCCTGCAAAAATTTTTTTTCTGTTTACCCCCCTGCAAAAAATAGATTCTCTCATTTCGCCCCCTGGGTGTACAGCAGGACAAGTGAATGTGCAAATTTGCTGACGTGGCTTGTACACATGGAAAAAAATCATTTATATTTATTTTTAAATTCCACGTCAGATATTATTTTTTTCAAAAAATAAAAATAAAATATTTTTTTTTCCTACAAAATTTAAAAAACGAATTTTGTTTTTTTTTTAAAAAATTTTAAAAAACATTTCCTAGAAATAACTTTTTTTTTTCGTACAAAATTATTGAGTATTTTTTTCCTAAAATAAAATAAAAAACGAATTTTCTTATTTTACTCCAAAAATAAAGATTTATTTTCAAATTTTTTTGAATTAAAAAAAACAAAATCTTCGCCGTAATCGTTTGCTTCCACCGTCATGATTGTATTCGTCGTCGTCTTCTTCAATCGCCGAAATCATCTTCTACTTCATTATTGTCTTCTGCTTCTTTATATTTTTCTAGTTTTAGGGCAAATGGTTTTGAGAGAAGAGGAAAACACCAATAAAACTTGTTTTTCTATTTTATATTTTTTTTGAAAATCTTTTTCTATTTTTTTTAATTCAAAGAGAATAACAAAAAATAAAGTTTTATTTTTAAAAAATAAAGATTATGTTTTTTTTAATTCAAAAAGTTTAAAAATAAATCTTTAAAATTTGTATTTCGGAAATAAACTTTATTTCGGAGTAAATCTTTATTTTGGGAGCAAAATAAGAAAATTCTTTTTTTTATTTTTTATTTTGGGAGGAATTTTTTTTTATTGGAAATTTTTTTAAAATCATTTATATGAAAAAAAATTAATTTTTTTTTGTAGGAATTTTTTTAAAAAATTTTGGGGAAAATAAACAGAATTTTTTTTTATTTTGTAGGAAAAAAATTATTTTTTATTTTTTTAAAAAAATATTATCTGACGTGGAATTTAAAAAATAAATATAAATGATTTTTTCCACATGTACAAGCCACGTCAACAGGTTTGCATAGTCACTTGTCCTGTTGTACACCCAGGGGGCGAAATGAGGGAATCTATTTTTTGCAAGGGGGTAAACAGAAAAAAAATCTGTGCAGGGGGGTAAACGAAAATTTGCTTATTTTGCAGGGGGGTAAATGATCATTTACCCTTAAACATATTTAATCCCACTGAAAAAAAAAAAATTTAATCCTATTATGAAACTAATATAAACATAACTAAGAATATAGAAGAATAGAGAGAAAGGAGAGAAGAGAGAAAGAGTAGAGTTTGTATATTCTCTCCAAGGTGTGTGTATATACATGATAATATAGGTCCTATTTATATGACACATTTAGGGGACAAGAAAACCTACACAATAATGGACATTCATTACATATTATTCATAACACTTTCCTTGAATGTCCATTAAGGATACGCCTCGTTAAAATCTTACTAGAGAAAAATTCATTGGAAAAAAATCCTAGTGAAGGAAAAAGAGTACATCATCATTTGTGTGTGAATTGTCTCATTAAAAACCTTACCAGGAAAACCCAGTGGGATAAAACCATGGTGAAGGGAAAAAGAGTGCAGTACATATTTGTGTCTCACCCTCATAAAGACAATTATACGAGAGATGAAAAACCAAATAATCTTCTGTACTAGTTGATCAAAAGTTTTACTTGAAGTTGACTTTGTAGAATGATCTGTCATATCTTCTTTATTATGTTCTTCTTCAAATTAGCAACGCGTCCAATATTATCTTCATATTGAATTGTTGCATGAACCATCCTTTTGTAATAAAAACATCGAGTTTCTTGTATGTGTTGAATTACAGACCTCGACAAAAACGCATTCTCAACTTGCTTGATGTAGTGCTAAAATCTTCACATGATTGGATGATATTGGTGTTTCTTTGAGGTATAAATAATATGATTGACTTTGTTCCAATATCTGTGTTAGCTGAATAGACAAAAATAAAATACCACGACATGTATAACTATAGTAAAATATATTAGTGTCTTTAATTGAACTAAGATATGGTACTTCAGGACCAATCCAAATTGTTCAACATTTTCTTGAGGCATTACACGATCTTTGCTCAGATCAAATGACATCATAACCATTTTAGTACACAACAGATTTCCTATATAATTTTATTATAAATTTGCGATCTGAATAATTTTATCTATGAATCTTCCGGATTCATATTTTAAAAAATATTTTGCGGTGCTTCTAGAAATTGAGGCTTATGAATCTTCAAGATTCATATTTTAAAATTTCATCACACTATGAATCTTCAGGATTCATAATTCAAAAATTTTACTACGATACTTCTGGACCATAGGAGATCATATTTTAAAATTTTATCAAACTATGAATCTTCAGGATTCATATTTAGAAAATTTTACCACGACACTTCTGGATCGTAGGCTATGAATCAATAACAAAAAACGAGAAGAAATAAAATGATCCGATAAAAAATAGAATAAAAAAATCATACATAAAATAAAATTATCACTTCCCATGATTGCTATACCTTTCTTGAAAGAGGAGAGACTATCGTGCCGATAACGTGTTATGAAACTAATATAAACATAACTAAGAATATAGAAGAATAGAGATGAAGGAGAGAAGAGAGAAAGAGTAGAGTTTGTATATTCTCTCCAAAGTGTGTATATAAATGATAATATAGATCCTATTTAGATGATATATTTAGGGGATAAGAAAACCTACACAATAATGGACATTCATTACCTATTATTCATAACAAATCCTATTTTAACATAAGGAGTAAAAATGTTATTCAATTAACTTCTCATTGAATGTATAATAAACTCTTTAATAAATAAAATATAGTTTATTTTATTTAAAAAATAAATAAAATAAACTATATAAATGATTTGAAATAATAAAAAGAAGCCAAATGATTAAATAAAAAATACAAAATAAGACAAGAGCATTATAACGTTATGTCTCATTACACGATTCCATTGCAATTGCAATAAAAGCATGACGATTGAAAAGAGTAGGGGTGTACGTGGGCCGGATTGGGTTGGGTTTGGCCAAAACCAAAACCCAAACCACATATAGTACTCCGGGTTGGGTTTAGTAAAATAACCACCCGATATAATATTGGACCGGGTTGGGTAAATCCACTAATTTACGGGTTGGATTGGGTTGGGTTGTGGGTTACCCAAATTATTTTTCTATTTTTTTTATATTAAATATCTAAATGTTGAATCATCATATTTTTTCATAAAAAATAACTCAATGTATTTTCTTAAAAAATAGGGTCACTTTTTTTCACTATAAAAAATAAACCCATTGTTTTGTGTAAATCTACTAATTTACGGGTTGGATAGCGTATTATCCAAATGATTTTTTTGCTTTTTTTAATATCAAATGACTAAACCATGAATCACTATATTTGTTTATGAAAATTATTCAATTTTTTTAAATTTTTAAACATTAATGCGAAAAATTATCATATTTGTTCATAAAAATTATTCAATCTTTTTTATTTTTGTAAAAAATAGTATAACTCATTTTCAATATAAAAATATTTAATAATCAAATGAAAAAATCTTTAGTATTTTCATAAAAAAAATTCAAGAAACATAACACTAGTGAGTTAGTGGGTTTTTTGGGTTGGGTCCGGTTTTACCCGAAACCCGACTTTTTTAATGGGTTTTTCATTTTTGAAATCCATATCCACCCACTTGCCCGACCCAACCCACTTTTTTGGGTTGGATTGGGTGGGTTTGACCGGGTCGATCGGATTTGCCCAACCCATATACACCCCTAGAAAAGAGCATAAAAACACAAAAATACTTTGGTAAGTATAAAGTTACGGACCACAAAAATACCAAGTTGCAAAAATAACAACAAAGCTCCTACGTACCCATGTTGCATTAATACAATTTAGTTGATAACGATAAAGATATTATTGATATGTAGAATTTGAATTAAAAAATTTCTATTTCTCCACGCTTAAAATGTACGAGTATTATGCCTGTCTCCCGAGAAGTCACTTGGTTGAGGAGTTAATCCTCAATCTAGAGAAACTCGGTTCGAGACCCGGCACCGAAAAAAAAAAAAATGTACGAGTATTATAGTTTAGTCACTTGACTACTTATTAAAAAAAAATAGATCATATGAATTAATATCTATAACAATATATAAATGGGATAGGGGAGTTTGGACTGACTTTTTCTTTGGTCTATTTTGTCCTCCACTATCATTTGAAATAACACTTAACAATAATACCAATAATACCCTTGATTTTTTTTAGTAGCAACAAAAAAATTTATTAACAAACTCATAATAACGACATATTTTTTTTTGCCTGATTCGCTAGTGAATCATAATAATTTTGCAAGAAAGACCCCATGAAAAAGAAAGAAAAGGTATTCGTAGCCTTATAGATAGGTCATCTCTAACGTCTTGTGTGATTGCTAGAAACTAAAAATATATGTGTTGTTTTATTAGACATTTATGTCTATAATTTTTTTTTATTTTTTTTAATTACAAATATAATATTATATAAACGGAAATGGAAGAAGAAGTTGTCCAAAATACAAAAGAGCATGAAGAGTAAAAATAAACAGAAAACCACTACCTAAAAATAAAAACAAAGGCCAAAAATACACCAGAAAATAATTGAACTTTCTAATATAGATCTAATCTAAAGGTGGACATAATAGTTTTAGTAAATTTTAATAAAATACTCCGTTCGATTTTTTTATAAGAAATAACTCACTTTTTAGATTAATTAAATAACTAATATATCTGATCTATAATATAAACTAGATATATAATGAACCTAAAAAATTAACTGTTTTTTATTAAAAGAACGAGAGATAGTTTAATTTTTTTCTCATAAAAAAGTATAATTTTTATTTTAGGGTAAATGTCTATTTACCCCCTGCAAAATTAGAGATTTTTCGTTTACCCCCTGCGCAAATTTTTTTTTTTGTTTACTCCCTGCAATTTCAAGATTTTTTCATTTTGCCCCCTAGATGGACAAGTGGACATCTGAGTGTGCATCTTTGCTGATGTGGCATGCATACGTGGAAAATGCATTAAATTTATATTTATTTTTAGGCTTAAATGCACTTTTGGTCCCCCTATTTTAAAAAAAAATGAAGTTTTGGTCCCCCTATTTTAAAAACCAGTTTTTTAGTCCCCTATTTTCATTTTTTTTTGAGTTTTGATCCCCCATCGCATTTTGGAGTTAATTTTGTTGATATGGCCTTGTAACTAATGATGTGGCAACATTCACGTGGACAAATTTAATATCCATGTCATTATTATGTATTTTTAAATTCAATAAAATTTATTTATAAAATGTTTTAATTATTAGAATTATATATTAAACTAAAATAATAATTGTTAAATCTTATAAAATATGAAATTTGAAACCCTAATTATCAAACCTTCAACTACTAGAATTTTATTCACCATCAGAGAGAATCCTTCCTTATGGATTTCACCAATCCTATGGTTTCCATTCAAACTCAACAGTTTCTGGATTTTTAAAAACGAAAAGAAATTAGAGATGATTTTGTGATTCAATAGAAATTACTCATATAATAATGACATGGATATTAAATTTGTCCACATGAATGTTGCCACATCATTAGTTACAAGGCCACATCAACAAAATTAGCCCTAAAATAGGATAGAGGATCAAAACTCAAAAAAAGTTAAAATTGGGGGACTAAAAGTTGGTTTTTAAAATAGGAGGACCAAAACTTCATTTTTTTTGAAAATAGGGGGATCAAAAGTGCATTTAAGCTAGCCTTATTTTTAAAAATCCACGTCAGTTAATATTTTTTGTTAAAAAAGTAAATTATTTTTTGTTAAAAAAATTCTTAAATTAGATATAAGATAATGTGAATATGAGTTTATAAATTAAAAATATTCCTATCTTAGAATCGATTTTGTAGAACTGAATTAGGCCTGTAACTCTTGATTTTAAGAATAGCATCTCTCTCCACTTTTTACCGACCCAAATCCAAATCAATAAATTTATTAAATTAAATAAATTTTGGATTAAATATATATGATATAAATTTACAAGATCGACTTAACCATCGAAAACTGAGCCCAAGACACTGAAGGACTAAACAGACAGAGCAGATGCTGCAAAATGCTGCAACCGGTTGTGATAGGTAAACTTTACAATTGTGTTGTGCATATACAATTTAAGCCTTTGTGCAATGTAAGTTAAACATCACCTAAAATTTTGAATATGCTTATCTTTTCATATTATCTAAAATAAATTAGATAATATTATAATCTTCTCCGATTAAAACGCTCAAAAGATGATTAAATTACATTCTCCTATAATCACTTATGCTACCCTCCCTTATTATAAACACTTTAGTCTATTTAACATAATCAAATTTCTAATGCATATTTTAACGGGTTAAATATGTTTTTAGTTCATACGCAATCATGCTCTTTCAAATTTAGTGTATATTAAATTTTAATGGTAATTTTAGTTCTCTATGATATTGCAGTTTCTAAGAATAGTCTCTATTTTGAATTTTTTTTACAAAAAAGGGATATTTTTATTCCCTCAAATTAGTCCCTTAAAATGCAAATAAGGACTAAATGTGAATAATTTTTGTGAAGGACTAAACTTATAAATTTGTAATCTTATAGGAACTAAACATATTTAATTTTTTGTCAAAAAAAAAATTATCTTATTTTAACATAAGGAGTAAAAATGTCATTCAAAATTCTTATTATTTTTTTTTAATCATTTGGCTTCTTTTTCATATTTCAAATCATTTACTCCTTATGAAAAAGACACATAAAAAAGAAGCCAAATGATTAAAAAAAAAAAAACAAAATAAGACACATAAAAACATTATAACGTTATGTCTCATTATAAGATTCCACTGCAATTATAATAAAAGCATGACAATTGAAAAGAGCATAAAAACACAAAAATACTTTGGTAGAGTACAAAGTTACGGACCACAAATACCAAGCTGCCAAAATTACAACAAAGCTCCTACCCAAGTTGCATTTAGTATTTTTTTAAAATGTATAAATTCTTAATAGAATCATGTGACAGCACTATATGAGTCAAAAGAGGGTCTTAAAGGGTTGGGAATAGGCCAGACGGCCTACAGGGGCCTTCTGCCTAGCCTGTACAAGCCTGACCTGGCCTGGTTATTAAAAATGCTAGGCTTAGACTTTGAAAATGGCTTGTTTACATAAATAGGTCAGGCTTAGGCTTTTAAAAAGGCCTACAAAGCCTGATAGGCTGACCTGTTTATAATAATTATTATTTATATCTTATAAAAAAATATTATTTATATAAATACAAAATATCAGAGATTTTTTTTTTTAACAAAACAGAGAAAATATATTTGTTTTTATATTTCACGCATATAAATTAAAAATAGAAACCCTACCTCCATTCTATCTCTCATTCTCTTAAGCAAGTAGCAACTCATCCTATATTTTGGTTGTTGGCTTGTTGCTGACTACACTTAGCAAATAATTTGTATTATGGCGACTTTGTCATAATCGTATTTGTTATTTTATTAGTTTTTAATTATTGTGCTAATCATATTATTAGCTTTTTCTTAATATTATAGAAATTATAAAAATTTAAATGTGAACTTTTTAAGGCCTGTTTAGCCTATTTAAAAAGACTATATAGAAAAGCTTTAATGTAACACAAACTTTTAAATAGGCTACAAGGTCAGGTCAGGCTTTTAAAAGGCTCAGGTCAAAAAAAAAACATTTGATAGGCCGCAGGCCAGACTCAGCCCTGAAGAAAAATCGTAGGCCAGGCTCAGGCCTATCAAGGTCTGGCCTGGCCTGTTCCCAACCCTAATCATATATATGCCTAAAACAAACAAATTTGTAACAAAGTTTAAATATTAAAAATATATTTCAACATTGGAGATTTTCACACATGTGTGAAACATGAGGAATTTAATTTCCACCTAATTAAGAGTGTATTTAGATGGGAGATTCTAGAAACATATATAGATTTGTTTGAATTTTGAATTTGAATTTAAGATTGGTCGGTAAACAAAACAACTTATATAAATATATAGAGATGTTTTAAGTTTGAATTCAAGATTTTCTATTTCTCCACGCTTAAAATGTATGAGTATAGTCACTCCACTATTAATTAAAAAAAGATAGATCACATAAAATAATGAATCATAATAATTTTGCAACAAAGACCCCATGAAAACGAATGAAAAGATACTCGTAGCCTCATAGATATGATCATCACTAACGCCTTGTGTGATTGCCAGAAGCTAGAAATATATGTGTTGTTTTATTAGACATTTCTATCTGTAATTTTTTTTTTGAATGACAAATATAATGTTATATAAACCAAAATAGACATAAACAGAAAGCCACTACCTAAAAACATAAAACAATGGCAAAAAATACACCAGAAAGCATATGAACACCCTTGAAGAAAAAGAAAGAAACATAACTATCTATCAAAAAGAAAATTACATAACCTATTTTAAAATATTTGTTTTGTCAGCATTATTTAACTCACATTTTTAAAAAATAAAATTAATTAGTTTTTAAACATTGTATATGCCAACCAAAAAATAATTGAACTTTCTAATATGGATCTAGTCTAAAGGTGGATATAATAGTTTAGTAAATTTTAATAAAATATTTCTTCTGGTCTTTTTTATAATAAACAATCTATTTTTTAGATTCATTAAATAACTAATTAATGCATTTAGTCTATAATATAGACTACATATATGAGTTATTCAATAAACTTGAAAAAGTTAACTGTTTCTTATTAAAAGAATGGGAGGTAGTATAAATTATTTTTTTGCTCATGAAAAAAGTATAATTTTTATTCTACATTAAAACTATTTTTAAAGTTTCATATTAGACACAACTAAAAGTAATTACGGACAATCTATTGGAAAATAAATTTACAGTCTCTCACTTATCTAGTTATGCATATACTTGTAGCTTGTTTATGTCATACAATTGACAATAGTATAAGTAAAAACATTTTATCATGCATGTTATGGTTCTCATTAAAATACCATGTTTTCTAGTTTCTGGCTGGTACCAACCTCAGTGAATCACTCCTTTGATTATAGTAAGTGATTCATCTTATATAAATTTGACCATATAACATGTTGAATAATATATTAGTAATAAAAATTAGGCAAAATTATTCTAGATATCCTTTATCTTATTTAATTGTAATATATATTGGTCATTTATCTTTTTTAGTCCCATTATGGTCCTTTAATTATCTTTTAAAATGTGCACAATTTAATCCTTTCTTTGATTAAAAAATGCTGAAATAATACATTTATTAATAACTTCATTTTTTAAAATCATTTATATCAAAAAATAAAGAAATCCATAAACATCTTCATATCTTCATCCTTATCTACAAGACACGAGAGTCTACTCAAATCCTGAACCAAGACAACTGAGAAAGGAGAAAATAAATAGATAAGGGGAGAAGTAAAGGGAGTAGACCATCCATCAAGTAGATACATTAGCGCCCAACACTAACACCTCACCAACCTCCATCGGCTCCAGCACATGACATGTTACACCTCGATACATTAAACTCTTAATGAATCTAAAAAATAATTTTTCTATAGAATTTGAGTCATTGTGGTTCCGTAAAAAAAAAAAAAAACACTGTATAGTGACCGAATTATATATAAAAAATGTAGAAGTCAGGCACGTTGAGCAGAGATATCGATTTTTTCTATATATAGAAATTCTTGTACGTAAAATATAAAATAAAATTCTTTTGGAAGTTAACTAATTAAGTACTTATCATAGAAACAAATATATTGAAGCTTTGCTTCTTCCCATACTGTGCATGAGTACGTGAACGTGACTATTTTGTTTACAGCTCAATAATATGTTTTTGTCTGACGTACAGTTCCATGGAGAGATAATTGTACTCAATTGTAAACTTTTGTGGGTGTGGAACTAATTAGTACTATGTTTTATTGTGTTAATAGTGCTTGAGTTAATTAATTAATACTTTAATAGCACTACAAGAAAATACGGGATTAGCTACGACAGAGTTTGTAGCTAATTCGTAGCTAATCGCTAGTAAAGCAGAGTTAGCTACAAATTTGTTGTGAATTAGCTGTCATATCATCACAAGCAAAATTCTCTACTCTCTTCAAAGAGACTTCCATTTGAGCAATATATATTTTTTTTAACGGCAGAATGTATGTATGTATGTATATATATATATATATATATATATATATATATATATATATATATATATATATATATATATATATAAAGAAAAGAAGAAATACGACAATCGAGTTCAGTACAGCAAAAGAAAAACAAGGAGAGTATAAGAAATATTCCTCAAATACAACAAATCTGTATATTTTATGTAATTAATTTTTATATTATTGTGTGTGTAATGTAATATTATCACTAATATTTTTATGTAATTAACCCTTTAGATTACTATAAAAAAAGATATTTGGAGAAAAAAACATATTAGGTCAAAAACAGAAAATAATAGCCCAACATTGTGGTTAGGTATGATGCCCCGTAAATTGAAAGAAAAAAAAATTGGTTTTGAACTGGGCCAAGGCCCAATACATGCAACTCAAGTATGATAAGTTCAGTATAATCCAACTTCATCTCTTTGAATTGTTGAATCGTTGGTTCTTGTAAATCTCCTACAGTGAATACCCTCCATGCAACGCTACTTGAATCATTGGATTCATCTCAACGGCTCCTCTTAATTTGCTCTATGCCTATTTTCACATACGATTATAACTATCTCCTTCTATATATATGTGCATGACTTTGGCGCTAAATTTGATAAAAGGAGTAAATTATAGGTTTTTAAAACAATTTTTGAAATGTAGGGACTATTGTTAAAAAGCGAGCAAAATGTAGAAACCAAAAACATATTTAACCGGGTCCACTCGCATGTGTCACAGAGACTAAATTGGGTAACAGGGGTAAACTATATGGGCTTTAAAAACAATTTTTCAAATGTAGAGATTATTGTTAAAAAGCGAGCAAAATGTAAGGACCAAAATCATATTTAATTAGATCCACCGATGTGTCACGTCAACTTTTCGTCTAGAAAACAGACATAGGGACTAAGTTGAGTAAACTATAGGGTTTTTGAAAACATTTTTTGAAACCTAAGGACCGTTGTTAAATATAGAGCAAAATGTAGAGATCAAAAATATATTTAACCATATAAAAAAATTGATATCAAATCAATTATATCTTTTGAAGATATAGTTTTTTTTATTTAATTATGAAATTTTGATTAACATTAGAAAATAAGTATTCCAATTATTTGAAAATAAATAAGTTAATAAAAGTCATACATAATAAAATGAATCGGATAACTCAAGCTATATGAACATATATATATATTAATGATCTTGCAACAAAATAATGCAAAGGAGGATCCTCCATATTGAAAGATTAAACCGTTAATCTTGATCGGTCTCAATAATATATCAAACGATTTTAGATTTTTATAAAATTTAACATAGATGATCTATATGATATAAACTTTCAATATAACGGTGGATTTTGTAAAATTTATATTTGCTAAAAGGTTATTGTGCGGTGTAACATTATTCAAATGTTACACCAATGTAATTTGATCCCTCTCGCATTAGCTGGAATTTCCACATATTAATCTTTGAATATGGAGGATCCTCCTTGCATTATTTTGTTGCAAAATCATTAATATATGTTCATATACCTTGAGTAATCCGATTCATTTTATTATGTATGTACTTTTATTAATTTATTTATTTTCCTTGTTTAAAAAAAAATTATTTATTTATTTTCAAATGATTGGAATACTTATTTTCAAATGTTAATCACATTTTTGTTAGAATAATATGGTAGTGTTGTTGATTTTCAAGGGAGTTAAATGATAAAATTATGTGCTTAAAAATGGACCTATGTTTTTTTTAATTAAATAGGCCTATGTTTTTATTTAAATACAAAATATTTCTAATGTACATTTTTTTGGTGGTAATATTTTCGTTTTTTACAACCGGTTGCGAGTTACTTATAAAAAAGTAGGCATATAATTGATTATTTAAATATTTATTTAATTAAAATTTGTAAAAAGACAATTATGTCCTTTAATAATTAATTAAGTGTCAACAAATGGAAAAAGTGAAAAATGGGTATATTGGTAAAATTATATGTACTTTCTTTTAATAGATTTATAAGATGTTAGTCTCTTTATTTTCAAACATTTAGTCTCCTTATTTTTATTTCTGCAATTTTAATCTCTTATTTTAAAAATTTCAAACATTTGAACTTAATTGATAAATTGTTTAATACGTAGAATTTTTAATTTGAACTTAAAATTTCCAACTTATGCACACTTAACTTGTATGAGTCTATAGTCACATAAGACTACTTGTTATAAAAAAAACATATATCACATGAAATAATGAATTGCTAAATCATTGTTATTATAAAAATATTAGACTTAATTGCATTTTTAGTCTTCCTATTTTATTAAAGCCACAAAATAATATTTCTATTTTAAAATTAAACTTTTTGGTCATTTTAATTTCAAATTTATTATAATTTTAGTCATAACTCATATTTTTTTCCCTTAAAAGTAACGACTTATGATGTCGTAAAAGAGTAGTGCAAAAGAGAGAGAAAAAGATGAGTAAATGACTGAAATGAAGACACGATGAACAACATGATTAAAGAAAGAGCTTCAGATCTGTCATTCATTCATTTTTTTTCTCTCTTCTTAAGTGTTTTTTTTACTCCTTGTGATTTATCATCCATTAGATTAATAAAATAAACAATAATATGAAAGAAAAAATTGAAAAGGATCTAAATCCAACAAAAACATAATAAAAATCCAACAAAAACTTATTATTTAAGATCTTAAATAGTACCTCAAAGACACCGATTATCATTTGCCATAATAATAAGCCACATCAAAACACAAAAAGTTATGTTATTCCAACGTCGAAATATTGAGAAGATATGTGAATTGTATATACTTGTTTTTGTTTCTTTCCTACTTTTTATCTTTTATAGTTTACACATGTTTAAAAACAAGACAAATCACACTTAACAACAAATTTTGTTTGTACGACGTCATTTCCCAAACACATATATATACTTTGGAAGAGTTAAGGACCACAAACACCAAGTTGCAAACAATGACAGCAAGCTCCTACCCAAGTTGCATATATATAGTATACATTATTTCTTAAAGAATATTAATTCAAATAATGAGACAGATATAGAGAAGCATGTGACAACATTATATATTAATATGAGTCCACACTCAACATAGGATACGTAGTAATATCTAAGCCTTTAACAAATAAATGGTAAACAAATTAAATATTAACCTTGGAGATTCTCACACATGAAAAACATGAGGAATTTCCAACTAAGGGAATCCTTTTTCTAATTTAATATTAAAAAACTTAAAAGAAATAGGTTAAATTGTACTTTTGACCTCATAAATTTTAGAAAGTTGTGATTTTGACCACATATATTTCAAAATAGCATTTTTGGTCTCTTAGGTTTATCCCATTTTACAAAAGGTTAATTTTGACCAAGTCAATACTGATATAGCACACATCAATTTTTTTTGTTACTTATAATTTTTCTTGAAAAAACAAAAAGTTTATGTAGAAGGCACAAACTACATAATTACATAAGCCATAATAATTTCTTATAAATATGGATCTAATTGGTCGTATAAATACAATTTAGTTAATAACAGTAAAGATATATTTTTATTTTTTTCACCACCAGTTTAATTTGATTCGGAGTCAGTTCTAGCATCAAGTGATTCCAGCCCCCTTCCGATCGCAGTTGTGGTCCTCCTAACCAAGTTTAGCGTCAATTATCGCTGAACCAACTAACGATTGATCAGTAAAGATATTATTTGATATGTAGAATTTTGATTTTGACCTCGAGATTTTTTATTTCCCCTACTTAAAATGTATGAGTTAATGAAATTAAAACTGGACCGAACATTGAAATAATGGAGACAAATATCCAAGGTTCAAAGGTTGAACTGCAGTCGGAGTCCAGCCGATAATAATTAATTAAGTAATATTTTTTAATGTTTATTATACAAATAAAATTAAATATTAAACTAAAAGTATAAAAAAAATTCTATAATATTTTTTTGAAAATTTTATAATACTTCAAAATTAAAACTCAATCTTCATTTATGTCTATCTTTTTCTAAATAAACAATGTTAGAAGTCCCACATTGGAGGGACTTTGCCCCTCTTTTGCACCAAAAAAAAAATGCCCACATTAGCTAGATATATGACATAAATGTATGGGTGTTCGCGGTGCGGTTTGATTCGATTTTGTGCATAAAAGTCATCATAACCGCGAGATAAAAATGCATGCGGTTTGGTTTGTTTCGGTTGATTTTTAAAAAGTCATCCAAACCGAATCAAACAAATGTGGTTTGGATTGGTTCGGTTGCTGCGGTTTACAGCATAACGTTTCACTACCGAACAATTTTAAATATCCAAAACAAAAAACTCGAAGTTTCAAAATAACACTGTAGTACTAAAAAAATTGTTTATCCAAAATAACATTATAGTATCTTACAATTTTAATTATCCAAAAAAAAAACTTGAATTTCCAAAATAACATCAGAGTACCGATAAAAGTTGTTTATCTAAAATAACATTACAACACCAATTACAGAAAATAAACATAACTTGAAGTTCAATTAATTTGGTCGACTGACTTGATAATTGGAATATAAATACTCCCTCCGTCCCATAATATAAGGAAAAAAAAATATTTTCACATTTATTAAGAAAAGTAAAATATGATAATTTCAAGCATGACTTTTTGTGTTTTTGTTAAAATAAGTTTCAGGGGAAGATGTAAAATGAGTTTTTATTGGTTATTGATTATTTGGAAAAGAAGAGAGAGAGTAAATTAAGTAAAAGTCTATCTTGAAAATGATAAAAGTTGTTTTTTTTGCTTATAATTTAGGACATTAAAAAGTAATTTTTTTTGCTTATAATATGGGACTGAGGGAGTATATAATAGTAACTTAATGCGGCTTTTGCGGTATCCGCTGTTTTTGCGGTTTTTATGGTTTGCGGTTTTTGCGGTTCAATAAGGAAGTCATCCAAATACATCCAAACCAAATGCGGTTTTTGAGGTTTGGTTTGGTTCGGTTTGCGGTTTTACTTTTGGATTGGTTCGGATACGATCACCCCTAATAAATAGCCTTTATAAGGGTAGTGCAAACATCAACTCTAAAGTTAGCTTTTGTGGTTGAGTATAGGCTTCTCAAATTCTAATATAATATCAGAGTCTATCCTAGATCCATTTGTTGTTTGTTGTGGAGACCTCCCATATTTGGACCATCTGTTGTTGTTGATTCCACGTTCCAGCTTATTCAGTCCTAGACGTGAGGAGGTGTGTTAAAAGTCTCACATTGACTAGAGATATGACATAGATAACCTTTATAAGGGTAGTGCAAATTTCAACTCTAAAACTAACTTTTATGATTGAATATAGGGGTGATCGCGGTGCGGTTTGGTTCGGTTTTGAGCATAAAAGTCATCCTAACCGCGAGATAAAAATGCATGCGGTTCGGTTGATTTTTAAAAAGTCATCCAAACCAAACCAAACCAAACCAATGCGGTTTGGATCGGTTCGGTTGGTGCGGTTTAAAACATAACGATTGTACCGAACAATTTTAAGCATAAAAAAAAAATAAAAAATTGAAGTTCCAAAATAACATTGTAGTACCAACAAAAATTATTTATCCAAAATAACATTATAGTAACTTACAATTTTAAATATATAAAAAAATTGAATTTTCAAAATAACATCACGGTACCGATAAAATTTGTTTATTTAAAATAACATTACAACACCAAAATAAAATTTCAGTACAAAAAATAAAAACAACTTGAAGTTCGATTAATTTGGTCGACTGACTTGGTAATTGGGCATGTATATTGGAATATAAATATATTTTCTTTTACGATATTGGAATATAAATATATAATAGTAACTTAATGCGGTTTTTGCGGTTATCCGCGGTTTTTGCGGTTTGCGGTTTTGCGGTTTGCGGTTCAGTAAGAAAGCCATCCAAATACATCCAAACCAAATGCGGTTTTTGCAGTTTTCGGTTTGGTTTGGTTCAATTTGCAGTTTTACTTTTGGATTGGTTCGGATACGATCACCCCTAATTGAATATAGGTCTCTCAAATTATAATAAACAACAAATAGTAAATTGATCAAACTCACTCGTGTTTGTTTCAATAGTATATATGTTGTGGTCATCTCAACAAAAGGTTTTTAATCTTTTCACTTTTTTTTCAATTAAAAAACTCTCACCTAATTAAATGTGTTTGGCTGCCCCGATGTTTACAATGAACAGACTTAGTATATGTTTTTCAATGCAAAAAATATCTTCTTTTAAATTTTTGGCTTAATTAGTAAAATAATCTCTTAAAAACATTTTCGATTTTAAATTGGTCCTTTAAAGAAAAAAAAGTCTGAATAGGTCCCTTAAAAAAAAAAGGTTCGAATAGGTTCCTTAAAGACATCTCCGTTAATCAGTTTGGTCCTATTCGGACTTTTTTATGGATCAAACTGATTAACGGAGATGTCTTTAAGGAACCTATTCGGACCTTTTTTTCTTTAAGGGACCTATTCAGACCTTTTTTTTCTTTCTTTAAGGGACCAATGTGAAACCAAAAATATCTTTAAGGGACCATTTTACTAATTAAGCCTAAATTTTACTACTATTAGTATTATAATATAGTACTCTCTCCGACGTTATATGTAAGCAAAAGTAGCTTTTTTAATTCATTGAAAAATTGATGTATTTAGTCTAAAATATAGATCAAATACACCACTTTAATTTTTAACAAATATAAAAAATATATTTTTGCTTACGTATAAGATCGGAGGGAGTATATTAGAACATGTCAAAGTTTTCAACTATAATACTCTTCCTTAATTAGATGTATTTGGCTGCCCAATGTTTGTTTACAATCAACAAACGTACGTTTTTAAATGCACGGCTGCTTTTGCGGATCTTAGTTCTTCTGACTGGTACACTGCTGGTTATGACTTATGTCATGCATCTTATGTTCTCATTAAAATATTATGTTTTCTTGGACTGATTTTTAGTTAAAAAATTGTCCATATTGATACACCTAAAATCCTATGTTTTCTTGAACTGATTTTTAGTTAAAAAATTGGCCAAATTGATAAATTATTTCTACTGGTTCAATTTGGTTTGATTTTTTGAGTTTAAAAAAATGAAACCAAACCAAATTAATGTGTTTATTTTGGTGGATTTGATCAGTTTATAATATTATTTTTTTAAAAAATACATTAATTATACATTGTATTTTCTGCTATCGTTTTTTCGGTGTATTTCTTGTTATCAATTTTTTAAACAATAATTTCAAATTAAATAATTTTATACAAAACATATTCAAAACCAAATAAACTAACATAATTTTATTTTCTTATTTTTTATTAGAAAATATTTTGTAATACAAATCCAAATAAACTAATATAATTTCATTTCTTTGGTATAAAAACTCTATTCTCATAAGTTATTATACAATGAACGATATTATTTCATGTAATATTTATAAAAATAGTATTAGTAAAAAGTACGTTACGGCTCATCAGTTCATGGACTTTTAAAAATCAACATTTGAGAATTGAATCAAACTAGATCGATTCAGTTTTTTATCCGAAACAAACTAGATTGATTAATTTTTTTATTTAAATTATCGATTTTATCAATTTTTTCTAATCAACTTATACTCTAGGTGTCAAACTATAAAAAAATGTATTTTGTATTTATACAACTAGTGAGAAAGGATCATGACTTTACAACAGCTATTCCGTTGACTACATGTATATGTTGTGTTCCTAATTCCTTCCTATATATACTGATTTAACACTGACACTTTTTAAACTAATCTAAGACTATTATATTATTATTTAAACTAATCTAAGATTAGAGTATTAACAAAAACAGGTTGTTTTTATTTGACAAAATAATAGTATTTGATAGGAAAACACTTCATAAAATTTTAAACGCTATCATATGCTCAAACTCACATTCAAACTATAATAACTTTGATTAAACTAGAAGAGATTAATTTCATTTTATCTGACATGTGTATATAGTTATTGTTAATGTTGTTTATGATATTATATTTCACCCACCACTATGTGCCTAATTTATTATAGAGAAATATTAACTAGTGTCTCAGGGGCACTAGTTAAGAAAACAAATATAATAAAAATATTTTAAGATTTGTGTAATGAAAGTCTTAAAAAAATGATAACAATATTTGGGGTATTAGTTAACACAATCCTTTATTTTATTTCGTTGTCTTGAGATATTGATCTAACACAAACTAGTGAATTACTCCTTCATCATATAATAAATAAGTGATTCAATTGGCTATTTCACATCATATGAAAGTTATAAAAGTTGATATTTTAAAAATATTCGTTGGAATAAATTCAAAACAACAATTTATATATTAACGTTTAATTTTATTTATTAGTAAAAAAATATAGTTAAAACAAAATAAGTGAATAATGCACATGATCAAACTAAATCATTCATCATGAAATAGAAGGAGTACTATTTTTTTTTTTGAGCAGCAAAAGGATATATATAAATATATATATATATATTCAAATTTAAAACTACTCACCAAAACAATATTCGTACTAATTTTCTAATGAACTATCAATTCAATTAATTAACTCATGGACCAACATGTTGTAAACACACACACACACTAATTTAATTAGTTCAACAACCACATACATGCAATAATTGAATACAATTATCTCTCCATGGAGCTGTACAATTAAAAACATAGTATTAATTGAGCTGGACTGACAACACTTGTTAGATTTATTTTATTTTTTTGACAATCACTTGTTATATTTTTGCAATATCGTTAAGACTTAAAGATTTGAGAGCTTACCAACATAATAATGTAATGTGTCACGAGTGTTAGATACATAGATCCCTTAATTATTTGATCTTGAATTTGATTCCGGACCGGTGTTTATGAAAAAATATTTATTGACAGAGGTCAGACGTTTGTTAAGAACAAATGGCCAAGTCCGTTTTATTGATCACACAAAACCTTGCTTATATAGCAAGTCATTACAATTGGGCCTAACACAAACTATATTGGGCTTAAGCTAATCAAGGCCCAATACTACAAACACATTATACAACAAACTCTCCCCTAATTGAACAATCCTAAGAGTTCAATTAAAGGATACTTGACAAGCAAGCTAAACAACATTCACACAAAAACTGAAAAATAAGCAAAGCAAACAAGTGAAAAACTGCAGCAATCCAAGCAATTCTGCAGCCAGAGCAAAACTGAAGCAGATCAAGCAATTCTGCAGCATTCATTTCATCTCCATTCCTAACCCACTTCTCAACTTCAAAAACGCATCCAACTTCAAAGGTTTGGTCATGATGTCAGCCAACTGGTCTTGTGATTTGCAATGTTTGAGTTCAATTGTACCATCCTTTGTAAGATCTCTCAAGAAGTGAAATCTCACATCTATGTGCTTACAACGACCGTGCATGATGGGATTTTTAGACAGCTTGATGGAGGAGCTGTTATCACAATAAATCTGAGTGCAAATCTTCTGATTCTTAAGCAAGTAGCTTAGTATACTTCTCAACCAAACAGCTTGGCAAGCACATGCAGCTGCTGCAACATATTCTGCCTCTGTGGTGGACAAAGTGACAATAGGTTGCTTCTTAGAAGACCAAGATATGGCTCCTGATCCAAGCATGAATACAAACCCTGTGGTGCTCTTCCTGTCATTCACATCACCAGCATAGTCTGAATCTGACCAGCCAACTAGCTCAAAACCTTTCTCAGTGTCACACCTATACATGATTCCATTTGTAAGTGTACCCTTTAAGTACCTCAATATTCTTTTGACTGCTGTAAGGTGCATGTTTGTAGGCCTTTCCATATATCTAGCTACCAGACACACTGAATAAGCCAAGTCAGGCCTTGTAGCCAACAGGTACATTAGGCTCCCAACTATCTGCTTATACTCTCTTGCATCTGTAGCATCACCATCTTCATCTTTGTCAAGCTTACAACCAGGTACTATAGGGCTGCATACACTATTGCAATTTTCCATACCAAACCTCCCTAAGACCTCAGCTGCATATTTCTGTTGACTGATGTATATACCTTCCTCAGACTGGATTACTTCTACTCCAAGAAAAAACTTCATCTTGCCTAAATCAGTCATTGAAAATTCTTTTTGCATTGATGTCTTGAACTCATTCATCAAAAGCAAATCATTTCCAGTGTATATGAGATCATCAACATATAGACTGACTATCAGAATCTTACCATTTGGCTTGTGCTTAATGAACAATGTATGCTCTGAAGGACATTTCTCAAATTCCTCAGAGTTGAAGTAGGCTTCAATTCTACTGTACCAGGCCCTTGGTGCTTGCTTTAGGCCATACAATGCTTTCTTAAGTTTGTACACCTTGTTCTTTTCCCTCTGATAACCTGGTGGCTGTTCAACATAGATATCTTCACTTAATTCACCATGTAAAAAAGCACTTTTTACATCCAACTGGAACACTTTCCAACTTTCTCTTGCAGCTATAGCTAGTATTGATCTAATTGTGTCCCATCTTGCCACAGGAGCAAATACCTCATCATAGTCAATACCATGCTTCTGATTGTACCCTTTTGCCACCAGTCTTGCCTTATGTTTATCAATTTCTCCTTTTTCATTGTGTTTAGTTTTGTAAATCCATTTCACACCAATTACATTGGCTCCATCAGGTAAACTAGTAAGCTCCCAAGTTTGATTCTTCTCTATGGACTGCATTTCTTGATTCATAGCTTCTATCCAAACTTTAGACTTAACAGCCTCACTGAATGATGTTGGATCTTCAGTAGCTACATAGACTGCAAGATTATGCAGCTGGTCAAGCTCCTCTCCTGTGACAAAGTCATTCAAGCTCTGAGGTGGTCTCCTAACTCTTGGAGGCAAATTCACCTCAGATTGGAAGTCAATGCCATCACTATCATCACTTGAAGTATTCATATCAACTTCAGCTTGAACCTCATTGTCATTTGCTGGAGCCTCATTGTCATTTGCTGGAGCTGATGTACTATACTCTTCATCACTGAGAGCATCATTGCTTGATTGGTTTTGCTTTTTGTCTGAGATCTTATTCCAATTCCAACCTTTATTTTCTTCAAATACCACATCTCTGCTGATGATTATTTTCCTTTTTTCAGGGTCATAAAGCTTATAAGCTTTTGACTCTTCACTTAGTCCCAGAAGAACACATTTCACACTTTTGCTATCTAGCTTGGTTCTTTGACTGTCAGGTACATGAGCAAAGGCTATGCAACCAAAAACTCTGAAGTGATGCACAGAAGGTTTGACTCCACTCCAAGCCTCTTCTGGTGTGATGTCTTTGACAGATAGAGTGGGGCTTCTATTCATCACATAAGTAGCCCACTTCAAGGCTTCTGGCCAAAATGGTTTTGGTACACCCTTTCCAGCCAACATACTCCTTACCATATTCATTAGAGTCCTGTTCTTCCTTTCTGAAACACCATTCTGCTGAGGTGTGTATGCTGCAGTCAATTGCCTCTTGATTCCATGATTACTACAAAAATCATTAAAAGCATTTGAGGTATATTCACCACCCCTATCTGTTCTTAGGCATTGAATAGAACAACTGGACTCTTTCTCAACCATAGCCTTAAACTGTTTGAAAGTTTCTAGTGAACTAGACTTCTCTTTCAGCAGATATATCCAAGTTTTTCTAGTTAGATCATCAGTGAAAGTTATGAAATACCTGTTGCCACTGTTGGATTTTGGATTGATAGGTCCACAGATATCAGAATGAACAAGTTCAAGCTTAGAGCTGGCTCTCCAATTTGCTTGCTTGGGAATGGCATCTCTGTGTTGCTTGCCTTCCAAGCAATCTGCACAATTCTCATCTAGCTCTTTCAATGCTGGTAGACCTCTCACCATGTCCTTTTTAACAAGAACATTCAATCCTTTGATGCTTAAGTGGCCATATCTGCTATGCCAAAGCAAAGAGTTGACAGGTTTTGAAGCTTGCAGACATCTTGGAGCAATTACTTCTGCTTTGACAATATACATTCTATTTGTTGACATGTATGTAGCAAAAAGTAATCCCTCTTCTTCATGATAAACTTTGCAGCAATTGTTTTTGAACACAATTGTAGCCTTCTTCTGCTGAATTTGGCCAATGCTGAGAAGGTTTGTCTTTAACCCAGGTATGAAATACACATTGGTGAAAACATGAACTCTTCCATTGATACTGAGTTTCACATTTCCTTTTCCCATCACATTCATCCTTGAGTCATCACCCAATTTCACTGAATCTCTATAATTCTCATCAAAATCATAAAACCAATCTTTATTACCTGACATATGATTGCTGCACCCAGAATCCAAGAACCAATTTTCACCAAACTCATCATCATTGGTTTTGGCCATGAGGAGCATCTCTTCTTTAAACTCATCCAATTCTGCATAATTGGCATTTTCACTCCAATTGGGACAATTGCTCTGATAGTGTCCCAATTTATGACAGTGAAAGCATTCCACATTCTCTTTGCTTTGCCTTCCCCTACCACGACCTCTAGCAGAATTTGAATTTCTTCCCCTACCTCTCCCTCTGCCACCATTAGTGACCTTGAGAGCTTGCTCTTCTTGCTTGATCAGTTGGCCTTTCATACGTTGTTCATGAACTATCAAGCTACTCTGCAGCTCATCAATGGAGAGTGTGGTAACATCAGAAGATAATTCAATAGAACAGACTACATGATTGAATTTTGCAGTCATTGATCTAAGAATTTTCTCAACCACAGTACTTTGTTCTACTCTTTCACCACAAGAAGTCATCTTGTTGGTGATAACCATGGTTCTTGCAAAGTATTCTTCTACTGATTCACTTTCCCCCATCTCAAGAACCTCAAAATCTTTGCGCAATGCTTGAAGCTGTGCACGCTTCACCTTGGTTGAACCTTGATACCTAATTCTCATAGCATTCCAAATATCTCGTGCAGTGTCGCGATTAAGAATTGTTTCTAAGATGGATCGATCAATGGACTGAAACAAATAGTTCTTGACTTTCAAATCAGTAAGCTTACTCTCATTTGCAATGCGCTGTTGTTCTACCGTTGCATTCGCCGGAGCCACTGTCACACCATTCTCGATCAAGCTCCAATATTCTTTAGATCGGAGCAAATTCTCCATCAACATTGCCCAATGATCGTAGTAGCCATCAAATTTTGGAATTGAAGGCTTCAAGAAGTCTGAATTTTCTGCCATTGCGAAGAAAATTGCAGTGGGAGGAATGAAAAAGATGAAGAATGTGGGTTTCTTTGGTGTGGTGAGATGAAGAAGATGAACGGAGAACAATCTTTTGGAACGGTTATGACGGTTAGAGTGGTTGTAACCACCGTAACTAACTTGTTTCTTGCAGAAAACAGAATACAGGTGATGGATTAAAGGCTCTAGATACCACTTGTTAAGAACAAATGGCCAAGTCCGTTTTATTGATCACACAAAACCTTGCTTATATAGCAAGTCATTACAATTGGGCCTAACACAAACTATATTGGGCTTAAGCTAATCAAGGCCCAATACTACAAACACATTATACAACAACGTTAACCCCTTAAATAAATCTTAGTTATCTCGGAGAGATTAATCTTCGCAGTTGCGCGTGGAGAATATTTTTTATTTTAAAAAAAACTAAATTGAGAGCTTATTCATTAATAGATACTACTAGTGGTAATAGTAGTATAAGTTCACGTACTCCCCGCACGTCACGGATCTGCATGTCTCGTATCTTACCAACTTTCAAAATTTTAGGCATATTCAACAGTCAACGAATCCTCAGTTGTTATTTTACGCTGTTAGATAGTACAGAGAAAATGTCAATATAAAATATCCTCACATACCGCTAGGTTAACAAGGAAACGAAAATAAATACAATTTCTTTTTTTTTTTTGGTAAAGAATAAATACAATTTTTAATATTTGAAAAAACAAATAATACGTTATAAGTTGAAATGTTATTTTGAGTAGCAATTAAATAAACTATAAGTTTGTAAAATTAAAATTAAATCAACTTGTTTCTGTTGGTTTGGTTTGATCTATTAAATATAAAAAAGTCGTTATTATAAAAAATAAGCTGATACAATTTAATTCGGATATATGTACCGATTGCTACTTACTGATTGTCTTAGGTAAACATTATACTTGTTTATGCAGTATGCACAATTTAAGCCTTTGTGTAATCTAAGCTAAACGTCACCTAAAGTTTTGATTTAAAAAAAAGCCGCTCTTTATTTTTATTTTTTTAACAGCAAAATATATTATTAAAATTAACCGCTTTCCTTACAAGATGAATAGAAGCCGGGATAAAATGGAACTACAAAAACAAAGCCGCCTCAGAATACATGTTAAAACGTACACTCCACCAACACCTAACAGATTATAACACATGTAAGCAAATGGACACACCAACCACAAAAACTAAACACTTCTAGCCACTGAACACAAGAAGGTTCAAATTCCCTCATAGAAAAATGCAAGAATCAACCGGCAATAGGACATACACAATAGACCTCAAATTCAAATTGAATTACATTATCCTAATCTCTTCTTTTAAAATTTTAATTGCCCTCGCTTATTCTAATAAACACTTATGTTTTTTGTTGTGCTTTTGGCTGTGTATTTCTAGATAACCGTATGTGGCTCTGGGTGGTTGAGGTGTTTTCCAAACTTTGGGAGTCCTCTTTGGTGCTTTTGTTTTGTATCTTTTTACTTATTTGTTGTTGAGTACTTTTGGTACTGATGATTTGTACACTGACAATTGCTATTTTTTTTATCTTTCAAATATATATTTGTCATTAAAAAAAAATATAGCCGTATGTAAAGTGTAGTATCTCTTTTTTTCTTGTTTTTTTTCTTGTATATTACATTTTCGTATTTATTAATTTATACTGTATATAATTGTCTTACTTAAAGTAAAAAGTATATTTGGCGTTCTCATGTTGCTTCTCAATGAACAAACTCTTATATGGCATTTTTTAAAATAATTTAATCTAATATGGCGTCTACGTGTCATATCTTTTCAAAAAAAAAATTATCTTTTATTAAATCTTTTATTAAATCTATGAATCTATTATAACAAAACAAAATTATGAATCAATTTTTTTTTTATCTTTTATTAAATCTATGAATCTAACAAAAAAAATTATGAATCAATTATAAAAAAAAAAAAACAAAATGTCTAGATCAATTCAATTTATATATATAAAAAAACAATATAGAGGATTAGTATAACTAAAAATAACAATGCATCATAGATTAGCATAACTCAATAAAACAAACCATGTAGTTTTTTTTTTGTTTTTTTTATCAATTTAACTTAAATTTATCTTAACTAAAAAAATTTAAAAATAGAAAATTTGCATAACTAAAAAAACAAACAATAAATTTGTTACATGTCTTAGATTTTTTGGTTTTTTATTTCTCTATATATATGTTGAGTTTATTTGTCTAATCATTTCATACAAATTTGTTAGTTCCCTATAAAAAATTAACAAAATTGTTTCTTCCGTTTGAAAAACTATCATGGCACCAAAGTACGATAATAGTTCTGAAATCAATTCCGAGAAGAGTCATGGAGTATGTATATGATCACATTCAATTATATGATGTTTTTAGTAATAATTTAGGTAGTTTTAATAGCAGTTGAAGCCCAAAAGCAAGCAAATACCTGAAAAAGTGAAGTTATTTGGCCCAGAAGCAAAAAAAGTGGAAAAAGCAGTAAAAAAAGGGCAAAAACATAATAAACGGCGCAGCCATCGTACCCACGATGAGATCCCAGCGTGGCGCGATGAGAAGGCGGTTTAAATTGAAGAAAATTTGCAACAAATCTTTCCCATCGTACCACGATGACTTGTCATCGTGACACGATGAAAGGCGGTTGAAGAAAGCAGAAAATCTAGAGAAGATCTTCCATCGTACCACGATATGATCCATCGTGGCCACGATGGGTGCTATGGACGCGCAGAAAAGCCCAAAATCCAGCTGAAAAACTATAAATAGAGCTTTCCTCCTCCACTGTTATTCATTCAGAAATATTCATACACATTGAATATTCACTCTAGAGTTAGGAGAACTCTAAGGAGGAGGCAAGGGGGCCAAGCAACTCCAAGGCCAATAAGGTTCTTTTCTTTTTATCTTTGTAATTTATTTTTCCTAGGTTAGGTGGAGTCGATGAACTCCCTTACGAATTGGATTTAAAAAATGACCGGTTAAAAATTGGATTTAAAAAATGACCGCTTTTAAATTTGGTTTGGTTAAAATAACTGGTTATATATCCATAACCAAATTTATAACCAGTTTTATAACCGGTTTATAATAAAATATGGTTATGGTTATGAATCAAAATCCAATTAAATGGTTTCGGTTTGGATATGGTTTGGTTTGTCAAATTATCCGACCATGCACACCCCTAGTACTAACAAATCATGCCCCATTAATTAAGTGATATATATTGAATATATTGATCTCTATATATTGAGTTTGTTCATCTCTTTTGTAGTTATTTAAGGTTAAAGCGAAAGATGACATGACTACTAACTATCACTCATGTAGGCATATATCTTTCTAAACCAGTATTCACTCATGGACAATTATATGCCTCTTTGTCTAGAGTCACATGAAAGAAGAGTCTGAAGATGTTGACATTAGATGAAGAAAATCAAGTGTGCAATGGAACCACACTAATGTAGTTTATCATGAAGTTTTTATTTTTTATTTATTTTTTGGTAGTAAAAGAGGGCTAACGCCCAAAAAGAAAAGAACTATAGAGTTACATGAAAATTTCTAGGCATGCAAGCCCCAGAAAAGTCATCAAAAAGAAGACTCGAAACCTCATTTGGAGGAGTCTCCATAACATGAATATTAAAAGAATTCAGAGAAAAGCTGAAATTAGCCAGCCAATCAGCACTTCTATTTCCCTCTCGCCAAGTATGATTGAATTGCACCTGCCAATCCAACTTTAAAAGCTCTTGTATACGACGCACCAAGGTAGGCGGATTACCATTGAATTTAACTTTCCCCGTGATCATATCAACCAGAATTCAACCGGATTATTAAAGGCTTCTTTTTAATAATGTATAATAATATTTGTTTCATTGTAATGCAATTTAACGGTCAAATGATGAGTACATTAATTCCTCCCTCATTTTTTATAATTTAAATTATTATTCATCCATTTTTTCTACAAATAAGCTAAAATATTATATTGAGTAGAAAACGTACAAATGTCGTATGTTTGTTTAAATGTTATTTTTTATATATAGTTAAAAAAAAGAGTGCAGTTCCCAGCCGGTGCGTAGAAGATACATTTGTTGGGAGATGTCAACCCCTTAAATAGACCTCAATTACTTCGAGTGGATTAATCTCTACAGTTGCGCGCGGAGTATACCTTTGGTTTACAAAAAAAAAATGCGTACAATATATGACATTAATTAATACTTATAGATAAAGATAAGAGTATCTTCAATGGTGATACCATTTTGGATACCATACATTACTAACAAATGATTCATACAATGTCATGTAATACTTATGCAACTCATACATATTTTGCTCAAATGATGATATTACTTTGAGTATCATACATTATTAACAAGTAGTCCCAATCATATTTATTTTTTTAACTTAAATTGATGGTATTAAATTGATGATACGATACCTTAAATAAAGTACTGTATCATCAATTTTGATATCCTCTATACCACGTCATGAAACTCCAATGATAAAAAAATTAAGGTACGAACCATTAGTCTATGAAACTCTTTATAATACTCTTATCGGAGATGCTCTAATATAATATGTGATGAGTTAAAATAATTTTAAATAACATTTAAACAAAATTTTAGCCCGTGCTTGGCACGGGTGTCCAAACTAGTATAATATTATTTTGTCATTTAAAAAAAATTATAAACACTTTAGTATGTTTTAACATAATCAAATTTCTAATGCATATTTAATAATTAAAATGTTCAAATTTAATTATACTGACATTTGAAGTTATAAATAAAGGAAAACTTACTTCTTAATTGATGGCTAGCTAGCTTGATTTTTTTTGACAAAAGATAGTGACTTAAATTGTCAAATTGTTATTATAAAAATATTATTATTATGTTAAAATTATTAAAATATAATACATATTTAATTCTAAGAGAGATAAGTGTAATTCAAGTACCTTATAGAGGTTGAGAGTATAATTTCCTCTATAAACTTACTTCTCAAAGAAAAAGAGTGTATATTGTTTTAATATAAAAAGAAGTAAAACTGTAATTCAAACCTCTCTCAAAAATTTCATCTTAGGGTTGTTTTCTCATTGGGAGTTATTTGTTTTCTCCTTTTCTTTTTCATTTTCTTTTTTGGGGCTCAGTTCTTCTGATAATCCCTATTTTTGTGGATCCATTTATGACTTTGTATTCCTTTTTCTTATTATATATATATATATGCCATTCAAAAAAAAAAAAACTTCTCTCAAAAATTGAAAATGTAATATACTCTTAAACAATTACTATGTAATGATTTGAATTATTCAAAATTTTTTTTTTTTGAAATAACGAAAAGGGTAAAATATTTTTTTTATCCCTACATTTTGCTCGATTTTGAACAATAGTCTATACATTTTAAAAATGTTTCTAAAAACCCAATAGTTCAGTTCCGTTACCAAATTTAGTCCCTTTGTTTTCTTAGATGGAAAGCTGACATAGACCCAGATGAACTAAATTTGGTAATAGATGTAAACTAAGTGTTTTTTTAAAATATATTTTGAAATGTAGAAATTATTTTTGTGAAACAAGCAAAATGGAAGACTAAAAACATAGTTAATCGCGTCCACGTCAACTTTTCATCTAAAAAAACAAACAAACCGACTAAATTTAACAACGGAAATAAAATATAGGGTTTCTAAAAATATTTATGGAAATGTAAGGAGTGTTTTTTTTTAAAAAGCAATCAAATTGTAAGGATAAAAAATATATGATGGATCATGCTAAATAGAGCCTCCGATCACTTGTAAAACATACCAAAAAAAAATAAATTAATATTAATAAAATAACTTTTTATAATTTTAAGGTATTGAATGCATAAGTGTTAAAATAAAATTTCATATCAATATGTATAAATAGTGCTCTGGAGACACTGTTTAACATTTCCAAAATATATTAAACCCTCCTCATGAAAAAGAAGCCAAATTATTAAAAGAAAACAAATGTCAAAGGTCACATGAAAAAGAGATGTTATATTGCAAGGCGGATTCTAGCATGGGTAAACCAGACATATCTCTCATCAGCGAGGGAGTAAAAAGAATTTCTTTTCAACCATCAGATATAATCAGTGGCCAAGATGTTTTAAAATTAAAAAGGGAACATGTAAATTTGCATTGTCACACATGATCCTATCTTATCTCTTCTTCATACCTCTGTAGCATCATCTGCTTGACGGCAGACAAAAACTCCGACGAACGTCCAAAACAGCAACCACCACCACAACCACCGAAGATTTTTTCCCTTTCAACTTCCTCATATAAACATTTTTCTGAAATGGGTAGCTTTAAATTTAAGAGCTATATAATTTGATTATGTTTTTCATTTGATTCGGATTTTAGGCTTTTTACAACAACCCAGAAGCAAAAATTTGATCTTTTTTTTATAATTTGATCAAATTTGAAACTGGGTCTTTAAATTAGTTCATCTTGATTTGAATAGTTAAATCTCTCTTACCCATTTAAAAAAATCACTTATTTTGTGCTTTTTTCTTCTTGATTGTTTTGTGCTTGAGAGAGCAAGCGGAGAAGGTAATGGCTGCAGCTAAGAACAGTGGAAAATTCATCAAAGATTTTGGTGATGAAACTCACAACAATTGCAACAAAGTTACACAAATTGGTGAAAGTCAAGTTAATTGGGAGATTGAAAAAGGTAAAAGTGTTGAATTAAGCTCTTCTCAGAGGTATCATTGGAAGCCCGTTTTTGATGAAGCTTCTATTTCACATAATAGACCTTCCAAGTAACTTTGGAAATTGTTAAAAAAAAAAGTAACTTTGGAAATAATAGTAAAAAAAACTACAGATCTAATAACATAGTAGCTCTTTGCTAAAACGTAAACAATCTTTTAGGAAGAAAGAATCTCTGGTGGTGGTGGTGGTCGCCGTTTTGGACGTTCGCCGGAGTTTTTGTCTTCCGTCGAATGAAAATATTGAAGCAGATGATGCTACTGAGATATGAAGAAGAAGAGATAAGATAGGATCCTGTGCAACAATTTTTACATATTCTCCTTTTTAATTTTAACACATCTTGGCCGTTGATTATATCTGATGGTTGAAAAAACAAATTTTTACTCCCTCACTAATGAGAGATATGTCTTACTTACCCATGCTAGAATCCGCCATATTGCAAATGGGAAAAACAAATGTCGTACATGACCCCGTAAAAGAGAATCATGTCGACAGAAGTGCATAACAACAAGCCATGCCAAACCAAACCAAACATTTAGTATTTCTTAACGTGTATTCATTATTGAGACATAGACTCCACGAAAAGAGAAGCATGTGACCATTGACAACACATATATGAGACAATAGAGGTCATAATCTAAGCCTTCAACGTTGGAGATTGTCACACGTGAGAAAACTGAGGAATTTCAATGTTGGAATATTCCATGTATATTACTCTTGTTTAAGGTGGGAACATGCCTTTATTTTCCCACCATGGGAAAATGACATAATCACCGTTGATATATTGGAAGGAAATCCAACAGCACAGATGATAGAAAATTATCTAGTGGCTTATTAAAATCGAAGCATGTAAATTTTTGTACTAACATATTCCATTCCACCTGTTCACATATTCTGATTTCTATGTTTTTATAATCAGATTCTTTTTCATCCTAGTCATATAAATTCTAATTCAACTGGTAGAAATGTCGAAATTGCTAGTATTAGACGTCATGACCGGGGTTCAAATCTCAGTCTCTCCACTTTGTGTGTGAGAATTTTCAATGACTTTGTCATTTCGTCTATCAACTAAAAAAAAAAAAGCATCTGAGAGAGATAATAATGCACGTTATAATGTTCACTCATTTGACATTGGGGCTAAATAAAAATTTTTTATTTGAATTATAGCGATTAATAAACTCCAAGATAAATCATTTAGAAAAAATTGTTTTTGATTTTTTGTGGAAATAATTTTTGGCCAAAGTTTAAATTATTAGTCTCTCTTCCTACAAAGAACCACAAAGGTAATTAATACAAAAAAAATTGATTTTATATGGAACAATTCCAAACAATATCTTTTTGCAAGGATTATAATATATTTGTACTGCTAAAGTCGGTTGATAAGACCAAAAAACATAATTATATACTTTTTTTTTATTAATCAAACAAGCTTAATACATTTCATTAACTATTAAATGTTTAATACATAAGAGAATAATCTCAAATCTATGGAAGCTAGCCCAATAATTGGTCGCCCTAGCCAGGGTATGAGCAACCGAATTCGCTTGCCTCCTAACAAACTTAACCTCAAAGTTTAGAAAAGACGACATAAAAATAACAATATTGAAAAGAACTCAGAATTGCCTCTACGCCTCATGTGAATAGCATCAACCAACACCTTCGAATCACTTTCAAATTGAACTCGATTGAATCCTCTATGATTAGCTTCTTTCATAGCTAAAAGTAATGCCCATGCTTCTCCCTCTAAAGTTGAGATCACAGACTGCTGACATTGTGTCACACCAGCCATGAACTGTCCATTACTATTACGAAAACACAATCCCATCGAGGTTTTCCCAGAGCCAGTAACAAAAGCAACATCAACGTTGCATTTTACCCAACCTGGATTTGGTATTGTTGTGAATTCGTCTATAAAATCACACCAATAAAATAACTTGATGTGTGGAGCAATAGAACGGCAACCAATGATTAAGCGAAATAAGCAATAATAATAATAACCGATAAACAAGATAAAGGAGAAGAAAGAACACGATATTTGTTTACCCAGTTCGGTCCAATAATGACCTAGTCTGGGGGAGAGAGCAGCCCCTCCGTTTCACTATATCAAACAAGTAACTTTACAAAGAGTTCCAATTGAGTTACAAGAATTAATCCTAATTCTACCCAAAAACCCGAATCTCTTCCCGTGGCCAAGAGACTCAATTTGATAAGTGTTTCCCAAGGTGTACCACAAAGATAGTTTGCCCACTCTAGAGTTGTACCAAGAGAAAACTCCTTTTCCTCTCTAAAACCCTAGCCCTTGTGTGGTGGCAAACCCTAATCCTTGTCTCTACATCTCTACTCAATTTTTCTATGAATAAAGTGATCCCTATTTATAGAAAAATATATGCCAAAAAATTAGTAACAAATCTTTTTTAAAATAAAACAAATCCAAGTCAGAATATCCTCCAAGAAAAGATTTTTCCCAAAAAAACAGCAAAACAACACATGCTGTGAAAACGCGCTGCGCCTGGGCGTGAGCTCCTACGCCTGGGCGTGAGAAGACAGAATTGATCCCAGTTCTGCATGCCTGGGCGCCAGCTCCCACGCCTGGGCGTGAGCAGGCAGAATCTCTCAAAAACATGATTTTCTAACTTCTTGTTACCGAGATTTCAAGGCATATCCAACAATTCTCCACCTTGCCTTTAAATCGATGGTGATCCGATCAACCACCGTGCTGCTCTCTCCATCTTGAATCTTCTATTCAAGATCACTGGATCGTACCTCCTTCTTCATCCTCGTAATGCCTTCCGCTCTCATGAAGATCTTGCATCCCACTACCATAGGATTTTAGGTAGCTCCACAAGATTCACCGCACCCTCTTCAAACTCCGAACTGGTCAAGTCCGTACCTCCTTGAAGAAACGCTTGCTCCCAACTATCATCGGAATTTTAGATAGCTCAACAAGCTCCACCATCCCTCTTCAGTCCCCGGATTGTGCCTTTTCCGTCCTCCTGAAGAATCGCTTGCCTCCGACTATCCATGGATTTTTGCGATAGCCCTACAAGCCTTCACCACTCTTCGACCCCGGAATGCCTTCCGTACTCTCGAAGTTTTGCTTGGCTCCAAACCAACCTTGGAATTTTAGGCGGTTCCACAAGCTGCAACGTCAAACTCTCCTTGTATCCAACTACCTCCAGCAGTCTCACAAGTTACCAAGTCTGATCACTTGTTGCTTTCAATTGCCTCCCTGAAGATCCTCTCAAGGTCTTGCACTTCTTCAGCCACAATTGAAACATAACCCACAAGGTCTCCATGGTTATCCTCTTTGGTTCAACAATACCACTCTCCTCCCTATCTCCGATTAGATAGCCAAGAGCTAATGTTGACTGTCTACCACTATTGGAAGACTCCACCTCAAACTGAGTTTCCACCAAAGTATACCCACCATGATCTCCACCTTGTAACACGCAAGACCTATTCAACTCCTCTGAAACATACTTCAAGCTATTGTTAGTCTCCAACAATTCCAGTTCAGTTCAACACCTAGTAAACCTTGTTCACTAGTCCAACTAAACACATGTCACTAACAGGTCCACCCGAAGTCCCACAACTCAACCACATTATGAGAATCACCACTAGTTATTGATGCATACCATATATCTTTGCATCTAAGTTCAGAAACATACCTCACATCGTGTAAAGAAACTCACGATTGTCAAACTTCGTAAGACAAACTGAACCCATACCTTGAACCTTCAAGCTTTACGTTTTCAAGATGAACGACTCCACCTTCAACTAGCTCTAGAGTCTCAAAGTATTCCTTCTTTGACCACATGTGATAGGAGAATCCAACGTCCATGACTCAACACTCCACTGATTCCCAACTTCCACTAGCACCTCCACATCCTCATAATAAAGTTGTTATTTCAGAAGTAACTCGAGTATTATTACCACCGCCTCTCCAGGCCGACCTTCCTCGCAATCTCCATTAACTCTTTATCTTCGAGGCACCGGATAACAACACTCCATGTTTTACCGATCATCCCGAACATTAAAATTGCTTCCATCTTCACTTTCCACAATTCCAAATTGCTTTTGGAAAGTCCCTCGATATCCGACTTAGAACTCATGGTGCTCACTTCAAATTGTTCCGATTGCCCCACGGTGGGCGCCAATTATTGTGAATTCGTCTATAAAATCACACCAATAAAATAACTTGATGTGTGGAGCAATAGAACGGCAACCAATGATTAAGCGGAATAAGCAATAATAATAATAACCGATAAACAAGATAAAGGAGAAGAAAGAACACGATATTTGTTTACCCAGTTCGGTCCAATAATGACCTAGTCTGGGGGAGAGAGCAGCCCCTCCGTTCCACTATATCAAACAAGTAACTTTACAAAGAGTTCCAATTGAGTTACAAGAATTAATCCTAATTCTACCCAAAAACCCGAATCTCTTCCCGTGGCCAAGAGACTCAATTTGATAAGTGTTTCCCAAGGTGTACCACAAAGATAGTTTGCCCACTCTAGAGTTGTACCAAGAGAAAACTCTTTTTCCTCTCTAAAACCCTAGCCCTTGTGTGGTGGCAAACCCTAATCCTTGTCTCTACATCTCTACTCAATTTTTCTATGAATAAAGTGATCCCTATTTATAGAAAAATATATGCCAAAAAATTAGTAACAAATCTTTTTTAAAATAAAACAAATCCAAGTCAGAATATCCTCCAAGAAAAGATTTTTCCCAAAAAAACAGCAAAACAACACATGCTGTGAAAACGCGCTGCGCCTGGGCGTGAGCTCCTACGCCTGGGCGTGAGAAGACAGAATTGATCCCAGTTCTGCATGCCTGGGCGCCAGCTCCCACGCCTGGGCGTGAGCAGGCAGAATCTCTCAAAAACATGATTTTCTAACTTCTTGTTACCGAGATTTCAAGGCATATCCAACAATTCTCCACCTTGCCTTTAAATCGATGGTGATCCGATCAACCACCGTGCTGCTCTCTCCATCTTGAATCTTCTATTCAAGATCACTGGATCGTACCTCCTTCTTCATCCTCGTAATGCCTTCCGCTCTCATGAAGATCTTGCATCCCACTACCATAGGATTTTAGGTAGCTCCACAAGATTCACCGCACCCTCTTCAAACTCCGAACTGGTCAAGTCCGTACCTCCTTGAAGAAACGCTTGCTCCCAACTATCATCGGAATTTTAGATAGCTCAACAAGCTCCACCATCCCTCTTCAGTCCCCGGATTGTGCCTTTTCCGTCCTCCTGAAGAATCGCTTGCCTCCGACTATCCATGGATTTTTGCGATAGCCCTACAAGCCTTCACCACTCTTCGACCCCGGAATGCCTTCCGTACTCTCGAAGTTTTGCTTGGCTCCAAACCAACCTTGGAATTTTAGGCGGTTCCACAAGCTGCAACGTCAAACTCTCCTTGTATCCAACTACCTCCAGCAGTCTCACAAGTTACCAAGTCTGATCACTTGTTGCTTTCAATTGCCTCCCTGAAGATCCTCTCAAGGTCTTGCACTTCTTCAGCCACAATTGAAACATAACCCACAAGGTCTCCATGGTTATCCTCTTTGGTTCAACAATACCACTCTCCTCCCTATCTCCGATTAGATAGCCAAGAGCTAATGTTGACTGTCTACCACTATTGGAAGACTCCACCTCAAACTGAGTTTCCACCAAAGTATACCCACCATGATCTCCACCTTGTAACACGCAAGACCTATTCAACTCCTCTGAAACATACTTCAAGCTATTGTTAGTCTCCAACAATTCCAGTTCAGTTCAACACCTAGTAAACCTTGTTCACTAGTCCAACTAAACACATGTCACTAACAGGTCCACCCGAAGTCCCACAACTCAACCACATTATGAGAATCACCACTAGTTATTGATGCATACCATATATCTTTGCATCTAAGTTCAGAAACATACCTCACATCGTGTAAAGAAACTCACGATTGTCAAACTTCGTAAGACAAACTGAACCCATACCTTGAACCTTCAAGCTTTACGTTTTCAAGATGAACGACTCCACCTTCAACTAGCTCTAGAGTCTCAAAGTATTCCTTCTTTGACCACATGTGATAGGAGAATCCAACGTCCATGACTCAACACTCCACTGATTCCCAACTTCCACTAGCACCTCCACATCCTCATAATAAAGTTGTTATTTCAGAAGTAACTCGAGTATTATTACCACCGCCTCTCCAGGCCGACCTTCCTCGCAATCTCCATTAACTCTTTATCTTCGAGGCACCGGATAACAACACTCCATGTTTTACCGATCATCCCGAACATTAAAATTGCTTCCATCTTCACTTTCCACAATTCCAAATTGCTTTTGGAAAGTCCCTCGATATCCGACTTAGAACTCATGGTGCTCACTTCAAATTGTTCCGATTGCCCCACGGTGGGCGCCAATTATTGTGAATTCGTCTATAAAATCACACCAATAAAATAACTTGATGTGTGGAGCAATAGAACGGCAACCAATGATTAAGCGGAATAAGCAATAATAATAATAACCGATAAACAAGATAAAGGAGAAGAAAGAACACGATATTTGTTTACCCAGTTCGGTCCAATAATGACCTAGTCTGGGGGAGAGAGCAGCCCCTCCGTTCCACTATATCAAACAAGTAACTTTACAAAGAGTTCCAATTGAGTTACAAGAATTAATCCTAATTCTACCCAAAAACCCGAATCTCTTCCCGTGGCCAAGAGACTCAATTTGATAAGTGTTTCCCAAGGTGTACCACAAAGATAGTTTGCCCACTCTAGAGTTGTACCAAGAGAAAACTCTTTTTCCTCTCTAAAACCCTAGCCCTTGTGTGGTGGCAAACCCTAATCCTTGTCTCTACATCTCTACTCAATTTTTCTATGAATAAAGTGATCCCTATTTATAGAAAAATATATGCCAAAAAATTAGTAACAAATCTTTTTTAAAATAAAACAAATCCAAGTCAGAATATCCTCCAAGAAAAGATTTTTCCCAAAAAAACAGCAAAACAACACATGCTGTGAAAACGCGCTGCGCCTGGGCGTGAGCTCCTACGCCTGGGCGTGAGAAGACAGAATTGATCCCAGTTCTGCATGCCTGGGCGCCAGCTCCCACGCCTGGGCGTGAGCAGGCAGAATCTCTCAAAAACATGATTTTCTAACTTCTTGTTACCGAGATTTCAAGGCATATCCAACAGGTTTTACCCACCGTAATAGATCTGGATCGGAAGTCACACTCACATTGTTACACTGTAGTTTATGAACTGAGTACCAATCATTCCAAGCATCAAAGGCATGCCTTCCGATTTGGCTCGACATCTGGACATTGTCATTCCAAACTTTATCATTACGATTGTGCCAAATGCTCCAAAGTAACATAGTCACTCTTCCAACAGTATCACTATTCTCGTTGTTGCACAAACCGAATATACGATCCATAGCAGTAGTTTGCTGGTACGTGTTATTATGTAAGACCGAAGAAAGACCAGCTGCACACCAGCTGGCCCGAGCTACTATACAGTTAAAGAACACGTGCAGCTCATCCTCAAGCTCCTCGTCACACACGGGACAATTGGGAGTACACTCCACTCGCCTTTATAACAACCGACAACGAGTTGGGAGACATCCTCTACATAAACGCCAAAGTAAGTGACGTGCTTTTTGCGGTGCTTGAGCTTGGCATATACCATTCCAATTACCAGCCACATGATACTTGTCGCTACGTAAAATATAACGCATAGCTAGCTTATAACCGGATTTCACTGAATAATACTCATTTCTTTCCTCCTCCCAAACCACTTTATCCTCTCTGACCGAGCCAACAAGTGGTGTTGCAAGAATTCTCTCCACTGCATCCCTTGAAAATAGGTTACGTACTTTAGCTATATTCCTCGCTTTATAATTTTCGTGTAACAAGTCTTTAACACACAACTGATATATTAAAAGATATGTTAAAAGGTTACGTACTTAATTATATACTTATGTTTTATAACTTATATATTAAAAGATATGTTTGGTAACAAATTTTTAGTAAGAGTTTATAGCTTATTTTAAGGACTTACAACTTATTTTTACTCTAAAGATGAATAAAAAATAGAATTTTCCTCTCAATTGAGTCCGAAGTTCGAATTTCGACTCCTACATATTTAATATGATTTTCTTCTCAATTGAGTTAAACTCACGAAAACCGAATAGTTTTTATTTTTATATTAAGATAAAAAATTGAACAAGTAAATTGTTAAATAAAATAAAAAAATTATTGAGATAAAAAAGTGAACAAGTAAATTGTTAAATAAAAAATGCACTTCGATGAGTCGTTTGTGACCTATGCAAGTAACTTTTCGAGTTATAATGGGTGGAGCTATAGGATAGCCTTTACCATCTGTACCGTTGAATTTTCTTCTATCATCTCAATGGTGGCAATGCCATTTTCCCATGATGGGAAAATAAAAGTATGTGCCCACCATAAACGTCACCCTTGTTTAAAGGCTTTGTCTATTGTGTTAAGATGTATCACTTAATCAGATGCATGATGCACAAGTCTTGGATATTTTTATAACGAATACAAATTTTATAAAATTTATCGTTAGATTGAAAGTTTATATTGTTTAGGTTATCTATAAATTTTTAAAAAAATTTGAAAATCATTTAATATGTTATTGGGACCCATCAAGATTAACGGTATTCAATAAAAATTCACAAACCGTTAATTTTGATGAGTCTCAATAACAACATATCAAATAATTTTCAATTTGTTTTTAAAAAATTTATGATGATCTATACGATATAAATTTTCGCTCCAACAGTAAATTTTATAAAATTCATATTCGTTATAGTAATATTTATAACTTATCGAAGGTGAAGTCTAATTTCACCATAGACTTGGCGTTGTTTAAAAGACATTATTACTTACTACTATGTAAGACATATTATTAGTAAAATAGTATATTATTTGGAAACTAATGAAGTCCTATAATAGAAAATACTCTCAACACAAATTACATATATAAAAAAAGTTTCTTTTAAAAGATAACTAGATTAGTGAGGCTTGTCATGACGACTACATGTATACAGACCGCTATAATGTTCTCAATTTAGACCCCGCATTGATCTAATTAGGGATGATAATTTGACTCATACCCAGTGGATATTCGGAAAAATTACCCAAAATGAGTAGGATAAAAACCCGCATTTTGGGTACGGACACGGGTATGAATAATTATCCACAAAAATGAACGGGAGTAAAAGAAAAAAATGATATATTGCAAATGTAACCAAAATAAAATGTTAATATTGCACATGGGAAAGAACATATGTCATACATAAGTCCATTGCAATAAAAGAGAAACATGACAGAAGAGCATAATAATAAGGATTTTGGATTTGCTACACTAATAAAATCACACAGTTTCACGCAGTTTCAATCTCAGCCATTGCTTCTTGATCGGATGGATCTGATCAAATCAGCTATAAAATCCATCAAAACAATCACAACCATACATAACAGATCGAACGATCCACAATCAAAACTACATGAAACTTTGTAGAATATTACAACAGGAAATCTGCTTCCAATAATAACAAGCAACACAAAACATTTAAATTATTGAGACATATAGACGTACTGCATGAAAAGAGAAGCACGTGACAACACATATGAGTCAAATAGAGGTCGTAATCTAAGCCTTCAACGTTGGAGATTGTCACACGTACTGACATGAGAAAACTGAGGAATTTTAATGTTGTAATATTAAGTAAACAACCATTTTAATCCCTGAAAGTCTCACTCGTAGTCATAATAGCCCCTGGATTATCAAAAGAACATTTTAAACTCCTTGAATTTAACTTTCATTTGTCATAGTAGTCTTTGACTTTAAGTTTTGAATCTATATATGCATGTCCGCATAACTTTGACAAACAAAATTTTGATTGAGTACTGCTAATAGTAGTATTGTTTTCAACACACACTAATTAGTTCCATAGAGCTGTACTACGTCAGACAAAAACATATTATTGAGCTGGAAAGACAAGGACGTACACAACACTAGATTCTTTTTTTTTCAATAAGGTTAAGGCTTAAAGATTTCATAGCTTATTTTGCAAGGCCTAGGCTATAACGGAAGATCCAAATATCTTGGGAGGTTTATATTCCATTTAATCATAAAGAGAACAACGACAAAAAAGTTACCTTTAGTCCGGCACGCATATCAAGTGGGAGAAGCAAAACTTGGGGGGCCATTTTGGTGGCCTAAACAGGAAGCAATGATTTATAGAATTAAGGTTCAATTAGTCTTTTAGTCCCTTAAAGATATTTTAGGTTTTACAATGGTCTCTTAAAGAAAAAAGAAAAAAAGTCAGGATTGGTCCCTTAAAGACACATCCGTTTCTCAATTGATCTTTTCCGTCAATTTTTTACAAAAAACGTTAGTTTTAGTAGACTGAATTGTGGATGTCATTAAGTGTAAGTAGTCCACCAAAAACCTTATTAATTTTTAAAATTTTAACCATTGGAATTTTTTGTTATATTTGAAGTTAAAATTTAACGGAAATGATCAATATGGCAAAAATATGTCTTTAAGGGACCAATCCGGGCCTTTTTTTATTTAAGGGACCAATCTAGACCTTTTTTTCTTTAAGGGACCATTGTAAAACTTAAAATGTCTTTAAGGGACCAATAGACTAATTAAGCCTAGAATTAACGTAGTATAAAAAATTTAAATTATTAACAAATATTTAATTTTTCATTTAATATAAAATGTACTTATGCAAAATAATTTCTAAAAGTATTTTTAGATGTAAAATTATTAATAAAATCGCTAATTCATTCAACCGTTCTTGTGCATGGGCTAAAGTAGTTTTTTTCTATAATTTTAACCAAAATTAGGCTCTCTTCGCCCTGCCTTAGATAAAAGAATTAAGCTCTATTTACAAAAATTAGCCTTGCATGGACTTGAGTATACCAAGAGACAGGTCCCTGCTGTAGTGCCTATCTTTGTCATTTGTTTTTTAATTTGGTCCCTCCGTAAACATGTATTTCACATATTATCAGAATTTCAAATTAATCCTATATCTTTATCAAACATTTATTAATTTGATAGTAAGTGAAATAAATGTTCATGATGGGACCAAATTTGACAGTAATTTGAGATATTGATTGTCTAATAATATCTCCGTTTGTTTATTTTAACATTAAAAAAATGATCTTTTTTTTTATTTATAAAAATGATTTTTATGATAACTTATATAGATGAGATAGATGTCTCAGATTAGGCGAGGCGTGTGGTGTGAACCATGTGGAGCCTTTGGAAAAGTCGAAATTTGAAGCTTTAGTGTATGTTTGGTTTCAATTCTGGAGCAGCCAGAATTGATTCTAGACCCGTAGAATTGATTCCGGCTTGTTTGGTTTCTCAAAAGTAGAATTGATTCTGCCTCCAGAATTGATTCTACTTGAAGCTAGAAATTGTAGCTTCTCATTCTAGAATTGATTTTTACACTCAAATTTTTTGTTCAACTCACTTTTGTATGAATATATACAAACATAAATCAATTCTATCAAACTCAATTCTATCAAAATCAATTCTGTCAAACTTAATTATGTCAAAATCAATTTTGTCCACCGCAGAACCAAACACATACTTAGTGTAAACTTGATGAGGTTGTAACAACATCTACCAATGTTTAGCAACATTCTTGAATCAATGGCCGTGCACAAATTTGCTATGTTTATGCGGCTTTCGGTGATAATAAAGTGGGCATATGTATGTGTATCCATGATCATAACGGTAACCTCGCAATAAGGGTAAAAAGTATGTGCTACTCTCCCTTGCTTAGTGTAAAAGAAGGTGAAACTCTTGGGTAGCTATATATAACTAGCAGCCAAACAGGCGCGGGAACGCGCCCCGCGCCTGTTTGTGTGATCATATTTTCTATTTTATTAACGTAAATAAATTGTAAACAATAATTTATTATAAGTTTGATTTTTATTTAAATAAATTTGTGAAAGAGGATTGTGTTAATAAACTAAATAATTATCATTATATAATAACAAAAAAATAAATTTATAATAAAGTTTATTAACCTTAATAAATTTATTTTTTTTACTTAAAAGATTATTAACCCAATCCTAATCATTTTCTAGCTGTCAGACAGAGCGTTTCGTGCCTGTATGTGTGATCCATATTTTCTATTATGTATGTTGAAGATTATTCTAAATTTTTTATGAATAATTGACTTATGAAAAAAAATTAAGTCAAGCTTATAATAAAAAACAAATTAAGTTACATAGAGATGCCGTAAACCAAAAAAAAAGTCACACAGAGACGTTGAATCAAATGTATTGGATTTAGAATGCAGACGAAGTGTGTACCTTTTTTGAATTTCCCTCAGAATGCAGCAATATATAATTCAAATGTCTACACATCATCAACAAAAATAATTTTAGTCTTGTAATTTAAATAAAAAACCACATACTTTCAAAAGAAAATCCTTATAAATGAATAGGTACAAATTAAGTCCGTCGACATTGTACAACCCTTGCTATTGTATCATATTCATATCATTTCATTGGAAAACACTTCATATAGAACTTGTAAAGTCTGAGAAAAATAAACATAAAAAAAGTAATGAAAAAATATAAAGATGTATGCATCATTCCATTATAAAAATATTGAAGACTCGACTAACAGGACGATTAAATAATTATGAAAAGAATTTATTCATAATCACCCTCAACAACGTGTTCTCTTCCCTCCACCCTTTCTATGATTACTCCCATAAAAAAGAAAGATGGCTAAAAGCGAGAACAATAAAAAACAAAATGCATGAAAGAATTTATATAAAGAACAAAAATGAAATAGGGAAGGAAAATAAAAATGAGTTTCACAAAATATATGGAATAATATAATGTATTGTTTGTGCCAGCCATGATTGTTGTAGTGTATTGCCTCAGTTTTATTTTTCCTATACAAACTTTTCTCCTTTTTATGCTAATAGGAATAGGTGATTTTTCAACGTCGGACCACAGAATTATCAAACTAAATGAAGTAAAAAATATAATAAATCAAATGAAAGTAATATGATGTGAAAGTCACAAAAACCAGCATATGAAACTATGAAAGAATCTCATTGCATCTGATACACCGCCACTTCTTTGAGTCACACAATTTTCTTCTCCCCCACTTTTGTTGTTGTTGTTGTTTGGATAGGCAAGCCACTAAAATTCATGTTTCACTTTTTGTTGGTTTTTGCATAACTGATGCCTTTTGTAACGTGGGCTTTGAATCGAGAAAACTATCATGAGTTTACAGTTATTTCTTTTAAAATCTGCTTATTATAGTTACTTTCCCTTCTTTTCCTTTTTTTTGATAAAAAAATAACAATTATTAAAGGGTAAAATTGGGATAATGAAAAATTCATACCAAAGTCATGTATCCTATTTATTATATGTCTATTTATTGTATGTATAGAAAATCTGCTTATTATAGTTACTTTCCTTTCTTTTTCTTTTTTTTTTAATAAAAAAATAACAATTATTAAAGGATAAAATTGGGATAATGAAAAATCCATATCAAAGTTATGTATCCTATTTATTATATGTATAGAAAATCTGCTTATTATAGATACTTTTCCCTTCTTTTCTTTTTTTTTTTTAATAAAAAAATAACAATTATTAAAGGGTAAAATTGGGATAATGAAAAATCCATACCAAAGTCATGTATCCTATTTATTATATGTATAAATAAATATGGACCGGACAATGTCATTTTTTAATTGGATGTGAAGGTTGTCGTTGATAATTTTATTAAGTCTTTCAACGCTCTTTCGTACTTTGATTTTATAATTAAAAATTGTATTAGTAATTTTAATAGTTTTTGTCCAAACTCGTTGGTTGAGTTTTCTAAGAGACAAACTAATGTAGTTGCTAATGAATTAACAGCAACTATGTATATGATTAATCGTCAAGTATTAGAGTTGATGCCAAATTGTATTATGATGTTTCTAATAGTGATATGAGATAATTGGAGCCAAACTAGACAGAGCGTTAGTTAATGATGCTTGGAGCCAAAATTTCCCAAACGCGATGTTGGAGTGTTTGTCGGCTACTTCCTCTGATCACTATCCCATATGGCTTACTTGTGATTATGTTCAGTCCAACAACTATGTACATAGGCATTTCAAATTTGAGATGGCCTGGTTATAAGAACCTGAATTTGCAAAATTTATGAGACATAATTGGGGTAACTATAATGCTGGTGATATTATGCATAAGCTCAAGGAGTGTGCATCCGATTTAACATACTGGAGCAAGGAAAATTTTCATAATTTGCGCAAGCAAATTGATTTCTACCACAAAAAGCTGGAGACTACTCGCTTAAATGTTGATGAATCCAATATCAACTATTTCAATGCCTTGAAAAGAAAACTCTCGGTACTTCTTACTCAGGAGGATCGTTTTTGGAGACAAAGGGCAAAAACTTACTGGTACAAGTGATGACTTCTAGTCAAATGTGATTTTTAGAGTCTTTTTAGTCCGCTATTGAGTTTATTTCTTTCTATTTAATGTTGATTTTAGTGTTTTATTTGAATAAATTTTTCTTTGAAAAATAAGGTGGTTATGCCTTCATTTTCTTGATTAACCAAACTTTCTGCAAAGTTTTGTTTTGTTTCAATGATATAACGCAGTGCTGAGTTTTGGTGAAAAAACAACATGACCACTATGCGATATTTTAACAATATCTAGAGTTGTAGATGTCCAAATGAAGTCAAACTAGTTGCAAATGAAAGCTAACATCCATAGCTACAACTTTAATGAAGACACCAAAATCCAATTCGGAGTGAAAAGAGCTCAATTCTGCCATTTTTCGCCCAGACGCTCTTCACCATCAGTTTGCATGGTCCAGTTCTGCCTTGTCACGCCCAGGCGCCATTCTGTCACGCCCAGGCATAGCTCTGATTTTCACTTGCCACGTCAGCCACGCCCAGACGCAGCTCTGCTACGCCCAGGCGCAGATCCTGCGATTTTGAAGTCTATATAAGCCCAAAAGTCATATTTTATTAGGGTTCAGCGATTTTTACATAGAATTGAGAGAAACACTTTGCTAGGGTTTGAGAGGAGCCGCCGTTCAACAACAATCATTAGAGTTGAAGCTTCTCAACATCAATCTTATGTGTAATTCTTTCATTTTTCTTGATTCTTTGTAATTCTTCATGAGTAACTAAATTCTCTATTGTTAGGGATGAGTTGAATTTGGATGAAAACTCTATGTTATGATTTGATACTATCTATTTGAATGAATTTAAGTATGTTGTTTATGTAATCTCCATTCTTAATGCTTTTTATTACTTGATCACTTTTAAATTGATTTACGATTCACGATTTGAAACGAGAGTGGAATTTGTGAATGCTTGAGATTACATATTCTTGCCTTTGTAGTCTAGAGATGGATGCAAACCCTTGAAATCATTATAATTTCTGATATTCATATGCTTATTCTTAATTTTAAATTCACTAAGAGATTAGGGGTTATTTTAAGAATAAAGGTTTAATCACTAAGAGATTAGGATTAAACAATCTAGGAAATTGGTAACAACATCTTGAATGAATTCAATATTAGGATCAAATTAATAATATAGAGTTAGAACCCAAAGGATATTCATCCCTGACATTTTTATTATTATCAAATTTCAAAGTAATTTTCGTTGTTGTTATTATTGCTATTGCAACCAAACAAACTGAAACCTTTTGTTCAGTCGAGTAAAAATCACAATTCAACAGTATAACGCGATCCTTGAGTTCGACACTCGGTCTTACCGTTTAAAATATATTACTTGCACGATTTCGTACACTTGCGAAATTCGCCATCAACAAGGATGGTGATTTGTGTTGAGACAAAATCCTATTTTGATATTTTAAAGATAACAACCCTTAATTAAATTTTAATTTGATTCTGATCATTTTGTGATCTAACAAGTGCTCTTGAGTGATTTAATTTAAGAACAGATGCAATGGATTAAATTAACCTTGTTTCACTCATAAGAAAAGAATCAAACAAGTTTTAAACAAATCTGCCTCAGAGAATGATCTCAGATTGGTCTCCAGACTCACGTGTTCAAAAGCATAAGCACTTATTCAAGTCAACTTGGTACAAGACAAGAATGAACTTTTAAGTTGGACTTATTAAAGGATCATAACAGTGCAAATAAGTCATTTATGGCAAGGAATTGATTTTGGTTCTTGAGCTTACTCGAATAAGCTTCTTTAAGGAATAATAACTTCACATCTTGCAACAAGGCTTTATGTTCTCCAAGAACATCATTAAAGAAGTTAATCTAGACCAATGAGAACTCAACAACAAGTACATACAGCTTGCAAAGAAGCTTCACATCTAATCCAAGTACAAGCTTATGACATGGGTGGCTACACTCTCCCATAAAATAGTACTTATCTCACTATTCATGTGTCCTTTGAAGGACAAGTGAACAGTGGCTACTCTATGCCTTTGATGAAGAGTTTACAGCTGGTTGACAACTTGCAACAGCTATATTTTCGTTGGACCTTATCCACACCATCTCAGAGAATGGTCTCCAACGTCCTGGAGAATGATCTCCCAGTTTCTGCACATACGTGGCAATCTTATCCAAATGAATTCAAATTTTATTTTCCCACATGGGAAATACATTTACAAAGGATATACACTCAGAGACAACTCATTGACAGTTGGTGGAAGAATATTTCTGACCAACAAGTACAATGTGACAGTCAGAGACCATCAGAAGAATGATCTCCTGGAGCAACTCAAAGACAAAATCACATGGGCTGTTTTGTTTCTCTCACAACGGCTAGTTCCTCACTCACAACGTATATGTGTGATGTCCAAGCAACAAAGGAGCATCTCCATCTATAAATAGCACGTTGGTTTAATTGGAAGAGCAAGAACTTGAAGCATACAAAGCAATCTAATACATTCAATCAAGCTCTCCTTTTTCACTCTTACTCTAAAGCTCTTTAGAAATCTAGGATCATATATTTGTAGAGTACTTTGAGTGTATCAATTTGTAAGCTTTACATCCGGTTAGGTGTATAAGCTTAGATCCAAAGAAATTATTGAAAAAAATCTTAGGATTCTCTCAAGTCAATTGGGTATAATTGATTGAGGTAGAGCAGCTGGTTATAGCTGGATACTTTGTGATCTTGGTTTAGATCATAAAGGGTCTTTGATCTGGGCTTAGATCAAAGGGAAGTTTTCTGTAATCTTGGTCTAGATTATAGTGGATAATCTCACGCAAGTGGGGACTGGAGTAGCCCATACTATTAAGGGGTGAACCAGGGATAATTCTTTTGTGTTATTCTCTCTTCCCTTACTCTTTTTATTTGCGCAAACACTAACTCTCTTTACTGCACTTATATTCCAGGAGAACGTTCTCCAGTTAGTCTAACCATTAACTATCATAGTGTGTTTTGTGCTTAAATTGTTTTGCAGTTGAATTTTTAAAGGGTCACAATTCAAACCCCCCTTTCTTGTGACAAACATTGTTACTTCAATTTGAACACCAAGTTTTTCCATGCAGCTGCTTCTACAAGAAAGACAGTGAACCGAATTGAAGCCTTGATCGACGACAATAATATTGAGTGTCGAAATCCAGATGGCATGGTTGTTATTGCTAGGGAGTATTTTTCAAATTTGTCCCAAAAGCAGATCAGTGCTCGTGATGAAGTGTTGAATGTCATCACGCCTACAATAACAATTGAAGATAATGAAAAGCTCCTTGAACCGTTTGTGTTTGAAGAATTTCGTGAAGCAATTTTTTTCATGCAAGCTGATAAATGCCCAGGTCCAGATGGCTTTAATCCTGGATTTTATCAACACTTTTGGGACCTCTACGGTAAAGTTATTTTTGATGCTGGTTGTTCTTGGTTGGACTCAGGTGTGTTTCCTCCAGGGTTGAATTCTACTAATATAGTCTTAATCCCTAAAGGTGATGTTCAAACCACCATGAAGGATTGGAGGCCGATTGCGTTGTGTAATGTTCTCTATAAAGTGGTAGCTAAAGTTCTTGCTAACAGATTAAAAGGTGTGCTTCATAAATGCATTTCTGACAACCAATCTGCATTTGTACCTGGAAGATCAATTCTGGATAACGCTATGGCTGCAATTGAGTTGGTGCATTTCATGAAGGCAAAAACCAGGGGTAAACGAGGAGAGGTTGCTCTCAAACTTGACATTAGTAAAGCTTATGATAGAATAGATTAGGAGTATCTCAAAGATATTATGAGCACTATGGGATTCTCTGAAAAATGGATTTCTTGGATAATGCTTTGTGTTGAGACTGTCGATTACTCTGTTATTTTCAATGGTAACACTGTTGGACCTATCATCCCAGGCAGAGGTTTGCGACAAGGGGACCCTTTGTCTCCTTATTTGTTTATTATTTGTGCAGAAGGCTTGTCAGCACTTATTAGAAAGGCTGAAGGAAGAGGTGATATTCACGGAGTCAAAATTTGCAAAAATTCTCCTATTATCTCGCATCTCTTGTTTGCAGATGATTGTTTCCTCTTTTTTCGTGCATCCGACAATGAAGCTGTGATTATGAAAAATATTCTTGCTACCTATGAAGAAGCATCTGGCCAAACAATTAATTTGCAAAAGTCTGAAATCTTTTGTAGTAGGAATGTCTCTCCTGCTATTCAAAATTCTGTCACCAATATTTTAGGAGTGCAACATGTTCTTGGGACTGGTAAATATCTCGGATTGCCGTCTATGGTGGGTCGGAGTAGAAAATCAACATTCCGATTTATAAAGGACAGAATTTGGAAGAAGATTAATTCTTGGAGTAGTAGATGCCTCTCTCAAGCAGGTCGAGAAATTATGATTAAATCGGTTCTTCAATCTATACCCTCATATGTTATGAGTATATTTTTAATTCCATCCTCCCTTTGTGATGAAATTGAAAAAATGATGAACTCATTTTGGTGGGGCCATAATAGAGATCAATCTAAAGGAATACATTGGCTCTCTTGGGAGCGTCTTTCTATGCACAAAAATGCGGGTGGCTTGGGTTTTAAAAGCATTGAAGCTTTTAATTATGCAATGCTTGGAAAACAAGCTTGGAAGTTGTTATCAGATCCAAGCAATTTAATCACAAAATTATTCAAAGCTAAATACTTTCCTAAAATTGATTTTCTTGATTCGAGCATTGGGCATAATCCTAGCTATGTTTGGCGAAGCATTTGGAGTGCTAAATTTATTGTTCGTGGCGGATACAAGTGGAGTATTGGTACTGGTAACCATATCCCGGTTTGGAATCATAAATGGAGCTTGGATGGTGATATTTTTACACAACCGTATGAATCATGTGATGGACACTATGAGAGTCTCAGATTTGTTGATGTCTGATTCAAAGATGTGGAATTTGCCTCTTATTTGCTCCTTGTTTGATGATAGTAGTGCAAGGAAAATTTTGAAAACTCCTCTGCTAGACTCAGTTCCAGTCGACAAAGTTATTTGGAGATTAGAAAAGGATGGGCACTATTCAGTTAAGAGTGCATATCGTATTGCATTGACGAGGCCATTGATACTACACATCTGAAGGTTCCAGGTCAGTGGCATTATATCTGGAAAGCAACGGCTCCACCAAAAATTAAGAACTTTATTTGGCGGTTATGTCGTAATTGCATTCCGACTAGATTTCGACTGAACCAAAAGGGTGTTAATTGTCCTGGTAATTGTGTTCATTGTGATGATGAGCTTGAAGATAATATTCATCTATTTTTCTTATGCAATAATGCAAAGAATATATGGCAAAAGCTTGGATGGAGAGATGTTATTCAACAACACTTGCAGGCTAACAATCATATAGCAGAGATCATCTTTTCTCTTTTGCAGGTCTTTAACTCAGAGCATTCAACGTTGTTCATGGTGACATTATGGAGCATTTGGCAACAAAGAAACAATAGGGTGTGGGGGAATAAAATTGAACCAACTCATGTAGTTTGTGACAGAACCACCAACTTATTATTGGACTGGAGAAATGTACAACAATACAAGCAACGGAACTGTATGCAGCAACAACAAGTAACTGAAACTCGTTGGCAAAAGCCGCATACAGGGCGGTACAAGTGTAACATAGATGCTTCGTTCTCTGTTCGGCAAAATAAAGTTTGAATAGGAATGTGTATACGAGATGATCAAAGACAATTTGTTCTAGCCAAAACTGAATGGATGTCACCCATCACAGATACTGATATTGGTGAAGCTCTTGGTTTGCTTAGCGCTCTGAAATGGGTTCATGATTTGCAGCTAGAAAATGTGGACTTTGAACTAGACTCCAAGAATGTTGTTACAAGCTTTCATAGTAAGCACAATAATGTGTCTGAGCTTGGTGATGTTATTAGAGATTGTGTTCATTTGCACAAAACTTACTTTAGAAACTCTAGTGTTGAGTTTATTAGGAGACAAGCCAATGAGGTTGCTCATGCTCTAGTAAGAGTGGCCACTTCTATAGCTAGTTTCCACCTTTTCATCGATATACCTACTTGTATTGTTAACATTCTAAGACGAGATAAACATGTTTCTTTAAAAAAAAAAAAAAGAATCATAGTGAAGGAATCAAAGACGAGACGACAATAATACAATTAAATTACATAGCTAGATTTTAAATATCACGATTGAGAAGATATACAATATTTAAATATTAATATCACTGCTTGAATCAAAGAAGGATTGAGCAAAAGAAGCATCAAACTCGTAATTCCAATCTTCCATGCTCAAAAGTTGCAAATATTCATCATAGAGTCTCTCTAGTTTTCCATGATCAACAACACCACACGTGTCGAAATATGATTCGCATTCAATATCTAACATGTCAGCGTTAACAAATTCATTTTCACCATTCACACCAACCTCAAAAACAACATTATCACATGTTGTTCTGTTCCTCACATGTTGTTCTGTTCCTTCTTTTTCTTGGCTACCAATTGATGAATTTGATTCAAAAGTAAATAATGAATTATCACTATCTCTTCTTGGTAAATTTGAAGCCTTTAGTCTAATGGGTTTTGGTGAATAAACTTTAATTTTCTCTTCCACTTGATGATTATCATTTTTTGCATCTTTTTTCATGTCACTTTTCTTTTTCTTGTTGTTATTGTTGTCCTTCTTCTTGATGTTGTTGTTTTTCTTGGATTGTTGTTGCTGTTGTTCATCGCAATCTATTTTAACATCACATGTTTGTTGTTGATTTCTTTGAATCTTTTTAAGAAGATGAGTGTTCCAATAATTTTTTATTTCATTGTCCGTTCTTCCCGGTAATCTTCCGGCTATAAGTGACCATCTATTACCAAGAAGTGAATGTAACCTTATTAAAAGATCATCTTCGTCTGGAGTTATGTTTCCTCTCTTTATATCCGGTCTAAGATAATTCACCCATCTAAGTCTACAACTTTTTCCACATCTAAGAAGTCCTGCATCAAATTAAGCTCATAATTAATTGCTTATAAAAAAAACACATAATTAATTATTTAATATATTTACTTATATTATAGTAATAATATAAACATACAAAATATCGTACGATATTGTGTAAAAAAAATGGTACGATATTATTAAATCAGCATCATCAAATAAATCTTTATTTGCTTATAAAAAAAAAAAATTATACTAATAATGAAGACTAAAAATGAAGTTGATTGAGTTACAGACAAAAACAAACAAAAAATGAAATTTATTTTTATTTTTCGATTTGAGTATTAGAGACGTCAAAATTAACTAGAGATATATACTCCCCCTATCTCAAAATATAAGTAAAAGTTTGTTAATAAAAATGAATGAATTTAGTTCAAATCTTTAACTAAATACATTAAGTTTTTTTAACTCACTTTTTTTTTATATTTTGGGACGGATGAAATATTATTTTTGTCTCTAAATTTGTTTTTGGTTAATCGAAGTGTTTTGGTCGTGATTAAAGGTTGGACATAAGAGATTAATTTGAGGAAAATCATGATGTTAATATAAAAAGTGCAATAAATATTCACCGACATAACTCAACACATTTTACTAATTTGTCACGTAAAAAATTATATATTAATTAAATTAAAATTGAAAATTTAATCTCCCTTGTTCTCCCTCTACATCTCAGTCTCTCACCAAGAAATTCATCGTACATGCCTGCAAGTCTTTGAAAACCACATATATTTATTAAAAGAAAGAACCACATCAATATCCCTCATTGTGCCTCAAGTCCTACAAAGCAAGGGTGGTATTTCATGGAATTGTGAAACATGACTCGCGAATGAGATGTCTTAAGGTTGGATATCGAGTTTTAAAAAAATAAAAAAAATACATAAGCACAATGAAAGGTAGGGAAATGTGAGGTAAAAAAGGTAGATGCACATAAATATCCATGTCGTATGTGGGAAGAAGGTGGTAGTAACTTTAATGGAGAAAATGCCGGCAAACAGTTTGCAAAAGGACAAATTAATTTTTAAATATCTTAAATATAAATAATGTAATGGCAAAATAGTGAGTTTTTATTAGATGTACTGTATGTGTAAACATATTTTAAAATATCTAGTGTATTAGCAATCAATGATGTTGGTCTCATATTTTAAAATGTCTAGTGTATTAGCAATCAATGATGTTGGTGTCATTATTGCTAAGGATATAGAGACATAAATATTTCAAGGCAAATAGTGTCTTGTTAAGAATTCAAATTTATAAAGTTTTACTTGAAAATAGTATAGTCAATACAACAAAAGTTTATATTTTGATGTTTTTCATGCATAACTTTTATTTTATTTCTTCTTTTGGTTCCTTAACTAGTGCCCCGGGGGCATTAGTTAGCAAGACCCATATTTCAAACTCTTTAATACAGCAATATTTGTAGATTTATACAATTTGTCGGTTTGTTATTAATATTGATGTTGTGAGTTTATTCGTAGATTCATGTTTTTTGTTTATTTGAATTTTTGTTGTATCAATGTACTCTATTAATTTAAATGAAGGAATATAATTTATTTTTTTAAAAAAAAAAATTTAAGAAAAGAGAGAGATGGGATAAGCTCCTACCAGCTTTTTTGGGAAGTGATTTCCATTTGCCTTCACCATGAGCTTGAACATACTTTGTAAGCAATGCATCTTCTTTAGTAGTCCATGGACCCTTCTGCAATCCAACTTTTGCACAACAAGGTGCTCTTCCCATTATGTTTTAAGGTTTTGGTTAGTTTTTGCACACTCTTCTCACTTGTAAAATGGAAGAGAGAAATTAAGCTATAAATAAAAGGTATATCTCTCTCTACCTAAGAAGAGTAACTAAATATCCCGACACATATTGTCCTATTTATATAGGCAGTGGAGCAGCCCCTATTGTTGTATTTATTTAGGAAATTTTTATTAAATTCAAATATATTGGTACATTAAGTGTTTAAATTATCAGTTATATGGCTGTTTTTTTTTAAAAAAAATTATCATTAAAAAATTTTAATAACTAAATATTATTTAATGGTCAACAAAATATATTTTTTTTTAAAGTTTTATCACTATAGTAATTTTTTTATGAAAAATGAAAGAAAATTAGTATAATACCTATAAATAATTAAATTTTATTTTTTTCATAAATTATTTTCTCTAAAATACAATAGTTGACGAATAATTTATTACATCATAGAAAATGTCCTTTAAAATATCAATTTAGAAAGAAAAAAAAATTGAATCTAATTATTTGATGACATAGACAAAGACAAAATGTGTCGGCCCACAGCATGGCTGTGTTATATTAAAATATTATTATTTATGATACCCACGTTTACCATGCCATGTACTCCATGGACAACTTTCTTTTTTTTGGGTCCTATATAATGAATATTATTATATATACTAAAAATGGGTAACATTAATGTTACTTGAAAAATGTTATTGAAAAATGTTACTAAAAACTGAATATCCAGCGGTGAATATTGTGTCTTTAGCATATTATTGTCCTACATAATACAGTTGTTGGTTAGCACTAGCTTACATTGAAAAGAGTGTGGATGTGTGATCCTGATATTTCGGACAACAATCCTGATATTATTTGTTTATGAGACCACTAGTTCAGTATATTAAAAAAGAATAGCACACTAGTTAAAAACATCTTTAAGTAGATTTAGATTCTCTCATTTACAAATATTTTAAGTAAGAGTTGTGTGAAAGTTTTATTTCTTACTAAAAAAATAAATGATATTCATTCATTCAAATTGATCGAGTACATCGATGTAATACAAATTCTTAATCGCTAAAAATAAAAAGGATATAAATTATGCGAACAAACTCGTAGCATCCATGTTAATAGCATAGAATGGAAAATTGCATAAGCTTACAAATATGACTATATTGAAGTGTCTGAAGTATCCATGCTTCCAGGTATGTAGCGTTAATGACACCAAAGTCGACATTGATTGGATCTGCACTTAATCAAAACTAATTATTCAACTTGAAATAAATGAACGCCGCACAAAAATGGGACAACAAAATACACCGCACAAAGGCAGAATAACAAAATACACCGCACAAATACCCGACCACATAATATACCGTACAAAGACGAAAAATCAACACAAACAAGTATGTGAAAATCACATTTATTATAAAGCAAATGAAAAAAATAATTTGGAAAGATGTCATAAATCCAAAGGCTAGTCCACTACGAACCAATCTTTTCGTTCGTCCATTTTATGGACTTGGATCTTCTCCTTCCTTACATTCTTTCCATCTCTCTCCTTTCACATTTGGTTTCTATCTCTTTCTAAATTTTAGAGAATAAGATTAAGAGAAAGAAAGAATATTAAAAAAATATCGAGAGAGAATATCAAGAGAGAGATAGAAACAAAATGTAAAGAAAAGATAGGGAGACGATGAATTAAAGGAGATGATCCATTCCAATTTCATACAAACCGCTACTTACGTGTAGCAGTGCATAAATAAGATTTTTGAAGAAAAAATGAGATAAATCAATTTATTCATGTCATAGCTACACTAATAAGGATTTTGAGACACCAAATTATTCTCAGCACCAAAACACACCAAATTTTTAAATATGACTGTCACGGACGGAACCAGGAATCTATAAAATAAGAGGTCGGAATAATTAAATAATAAAAATTAAATAAATCATAATAATTATAAGAGTACTTAAATATGCTTAATAAAAAAATAAAAAATCATTATATTGTTTATCTAAATTATACACGACATTGCTCTATATCATAAAATTCATCAACAACTGAACCATATTAATTAGTTTGAAATTCATTTTCTATCTTATTTCTCAACCTATTTTTCACAATCTTCATATAGCAAGAAAATAATCTTTCACTTATAGCAAACAATCAGAATTAACTTAATTAAATTTGGACTATTTTTTTGTGAAGAATTGAATTTGGACTTTAATAGTGTATAATATATATTATCAAAATATTTTAAAGTAAATTGTTACAATTACTATATTGTGGGTGCATGTTTTGCACCAAACGATTGTTACTAATTTTTTAACACATCTCATAAATATCAATTTATGTAATATGTATCAAAAACAATTATATTATTGGAAAAAAAAATATGACAAGAGGGGGGGGGGGGGGGGGCTCAGCCCTACTTGCCCCCTTATGTTCGTCCCCGATGACTGCAAAACTTATGCCCCAAGAATGCTATCTATCTATCTATTAAAAATACATATGAAGCTTTGTTGCAAGGCCTCTCATACAATTTTTTTTGGTACTAAAATAAAATATATTCATTCAATCAAATCGGTAGCATATATCATATTCGAGTACAAATTCAATACCGGCTAAAAACGAAAATGATGGATCTACGAATAAGTTCACAACATCCAAATTAATTAATAACATAAAATAACATACTCATGCCTACAAATAATGTAATAAAATCAAAGTAACCAGAATACATATGCCTCCGAATCTGCATCGTTGACGAAGTTAATCACTGTGTGAATAAGTAGTTGATCGAACTTGATCTGCCGATTCAATTAAACGAACACCGCAAGAAGACGGGAAAGCAAACAAACATCACGCCAAGACGGGATATCAAACAATGCCGCACTATGATGACGAAATCACACCAAAAAGCACACAAAAAAAATATCTAATCTATGTGAATATCACTTATTTAAATTAAAACAAATTAAAAGAGATGCACATGGGTAATTTCGGATAAAAAAAATCCAAAACCATCCAATTTTTATGAAAGAAGATGAAAAAATTTAGAAAAAATGAAGAGCTTATCTCTCTTAAAAAAAAAGTAGGGTCAGCCTCTCATACATTTTAAGAGAAATAGCTTGTGCCTTGTGTCAATCATTGAGAGCATCCCTCTTGAATCTTAATGCGGAGCTTATTCACAAAAATGCACCAACCTTCGATTCCCATAAATTGCAAAAGTCAAATATAATTTATTTAATTTTGGCTTTCACCATCAGTTGAATCTGATTCGGGGGTCAGTATGTTCTGGCATCAAGTGGTTCTAGCCCCCTCCCGATCGTAGTTGCGGGGGTCGAACTGCGGTCCTCCCTATCAAGTTCAGCACCAATCACCACTGAACCAACTAACGATTGGTTAATTTATTTTTAAATGGTATGGTGAAAAATTTTCTTTGCACACCCTGTGTTTAAAATTCCTTTGTTACACTATAGAATTATTTGGAATTTATTTTCCGAACTAATATTTTCTTAACAAAATTTCAGATTCTAGAATCCGATTTTTTTAAAAAAAATTTGCTTGTATTTTATTTATGTTTGTTTCATCTAGATCTTATGTTTTTATGTCAATCTTTGTTATTTGCTATTATGAACTTGTATCGTTTGAAGTTGTTTTTATTTATATTGTTTTTTTACATGTTAAGTTTTATGTTGAGTATGTTTTAATGGGATATCAATCTTTTTTATGTATCTTCTAGTGGTTCAAATTCTAATTTTGAATGAATTAAAATTACAAACAAACAAAAAAACTTCAAGTTCTAGAATCCTAATTATTATTATTATTTTAATTTTCTTTTAATTCGGAACGTAGAATCAGAAGTATGTATTTATGTGGTTTGGATTCTGAATTTCGAAATAATTAAAAATCCAAATTAATTTGGAAACACTAAAATATGAAACACCGAAAGATACATAAAAAGAACATGATATCCCATTAAAAAACACTCAACAAAAATCTTAACATGTACCATTAAAAATTGTAATTTCAAACGTTATAAGTAGATAAAAACATAAGATCTAGATGAAAAACTATAAACAAAACAACAACAAAAAATTATACAAAATTCAAATTATAGAATCCAATTTTTTTTTTTTTTAAAAAAATAATTTACTTCGAGAAATAGATTCTAAATAATTCTAAAAGACAAAAGAGAAATTTTGGGAGACCTAGTAGAAACACGGGTGGTGTAAAGAGGCATTTTTGTACATGATGAGAATCTAAAGGCCTGGTCACATATACAAACGTGGATTCACATACAGCCCAATAATCAAATTCTAGATTTTTTTTTTCTACCCATACATTTATATATCCACCCCTACAAACAATTCAATATTCTTATCCTATAAATAAACCATGGCTATAAATAAAATGGGAATATTGAATTGTTTGTAGGGATGGAGAGATAAGTATAGGGGCAGAAAAAAATTCTAAAATCTTTTCTTGTAATTCAAAATAGGCTTTTGTTTTTTTTTTGTCCTATAAGTTCTTAAAAAAATATTATTATTGAACCTAAAAATGTTTATAATAATGACCATATATACATTATTTTAATGAATCTACAAATGTTTTTTGGTTATAAATATTTACTTAAAATAAAATTAAAATATATTTGAGATAAAAATTAAAATAAGGGTGTTGCTAATTAGTTCTCATGAGGGAAATAAAAGAAAATTTATGCATCGAAAACAAATTAAAATTTAGACTTTTAAAGTGATGACTACATAATACACAAGAAATTTTTTCTAAATTTGAATTCTTCATAAGTGCCTAAGGGGCACCATTGAAGGTTCACTTTAAAAAATTTCTAAACTTGTATTGTGTTTCCCATTTAAAAAATCTTTTATCAAAACATTTAACATCCGAATAACACACAAGAGAGTAGAAGTTAAATCGTAAAAGAAGCTTTTTTTTTTTGACAAAAAATCAACTGGTCTGTCAGCCCAGTCCACCCCTTACAGAGTGATTTTGTCCTCTAACCTTATTAGAAGGACTTCTTCAATCATAATATCAAACTCGATTATAATTACTAAGGTAATACAATACCTTAGAATTCCTTGCTTCCCAAATTGGAAAATAGTTCCAGCTAGTGTTACTCACGAGGATTTCCTGCCATCCAAGAAGGATTTCCTTGTTGGATAACAAGTTGTTGCCACTAACAGGAAAATTACATAATCTTTTAAGTTTGTATCAATGTCATAGAAAGTCATGGTTTAGGATTCTAACTCTCATAGATAATATATATAATGAAAATTTTATAATCAATCTAAGTTGTATTGATGACAAACTTAGTTGATTTTACAATGATCTAAATTACTCTCAATAGAGAAGATAAGACTAAAGCTCACAGATCATTTTTGTTCTTAGCTTTTCATAATTCTCCTAGAGAACCCGGAACATGCCTTTTACATATGAAGTGGTTGAATACTTAATATTAACATTAATGCATTCATTCTGTTACCTCTGATATTTATCAAAATGTCTTTATTATGCCATCATCCTAAGATGCAAGGTGTATACTTCACACTTGTATAGTTCATGGCATAAACACTTTTGTGTGTTTCGAGTTGTACAGAAGATCATGATACTCACTTGTGGAATAGTCATGGTTGCACCCAATTCTTGGTGCGTTGAAGTTCTGTATGCAATAGATCATTGTGTAACCTTGGTGATTTTACTAATGATTTCCTTTCACTCAGTGGGTGTTGACCATGCACCATCACCCTTTTGTTGTTGCACACTTCGGTGTTTGTTAACACACTTCGGTGTGACAGACACACAAAAATTACAAACAATTCTTCTATTTTTAGGCAAATAAAAAACTGAGCCGTGGTGAAACTAGCTCACTACAGTATATTATGGAACCTTTTAGGTAGTATTATACTAACAACTTTTGTGTCATACTATTGAGCTATCATTTTACCATTTCTTGGAGACACATACATGTTGGTAAAATATTAGACATAGAATTATTTCATTACAATAAATCAAAGAAATATTACAAAAAATAAATATGTTACATAATAAAATAAAATATAGAATGAGAAGAACTTATCGAATTTGACTGAGGCGTGCAAATGTACTGAGCTTAAGAGTATTTCGCCACCACAGGTAAGTTACCCGGTGCAGTTGGTCTCATAGCTAATACGCTCCAGAATACAACAGTCACTTCTTGCTAGCACTGCACATGAATTAGCAAGGTCTCATAGAACTACTTTTGGATGCTCAAAGGAACTTAATGATTACTGTATTAGGGTTTGTAACAATACAAGTGTTGTGTTGTTATACAAACAGAGTACGGCTAGGGTTCACTGACCGGGCAGCGGAACCCCCGGCTAACTCTGCGTAAGGTGATCAATCATGGTATTTTATTAATTGGACTAATTTAATAATAATAAATTATGTGTTTATTGTTATTAAAGTTGCATGATGAATGGTTATGGCCTTAGTTCTTCCTTTCGTTTTATTTGGGATTTTAAATACGGCCTGCGTGTCGTGCCTCTCTTATATTCTCTTGATGTAATTTCTTTTCTCATCTCACTCCCTCGTATGAACACGAGTTTCTTGTAGTGATGTAATATAAGATTAGCAAATAGGACAGGAAGGACAACAATGAAGATCTATCCTGGAAAAGTATAGGTCGTTCTTAGATATAGCATAGGTTCTCTCATTGGCTTGAGGGAACAATCACGCTAGGGGCCATAACCATGTCACTTTATTATATTATGTATGTTGATGCATGTTATGTATGGAGTGACGTCATTGTATGTAAGCCGTGGTAAGGTGAGATCAAATTAATTATAAAAGTCCTCAAAGGAATTAATATTAAGTTTTATCGCTTTCCAACGAATAGCGCCCTTCAAGATCAATATCGATCAATGTAGGTTTTGCCAACGCGAAGTGCATTGTCAATATTGATAAGTTGCGGTGAGGTAATTTGTTTATCCGATCGCTATTTAATGTTGGTGAGTACGTTATATTATTCTTGTATATCCCTCTAGATACACGATCTTCCTACCATTTTATATATATCCCAATAGTGCAACGTACCCCTCCAAGTTTTATTGTTAATCAATCCTTTTAATTAGGTACCATGAAATGAAATTGAAGCACAATTAAAAGATGTCTAACGGCAACAATATGACCAAGGAACAATACGTGCATCAAATGGTTAATAATAATTATATATAAATTAACTTTAAAATAATTTATAAGATAAATATCCAACAATACATAGTAACATTCAAATCTTGTTGATGTGTGTTGTGCTTCACAGAAGAGGAAAATCTTTAACTGATGTCTAGAGGATGAAATATGTTGACTTTGACTTTATGATCTTTTATGTTGTCCAGAAGATGAGATGATCATATATTATCCAGATGTTGGTTAAACAGATCCAGACATACATTATCTTCTTCTTGTTTTTAATTTTTTTAGTTTATTGTCCAGACGATGGAATATCACATACTAAGACTTTGGTCTTATGGAGTCCAAACAATAGTTGATCTAAACTATTTCTGGTCTTCTTTTTTATGAAATCTTGATGTTGAGTTTAATTTAATTAAATGATGGACCAGAATGTTGATTTGTTATATTAAATTATCATCAAAATATTTAATGAGTGAGATTTTGCATAAAGACATTTTGTTCCAACAACTATTAGTATTTAACATTTGTCTTTTAATTATGATAGACCAACTATAATTTTTTTACAATTTAATGTTTTCGCATTGTTTTCTAAAAATAAGTTACTAAAGACTATCATTTGAGCATGCAATTTATATACAAGACAACAAATAGTCATTAATCTAAGTAATTAATTATTAAATTTGAGTTTAATTTATATGTATTCTAAATAATTATAATAAACAAATTCTAATTTAATCTAACAATCATGCACGAGAAAATTTAGTGTTTGTTGTGTTTAATGTTTTAATTTTACATCTTTAATATTTGTTATTTTTTGTGTAATATTTCCAAACAATTTTATTCAATGTTATTTATTAATAACATTATTTTCATTAAAATTTATTTTTAATCTAAATTCAACATGTAAACATATACGGGTCGACGCGTAGCCTAATGCTTAGCAGGTGTGTTGTTAGTTCTGAAATAAAACAAATAGAACTCCAACTAACAAATAGAACTCCAACTAGGCCACTAGAAAATGGAAATCCCATGCTTTTGGTCTTCCATGCTTTTGTGAAAATCCAAAGTTGACAACAATAATCTCTCCTTTAAGTTCCAATAATTTTTGTTTCCTAGCGTATAGAAACATGTGTTCTTTATTTTTATACATCATGTTAAATTAGGAAAAAAAAAAGTAATGAAAAATGGCTATATTAATTATCTGCATTATGAAAATCACACAACCAATGATGGTAGATTTGTAGATGAACGTTCAAGAATGGTATAAGTAAAAGTTATATTCACGAGAAGTACAAAAGAGAACTTGCACTTGCTACTCAAGGTGGTTCTCACCCAATTGATGAGACTTTGATCATCAAAACTTGGGTTTGGATCCTCTTCTGTTGCCTTTCTCCAGCTATCTCTCTAGTTTTCAATCCAATGGCTGAGAAACATCACAGAAAAAATTAATAAAAAAGACACTTTGAAGAGAGAGAAAATAACACAGAGGATAGATGAAATTTTAGTGGGAATTCACCACTTATTACAACTTCTCCTACTTGTTTCTCTAACCTTTAGCTTTTAGTTTTTCTACTACACATTTCCTGCACTTTTCATATTGGTATTTTTACATTCTCTTCTTCAAGTAGCTCCACCACCATTGTCATTGTGTGTGTTGACAAGGTTAGTTTCATGTTTTTTTTTTTTGACTAAAACAAGGTTAGTTTTGATTTTCCTAATTGTGAATGAGTAAAAAAAATTACAAATAGTTGTTCCTTAATATGTAATGAAAGGATTATTAGTGGACTATGAGTATAGGTTTTAAATAGCGGTCGCGGTCACGTCAAGGATTTCACGATTTCGGTTGTTATAGCTGTTGCGTTACGAAATACGGTCGTCACGATGTGAATTAATCACAATGAATTGGTAAAAAATCATACACACGAATCATCCTATTTAAAAAATTACTAGAAAAATCTTAAATACCGACGGAATTTAGAGACAGAATTTGTTTCTTCTCTAATAGAGACGAAATTAGAGACGAAAAAAAGCTGTTAGAGACCAAAATTAAAATATATGTATTAGTCACGGATTTTAGAGACAGAAATTTCTGTCTCAACAAAGTTTTGTCTCTAAATCCGTCTCTAATTTATTATTTTTATAATTATAATTGAAAACAATAGTTGGAGACGAAAATTAGAGACAGATTTTTTCCGTGTCTAATAGTTTTCGTCTCTATATCCGTCTCTAATTAGTCAACTTGATATTGAAATAGTCAAACATTTGTCAGAGACAGAATTTATTCGTCTCTGAATTAATCTGTCTCTAGAATCCGTCTCTAAACGAAATAACATTGAAAATTCATCCCGCCATAAATTTCACGCCAGTTTTTTTATTGCCCGCTCAAAATTTTAAACAAAATGATTTATTTTATTTTTTTTATAATTAGACTTTTTTAATGTTATAAAACACATTTTCCTGAGTCACAATTTCCCCTTTCTCTTCACGATGACTTAACGCTCACAAACTCATTAACTCAGTCCCTTTTCTTTTTCCGCTGATCTAACTCTGTCGTTCAAACTCAATCTGCTAACTAGTCACGATTTCATTTTCTATCACACGTTATCACCACCGCCAGTCACGATTCTCACCACCTTCGATCACAATTCAGAGGTAATGCTCTTCTCTTAAGTTTCTTGATGTTTTCTTTCTCACCCATCTCTTAGATTTCTACAATATTTTGGGAGGCATTTTTAGTGGAGGGTTTACAAAACCTTGAAAATTGAGGGGAATAAAAGAGAAACTCTCGAATTCTTTTATTAAATTTCAGGGGGTTGTTTTAGAGTGCATTTGTACTTTAAGCTTTAAAAATAATAATTTTGTTTTAAAATTTTTTATAAAATTCTAAAGATAATTTCCGTTCGTTTACTATCATAAATTTTTATTTTTTATTTTTAAATGTGAAGCACCTAAGTGCCTTATTTAAAAAAAAACATATTCTAAAAAACTATTAATATTAAATTTTTATTTTAAAATTAAAAATAAGACTTTAAAAATCTATTACAAACACTATCAAAATAATAAAATAACTTTTTTTAAAAAATAAATAATTATTTTCTTAAAAAAATCTAAAACAAATTCTCTCTAATCTCTGCAAATACGGAGTAAAAACTAAAAACAAATTCACCAAGCGCTCTCCAAATTTTGGTTTCCCCGCTTTTCACTTTACTTTTCCCCCTCTTTGCTTTCAATTTTTTCTTCTTTCTTTTGCAGTTACTCTTAAACCTTTTGCTCTCAGATCATTCTTTCCCAAAATTATTAAAAAAAAAAAAAAACCTTTCCCAATCTCTCTTCGAACCTGAAGTATATACCTCTCCTTTCAAGATCCGATCAATCCACTGCTTTGTCGAAGCTTGATTGGAACATTAACGGCAAATACAACTGATTACGCGATGGGACCATGACAACGCTGATGGTTCAGGTTTTCTCTCTTTTCTCGTTAAACAATAGATCTAGGTTTTCTGAGTTTACAGTTTTTCTATTAGTAGGCCCTTTCCTCTTAATCTCTTATACCCTAAAACATCCAGGAATGCAAGAATTGATGCCGCGTAAGCTAAGAGGAGAATAGAAAGTTCGGTAGAACACATATTTGAAGATGTTTTGGGCGTTAGGGTCAGATTTCGAACGACAACAATGGTTTTCTTCTTCCTCGACTCATCTTCCTTTATATTTCTACGATTTTCATTTGGTATTTCTCAAAATCTGTAGATTTTGTTTTTGGATTTAATATTCTTAGATCACTAGCTATCTATCAAAAGTTTAGGGATTTTTTGGTTTTACATTATGATTCTTACTGTTCTTCATGTTGTTTGCTTACTCTGCTTGTTTAAAAATTATTCAGTGTCCGTGTACTATACTCTGCTGTACTGAATAATTGTTAATAAATAGTTGGTTTCGGGTGTGTTGCTGAAATTGGGATACAGGTTAGTGAAGTTTCAACCTTGTTTTGATTGAAAAAAAAAAAAAGCGTTTTGATATGAAAATCTAGGTGAATTAAATTTAGAATGTGGGAAGATGGTTTATTGATTATTGGATTGGTTTTGACATATGATAACCATATGCCTTGATGAGCAACATTGTTTTGATCAAGTTTCGTTAATTCATTTTCCACCGATAATATTTGATAATATTTTTTTATCTCTCATGATACCTTATGATTTTCCGTTTTACTTTGCTTGTCTCATGATACCTTATGATATCTCTCGGCAATCATACAAATAACTTCAGAAGTTGAAGGCTCTCTTATCTGAGGTGGTTGATTGTAGTGTCTATGTGACATGTTAGCTAGACCGGTACTAGATTGCAATGATTCTAATTTTGTTATTGATTTTATTATCATGTATCTACCTTGTTTGTCTAAATTAATGTTTGAGTGGTCAATGCATTGCAGATCATTAGCTGTGAAGGATGAGATATTCTGCTTGTTTGAAAGAGCTCTAGACAATTTAGGGAGCTTGAGACAACAATATGGACTTGCCAAATCTGGAAATGGCGTAGACGGAAGATCCACTGCATGTTATGATTTCCATTGCTCCTGCTTCTGGTAAAGGAACTCAATGCCACCCGATCACCAACAAAGTGACCTATATATTATTGACTATGAGTTTGAACCTGATTTAATGTTCCAGAGTTCTCTGTACTATAAATTAGATAAAGCCACCTCCACTGTTCATAGCTGACAAACATAAATAAACACTATAATGATTGTCTCTGTTGTCTTTTTTAGTATTATTTGATACAGCATACCTTTGTTAACTTTAACTGATGTCATACTGAAGTTGCATTAGGCTGTCTAGTTATTATATGTATTGGAATTAATAAGATTGAACTATGAGTGAAGGGATCTGATTAGATTAATTTTCATTTAGGATTGTTATCAATTTGAATGCTAATATATGCTAGTATATGACATGTATCCTTTAGCACTGATATATATCATGTTTTGATCTTATGCTTGATACCTTATGTTTTGTGGCATTGCCTTCACTCTCTTAATAGGAACTTTGATAAGTTGTGTTCCTTTCATGTTCTAGAGATTCTATTTTTCTCATGTTGGGTTTTTACTATTGTGACTTCCATAAATAAACTATTATGCTTATTGTTTCTAAGTTTTGTTTTGAAGCTGCATGTGTAGATATCCCTTTTTATCTTTTCTTTAATTATTGGTTCTGTTTTTCTTTTTCCTATTGTAAATGATGTTCCTCTTTTGACAGATTATTTGAAGGATTTATGCAAAGTGAGTGTGTGGAAGAGTGAAGCAACAGAGCAGGTATGGCCAGTAACTCTGCTTCTGGTGAACCTTGTACATGTAAGACTAGTGGAATTTGTTTGTTTGTGTCTATGACTACTTTAACTTTGTGGAAAATGTGAGTGTCAAATTTGTGTGTTTTTGTTTGCTCATTTTTATGAAGTCTGAAATCAATTTTAGTTTTAGTTTTACCTTGTAAGTGTCGTTTATCTCTCATTCTCAAGATAATGAGTTTTTTTTTATTGGTGCTTCACATGCTTAAAATCTTTGGAATGATCCTTGTATCTGTTTGCAGTGAAGAAACTGAATGTTATAGTTTTCGAGGACTAGAGTGATGCACAATTTCTTGAACTGATATCCAACATCTAATAAATTTAGCATGCCAATATTGCAAATGTAGAAAACTATATATATTGAATATTGTCATGTTCCGATATTTAATTATCTGTGCTTCTTTCTGGTCAATAATTAGTATCCCAAAACGGGTTTTATACCACAAGCGCCTAACATCTAATTGATCGATATTAGACAATGATTTGATTCTAACCTCCACATCATGTCATTTGGTAAGTATCCTATCATTTGATTATATTATTTTAATAAACCTAAACACTTTTTCAAATTTATACTCTAGACTTCCCAAAGAGTTCCATGACCAAGTGAAGGATACAGGAAGGAAAATTTGTTCCAGACCAACTTAAAAGGTATGCCATTAAAACTTGTCAGCTTCTTTCAAATTCTATATTTTTAATTCACATAATGTTAGTTAGTTCCTACACTTATATAATTTGACAACAATTGATGTAGTTAATTCATGCACATATTATGCTAATTGCTAATATTTGATTTTGAATTGGTTTCAGAGAGTTACATAAACTTTGGTAGAGCTAGAGGAAGAGCTAAGAGTTGCTTCTCTACATGATGAGAGGAGATTGATATGCATAAACTAAATTGTTTGAGAGAAACTCTCAAAGAGGTGAGGATAGCAGACAACATAGCCAACAATCTGATGATGATAGTATATACATGAAGTGGTTGGAGGCATTAACAAGAAGGGAAACATATTTGGATTAGGATCTCAAGCAGCCACTATCAAAGAATCTTTGAAATCCAGTGAAGTTTAGTTTTAGTTATTTTCCGTTATGTATTTTCGTTAAATCAATTATATGTATTTTTTTGTGTTGGACAACTTTATGTCTGATATTATTATGTAGTGCCGTAGTAGCGCATTTGATACTTTGTAAGAATGACATACATTTTTATGTTAATTTGCAAATTTGGTGTCGATTTTTTTTTTTTAATATTCTCACATTCTAGAATTATATGAATTACATAGAGTAAATAAAAATTAATATTTAAAAAATTGTATAAGCATTTATAATTACTAAACAGACAAAAAATAATAATTATTAGACACGGAAAATGTGTTGTCTCTATGGAGACGGAATTCTATGTTTAGAGACCGAATTTTAGAGACATAATTATTTAAATATAGAGACGGATAATTCTGTCTCCAATAGAGACGGATTATTGTGTTTTGAATTCAATGTTTAGAGACAGATTTTTATTTGGTAGTGACGGATAAATTCCGTCTCCAATCAGAGACGGAATATAAAATCCGTCTCTGATAGTTTAGAGACGAGGAAATCAAAGACAGAATCAAATCCGTCTCTAATTCTGTCTCTAACATGTTTAGTGACGGAATATTTGCATTTTAGAGACAGATTTTGCCCGTCGGTATTTAAGATTTTTCTAGTAGTGGGAATCCAATTTTGACACCTTTTTCAAATAAATATAATAATCCAAATACACATCCGAATCAACACCTTAAGGCACATCACAGTATAATTTCTAGTGATGAAGAGATTAAACACTTGGAGTGGTAGACGATTATCTTATGGTGGTAGAATCACGTTAATTAATTCGGTGTTGGCTAGTTTACCTGTGTATTTTTTCTCTTTTTTTAAAGCTCCAAAATGTGTCATTAATCAATTAGTGAGGATTCATCGGAATTTTTTATGGGGAGGTGGTTTAGAAGATAAAAAATTATGTTGGGTAAAGTGGGATCAAGTTTGTCGATCTAAAGAACAAGGAGGTTTGGAAGTAAAGAATTTAGAGCTTTTTAATATAGCTTTGCTTAGCAAGTGGAAGTGGAGGACTATTAATGAAAAAGATGCAATTTGGGCTGATTTATTGCATTATAGATATGACTGTCTGCCTGCTATTTTATTGAGCAGAGAAGCAAATTTATATTGTTCAAAGGCCTCTTTATGGTGGAGGGATGTTTTAAGTGTCGGGGAGTCTATCATGCCCGGTTGGTTCCGTTCGAACACGAGCTGTAATGTGGGTAATGGTTCTGAAATTAGCTTCTGGAATACACAATGGCACGACAATTTTCCGTTAGGAGAATTATTTCCTAACCTTTTTGCAAAAGAGTTGCGGCCGAACTCTTTGATCGCCGATAGATTGTCTAGCAGTAGAGAGGGTTTGGTGTGGAAATTGGAGTGGCGTGATGTTCTAACGCAGGAGGAGGAACTTGATTTACTCAAGCTTAAGGAGCTGATGTTGGACATTAACTTGAATCTGAATTGTGCTGACAGGTGGCGATGGATTCCTGGTTCTGCAGGTTTGTTCTCGGTCAAGTCTTGCTATAATTTTCTGATACAATTTGACTCGGCTGAAAATCTTAATCCATCAATGTTGGAAGCTATTAAAAAATTGTGGAAGAATGACGTGCCCTCGAAAGTGAGTGTTTTTGGTTGTCGTCTTTTATTGGAGAAATTACCAACGCGGGATGCCTTAGCTTCTAAAGGTATTATCACAAATCCTCATGAAACTTGCTGTGTTTTCTGTTTTAGGCATGTAGAGGATTGTTCTCATATTTTCTATCATTGTAAGTTTTCTCAATTGGTGTGGTCTGCCATTTTTAAATGGTTGGGTTGTAGTATAACCATAGGCGAGGAAGGGTTGAATCACTTTTTTAAGTGTGGTGATCTTGTGAAGGGACATCGTGTGCGACATTTGATTTGGTTAACTACTAACTGGAGTTTATGGAGATTGAGGAAAAATATCATTTTTCGAGGAGAGGTGGCAGATGCATCTATGTTGATTGATAATAGCACGGCAATTTCGTGGATTTGGTTTAGTGGCAGAGCCGGTCGCAAGTTCACTTTTTCTTTTGCGGATTGGTGTACTAATCCTATTGCATGTTTACAAAGCATTTAATCTATTGACTTGAATTGTAAGGGTTTGAGTACCCCTTGTACTCCTTTATAATTCAATTTTGCTTATAAAAAAAAAACAGTATAATTTCTAGTGGATGAATGTCAATTTAACTTCTACTTTCATTTTAAATAGAGTATTAGCTGGTCGTTTTAATTAGTGAAATCTGTTTTATATTTTTTTAAACAGTCACTACATATTTAAAACAGTCAATAATAGTAATTAGTATTATTATTTTTTGTAAATTTTAATTTATTGATTGGTATTCTATTTTCGAACTCATTCACTTCTGTCACCAAGTCATTATCATATATATATATATATATATATATATATATATATATATATATATATATATATATATATATATATATATATATATATATATGGGTCAGGATCAAATGACATAAACTAGTTTGACATCAAATGTTACACCTTTCAATAATGTTTTAACCGATATAAATTTTATAAAATTCACCGTTGGATTGAAAGTTTATATCATTTAGATCATCATTTGTGTCAAATTTCAGACAAATCCAAAATCATTTGATATGTTATTGAGAGACATCAAAATTAACGGTTTGTGTCTTTTTTTATATGTCGTTAATCTTTATGTGTCGCAATAGCACATCAAATGATTTTGGATTTGTCTGAAATTTGACACAAACGATCTATATGATATAAACTTTCAATCAAATGGTGGATTTTATAAAATTTATATTAGTTAAAACGTTATTGAGAGGTGTAACATTTGCATATATCCTTAAAATATGCAGTTTTACCCCCTATTTTGAATAAATCGGAATTTTACCCCCATTTTAAAATCCGGAATTTTACCCCCCTATTTTATAATTTTTTGGATTTTGTCCCACCAAAATTCTACACAAAATTTGCTTCTAAGCCTCAACCTCAAAGTTTCGCACAGAACTCAATTTTGATCAATAATTCACCAAACTGGTTCCAAAATGACCGTAATCGAGTTAGCTTTCCATAGAATTAAGCCCCACTAAATTTGGAGTTACAGAAGGAGTGTATTTTATCGATTTAGTGAAGGTCTGTCCAATTACTAATTCTGCAGAAATCTGAATTTTACCCACCCTATTTTAAAATCCTGAATTTTACCCCCACCCCCCTATTTTATAATATAAAATAGGGGGGTGGGGGTAAAATTCAGGATTTTAAAATAGGATGGGTAAAATTTTGAATTTTAAAATACAGGGATAAAATTCTAATTTATTCAAAATAGGGGAATAAAAGTAAAACTGTATTTAATCCAAATAAAAAATAAAAAATAAATAGTTATTACTGTAGTACATATGGTCCAAAAGTGGCACACACATTTTGAAAAATAATGCAACTTAATTTTCTTCCCTAATATTCTTCATATAACGGTGGAATTAAGAAAGGGAATGACGTGCACGTGAATTTGTTAGATTAGTAACCGCACGTGAATTTGGACTTGAGTATGTATATGCAGCATAAATCATAAATGTCGCTGTTATTTCTTCTCCAATGAAGAAAGTAAGTGATTATAGCATTTCTTTTAGGAAGAAAATAATTAATAGCAGTACTTTATTAATTGATTTTCGCGTTTTTTTCTTTCTTTTTTATTTCTTTGTTTCAAACCAAACACATCATTAGTGATTAGAATTTAAACTTTTAAAATGAAATATTTAAAGTTTATATTTTAGTCTCTACTACATGTATAATGTGTTATCCCTATTAACTAAACTATATTTTGGGAGGACCGCGGTTTGATCCACACAACTGTGATCGAAAGGGAGCTGGAAGCACTTGATATTAGAACTGACTCCGAACCAGATTCAACCGGTGATAAAAAAAAAACTATAATAATTTTTTTAATAATTATTTTTATATGTTTTTAGTATCGTATCCTAGCTATCTCGTGATCAGTATTGATTCAGTATACATCAATTGTCATTTTCTAAACTAAAATAATTCATCCATGCATGGTGTGAGGTTAATATATTTACATTAAAATAACATATACGATCTATTTCTTTAATTTCTTTTTAATTTGATTTAGGCAGCCATCACTAATCAAATAAATCCTTTTATGACTTATCAGTTCAATTGATCACCACCAACCAATTTTGTCTTCCATATGCTTGACTTCAAAATTGTGTACTATATATATATATATATATATATATATATATATATATAGGCTACTGTAGCTACAGTACAATGCAAAAAATAATTGGGAAAAATTAAATTTTGTTGATAGTTTTCTTCGGTCTTCTGCGCGTTCGATTTGTGAATATATTTCAAATATATAGGGTTGCTAAGTTACTCCCACAAATTTAGCTTCTGATATTAGTTTGGGAGTTTCTAGTATTGATTGGATTTGGCATATTATGATGCTTCTTGTATCAGACCTGCTTTCTTGTGCTGTTTCTTTTGTCAATATAGTTTTTTGCTGTTCCAATAAAAAAAAAAAAAACTTCCACAAAAAAATGTGGGAGTAAGTTAGTAAACCTACTCTCACTATATTTTTACTAAACACTCATCTTCAATTATTTTGAACTAATATTATATAAGGGTACGGTTCTTTTTGTAAATTTATTTCTAGACTTAAGGTTGTTTTCTTAATTTCCACAATTATAGATTAAGGCGTTGTATTCATAGCTGTTGTCGAACTTGGCTGTCGCAACTTCGCAAGACCGTTCTATTTTTTTTTTTGGCAAATGATAAATAGTGGGCATTGGTTAAGAATTTAAATTTAGAAGGTTTTTCTTGAGTATTGTGTAGTCAACACATGAAAAGTCTAAATTTTGATTGTTTCAATGCATAATTTTTCCTTTATTTCTTTTTTTAGAGGTCAAACTGTGAAAGTTTCTCTGTTTAGTATAAATACATTCTACAGTGACAAGGTAGAGGAACTTCACTACCACTTTGGTCTGCAAACGTTGCTTTCATCTCAAAATGCAAAGATAACATTTTTTGGGCAAATGATCTTTGCACAACGGTCATAATTCACATGGAGCGTTTTCTTGGACTATAAATTCAACACTTCATCTTTGAAGTATCAATTACACGTGCACGCTATCCTTTGCACACTAAATCTGTCAATACAAACACTCATCCTCTGAACCTTGAATTTCATTTTTATTAAAAATACTTTGAAGTCTTTCAGTACTCATTGTATTTTATTATTAAGGTTCTCTAAGTGTATTCTATTATCTCAACAAATTTTATTTACTTTCTTAAGTTTGAGAAGTCTCTTGTTGTGTGCTTGAACATTGTGTAGGAGTCTCTTGCTATGTGCTTGAGCATTTGTAATCTTGTGTGATTATAGTGAAATCCCTTGGAAGTACAAGATGACTGAACTACTCTCGTTTTGTGAGAGGAACCAGTATAAATCTGTTGTGTCTTTTCTTTTCTTCTGATCTCTGTTTTTGTGTTTACTTTGTTTTATCCGCTGCTAACTTATTTGAGTTGAAACTTAGAAAAAGTTTTAACTTATCTAAAACACCCCCCCTTCTTGTGTTTTCACACCTTCATCGTAAAAATGAAAAAGAAGAAACTGAAATCCAAACCAATTTAATCTCCTAGAAACTTGTCTTCTTCAAATAATCTTATATTATCTTAAAATACAATTCGAATTTCAATAAAAACAGATTATTCAGTAAAGAGTAGATAAATCAAATCAAGGCGAGTAGATGAACCAAATCAAGGATGATGATGAAACAATTGGCAGGAAGTTGTATATGAAAAAGATTAAAATCACTCCCTCTATAAAAAAGATAGTCGAAAAAAATGAAAAAGAAATAACTTATATCCAAAGCCAATTAATCCCACTGGGATAGGGGATAAAATTTATTAAATGTTATTTTAATAAAATATTCGTGAACGGTGTCTCCATGGGATAGGGGATAAAAATTTTTAAATGTTATTTTAATAAAATATTCGTGGACGGTGTCTCCATGGGATAGGGAATAAAATTTCGATTCCCACAAAAAAGAATTTTCCTATTTCAAATCTCCAAATGGGCAATCCCTACAGAGATCACTACTTACGAATATAATTGACATCTCTACATAGAGCTTTATAATGTTTTCGATTTAGCAAGCAAAACATATATTAATAAGAATACAAGAGTACTATATATTGTACCCAAAAAAAAAAATCAAAATTTTGAAAAGATTCTTGGCTTCCAGATCTTTCATAGTTTGGAATCTCTTTACTCTCATGGTATACCTCAAGGCTAGAACAAATTTTAAGATCGGAGCATTGGCAACATTCTTTAGTCTTGGTTAGGCATGGCAATGGGACGGGGCGGAAACGGGTTTTGCCAAGACTCTTGGTCTCCATGCTTGGGTTGATTGGAATCTCACTAAGGAAGAATTGGTCATACTCCTCGGAAATGGTCAATTTTCTTTGGAGTTGCTACAAATACTCTTTGGAAAGATAGAAACTCATTAGTTTTTTTCACAACATTCATACAAGAGTACTCTAACTCATCTACCGAACAAATTAATTAAATGCAATTCTTCATTAACACAAGCACCAACATATATGCATGTTGCCAACAAGATCACACTTTTCCAGTTTTTGTGAGTTGTTCTCTTCAATAGTACAATTCCCTCATTACTTTCTTTTTTTGTATTGTTAACACTTAAACAGAGACTAAGTTCCGCAAGATTATGTACAGTATTAATTGAATACCTATTGGCCCACATAAACATATTATTCAGCTGGAAAGACAAAGACAGTACACTTGTTAGATGATTGCGATTGCAATAACGTCATTAAGATTTATAAGAGTTTAGTACTGTATTTGGTAAGTACGTACTAAACCGAAAAACCCAAATATCTTGGGTTTAAAATATTCTATTTTTTTTTTTTTTTTACATTAACAATATTCAACCAACTGAACCGCCTAATCTGTGATTTGAAAGTTAGTTTCATTTAATCTTTAGTATGGCAGAGCCTCATAGGGGGCGGTTGAACTTGAACCCACCGGAGTTCTAAATTTACTTCTGCATGTGCTATGTTTTTGTAGTATTGAACCCTCTTAATTTTATGCATTGAACCCCCTTTTAGGCATGATAATAAAACCCATATCCGCGGGTATCCACCTAAATCATACCCGCTTTGACGGGAAAAACCCGAGTTTACTGGGTTTGGGTTTGGATTTTCTCCGATTTCAAAAGATGGGTTTGGGGCGGGTAATGGGTACATTGATACCCACCCTAAACCCGTCCCCAAACCCGCCCCGCTTATACTAAAAATTAGATTTCACCTCTTTTAAATTAGAAACGCTTAAACAATCTCTTAAATTACGTTCATATATTTATTTTTTATTTTAATTTGAGTATTAAACAAACCATTTTCTCTATTTTTTTTTCTTTATTTAAAAAAATATTGTTGAGAGAAAATAATTTTGAACATTTAACTTTTTTTTTAATAAAAAAAATACTAAAATATAATCTAAATTCATGTGGAAAAGACGTAATGGGGATACCCGAAATCCGATGGGAATACCCGATCCTCGTTGGGTATGAGTTTGGAGTTATCATTTGTATCCCCGCTCGAATTTGGGATGAGTTTGGGGAAACCCGAACTTTATGAGTTTGGGTTTGGGAGGGCAAAACCGGTACCCGCCCCATTTTTATGCCTACCCCTTTGCACCAATTATTATATCTTATAGGCTGTATGTAATGAACCCACGTGTTATATACCACTGAGTTGAAGGAAATATCGTGTTGCTTATGGGTGCATTTGGTAACACAAATAAGCTATTTTATAGTTTATTATATGAGTTTATAAGCTTGTTTCAAAAAATTAGAGGTATTTGGTAACAAGCTTTTTGTACTAGCTTATAGCTTTTTTTCAGATGCTATTTCAAGTAGCATTTGAGCTTATAACTTATAGCTTTTTACACTTTATTCCATTTTTACCCTTTAATTTAATAACTACCCACTCTAAAAAATAAACTACCCACTATCAGCTATAAGCTAGCTTTTCAGCTATCAGCTAGCTTATAGCTTATTTTTACCAAATAGACATATTGTTTCGAGGCCTATATATAATGTACATGTGTCATGTATGTAATGTTTTATTAATATATTTTTATATGGAGGGATCAAATTATATTGATATATATAATAGGAAGGACCAAATTCACCCCGGAATCAAGGTTCTGATTCCGCCACTGTTAATCATAGAAAAGTTTGTCATGTGCATATACTCATGTGTCACGTGAAAAATTGAGATCTCTATGGTTGCTCCATTTTTTACATTTAGCGTCTTGTTAACGTGTTTAGTTAAAATAAAATTAATGAAAAATGTTAACATATATTTTAAGAGCATAGGTTAAAAATCAACTCCTAAGAAGGAGGCATTGGGGTAATTATTTGGTTCAAAATCAACTTGAGGAATCTTACGAATTGTACGCTCAAGTAAAAAAGATACATGATGGACTATATAATATTTTATTCTGTTCAATGATCTCTTAATTATTCAAATAGAAAAGTTTAGTTAAATAGTACTCCTCCAATGGAATCTTAACAAGATTGATATCAAGATAAAGATCTCTACTCGATCACATGCCCTTGTATTGCCAATATTATTACATAATCATATATACAATCATCGTGACTTTTGCTTAAAAAAAAAAAAATCATCGTGACGGAACCAAGACGATAATAATAGTAAATAACATGATTGACAATGTCGAAATATATTTAAATATTAATAATATCATTGTTTGTATCAAAGAAAGATTGAGCAAAAGAAGAATCAAACGGGTAATTGCAATCTTCCATGTTCAAAATTTGCAAGTATTCATCATAGAGTCTTTCTAATGTTCCATGATCACCACCATCACACGTGTCAAAATATGATTCGTGTCCATTTTCTAATGTGTAATCGTTGACTAAGTCATAGTCATCACGTGAGAATCCAAAACCGTCATTTTCACCCATCTCACCAACCAGCTCACAAACAACATTGTCATTTCTCACTTGTTGTTCTGTTCTTTCTTTTTCTTGGCTACCAAATGATGAATTTGATTCAAAAGTAAATGAATTACCACTATCTGTTCTTGGTAAATTTAAAGCCTTTATCCTAATGGGTTTTGGTAAATAAACTTTAATTTTCTCTTCCTCTTCATTATTATCATTCTTACCACCTTTTTTCTTCTCATTTTTCTTTTTCCTCTTGTTGTTTGTGTTGTTCCTCTTCTTTTTCTTGGATTGTTGTTGTTGTTGTTCATCATCATGATCTGATAAAACATCACATGTTTGTTGATTTCTTTGCATCTTTTTAAGAAGATGTGTGTTCCAGTAATTCTTTATTTCATTGTCCGTTCTTCCCGGTAATCTTCCTGCTATAAGTGACCATCTATTTCCAAGAAGTGAATGTAATCTTATTATAAGATCATCTTCATCCGGAGTTATGTTACCTCTTTTTATATCCGGCCTAAGATAATTCATCCATCTAAGTCTACAACTTTTCCCACATCTGAGAAGTCCTGCATTAGATCAAGCACATAATTATTATTTAATATTTTCTACCTATACTAAATTGATAAAAAAACATACTAATATTTAGTAAAAAATTAAAAAATCAACACCGCCGAATAAATTTTTAGAGTATAAAAAAACACCGTCAATTTTCAATCGGTGAAGTTTAATAGTTTATTGAATCACCGATAGAAATTAAAAACGAAAAAAAATAAAATTTATTTTTCTTTTTATATCCAAATATCAAAGACGTCAAATTTTTTATTTTTTGGTATAACCCAAAGAAGAACAAAAAAATTATGAAATCAAACGAGCATTTTTAGGTATGTAAGTTCCGAATAAATCATCAAAAAGAAGCACAAAAAAACTAAGGCTAAATTGCAGTTTTGGCCCCCACGTTTCATAATTGTGCGATTTTGGCCCCCCACGTTTCAAATGTGCGATTTTGGCCCCCCACATTTCATAATTGTGCGATTTTGGCCCCCACATTTCAAATGTGCGATTTTGGTCCCCCACGTTTGCCCCCTTTTGCATTTTTTGGTCCCCGTTGACTATTTTGACCAAAAAATTGATGACATGGAATATTTATTACACGTGTCTTAATTGTATTGGCCAACCAAAATTTATTATTATTTTTTTAAAAAAAAAAAGATAGGTCACGTGAAACCAATATAGCATAATCAATTCTTGAAACCTATCCTTTTTTTTAAAAAAAAAAAATAAATAATAAATTTTGGTTGGCCAATACAATTAAGACACGTGTAAAAAATATTCCATGTCATCAATTTTTTGGTCAAAATAATCAACGTGGGGGGCCAAAATCGCACAATTATGAAACGTGGGGGGCCAAAATCGCACATTTGAAATGTGGGGGGCCAAAATCGCACAATTATGAAACGTGAGGGGCCAAAACTGCAATTTAGCCAAAAACTAATAAGCTTTAGCATTTTTTTTTTAGATAATTTAGAGGCTCTGGTTTTAGAGAACCCTCCTGGTGAGATTAATTTGAGAAAATCATGATTTATGTTAAACACAAATTATTGATGAAAGAGAAATATGGGATAAAACTCTTACCAGCTTTTTTTGGAAGTGATTTCCATTGGCCTTCACCATGAGCTTGAACATATTTTGTAAGCAATGCATCTTCTTTAGTAGTCCATGGACCCTTGTGCAATCCAACTTTGGCACAACAAGGTGCTCTTCCCATTATTTATAGCTAGATTTTGTTTAGTGTTTGCACACTCTCACTTATAAAATGGAAGAAAAATTAAGCTAAAACTAAAAGGTATCTCTCTATCTCTCTTTAGTTAATTAAGAAGCAGAGTACCTAAATATCCCAACACTTTATCCCCATTTATATAGTAGTCGAGCAGCCCCTTTTTTGTAATTACTATTTAATTTAATATTTGATGGCTTAGGAAAAATACAAAATTACGCCATCAGACAGCGGTGGGCTGCTATATTATTATCTTTTCATCACATACATCTCCTGCTTAAATATTTATTAAATAATTTTTTTTATCAAGTAAAAATAATATATATAAACTAAAAGATCTCCTTAGCACAAGACGTGACAAGCGAGATTAAGAAATATTACAAGGGAGTCTTAAAACAAAATCCATAAAAAAATTATACAAGGCAGTCTTAAAACAAAGCATATGACTAGACCATGATATCAATTTAAAGCTAAAGTACTACTCGTCGTCTTTAACCATCTATAGGAAAAAGTCTTGATCTTGTCCAACATGTGATTTAAAGAGATTGTCGAGCCTTTGAACAATTTGTAGTTTCTTTCATTCCACACAACCCATACACAAACAAGCCATATGAGTTGTATAAAAGAACGACACGCTCGAAGAATACCTGCTGAAATAGTAAACTCGACAAAATGATCAGATAGAGTCTGAACAGTCATCAATGAAGAGTCGATCCAAGAACTGACAAGAGACTAAAGGGAATCGAATGAACTGCAGAAGAGGAACAAGTGATAGGCCGATTCAGCCGCTCCACATATAGAAACACAATAGTGAGCCTAGATAAGTTATACTGTTATCATATGGTCATAGTAAATACAGTAATGATAGCTACTTGAAAAAAAAAATAGAGAAATGATATTTTAACATGCAATTTTTTATAACAATTTGACAACAATAATAAAAAGAATAATATTTTCACATGGGAAAAATTGACATGTTGTCATACACTTCTCTATATGAAAATAATATTTTATTTTATTTGTCTTAGATGAAGTAGTAATCCAGTGAAATTAGATGTTAGAATATTATTTCCCTACTAAATAGTAGTATTTTGGTCACTTGTTAAATATTAAAGAAATATATAAAATTAACGATGGTAAGATAATCTTTTATATTTTTAATATATTGGATGCATAAGTTCTAATTCTAACACATAAATTTGTTTATTAATATATTTAATTAGTGTCCGGAATATGGTGTAACATTTTTTTTTATTAATATGTGAAAATATAACGTTTTTGGATGGATTTTCCTTTTTATTAATATATGAAAATATAACATTTTTGGATGGATTTTTAATATGATTTATTGGTAAAATATTTATACTTTCAGACTGCTCTCAATAAAAAAATGGATAAACGTGAACAAACTCTTTGTCGTGATATGTTTTTTTTATTGATTTTAATGATAACCACGTGTGCCATGCCATTTATTAAAAAAAATTAAATATGTTTTTGGTCCTTATAGATTTCCAGAATTTTCGTTTTAGTCTTTGAAATTTTTTTTCACACTTTTTAGTCCCTGAAGTTTTTTCCGTCAAGGTTTTTAGTCCTTACTTTTCATTCAACTTGTGCATATCATTCGAAATTTTAAATTTTTTCTGCGATCATGTTTAGTACATTATATGAATCTCTGTTACAAAAGTTTAAATTTTTTTAACAATAGATGAATTAAATATGAATTTTTTAGTTTTTTGCACATAAAAAATTTATCTTATGTTAAAAAAATCTAAATTTTTATCGGAGATATTTTTATAATATTATAAACATAAATATAAAATCTCATTCAAAAATGTGAAAGTATACGATAGTTTGATTAAAAGTAGGGACCAAAAACCTTGACGGAAAAACTTCAGGAACTAAAAAGTGTGAAAAAAATCTTTATGGACTAAAAAGAAAATTTAGAGAAACTATAGGGATCAAAAACATATTTAACCCTAAAAAAAACATTTTTCGAAGCTTTGTAGCGTCCATAATATTTTTCATTTAACAAATCCGTAATCTTTTTTTATTTTTATTTTTTGTTGCGAAAAATCCGCAATTGCTTGTTGTACATTTTGTACATATAATTTATTTTAAAGTTATTTAAAAATATTTTATATATAGTTTTAAAAGAATTAATTTATGATATTATTATTAATTAATGATTTGTTAAGTAACGTTTTACTTTATCAATAAACACGTTGCTTTTCCGTTGATATATTACCTACTTACTCCTAGTTAATAGCAATGATGGCTATCAAACCGTGATGCAATATCTGAGGCGTGCTGATCGCACTGTCCTTAAGGATTTATCCGCCTCATAAGCGCAAATCCCCCAAGATTCAATAGGTCCTTCTCGGATATGAATCATCTCCGAGGTGACAGAACTAGCAAAAATTAATAGACACCGGTGATGTAATTCAGGAAAATAACACTCAAATTATATTTGAAAATGTAATATTGATTTTTGTTAAAAATTGTATGTGCCCAAAAACTCAATAGTGCAGGTCTAATTCAGTTGTTTATGATGCTGGTGTTTACATCAAATTACTACACTCACAAGAGATAAGTTCCTCTGAACTCTATTTTAATTTATTTTCTATAATATTTGTTGAATTACTTAAATTAATATATGGTTGAATATTGTGATTAAGTCCAATTTTTACAACAATGCTAACACCAAATAAAGGGCTTGTTTTGTTGCCAACGATGAATTGGTCCAGACGGTAAGAGTCTTGGTCCCCTTTTAAGTATATGGTTAGGGGTTCGATTCGTGACCATACGTATGAAAAATTTCGTTTGGGTGATTAGAACTCTCCTTATTTTTTTAACATCCACAATATTTTTCATTTTAACAAATCCACGACCACAATGTAACACCAAATAAAGGGCTTTTTTTTTATAAAAATAATATTTATTGTGCATTAATTTTTAAAAATATTTTTAATAAAAGATTTTTTTTTGTAGAATAATAAAAGATAATTAATGTTTTTTTATAAAATATTTTTTATAATAAAAGATTTTTTTATAAAAGCTTTAAATGAAATATTTGTTTAAATATTTTTTATTAGTTCCTCTGTACCACAATATATGTCGTTTTGACATTTTTACACATATTAAGAAAGGTAATTAATGTTGCATGGAAAAGAGAGATTATGAGTTGATTTACAAAATTGTCCTTCATTTATCATATGGAAAAAATAAATTGAAGAATTGAAAGAAGAAAGAGTAATAAATAGTTAAGGGTATATATAATAGAAAAAATAGCATTAAGTGCTTCATTTGCAATATAATGTGACATATATTATGGTACAAAATTTTTCAACAAAATGACATATATTATGGTACGAATGGAGTAGTTTTTTTTAAGAAGGCAAAGAATCATATTAATAAAAAAAGAGACAAGGAATGCCTAAAGTAAAAGTAAAAAAAAAATAGAAACGAAACAGAAAGAAATGACAATCAACCTACCGTAGTCCCTATGCAAGTTGTTGGGATGGACAACCAAGAATTTAAGTTATAATAAAAGCCTTTATTTTTAGCTTTCAACCACCACCTGACCAAGTGTTGATTTTGATATTGTAAACCAACGTATTTGCTGACACATGAATTCATTAATTTTTAACATATCAATTTAAAGTATCATATAAAATATTAATCTCATAAAATACATATTTTTTATTTTACATAAAATCAATATTAAAGTAATACTCTAAAAGTATTTGATATTAATTTACATAGAATATAATTTCATTATTTGTAAAATATCACAAGTATATATCTCTGATCACGCTAAGTCATTGGTCTTCCCATGCTTTCAAGTTCCAATAATTTATGTTTTGTAGCGTAGAAACATGAATTCTTTATTTTTTTTAACATATCAATTTCATCCTGATGTTAAATATAATTAAATTATATAAATATAAAATAATATATGTAAAGATGATAAAATATCTTTTACTTATATAAGTGTATATGGACTACATAGAGTTCACTAATTCTGTATAATTAAATTGAAAAAGTACTATCATGTATGGATGGCTAAGTAATTAAAGACCATGTGTGATCTATCGTGTGGCATCACAAAAAATTACCAAAAAGTATTTTTAACACTAGCCGCCATTGTCAAACTAAAGTTTGGTAATAACATGTTCACCACGGTTAAAATATATTTTGCCCACCCCAACCCAATAGAGGGAGAGAGGAAATTAAAGAAAATAATGTAGATATGACATAAGGAAATAAGACAATATTGCTCCACCATTAAAAAATAAATTGTGGCTATGACATAAGGATAATATACTAGTATAGTATCTATATATGGAGTTATTCTTAAGAATAAAAATATTTATACTACTTTACCTTCATTATTCAAAACACTTGACTTAGTTGTTATTTAATATTTTTAAGTTTGAAGACTCTAGCTCGACATTGTTAATTATTTATTTTTTTAATTTTAGAAGTTTTTTTTCATAACCTTTGGGATACTCCATTCATATCAATATTTTGAGTGATAAAGACTTAGGGTGAGAGGTTGGAGGCAATATATACTAATATCTCTAGTTAAGTTGAGCACCTTTATTCGAATTCAGACAATTTGCAGATTTAAATTATTCAAACAATATAGATTTATTTTATATGCATTCTTGCATGAGATTATTTTTTTAGCACCAACGAAGTTTTTTATTTCAAAATTACAATATGTTTAAAGAGATCATTTGTTTGAATAATGATCTTTTTATGAATTATGAATTATTGAAAGATCAAAAAAGATCAAAATTACAATATATGTTTTTGAGATTATTGAAATTATGAATTCTTTAGTTTTCAAAAACATAATTTTCTTATGAACAACGACATTTGTTTCACTTTTAGTTAAATCTATACGGTAGCATGTTTAATGGACGATATATATAAATTTTGATCAAATGATTTTCATTTGTTTTTGAAAAAAATTATGAATGATCTATATGATATAAATTTTAATCCAATAATGGATTTTGTAAAATTCTTATTCGTTATAATATTATTCGTTATTTGTGTATCATACATCACTTGAATGAACTTAGCTCCGCCACCCCCTTACCTTGGTTTCCATCTTTTCCGTCGCCGACCGCCTTCCCTCACCCCTCATCTTTGTTGCTGCTGATTCTTTAACCCTTCCTCTGTCACCTTCTTTTTCTCACGAACATCCAACCTCTCTTCGCGATGTAGATCCAGGCTGTGGTGGGGCGACGAGTTCTTCCACACCACCGTTTAGGGTCGCACTGGCTTGTCGTCGGTGACGCCCTTTAACCCCTTTTGGGTCGTCGTTCTTGGAGGAAGAGCAATGTGGTCATTGTTGTCTCTGTTGATCGTTTCTCTTACTCCCTCTACTCGTGGGTTGATCTTCATCTTTGGGTAACAGAGGGTGTTTTGGTTCGAAACTCGTTTTGTTGTACAAATGGGTCGGTTGGGTTCAAAACCAGCGTTGTTGCGGTGGTTGTATCCGACGGTGAAGTTATGGACCGGATGGATTCCGCTTTTTAACTGTGATGTGTGTTGGTGTTCATGTTCTTTGATCCTCTGAATGTTTTCAAGTCTGTTGAGATCTGTAGGTTTCGCGGAGTTAGGTTTGCCTCCACTGCCGCCTACTTGATTTTGGAATGACTATGATATCCCTGTCACTCTCTTGGGTTTAGGCATGGCAATGGGGCGGGGCGGGGACGGGTTTTGCCCTCCCCAAACCCAAACCCAAACCCATAAAGTTCGGGTTTCCCCAAACCCATCCCAAATTCGAGCGGAGATAAAAATGATAACTGTAACAGCCCGGGCCCCTTTTCTACGTATTTAGTAGGCAATCCCGGCTGTCACCTCACGATCTTCTCCACTCCCCTCTCTAGTGGAGTTTTTGCCTTTCGTGGGAATCGAACCATGTACCCTGGGGTTCAAGTACATGTTCAATCCATTCCCACTACCAATTGGGCTACGAAGCTCAATTGGTAGTGGGAATGGATTGAACATGTACTTGAACCCCAAGGTACATGGTTCGATTCCCACGAAAGGCAAAAACTCCACTAGAGAGGGGGGTGGAGAAGGTCGTGAGGTAAAGCACCGGGATCGCCATGATGGGGCTCGGGGGCTGTTACAATAACCCCAAACCCATACCCAACGGGGATCGGGTATCCCCATCGGGTTTCGGGTATCCTCATTACGCCTCTTTCCACATGAATTTAGATTATATTTTAGTATTTTTTTATTAAAAAAAATGTTAAATTTTCAAAATTATTTTCTCTCAACAATATTTGTTTAAATAAAGGAAAAAAATAGAGAAAATGGTTTGTTTAATACTCAAATTAAAATAAAAATAAATATATGAACTTAATTTAAGAGATTGTTTAAGCGTTTATAATTTAAAAGAGATGAAATCTAATTTTTAGTATAAGCGGGGTGGGTTCGGGGTGGGTATCAATGTACTCATTACCCGCCCCAAACCCATCTTTTGAAATCGGGGAAAACCCAAATCCGAACCAAAACCCAGTCAACTCGGGTTTTCCCCGTCAAAGCGGGTATGATTTGGATGGGTACCCGCGGGTATGAGTTTTATTGTCATGCCTACTTGGGTTGACGTGAGACTGTTTTGGCTCGATAGAGTATTGAATGCTTGTTGTGATTTATCGCAAGAGCTGTTGGAACGTGAATCGTTCCGTGTTGACGGTCGGCTCATTCTCCAATTTTTAGACCTTGGTCGGTGCCCGTAGACATTCACTATGCTGATTAGTGATAATCTGTTAGGCCCGATTAGGCTGATTACATTTGTGCTGATTTTTATTGTTGTATCACCGTTTGGGTTGAACTGCACTTTAATGGGTTAAGTTTTATGTCCCAAATTTTATTTCTTGTAGTTTTATGTCCCCAAGTTTCATGTTGAATTTTAAAACTTAACACATTAAGAATTTTAAAATTTTAACACATTAAAAATATCATAACAAAATAGACAAATACATATACATCAGCTTGTAGACTGACTATATTATTTTTTTTGTGGAAATGTAGACTGATAATTACTGATAACATGTTTGTATCTTCGAGCACGAGCTTTTTACTTTTGACCATCTTTATCGGGTTTTAATTATTTTAATTTTAATAGGAGAAATTAATAAAAGAATAAAGGATAATTAAACTTTATAAAAAAACAAAAATAAAAATAAAGGATAATCTCGATCAGAATTGCACATGACATCAATGTACTTAGGGAATGCAGCTGCTCCACTAAATTATTTATTTTGTTTATGCGTGGTACATGAATAATTTTATTTTTGCTTGTACTAAAAACAGTGTTGCTTACACGTGAATAATTTTATTTTGATTAATTAAATGTGCAACGCGGTAAGATTAGAATAATATAAGTTTTTAGATATAGATTTTTTTTTTGGTATTAGATATAGATTTTTTTTAAAAAAATATGTTTCGGTAGGTTAAGAAGTGTAAGTGTTGTTTATAAACAACTCTTAATTAATTTTGATTCCTAAGTAATGTTATACTTTTCAGGTATATCAAATCAGTTATACTTCAATCACACAATTGAAGCTAAGAGAATTTGTGGGTTTGTTCCAATCTCAAGTCTGTAGCACCACTTTAAGGCTTTGAATCTATAAGCTCTCACATATATGTTCTTGAAAAAGGAATCTCAGTGAATTGAGGAGATGATACATAAATTTCACCTTGAATTCCACGTAATACGAGACTTTTTAGGTTTACCGAAATAGTTGTTCATATAATTAAGAGGGAGCTCCTGTTCGCTATCATAGACGGCGCCGGCGGCAATGTTCATATCTCAAGTTTGCAAGACTGTATTAATTTCCAAGGTATATATTGTCCGTTTTGTGTCTTGTGTCTAAGCCTTCACATATTTGTCCAAACAAAACCGTCTCATAAGTCACTGGATTGGTCCAATGGTGAGAGACTTAGGTAATATGTCTGAGATTTTAGGTTCAATCTTCATTAGCTCCATTGTAAACTAAAAACAAAATGCGCCTCAGAAATTTGAAGAGTGTTTATATAAACTATGTTGGTCTCAATTCCTTAAAAGTCATAATATACAAATTAATCTCTTTCAAAAAAATATATATATTTCTATGTTTTCATTCTAATAGATATTAAGATATGAAAAGTCAAAATAAAAACAAGGTAATTAAATAACTCAAAGTTTATGGGTTCAAAATTTGTTGATGTCTTTGAAGGAAGGTACATTAATGTATATTGAGATGCTCTTTAATCTCCAAGGTTTTCTTCACTTTAAATTAAAGCATATCATCTTTTCACCTTAAATTATTATTTCATAAATAAAAAACTCAAAAGAATGTATATATAATATTAAAAGTAAAACTTAAACCAAAATTATATTGATGATGATTTAACATATGAATAAAATAATATTGTTAGTAGAGTAATACTATAAAAAAAAAACATCAAAGAATTTATCACTAAGACGTGCATTTATTTATATTGATATACTATAAAAAAAAAACATCAAAGAATTTATCACTAAGTGCTTGACTTGACCACATCAATCTATGACTTTAAGCACAACCATAATATATAGTACTCCATGCATTGCCACTTTATTCTTTGAAAATCAAAATAGGTGGCTATTTAATTATTCACAGTCACGAATTTGACTTGATAGTGTCGTCCTTACTCCTTTAGTCGCATTGGCTACATTTTTTATAACAAAAAAAAACTATATGCAAGTAAACTCTATCTATATATTAGTTTTCAATTTAAATTCGGCTGTTTCATTGTATTTAATTTTGTGTGCTGCTCAACAATAAATATATTATTATTTGTGCGGACGTGTTTGCGAATATAGATTGTAATATGCTTTTTTTTAAAGTAGTTTAATGGCTAGACTCACATATCTAAATGTAAAGAAATATGGAATCCAGAATTCGAATTCTGACCACTCCAATAATATCCCTGATAGCTATTATTTATAGGCAAATGCTAAATAGTTCCCCCGGGGCACTCTTTAAGCCCTTAAATAGTAAGTTTTTTATAGAATTTTTATCAGAATGCGTAAAGTCAACGCATTGGAAATTATAGTGTTTAACTTTTTGAATAAAAAGTTTCTTTAAATGGAATGCTTAAAGAATGTCCCGGGGACACTCGTTAGCAAGACCCTTATTTATATGCTCTTTATTGAGTGTTATTATGATATGTGTTTCCTGATATAAGTTTTTTGTTGACTGCTGATAAACTAGAAATTACTATTTGTAGAGTTGTTTTGCTGTAATTTTCTTTTCTCCTTAGGCATTTAGTCCATTTTGTAAACAAAAAAAATTGGCAAAACAGTATTGTAACTATTCACATGTGACCAATTACAAGTGTAGAGGGAGTAAAATATTTAAAATAAAATTTCTACCAAAAAAAATTAAAATAACACTAAGAGTAAATTTCAAATTATAAAAATATAGAAATTCTAAAAAAAAATAAAAAATAAATCTTCTAATAGTTTTTTAAAAATTACGCTAATTAATAAAAGAAGAGAAATAATACATCAAATAGAGTTCACAAAAGAGAGTACAAGAAGTACCAAGTCTTTAAAGAAAAGAAAAAATACAATGAAATCAAAGATAGAAAAAAGAAAGAAATAAAGAAAGAGCATAAATCAAGAAAAAAAAAAGGCAAAAAAAACTTCATATCCCACCAATAACATTAGTTTCCTAGCATTTATACTTATGAGAGAGCATGTTCTACAATCAACATGCATTTACACATTTTGCATTTGACACTTTTAGTTTCCTAGCACTAGAAACTATGCATATTTTGAAAAAAAATTAAAAAGTCATGCATAGTAATTTGGTGTCTCTTAGATCTCAAGATGTTGTATTTAAAATGATTGATTTTCTCATCCAAAAAGGAATTAACGATGCAGCTTATTGCTCGTTTGTCTTTCATTAATGACAGGGGCGAATGCAAGGCTATAGCTTTGGGTGCTCAAGCCCCAACAAGAAAAGGGAAAAAAAACTTTAATAATACTACTATTGTATATTTTTATTGTAAGGAAATTTCTATTATATATATTTAAGCCCCTATAAAAATTAATTAAGTCTTGTCTCGTGAACTTATTTTAGTTCTAGAGTGCTCAAATCCAAATCAATCCAATTAAAAACCGAAAACCGATTCAAAAAAACCGAAAATCGCAAAAAACCGAATAATTTTGGATGCATTTGGATGCCCTTTTGTAAAAACCGCTGGATCGGATTTTGGATTGATTTCTCAAAATCGATCCAAACCATACCAAACCGCATACATATATTTTAATACTTATTTTTCTTTTTATTTGTATGATGTATTACATTAACCAATATATATTGGTTTTAAATTATTTTATATATTTTGTAATTACTCCAAATCCATATAAAATCCCATGGTTAAAACTCGATTGTCATAACAGCAACAATCCTAAATTTTTTATTGGTTCTTTTTGTTTTGCATAATAATACTCTTTGATTTCCTCTTGCAATCCTGAAAATATGGCTTTCTAAACCGTCCACCAAGTATTCTATATATATAATTAGTTGTTTGCTTAATTTTCTTTTCTAATAGTTTCAGATAAAATATATTTTCTTTTCTTTTCTAAACCGCATAAAATTGGATTGGATTGTATCGGATATTTTTCTTGGTCATCCAAAAACCAAACCAAACTGCATGCTATTTTTTCTTTGGATCGGATGACTTTTTGCCTCATAACCGATCAAAACCGGACCGCGAGCACCCCTTCAGTTGACAGAGGCATTGCATTACATATGCAGGGGATCGAGATCCGAACCTCGGTCATCCCACTTATCCATTTTAAATGTGGAATTTCCAGTCACTAGAATATTTGAAAAAAAATTAACTAAGTCCATTACATTTTTACTTTCCACTTTTCATTATCTTGAGTAAATTAGAAATAATTAATTTTCTCATTTCTAGTTTTATTTATGTGTACATTTTCATTTTCTTCAATCAAATTCTTTACCCACCTTCTCTTTCTCTAATTTTACTTTGTAAGCAACCTTTTCTCCCAAAAGAGCAACATAAATCATTTTTTTCTCCCTCTTCTTTGTTGTTACCTTCCCTTAAATATTTAAAGTTTAAATTTTATTTCGACATCAACTAATTTTTATCTCGGATATATTCTCACACAACTAGTATTTAAAGGTTATAATTTTTACTTTAATTAATTTTAAATTTGTCTTCTATTTCTCTAGAACAATTGCAAATTTGTAGGTTCTTTCTTTATTTTGTTTTGTGGTATATTAAAATAAATTAAGCATCATCTTCAAAAAAAAAAAAAAATACTAGATATAATATTTTTTACCCTCCATAAAAAAAAAAAACTTCTGAATCCTCCACTTATTAAAGGGTAATTATCTTATAAATACATATAAAAAGTTTTCTATCTAAAAAAATTATGACTGAGAAAAATAATGTTGAAGTTGTGATTACGATGTTTTCATTTTTAATGTTACCTACCTCATGTTTCCAAGCACTGATTTTATTTGTAAGTAAATTATGATGATGGCTTCTTTTGTGATCCACCAGTTGTTGATGGCCTGCAATATTAAATTTTCAAATTAATTTAAAAAGTAAAGAATCTTTCAAGCACAGCATAATATCAAACAGTTAATTCCAAGTCCAACAGCTAATCAATCAAGAATTGGCCCAGCAAACATCTTTGTCTGATTTTGTTTGTACACAAAAAATAATCATATTGTTTTTTTTATGCAAAAAATAATCATATTATTTTAAAATTAATGTTAAGGTTTGTTTATGAATAATTAAGGAGAAATATTACTCTGTGCTATTAAAATATTTGTTATAGAATTACAGAATTAAAGATAAATTTTTTGATTAAAATTATACATTTTATTTGTCTAACTTCCTCTCATGATACAACACACACATGCACTAAAATACATTCTCTCTTCAATTATTATTTTTTTAATATTAAAAAAAGTAAATTATTGATGAAATGTAATGATATATAGATAATAATTAATAAAATTCTAATCATAGAAAAAACGTAATGATATAAAGTTATTAGTAAGATTATTTATTAGTAAGAAAATTTAAAATACAGAGTTAAAATAATTCAATGCGTACTAAAAAAAAGTCATGCTAAATAGTCTCGGAATAAAATTAATGTTGAAAAGATAACTTTTTATATTTTTAAGATATTAAATGCACAAATTCTAAAATAAAATTTTCTTATTAATAAATTTAACTAGTGTTGGAGGTACTGTTTAGTATTTCCAAAAAAAAATTATAAAATGTGTAATGTCTAAATGTGTAAAATCTGCTTAAATACTCAATATTAATAAATAGATGAGACATACTCACCCTTCATAATTTGAATGTATTTATCTATCAACTAATGAGAACAAACCATATAAATGTATTTGTATATGATACCCACAACTAACTTATAACCAATTTTTATTTTACATGCATATAATTTGTTCTCATTAGTTACTCTAAAATTATAAATAGGTAGTTTAGAAAAGAAAAAAAACAAATAAATATTTCCACCGTGGATTGTACGAGGAACCCAAAAAAATCGTAGTTATGATTGATGGTTAAAGAAAATTAATCCTTCGTACCCGTGTTTTTATTCTATATTTGGATTTCCACATGTTTGTATATATATATGTTCAATTTATTCTTAGTAAATTGTCAAGTACTTCTTGAAATTTCAAAATTTGTATCTCATGAAATTTGGAAATAGGCAAATACCCTTCTAAAATAGTAAAAAATCAATCAAATTGTCCCCTATTTCGTTTACTCTGTCTATTTTTATGACATGACTGATAACTGCATACATGACACCTGCCAGTCAGAGTTCACGTCACCGAGACTCATTTGAGTGGGCGTATTTGACCGAAATTTGTAACAAATAACCAATTATAACGGTCATATTCAATGATGTTATGAAATTTTAACGGTCAAATACCCCATGAAATTTATAATTTACTGTCAAATACCTTCGGTCAAATTGCCCCATGTGACGTGGCATCGGTTCAATCTGATAACATCATTTATGCAAACACTCTACGAAGCACGGACACCGGATACGACACTGACACATCGACATTGATAATAATTTAAGAAAATGACACAGTTCCATATAATTATAAGTGTCGGTGTCGTATCGGTATCCGACACCAACGCGTATCCGACATCGGAACATGCTTAATCTGAAGAGTGTTCATATTTTATAGCAAATACTTGTCCTTGTTTATGTCATACAATTGACAATATATTAATAAAGATATTTTATCATGTTAATATATGTTATGGTTCTCATTAAAATACCATGTTTTCTAGTTTCCGGCACATACCAAACAAGTGAATAATTATTTTTCTAATTAACTTGCAATTCAAGTAATTAACCTTTTCTTCCACATGGCTTCCTATAGTAACCTTCCACCTTTTTCAATATGAACTTAAAGGAACAAGTTATTGAATCTATGTACTCATAACTTTGACAGAGAAAATTTTGATTGAGTAGTATTGAACTTCATTTTCTAAAGCAGCTTATTTTCTTGTACGTACTACATATTATGCACACATAACAATGTGAGTTGAACAAGTTTTTCTTATATCACGGTACGTGTTATTTGAAAAGGAATAAGTTTGACATTTTGAGTATTCAATTCACCAATATGGTTATGACTTATATTAATCTTTAATATTGTTTCTTTCAATTAATTAATTTAGAAACTTTAGTTGCAATTTCCTTTTGCCATAAAAATCTTGACCCGTAATGTATAGAAACCGGCCAAAACTAATGTAGGCTTAGACACCAAAAGAGAATCCACATTCTTAAAACTCTTTTAGGTAACCACGTCCAAAATTAGATAGCATAAATCCACACAAATATAGCAAAAATAAGGGTATAATTGTACCTTCACATCTTCAAAGTAGTATAAACAAAACTAACAATGTAATTACAATACCAAAGAAAGTGTATACCTTAAGTCCAGCTAGCCAACTTATGTGGATTTGTTTTATGGATTTTCAATTTCTCTATTTGCCTATTCACGATTTTTATATCTTCTAATTTTTAAATTTTAGTCCTCATATTCCTTCGCCCATATTCCTTTCATTTTTCTATTTAGCTTTTATCTAACACACATTTGACACTGACACATGGGCTCCACCCATATCAGAGGTGGGCCGAGATGGGCCACGATCCACCCCCACCCAAAAACATATTTTGTTTTATAGGTTGAGTATTAATTCAAATATATTATTAATAATTTTAAGTAATTCGGTACATATATTAGTTCAAGTATTAGTGCAAATATTAAATTATGATCTATTATTGATGATTTCACGTCACTCAATATACGTAGAGTATTATTTTAATTAGTTTTTTTTTAATAAAGTAAGAGCATCTAGACATCAAAGATTGAGTAGACATTCCAACGAAGTTGGCACACCTAAACACTTTCATCCTATATACCTATATCTCATATTGTTTTAATTAGTTACACTGTTTAATTTTATAATAATCAAACTTAGAATTTGTATGTTTCAAAAAAAAAAAATTAGCAATTGAACTACCATATATAAATATGAAATGACATAAAAAAGTATGTTTAATTAATATTTAATTTTTTTAAGTCTTCTATTTTCACATTTGTTGTAAGTTTAGTCCTAACTCGTTTTTTTTTGCCGTAAAAGTAGCGATTTTTTATGGCAAAATATGTGACTTAATTTGGTCTCAAATGTGATATTTCATCGTTAGATTTAATGTTGAAGACAATAAATCACCTTTTATGACGCAAAAAATCACAATTTTTAGTGTAAAAAAATGTATTGGGACGAAAATTGCAACACATGAAAATAGAAAAAGTTCCATTTTAAAATAGAAGACTATTTTTGTGAATTTGATAAAATAAGAGACCAAAAATATGATTAAGCCATTTATATATTATAAATTTTTTAGCCCACCCTCACTATTTTTTCTGGTTCGCCACTGCTACTCCTGTCCCAAAATATAAACAAAAACTAATCAACAAAAATCAATTTATTTTGTTATAAAATTTAGATTAAGTACATTAATTTTTGTCGACCAATTTTTATTTATATTTTATGACGAATGGAGCATATTTTAAAGTGAGAAAAAAAATACAACGAAAATAGGAACCAGGTCCACTAATGCCACCAAACAAAAAACACATGTTCACATGTATAGAGAGGAACGAAAGATGATTCTCTCTAGTACATTATATTCTCCAGTTAAATCCCGACTTTATATTTTATTTTCATTGCAATTTTAATTTTTTTTATGTAAAAAATAAATGGTTAGATTGTCCCAGAGAGGAATCCAGTCCTAGAGAGGAATACATATGCTTAGTCATAGGTCCCAAAAAAAACTTGGAGGCAAATAAAATTATGTTTGCATTCACATAAGATCAATTTAGTGATTTTTTTTTAACCAAACAAACTTAATTCATATCATTAACTAATAAATGTTTAATACATAAGGGAATAATCTCAAATCTATGGAAACTAACCCAAACATTGGCCGCCCTAGCAAGAGTATGAGCAACCAAATTCGCTTGTCTCCTAACAAACTTAACCTCAAAGTTTACAGAAGAAGATGACATAAGAAGAATAATGTCGTTAACAATTAAACTAAATTCCGAGTTGCCCCGTCTTCTTGAATGGATGGCGTCAACCAACAACTTTGAGTCACTTTCAAATTGGACTCGCTCAAATCCACGATGGATAGCCTCTTTCAAAGCATGTAATAGTGTCAATGTTTCGCCTTCCACTATGGAATAAATAGACAGCTGCCATTGAGTCAAGCCAGCCACAAAATGCCCATTGGTATCACGAAAACAAAGACCCAAAGAGGTAACGCCGGACCCAACTACAAACGCAGCATCAACATTACACTTTATCCATCCTGCTCCTGGTTTCTCCCACCGAACCGGCCTAGGATCCTCAACTGGAACAACGTTATGACGCTGCAGTTGGTGGACAGTAAACCACTCATTCCAGATGACGAACGCCATGTTTCCAACTTGGCTCGGGGACTGAATATTGTCATTCCAGATCTTGTCGTTTCGATTATGCCAAATGCACCAAAATAACGATGCAACACGTCCTATCATTGCACTGTCCTCGTTTTTGCACATTTGAAATACCTTGTCTGCAACAGTCCCATGCTGGTAAGTTGCATTATGCAGCAACTATGACAGGCCTGCGACCGACCAACATTCACGAGTTGCTACACATCCAAAAAACACATGAATATCATCTTCGACCTCGACATTGCACACAGGACAACTTAGTTCACATGCTACATAACGTTGTCTCAAGCGAACTCGCGTCGGCAGACACCCCCTACACAACCTCCATAGTAAGTGACGCGTTTTGTGAGGAGATTAAGCTTTCTAAATATCATTCCAATTGCCCTCTACATGGTGTCTATCGCTTCGAACAATACATCTCATGGCTAGATTGTATCCAGATTTAACTGAATAACATCCATTCCTTTCCTCCTCCCAAACCACATTATCCTCTTTAACCGAACTAATAAGAGGGGTTGCAATAATCTCGTCCACTACCCGACCTTGGAACAAGTTACGGATCTTAGCTATATCCCACGCTTTATAATTCTCAAGTAACAAGTCTTTAACAACTAAATGATAAGCATCTTCCACTTGAGGTGAGGACACCCATCGATCACCCTTTCCACGCAGCCATGGATCATACATAACACGGATTCTGTTGCCACTACCAATCCGCCATCTACACCCACATAAAAGAATTTGTCTAGCCTTCCAAATACTACGCCACGCAAAGCTAGGATTATAACCCAAAGATGCTTCGAGTAACGATGAGCGTGGGAAATACCTTGCTTTAACTAGTTTAGCCGCCAACGAGTCCGGATTTTGGATGATGTTCCATGCTTGTTTAGCCACCATAGCCATATTGAACGCTTCAAAATTACGAAAGCCTAAACCACCCTTCGCCTTAGGGCATGCAAGTCTGTCCCAAGCTAACTAGTGGATCCCTTTACTGTTGTTACCTCCGCCTCCCCACCAAAAGGCATTCAACATTTTCTCGATATCGTCAATGAGTGAGGAAGGAAGGATAAACATACTCATAACATATGATGGGATGGCTTGAAGCACAGATTTTATCATAACCTCCTTACCGGCCTTAGACAATGCTCTTCCCCTCCAAGAATTCATTTTCTTCCAGATACGATCCTTGATGTAAGAGAATATTGCTTTCTTGCTCCTTCCTATCATAGATGGAAGACCAAGATATATACTTGTTCCTAAAACATGACGGACACCAAGTATACGGGATAGGTCTTTTTTATCGGCAGGAGACATATTGCGACTAAAATATACTTCGGATTTGACCAAATTAATTTCCTGACCAGAAGCTAGTTCATAAGTATGAAGAATGCTCATAAGCTGATATACCTCTGCTACACTTGCTCGGCAAAACAAGAAACAATCATCTGCAAACAGAAGGTGAGACACCTCTGGGGCGCCACGACAAATTCTCACTCAATTTAGTGATTTATTCCATAAAAATAAGTAAAATAACTTTTTTTTTAAGAGGAAGTAAAATAAAAATTAAATAATAATATATATATATATATATATATATATATATATATATATATATATATATATATATATATATATATATATATATATATATATAGTAGGTATTTGAATCTATTAACAATTTAATTTAGTATTTAATTTACTAAAAAATATATATTCAAAATAATTATAAATTATAGAGTACTAATTTAGATGTGTGACCCAAGCATTAACAAAGAGGCACAGCTCCCAATGTAGCACGAAAACTACATAAAAACCTGCCACCCATGGGCCCGAAGTTTCTATGTGTAGTTAATTTTACAATTGCTATTTTCAACCGCAGGGGAAGCTGTGGACAATTCTACAATTGAAATTTTATTTTCTAATTTTTGAAAAATTTTAAACTTTCAATCTATGTTTAGGATTTTACTTAATCCCTTAAATATAATAAAGTCATATCTAACATGAAAAAATGATTCAAGTCATAAATAACATTATAAAGAATATAAAATTTATTGTTGGAATGAAAATTTATAATATATAGATCATTCATAATTTTTTTTTAATGAAATTGCAAATCAGTTGATATGTTATTGAGACTCATTGATATGTTAACCGTTAATCTTGATGGGTCTCAATAACATATAAAATGATTTTCAATTTCTTTAAAAAAAATTATGGTTGATCTATATGATTTAAATTTCAATTCAACGGTGAACTTTGTAAAATTCGTATTCGTTATAATGTTATTTTTTACTTGTGCACCATACACCACTTGAACCACTCTTTCATGTTAAACAAAAGCCTATATATAAACAAAAATATTATACAACTTTTTAAATTTATTTAATAATTAATTAATGAATCTGGACTATAATAAATAAAAAATTATTGATTATTCAATAAATTTAAAAAGTGATATTTTGTTTATATTTAAAATTGGAGAGCGTATTTGATAAAAGATACCATCCCCATGACAATAAGTTTATAACTCTATTTGTTAATAAGAGTTAAAGAGGTATTTTTAATGTCCTAGTGTACATGACTCTATTCATAATAAAGACATTTTGATATTTTGGAATACGTAAAGAATTAAAATTTGAATTTAAAAATATTTATTTATTTTAAAGGTTGAATGGCGGTTTGGAAGCGTGTATGATAAAAGAAGAATAATGCTAGCAACACACTCTTTAACAAACACACTTCAACACACTCTCTTTTATTGGTTGAAATTCACATGAGTCCCATAAAAAAATGTGGTCCCATATAACTTTTATGGGACCCATGTGAATTTCAACCAATAAAAGAGAGTGTGTTGGAGTGTGTTTGTTAAATAGTGTGTTGCTAGCACTCCTCGATAAAAGAATTTAATTTATTTGCATTAGGGAAGTGGTGTTGGAGCTTGTTGCTTGTGGATAGTGAGGGATTGTAGTTTAAGCTTCGTTGTGGTGGAGGGATTTGTGTGAAGTTAAAGAGGGGGTTGAGATGGTGAAAGGTGGAGATGGTGAAAGGTGTATTTCTTTTCCTTTTATCGATTGTAACGCTTGACCATGCTTTACAATTTTGTAATGCTTATATTTTGTAAGGTTTTTTCTAATTAACCCTCACATAAATTGAGGGTAGGTGCCCTATGATGATGTGGCACCAATGAAATTCATCCACATTTATTTAAGTCAAACATAATTAATTTTTTACCATAAATTATTTTGACTACTTTTATTTTCAATTAATTATATTTTATGTATTATATTCTATGAATTTATATTTTGGACCTAATTACTTTTGATTTGTTTGCTTCTTCTTCAAATTGTATTACGTCTCAAACAACTTTCTTCTTCGCGTAAAAAAAAAAAAAAAACTTTCTTCTTATCGTCAAAAAACTTTCTTATTCTTCTTAATGCTTTCAATCTCTGCCACAACCTCCACCACAGTCATGTTAGCATTCTACGGCTCCTCCGCTTTTGTGTTATCCGATGTCAATCTTTACTGCAGCCTTCGCCACCGATCTACCGGATTTCTTCAAGATTCTAAAACTTGTGATTTTCAATTTCTTAGATGTTATGTTTTTTAGCGTATTTTTTCCTGTTATGTCATAGAATGTGATTCCTATTCATCGTCATTTTGTTTTTGTTTTCTTTGGTTGTCCATATCGGGAAAAAATTGAAAACAAAATAGTTTAGAGAAGACAAAACGAAATTAGGAGAAAATTAGGAAGACAAATTAATTCTTGAACTTGTTTAGAAGTAAAAATATAAATAGTTCATCTGAACTAAAAGAAAGGTCGGATCATTGTCGGAAAACATACACACGGGAGCTCGCCCGATCACAAGTGCGGTCTACCTTAAATTTAATTATCCGATCAAAATGAAAAGATTCGACTATTATAAGAAGACGAACTAACTCTTGAACTTAATTACTTAACCTAATTTTTTCCCCCTCTTTTTTCTAAGATCGACATCATGTCAACCAACGTTAATCTATGCAATGATTTAAAGAGATTGAAAACATAAATACTATATACTCTCTCTGTTTCAAATTACTTGTCGTTTTAGAAAAAAAATAAAATTAAAAAAATGTATTTTTGCACTTAATTTCTAATTATACCTTATTTTAATTCACCAATAAGCTTAATTTGTTTTTTTCCATGCATTTTATCTTTCCAATAAATTTAATATGTTATGTACCAATTTTTTAAAAAAACAAATTTTTTTTTTGAAAACTTAAAAAACCAAACTTTAATTTTCCAAATATATAAATCTTTTACGGTTTCGACTACTCCTAAATATTTGGAATTTACATGAGTGACTTAGATAGTTAACAAATTTTTTTTCTAAAACGACAAGTAATTTGAAACGGAGGGAGTATTTACACCGGAATAGCATAAATTATTTGTTTTGATTTTTTTTTTGAAGCATTATTTGATTTCATTTAATAAATGTACAAGTGGAATTGTGTATTTAAATTAGAGATATGAGTTTTTTTTTCTTTGTTGTTTTTGTTCTCTTATTATTTTTATTTAAACTAACATTGATATATATTTATTTTTTCGAGCCTATAACATTGATTTTTTTTTACTAATAACATTGATATTTTAGAATCAATATATAATATTTAGAAACAAGCATTCAATGATCAAATTAATTCTAATTATATTTACACATTGTCTAAAATATAACTAGTATAACTTACCCGTGCTATCGCCCGGGTTAATATTCTATGAAAAATATAGATCATTTTTTTTCACACATGAAAAATATGGATCATTAAAATTTTAATATTGTGATTTTTTTAATTATTTGTAAAATTAATTTTATATTTAATGTAATAGTTTATTCAAATATGATAAAAGATCCAAATTTTGGAGATTTTAAGGAGAAATGACATAATGGAGAGTGATAGTCAACTCCCCGTTCCCAACTCACATGTTCATATATTTGTTCTTTTATTTTCATAAAAAAAAGGTCATTATGCAAAAACTAATCTAACGGTTAATATATTTGTTCTTAATCGTCATCTCTCTCCTTTAGACATTTGTTTTCTTCAGGAGTATTTTATCTCATGTCCCCGTGTGAAAAAATTTCACATTTGAGAAGCAAAATGGGGCGATTTTAATTTTAATATTATTTATTTAAAAGTAATGAACAGTAGAATTGTTTGTTATTTGCTTGACACAAAAAAAAATTATATAATTTTTTTAAGCATATCTCATTTGTTAATGTGCAAATTTTAAAAAATGTATCTATTTGTTTTTATTTTTATTTGTTTATTTTACAGTGATGTATGGAGAATAAAAATAAAGTAATACATGATATTTTTGCTTTTAAATCTTTTTTTTTATATATAAAATCATTGTTACTTTCCCTGGTTTCAATTGATATCGTATTTTTTATATAATAAAATCTACAAATGTATGTCTCACCCCGTGTAAGTTATTTTTTGCTTAATACCTCCATGTAGTTTTTTTTTTATCAATACCCCCGTATTTTAATATTTTGTTTGGTACAAATCACTATGTATTTTTTTTTATTAGAAAAACCACGTTAAGGTAAACCATAATTAATAGAATAATAAAATGAAATAGAAAAATAATCTATGAAGTCAATTACTTCATTCCTTTTATATTTCAGACAATGACACATTTTTCTCTACTTGATAAGTATGAAGTTTAAAAATAATTTTTTTAAGCATATCAATTTCTCAATTCCACATTTTTCCAATTCATTCTATAGAATAATCATTCGGGGAGTTTCTATTATTTTATCAGTGTACTTGTTAAATATCACATGAAAAATTAGACAAATAAAAAAATAATGAGTAAAAAAATAGAGTACAGCATTTATTTATAAATAATAGTAAAAAAATATTTATAAGCATGATTTAAATCCAATAAAAAATAATATGAACAACAATTCTTTTTTAATAAGTAAACATATGATTAAAAAAAATGACAATAAAATATAAAAAATATAAATAAATACTTAAAACTCTAACATCAATTGATAATACTTAATCCTAATTTGAATAACAAACAATGTTATTCTTCCGTATATGGACCTGCAAATAAAGAATTATAACTCAAAATTAGTACAATTTTCTGATTGTAGAATTAAACTTGAATATTTTATCCACTCCTCTGTTCCCAATCCACATGTTATTTATCCCTCGTAGTCATCTTCACCAGTCTCTGCAAGAATCCAAATAGTAAATAAAAGTTACAAAGATAGGTGAATAATATTTTGGCTTCTTAAAAAGAAGTTTACAATTTCTACCAAAAAAAAAAGAAGTTTACAAAATATTATTGACTTTAGAGAAGAAAATGATTTCTCTTTTTTATGTTGAATCCTCTTATTGTAGCCTAACACAAGTAAACAAAATACCTGCAAAGAAAAACAAATAAAATTTAGATTTCATTCCACTTGAGAGCAACAAAAATTATATTGAACAAATAAATAAGAAATAACCAACAATAGCAATAGATTTTTTATTTTAAAAAAAAAAACCAACAATAGCAATAGATAGAAAAAAAAAAGTAGTGATTCTGTCAAAAAAAAAAAAAAAGTAGTGAAGGTGAGAAGAGAAAATAGAGAAGGGGCGCTGAGACACTCAATGACCCTCACTCTTACATGTTGACCCGTATATATAGAAACTATAGTAGATTTTTGGTCCTTAATTTTTGAAATTTCCATACATTTCAGCATTGATTTAATTTAATCAATATATATTCCAAAAATGAGTTTGTCAATTATCAGAAGTTCCCATATGTAAAATTTCAATTGTATCAAAATATTAATATATAGACATTTGTTCATAAAACCTGATTGAGCAATTTCTATATTTATAATTGAGCAAAATAAATATTATGAGTTGGTTGTATATGAGTAGTCTCTAATAGGTTGACATATAAGAAACCTATAAACAAAGAGAATTAAAATTTAAAAAAAAACTTAAATAGGAGTTTTAAGGAGTTTTAAATGTGATAAGAAGATCAAAAACTACCAAAATTGTGAACATAAAACTCAAAAAGTTGTAAACAAATGACACATATGCAACTGATGCTTGAGAAGATGCCATGTAGGATGAAAACAAAGTTGGCTAAGCAAGAGAATGCCACATAGGAAAGTTTCCATGAGAAAAAACTCCTAAACATATAAATAATAGATTAAAGAAAAGTAGTAACATAAAATATAATTAATTGAAAATAAAAGTAGTCAAAATAATTTATGATAAAAAATTAATTATGTTTGACTTAAATACACATGGATAAATTTCATTGGTGCCACATCAGCATAGGGCAACTACCCTCAATTTATGTGAGGGTAGAGAAGTAGTCACCATTTTGTAATGCTCTCAAAAAGGAATATCAGTTGATGTTTTGTTTGATAAGTCAAAAATCTTGCTTGGTGGTGGTTGAAGACTCAAAAGAATGACTTTCAATTTGATTTGAATGTGCTTGTGTTATCGCTTAACTTGTTTAGAGGTGAGATTTAACTAGGGTGGTGTTATGTTCATGTAATTTTCTTTTATTGTTAGGGACATCTAACCTTGTGATTAACTAATTTTAATATATTCATCTGACTTATTAAAATAAAAAATGAAATTCTAATTATTAAATTCATATTTATCAATTTTTAAGTGCAAAAAACTAAGCTTATAAAAAAAAAAGTGCAAAAAACTAAAAAAAAATCATATTTATTTCATCCATTGTTAAAAAAATTAAATTTTTACGAGAGATTCTTATAATGTACTAAACATGTTAGTCGGATATTTTTTCTTCAAAAAAAAATGTTAGTCGGATTTTTTAAAAATTTCGAATGATATACACGAATTGAATGGAAAGCAGAAACCAAAAATCATGATAGGAAATATTTGAAAGACCAAAATGTGTTAAAAAAAAATTTAGAAACTAAAAGTGAAATTTGATATATTTACCAAAAATTATTTAACCTTTAAATTTATTAAAAACATTCCAACCAATTCACATGGTATAGTACGTAATAGTACAATAATTCAAAATCTACACAACCTGATTTTCTTTCATGCAGTGACAAGTTGAAAAGAACTTCACCCCAATTGCAGGTCTTCTGGGTCATCCCATTACAGAAACTTAATGTCTTTGACTCTTTGTTATAAAAATAATTTTACTTTTAGATTTATAAAATATTTGATCTATTTCATTTATATTATACTAGACTAGATATATCAAATATTTTATGAACCAAATTTAATTTTTTATTTTATAATAAAGATCGAAGGGGTAATAGATAATGTAACACATTTTGAATAAACTATAGTATATATATTGTAGTATCCTAACTACGGATTTAGATCATCTCCAATTTTTTCTTTCATGTGATCTCTCATTTGTTCATCCAATGGTTGGTAAATCATAAAAAACAAAAAAGGATTTAAGAAGAGAGAGAAGAAAAGTGAATCAATGGTTCATATTACTACCACATAACTAACATGAGAGACAAAATTGGAGTGGATCCAAATCCCCCTACTACCTACATTTTAAAATGAGTGTCGTATAAAATTTTTGTACACATAAAAAAATATGTAATTTGTTTCCTGTTTTATTTTATTTATTTTATATAAAAGTTTTTGTACTCCTAACATGATTCATAATATGTGAGAAATCATAAAAACAACAATAATTTGCATACTTTTAACCGTTGGAACTATTTAAATGATGATGAATCCTAACATTTAACCCATTTACTATTATTTTGTCCCCACATATCATATCCTCATTACATCAGTGGCGGAGCCAGGAAAAAATAATCAGATGGGCCACTCAAAAATTATATTGCATGCAAAAAATTTAAGTTATAATACTTGCAAAAAGTTGATAATAAAAAATTAAATTTTTTATTATATTACATGTATATTAAAAGAAGAATGATTGTTCTTAATTGAAAATAGTTGTAATTATGTACCCAAAAAAAAATAGTTGAGATTTTTTTATAAAAAAAATGGAAATTGTGAATTTTTTTTTGATAAAAAAATTGTTTTATTCACACAAAAAGAAGCTTTTGAATTTATCTCTACATTAGATTTTTAAATTAACAGGTAAATGAGTATTCTTAGATATAAATTTATATCATTTAAAAAATTACAATAACTAACTATTAATTTAAAAACTATAGAAGATGAATTTGATTTATTTTTTTTTAAAAAGAAATTATAATGTAGTAATTTAAAAGTATATAGATATGAAAAACAATGTTTTTTAAAGATATTTATTTGCAATTATAAAAAATAACAAAAGATGTAAATGGAATGTTGAGATTCTTTCTTTTAAGAAAAAAAAATGCAAAAAGTTGCAGTAGTAGGTGTTGAACGCACAACCCTGAACACAACAGCTACAAGCACCTTGCAACCAACTGGGCTATTTGTTTGATTGCCTTTGTTTTTTATATTGTTTCGGGCAATAAATTGTAATTGTTGCCTACATCTTCACATGTTATCAGGGACGGATCCATGTAGGGGCTGACTGTGGCTATAGCCACACCAGAATTATTGCATAAATACGTATAACTGTTAATATTATCACAAAGATGTTTTTGGCTTAGTGGTTAAGTAGTGCCCCATTTACTTAAGGGACCTGAGTTCAAGTCCTATGGGTTGTTTTTTGGCTTTTAATTTCTTTTTTTTACAAGGAAATTGCTTTGTTGCTAGTTAACTACAAAGAATCAAGAATAATAGCTGTGGTAATTTTTTTTTATAAAGGAGTGATCAATATATATATTATATACATATTAGAGAAATTAAATTATACCGGTAACATTTTAATGAGTATAAAATTTAAAGAAATTTATCGTTAAATTTAAAATTCATATCATCTGGATAACTCATGTAAAATTCTATAGAAATTTAAAATCATTTGATATGTTATTGAAATTCACCAACAATAAAGGTTTATATGCTTTTATTGAACACTATTAATTTTAATTGATCTCAATAACATATAAAATTTTATTCTTTTACTTTTTTCTCAACTCTACAACTACAAATATGATTTCTTTGTTCGTTATTTTGTTATTTTTTTTAATGTGCTTTCTAGAGATAAAACTACTTCTTTAGCTAATCTGCAAGCGTGATTTTGTTGTTAATTATAAAACTTGTGAACGTAATTTTTTTAGCCATACCAATATATCAGGTCTGAATCCGAACTCTGCATGTTACCCATAAATTTAGGCCACACATGCACAAACTAGAGTTCATATTTTATTTTTTTTGAATGGCAAACTAAAGTTGATTATACATTTAAGATATGTTTAGGCCTCAAATTTTTTTAACCCACGATTTCCTATTTTCCTATTCGTTTCCTTAGCCTTTACCTTTAGGCCAAAATGCACAAACATCCAATTGTTGCACTTGCATGCTTTTTTAGCTCAGTGTGTGATGTTTTAGACAACCTTTTTTCAAACATATAATTTTATTAATAATTAACTAATATTGTTTAAAACAACTAAACATTATTCAAGAAACAAACAAGAGTTGACATAATCAAGCCTTAATAGAGAAAAAAAAACAATTTGTCTTATCAAAATATATATTGTAACATCTATAAAAACAAGGGTAAATGATCATTTACCCCCCTGCAAAATAAACAAATTTTCGTTTACCCCCTGTGCAGATTTTTTTTCTGTTTACCCCCTGCAAAACATTGATTCCCTCATTTTGCCCCCTGAGTGTACAACAGGACATGTGACTGTGCACATATGCTGACGTGGCTTGTACACGTGAAAAAAAATCATTTATATTTTTTTTTAAAATTCCACATCAGATAATATATTATTTTTAAAAAATAAATTAAAAAAATCCTAAAATAAAAAAAACGTATTTTTTTTTATTTTGCACCAAAAATAAAGATTTACTCCAAGATTTACTCCCAAATAAAATTTATTTTTAAATTAAAAATTCTAAAGATTTATTTTCAAATCTTTTTTAATTAAAAAAAATAGAATCTTTATTTTTTAAAAACAAAACTTTACTTTTTTCTGCATAAATTTTAAATTTTTTTCCTAAAATAAAAAAAAAAAACGATTTTTTTTTTATTTTGCACCAAAAATAAAGATTTACTCCCAAATAAAAATTATTTTTAAATTAAAAATTTTAAAGATTTATTTTCAAATCTTTTTTAATTAAAAAAATATAGAATCTTTATTTTTTAAAAACAAACTTTACTTTTTTCTGCATAACTTTACTTTACTTCTTCTTCATGGTTCAGGCTTCGCCGAAAATCATTTGCTTCCACCGTCGTGATCGTATTCATCATCGTCTTCTTCAATCGTCGGAGTCCTCTTCTACTTCGTTATCTCTAGTTCTAGGGCAAATAGTTTTGGTAGAAGATGAAAACTGAAACTTCTTTTTCTATTTTGTTACGGTACTTTTTTTTTTAATTCAAAAATATTAACATAAAATGGTTTTGTTTTTGAAAAATAAAGATTCTATTTTTCTTTAATGAAAAAAGATTTGAAAATAAATCTTTAAAATTTTTATTTTAAAAATAAATTTTATTTGGGAGTAAGTCTTGGAGTAAATCTTTATTTTTGGTGCAAAATAAAAAATTCGTTTTTTTTATTTTTGGAAGAAAAAAAATTCATTTTTGTTATTTTAGGATTTTTTTTTAAAAAATAATATATTATCTAACGTGGAATTTTTTAAAAAAATATAAATGATTTTTTTCCATGTGTACAAGCCACGTCAACATATGTGCATAGTCACATGTCCTCATGTACATCCAGGGGGCAAAATGAGGGAATCTATGTTTTGCAAGGGGGTAAATAGAAAAAAAATCTACACAGGGGGTAAACGAAAATTCGCTTATTTTTCAGGGGGGTAAATGATCATTTACCCTAAAAACAAAGTCTTGCCTAAAAAAAAATAAACAAGTTTTGCGTTCTAAAAAAAATAACCACCATGCATCTATGAAGCAAAAAAGTTATAAGAAAACAATAAGAAAACGAGAGAGATACCAAAAGTACACTCTACTCAACAATTTCTAAAGTAAAACAAGAAAACAAACAAGTAAATAAAACTGCAAGAAAAAATAATGAGACATGCCACCAACAAACTAGAACCCATCAAAGTCACCACTATGAGAAGAAGAAAACCACTCAAGAAGAAAGAGATAAAGATTAATCACAGGTAGGACAAAGCAAGAAGAGGGTCTCCAATCCTCCTGACTCATCGAAACTCAATACTACACCCCAACAAACTCTACCAGTTCCAAACATAAAGTGGGATGGATACTCCACTCGTAAAATGAACAGGGGGAGTCAGGTTCTTACCTAGAAATCACTTCCAAGATAAATGTTTCACCTTATCGATCAGACACTCGACAGAAAATGTCCTTTCTAAAAACAAGACATCATTTTGAGATTTCAAAATAATCCACACAATAGTATGCCAAATTAATAACCACTCTATTAATCTAACTTTTCTACCCATGCCTAAAAAAAGCCTCAAAAAACCTTAAAAGACCACGAGGTCGAGGAGGCACTAGCTTAAAAACAAATACTTAAATGGTCACAAACATATGATCACTCCATTTAATAACAATCACATAAAAATACATACTATCATTTAATTATTTCAGAAATACATATTAGTATTTAATTATTTTCTCTTGCTACTTTTTATCAAACATATGTGTCTTAATAGTGGGATCAAATCTTTGTTTTCTTTTTCTTCAATGAACCACTATATATATAAAAAAAATATGAACCAATCATCGACAACCTAATTATGCTTCATATTTTTACAACAAAAAAAATGGATATGCTTCATAATTGATACAACAACTATCGTACCTGTAGTAAATAAGTACAACAATCCCCAAAGTGGTGGCAGGGACGGAGGCACGTTGAAGAGGGTGGGGCACCAGCCTGCACTAAATTTTGAGAATTATTTCTCATATAGTATATACTAGTTCTAGGAGAAGTACTTCATAACCTCATATAATGTGTTGAAATATATGTTGATAGTTGAAACTATACAAAGCTAGACCCACATTTATTTATCATCCAATATAATCTTGTTTTGTTATGTGAGTCTAAAAATGTACTCTAGTCCACCAAGTAGCAACTATATACATTACAACTACACACAACATACGTGATACATTTTTTCAAATACAATTTTAAAGAATTCTTTTATTAAAAAAACAACAATTTAAGAACTAGTTAAGGATTAACGGTATTACCTGTTGCTCGATTAACTTTTATTATTTATTTAGGTGTAATTATTTTGGACATATACAATAATTTAACAAAGGAGAGTGTTAAATTGTATCTATGTGACACACTGACACTAGTTAAAGAACTAAATATGATATAAAGTTATCTTAAAATTTGTATAATCAACTATTTAAAAATATAAATAATGCTATTTTTAATACATTTTTTTGAGAGAGATTTTTTTTCATATCAAGTAGATCAATGGCTAGAATTTCACACCTTAAGGTGAATATATAATTGGGGTGTTCAGAGTTCGAACTCCAACACTTGCATAGTACAATGTCCCTATCAATTGAAGTATATTGTGGCAAAGAAATTTTTATGTTTTCTTTGTCACATAGCCTAGTGGCTAAAATTCAACTCTTAAGTGGAGTGTCCGGAGTTCGAATATCGACTTCTGCATATAAAATGTGATTTCCATACGAACTGAGTTATGCTCAGGAAAACAGAGATTGAGATGTTTTTATTGAGATCAAAAATGAGAAAACGATTCAATATTTCCAAAAATATGGCAGTAGAAAATATTTGAAATGTATATTTATTTATGCTCTGAAAATGAAATATATATTTAATACTACAAATTTATATATATAGTGCCCCTCTTTTCAAAATTCCTAGCTCCGTCACTGAGTGGTGGTATACGTAAAATATCACAAGACACATAAGTAAAATTTATGTGTTTTTTTCTTATTTCTTCTTTCCTCTTCTTTTAATATCAAAGAGAGAAATAATTTAGGGTCAATTTTTATCTAGAATCATTTCTCCAAATTATTTTGTGAATAGCCAAATACAATCCCTGAAATTCTTTTAAATTATCTCATACCTCTGTTTACTCCGTCAGTGGTGAGGACTTGGACATCAAATTAGCGTTTCTTTCGTATTTATTTGTGATTTCACCGTTTTATAGTACAACGTTGTTTGTTTTGATTTCCCATCAATGTACTGTGTATTTTGTTTCCCGACTTAGTGTGGTGTATTGTGTTTTCTCGTCTTAGTGCGGTGTTTATTTGTTTCAAGATGAAGGATTGAGTTCGATCTTGTGCAAATCCAATCAATGACTTTTGTATTATTAATGCTACAGATCTGAGTGCATGTATATTTCTTACACTTTAATATAGTTAAATATGTCAGTTTATTCAATTTTTCATTTTATACTATTAACATGGATTTTATGAGTTTATTCGAAGATTCATCCTTTTAATTTTTACCCATTTTAAATTTGTATTATATAAATATACTCTTTCAATTTGTATTATATAACAACAAGATCAGTAATCTTTCGTAAAAATAATAATCATCAGTAATGTGAATTGAAATTTAAAATCTCATCCCCTACTTATAGTGAAGTGGGTGAGTTTATCACATAAATTTAAGATTTGAACTGTGATATTTTTCATAAACATAAGGGCCTAAGCCCAACATTTTTCAAATTTTAAAATCCATACACTTAACAAATTTAAGTAGAAACTTAAATGATAATAAATAGATTCTTTAAGTTTGATCAATTTTTTAAATTGGTTCTTTAAGGGCCTTTATGTTTGATAATAAGGGCCTAAGCCAAATATTTATACGGTTCGATCTCTCGTAACTGCGATCGGGAGGGGACTGAAATCACTTGATGTCTGAACTGACAAAGATCACAAGACTTTTATTTGAGTTTCTATTATTTTTTTTGAAGAAGCTATAAATTAGCCCAAGTAAATTGGCGCTAGAGAGAATCGAACCTCAGACCTCAAGAGGAGCACACTCCCAGGTCCCAAGTCAATACCAATGCACCAACTCAAGTGGGTTTTTGAGTTTCTATTTAAACCCCTAAGTAGTTATTTTTTTGTACAAAAAAAAAGACATTTTTTTGTTTTATGAACAAAGTCTATGTTTTTCTTAATGGCAAGTCAATTATATAAATGAAAGCGGGGGTGCAAGGGTACACATACCTTACAAAGAAGACAATAAGAGAAATAAAGCCCAAATTAAGACAAAAACATGCTACCCACCCCCATGAATCTTTTATCCCCCCTGAATTTCCAATTTTGCCCTTGAAAAAACTTCGGTTCGTAGAAACCGAAGTTTTTTTTTGCCTTGAAAACAAATTTCGGTTTCTAAAAACCGAAATTTACTCTGAATTTGCACTAGAAAAAATTCGGTTTCTGCGAACCGAATTTTTCCGCAAGGGCAAAATTGGAATATTAGGGGGTATAAAAGATTCATGGGAGGGGGGAAGAGAAAACATCAACATGCTATACGACAATCACATTAAGCCCAAAACACAGAAAGGACAAAAATCAGATGGAGGGTTACTGGTAAAATCATGCACACCTAAAAAAAAACACTAAAATCATGCATTATTACAATGGACAAAAATGAAACTCTTCATCAAGAGTTTTTAAGCATTTGAAATGCTAGATTCGACCACATAACCCTTATTAAAATAGAAGAGACTAAGGGTGTGTTTGGTAACACAAATAAGCTAGCTTATAGCTTATTATATGAGCTTATAAGCTTGTTTCAAAAAATTAGAGGTGTTTGGCAACAAGCTTTTTATACTAGCTTATAGCTTTTTTTCAGATGCTATTTCAAGTAGCGTTTGAGCTTATAGCTTATAGCTTTTTACACTTTATTCCATTTTTACCCTTTAATTTAATAACTACCCACTCTAAAAAAAAACTACCCACTATCAACTATGTAATTTTATATTTAATAACCAATTTAAAAGCTAATTTTACCAAACACTTTAATTTCAATAAGTTAGCTTTTCAGCTATCAGCTATAAGCTAGCTTTTCAGCTATCAGCTATAAGCTAGCTTTTCAGCTATCAGCTATAAGCTAGCTTTTCAGCTATCAGCTATAAACTAGCTTATCAGCTATAAGCTAGCTTATAGCTTATTTTTACCAAACAGACCCTAAGATCATACTAAATTATAATATTATAGAAACTAACTTATGCACAAAATATATGTTTCAAGAGTATCTAGAAATCCATCATAGAGGGTTAGAAAAAATATTATCATACTTGACCAAATTCAAACATGCCCTATATATATATATATATATATATATATATATATATATATATATAATAATTTTAAAAAAAATTAAGATAAACACTTGAGTTATGTGGTTTCTGATTTTCTATTTTACTCTTCCGCTACTTAAGTTGCAAACGTTATAAAAATGAAAAATTTAAGTAAAAAACACCCCATAACATGAAATTGTCAAGTTTTTACATGTCCGCTACTTAAGAAGTGAACTCAATCCGCCAAGTAGCGGACGTTATAAAATTACGAAATTTGAGTGAAAAAAAAACTTCCTAACACAAAATTTTCAAGATATTATATGTGCACTACTTAAATAGTGGAAGGGATATTTTTGGTATTTTCAAGAAGCGCGCAAGTAAACTTAGCGGGAGCGAAATGAAATTCTCATAAAGTTAAGCTCTAATAGGAGTTAGAGCGCGTGTGACATGATCAAGTCATCTTTGACTAGCAAACAATGATGGTCTTATGGAACGAGAATAAAATCTCACTATAGAGTGATAATTACATTTGGAGACATAGATATTAATAGATAGTAAATGGGATTTTTTTTGTTGGAAAAATTTAGGTCGAGGAAATAATGAATCAGTTTAAAGTAAAAAGATTTTAGAACTCTCAGAGCATTTATAAAAATAATTACATTTATTGAATTCAAAATTTCCTAGATCCAAGATATGTCTTTTGCCACTAGACTAAATCCTTGGAATTTTCCCGCAATTGCGATCGGAATGAGGCTGAAACCATTTGATGTCAGAACTGACCTTCGAACCAGATTAGACGGTCCAGTGAGCCGGATGGGGATGGTAAAAACAAAACAAAAAAAATCCTTGGAGTTAATAATTGAGATCTTATATTGGAAAAAATGGAGATATCTCCATTTTTTAAAATTTCTTATAATTTTTCCTTTCCACATAAAAATAAATAAATAAAGAATTATTTGTTTTTGTGAATAATTCAGTTAGTAAAAAAGATCTTTACATTTAACTTTTTCAACATAGTAAAGTTAAACACACTTTTTCAAATAACAATTAATAATTATCACTAAAAAGATAAAAATTAAATGTATCTGTGTGAGTACTAATAGATGGATCTGAATTCTCCATGGTGAGACTTTCTATTTTATTTTTATGTTAATGAGTGCCTATGTTACAACAATAGCAACTTACTTAAGCCACTAGGTTTGGTGGTGAGGGGTTTGGATAGTACGCTATATGTCCTGAATTCGATCCAGTAAAACAAAAAAACAATAGCAACTTAAGAGTAGCATGCTCTAGTAAATCAGAAAAAAGAAAATTACTAATCTACCGAGGACAAGTATAAAATCTGCACATTGATTAACTCTATACAAATAAAAAACATGGTCACCTCCCAATCTAAGGTCAAGATTTTTCGAATAGACTTTACCAACGTTAGCTTGCCCCATATCATTTTAGGTAACTCCAATTTGAATCACTTGAATAACTACAAATGAATCAATAGATAACTCGACAACTCAAAATCTCAAACTTCTCACATACCTTATATCCCCCAAGACTCCGCCACAAAGGCACTTCAAACTCTAAGCCCTCAAAAAACTACCTCTCCACCGACCATTACTATCACGAATAAGACCACCACGCCTCGCTCTTCTGATGGTGGCTTCCAACCAATCAAGTGTACAACCGGTTGTGTTAAACTAACAATACCACGAACCATATTGCTTCATAATACTCATTTGCGATCTTCAAAACATGTTGCACAAACAATATCAAGAACCATATTACCATGGTATCTAGAATAGCTATATCCTCATGTTCTTGTTCCGCCACCAACAAACACAATGACAAATTGTGGCCCAAAATTTGACTCATTCACATTTTTTTTTGAAGTTAAATTAACTCATTCAAATTGGTGCCAGAGAGACTCATCCACATTTGCTTGACCATCGGAGCAAGATTCCTCAACATCACCACAATACTCACACATTAGACGCCCAATGGAGGGAGTCTTGTGCTAATATTCACCTTTCAATTATTATTTTTATAATTTTAACCATTGCAAAAAGAAAAATAACTTAATGGTCTAGATTATCTAGAGGAAATTTTGATAAGAGGACTTCCTCCCAATAATAGAATGAGTGGCATTCTTGCTTTTCACCCTTATATTTATAACAATTTAACTTTTATAAAATTCCAGCCTTTCCAGAATTTAGAAGGGATATTAATTATATCATATGATTTTATTTTAAGAAGATATCCTATGACATTTTAGAGAGGGTGGGTGTTATATATTATTTAATAAATCATATGAATAACTCGAAATATATATACTTTTTTGGTTTTTTTAATGGCATATATTACCTCCGTCCTTAATTATAAGATCATGCATGTTTGACCACCGCATGTACGTCAATGCAAATTTTGATCACTAACATCTTTAATTATATATTAGTAAAAATTATAAAAATTTAATATTTTAAAAATACTCATCATAACAAATTGAACAAGATCTTATATGCTAATATTTATATTTATATATTATTAAAAAAATACGGTCAAAACAAGATAAATGAATAGTACATTTTTGTCAAACAGAGTCTTAAAATTAAGGACGGAAATAGTATAATTTTTTGTTTAATATTAATAAATTATGAATATCTATGATTAATATGAATGAAATTAATAGTTTGACGGGTCACCCCCGCCAAGAGACAAAAGCTAGTGGGAAACATTTTGAATGTGACTATCTAAATTGACTCACCTCACCCATTTCGACATGTTAAAACTTAAAAGCGGGACAAATTGTCCTACTTTATTTACCCTTCCATCATCATAACGTAGTTCTATAAAACACATAACTCTTTAAATTAAACGTTTTCTTATGTCAGACACATGTCGATATCCAAAATTGACCACTATATTGACACATATGTTTACATTAAACTATGTCATTTTTTTTAGATTATTATTCCTATTTCAACATATCGGTATCTATGTCTATATCGGGTACTTGATAGATTTTAATGTTTTGTATCATATCAGAGGCTTTTTTTTATAGTAATGTCGTTCCACATGGATTATGATGAAACAAAATCATAGCTCATAAAACAACGTTGTATATTGTTTAGGATGCAAAGTTATAATTATTCTTGACCAAAAAAGATGAAAGAATTAATAACACATCACCTCCTGTTTGCCCTTCTTTTTCGTTCACAAAAGTATATGATGGGAAATCTTGACTCATGAGTCCAGACATGGTTAAGACTTAATACAACCTTTAGATTAGATGTTGGAATATTTATTTCAATATTATTATATGGACACATATTATCAATTAATTATATTTTTTATTTATTATTAAGAGTCTCTTTTTTTTTGAACGTTTATTATTAAGAGTCTTGATCGAGTATAATTTAGTTTTTACTTCGACAACAGTTAAATAATTAATTGCTACGGATTCATATATATATATATATATATATATATAGGGGAGGATTAAATTACACCGGTGTAACATTTGAGTAATGTTACACTGCTCAATAACGCTTTAACGAATACAAATTTTACAAAATCCACCGTTGGATTGAAAGCTTATATCGTATAGATCATTCATATTAATTTTTACAAAAATCTAAAATCGTTTGGTATGTTATTGGAGAGGGAAAAGGAGACTTCTCTACATAACATAGAATTCGGAAGGACTAATTTTACATTTAAAATTAAATTTATAATCTTCAAAAACCAAATTTATTTAAAACAGATAGGATTTTATACAAGCTACTCCCTCCGTCCCAAAATATGAGGGAAAATTGGTCGACCAAAGTTGATTTATTTAGTCCAAATTTTTAACCAAATACATCAACTTTCTTTGACCAATTTTCCCTTATATTTTGGGAAGGAGGGAGTACCAAATTAGACAGATAAGATTTTGTGGATTGTCCAATTTTGAAATTTGAGCAATAATGTAAGTTGTTAAAGCTTTTGGTAATTTTGCACTCACTACAAAAAATTTAATTTTTGGCAGTGTTTTTTCTCGTTACAAGTCGTTAGTGTCGTTAGCCAACGATTGATAACGAAAAAAGACACTGCAAAAAATCAAATTTCTTGTAGTGACTTGATTGAAATTCCAAACAACTTTTATGAAGTTGAAATTAAAGTCATCGAGACCGTGACTGTTACTGCTATCGCAAACACACAATTTCCTTAACTTCATCCATTGTTAAAGGTGAGATTAAAGATGCACTTATGCTAAATGAAATTAAATAAGACATTTGACACTAAAAAAAAGTCTGATACAAAGTTTAAATATACTTATATTTAACTATCTGACGCACTTCGAATAGGAATAATTTTAGAAATGAGAATTTATGACAATCTAAAACAATATTTTATTTTGTCTTAATTTTTTGGTTGTCGAGGGAAAGAAATTCTGGTAGTTCGAAGTTTGACAGGAAGATAAGTGAAACCTAACAACTAACAAATAAATTTTTCATTCAGAAATTGAACTTGAATTTTTCGGAACGAATTAATTCTTAATTAAAGTGTAGTTGCTTATCAAAAAAAAAAATTAAAGTGTAGTTCATTGATTATTTGATTTAAATATACACAAAACTATATATGATGAAATATGATTAAAACTTGCTATAAAATTTATTTACACGTTCGATGCTTACTAATCAAATCCATAATTATAGGAAAACAAAGCATGAATTGAGGCAATCAGATTTAAATCAAATATTTCATATAAGTGACTCCCTATAAAAATTATTGATTAAAGGTGAGAAATACACTGTCTTTTGATAATTTGGTGATATTTGTCTAATAATTAATGAGAGTAAGTCATATATTTAAATTTGCTTGCGATACTTAGAATCAACTTTTAACCAATTTTTATTTCACATGCACATGACTTGTTTTTATTAATTGTTCAATAAATATCTTCAAATTATTAAGAGCCGGTGAAAGGAAAAAAAAAACCTTGATTAAAGAAGAATAACTCTTGTTTCTGGCAACAAAATAAAGAAAAGTGCTTCATTATAGGAAAAGAAAGTTTGACAATTTGAACCACAAATAAGAGTCTACATTGTTCAAAAAGTAGAAACCCACCACAGCACATACTTATTATTCCACCACAAAAAAAATAGAATTCTTAAAAAGCATGACCATAAAGAAAACCTAAAGAAACTAATATAGAATCAAATTTAATAATAGGAAAAAGTTAAATAGCTAGCGTCATACTCATCATTAAAATAAAGTGAGTGTACCATAGGCCAAAACATCATCAATGAAACTAAATAAAAAGATGAAGCGATTAATGAGATTTCTCTAGAATGAATTATTTAAAAATATTTGAATTTGATTTTTAGTGAAAATAATTTTTTATTAGATTTTATATTTTTTTTTTAAGAAGCTAAATTAATCCATCCAAATTGGCACTAGAGAGAATCGAACCTGAGACCTTAAGGAGGAGCATACTCTCGGGTCCCAAGTTAATACCACCAGACCAACTCAAGTGGATTTCAGACTTTACTTATTTTGTGATCGAACTCTGAATTACTGAAGTCTTCTTCATTCCCTTAGAAATCATAGAGTTAATCCGCATGAACAATGTTGCATTTTTTGTTTTGAAGAACAAGAGGAATTATCTCATGTGCTTTTTAATTGCTCTTTTTCTGAAAATTTGTGGAAGCGGATTTTTAAATGGATGAATGTGGATTTCATCTCTTTTGATGACGGATGGAAACATTTTTCCTCTTTTGGAGCTTTATTGAAAAATAAGATATATGAAAAAACTCGTCACGTTATTTGGTTGGCCACCACTTGGTTTATATAGCGTACGCGTAACAATGTGGTTTTTAGAGGAGAAGCTATTAATTGGAAAGCCTAAGAAGACAAGATTATTTATATTTCATGGTTTTGGTTTATAGGTAAAATAGCTAGTAAGTCTTCTTATGTTTTTTCAAATTGGTGTAAGGATCCATTAAAATGCATTATTAGCTTGTAATGGTTGCTATAAGAATTATATGGGTCGAGTACTCCTTATAATTCAATTTTTGCTTATAAAAAAAATAGAGTTAATACAATTTAAAAAAAAAATCATTATTTTAATCATTATGGGCGTAGGTCTATGGATGTATCTTTTTAAAGATTGAGTTTTCTATACAGAAGATTTAGCGGTGCAGCTTGTTACTCGTCTAGATGTTGATGTTGTTTATGTGTAATTATTTTAATCATTAATGAAAAAAAAAATGGTAATGCTTGTGTAGTCAAAAAACAGACACTTGTTTTCTTTTCTCTTCTATCTTCACTTTCTCTCTTTTCCTTTATATATCATTCATAAAGTAAAGCTAACACATAAAGCCATCCCACAAACGAAACAAAAACATTCTTTCTTGCACTAAGGAGAGCAGGTGCAGTCTTGTAGACAAACAAGGTGAATCCTCTCTCTCTCTCTCTCTCTCTCTCTTTATCTCTCTCTTTGCTTTTTCTCTTTTTTTTTTGTTTGAATTCATAGCCAAAGAAAGGTAGATATGGATTTTTCATGTGTCTTTTCTTTGATGCACAAATTCTTATAGCTATTTATTCTGGGTTTGAGGGTTTGTTCCAAAGCTGACACATCTAGATTTAAGTGTTGTTATTACTTGTTTGTATCTTTGATTTTCATTTTATAGCTATATAACTAGGTAACTTTGTTCATAATATATATACAAATATTTAAGGTCCACACATATATATGTTGATATTCTATTTATCTTCTTACTTTTTTCCACCAATTATAATTTTTTTATCATGTCCTAATTGATATCAAAAACTCAACTTTTTTCCTTTTCCTTTTTCTTTACCTTTTTGCTCATATTATTTTTAAAGAACATTTACATAAAAGATGATATATACTATATGTTATTTATTAGTATTCTTTATTCCTTTGATGTTTCAAGTAACCTAATCCTTTACATTTTATTTTACTCTTTTCACCATATAATTCAAATGTTTGAATTCATTTGTTTGAGTAGGAAAACCATGCTATACCTTGTTTTGATTTTCTTGTTAATTATGCCTAAATCCAAAAATATCTTATGTAAACATAATATCAACATATATGCTTTTGAAATATTTATATTTTTATTTATATTATTCTTTAGAAGAATATAGTTCATATGCATGTCACATGATGAACACTATAACTATATATTAGGTTTCCAATCATGGATGGGTTAGCTCCTAATTCATGTCCAAGACAAGGATTAGAGAAGAAAGCAAGGCCACAAGAGCAAATAAATTGTCCAAGATGCAATTCAACCAACACAAAATTTTGTTATTACAACAACTATAGTCTCACACAACCAAGATACTTTTGCAAGACATGTAGAAGGTATTGGACTGAAGGAGGATCTCTAAGAAATGTTCCTGTTGGAGGTGGATCAAGAAAGAACAAGAAAGTAATTAATCCTTCATCAACAAAAATTCCTGACCTAAATCCACCAACCCTAGTCCAAGTCTCACCTCTTTCGAATTCGCAAAACCCTAAAATGCAAGGAGGTCAAGATCTTAACCTAGCTTTTCCATCTATGGAAAACTATCATCAACATCATCATGGTATGTCCTCATATGTTGAGATGCATAATAATAATGAATCATCTTCGTCGGCTCTTGATCTACTTAGGTCTAGCATGGCATCTAGAGGATTAAATCCTTATGCTAATAATAATAATACTTTGATGACAAACTCAAATACTATTTTTCCAAGTGGATTTCCCATGCAAGAAGTTAAACCTAGTCTTGGTTTTTCAATTGATGGAATTAATGGAAATAGATCATATGATGATCATGTTCATGTTCAAGAAGGTGGTGGTGGAAGACTTTTGTTCCCTTTTGGAGATGTTAATAAACAACTTTCTACAAGTGGTGTTGAAGTGGAACACAATAAAGAACAAGGAAATTCAACTGGATTTTGGAATGGAATGATTGGTGAAGGATCATGGTAATTAATTAAGAAGAAAAAGAAGTTGAAGGACAAGGAAATTAAAGTGAGATCAACATCATGCATTACCTTCTTTATTTCTCTATTTTTCCTCTTTAATGGCTATCATTTGTCTTAAGTTGTTCAAAACTAACACTAGCATCAATGCAAATGCACTGCTAAAAAAATTAAATTAGCGGCAAGAAATTAAAAACGAAAAATATGAAATTACAGACTCATTTGTATTTTTTTCGTCTTTAATATTTTTGCCGATAATTTTATTTTCTTTAGTATTTTACTTTGTTTTGTATACAATTAATGCCTTTGGTATTAATTTGAGTAATGTGAGGATTGTTTTCATATGTAGAGGGATAGAAGAATACGTGAATATTGGGCCTTGTTTTTGTCCATGGCATGCAAGCTTTATTCATGAATTCTTCTTTTAAGAAGTAGATTGGTTTGATTTATATATGTTTTTTCTATAGACAAATGTGTGTTAGTAATTAGGGTTTGACCCTAGACTTCTCAAACTCTTTTGAGTGTTTCAACTCAACCACTTGAGTTACCATTTTGGGAACATTGATGTGTTTTTAAAGATTTGATTCAAATGAATTTTGAGTTGTTGAAGAAGAAAGACTTAATTAGATAAGTTCAAACTTTGCAAGTGCATAACCATAATTATAAATTTTGTTTGAGTTGCTTTGTGCACTTTTTTCCAGCTACTCTTTCTATTTATGTCCCCCTTATAAAGAAAATAATAATTAGTGGGTTGGCAGCTTTGTTGTCAAAATTATCACAACTAAGATTCTTCCAACTATGAAACCACTTGATAGCATTATTCAAAAGAATAAATAGTAAAAGAATATTGAAAAAGAAGGACAAGAGAGTGTTTGCAAGATCTCAGTGTTTTAGCTGAATCAGGAATGAATGTCACACCCACTTTTTTAATGCAAGACATAGTATTATAAAACACATTTTAATTACATGTACTATTAGAACATAATTAGGGAGGATTCACGCAGTTACACGCAATAAATAATTTCAATTGTAAAATATATGATCGAAATGATCAAATTATAATTTATTTTTCATCTAATACTTTAACATATTTTTTTATCTTATTCATTCGTTTTTTATTGAACAGTCTCCAACAGTTATTGCATTTACGCAGTAATCGCGTATTATCTGATCCCCATATTGAGTATATTGGACAAATCATGAAAATTGGATTACCTGCTCCAACTAAAACACTAACCAATTTATATATATAATTGCCATCCACTTGAAGATTAAATTTAATTTGATGAAGACTTCAATTTCATGAGTGTCCTATGTCATTGATCCACTATAATTAATTAATTAATATATACTATGTGACTATATGCTAGGACTATATGAAAATTGTGAAGATCACAATTTGGTTTGGTATTTTTGTGGGGTCCTCAAACATTCCTTTGGAACAAGTGGAAACTATTTTCTCCACTAGCTAGGCAGGTCAATGGCTTCACATGCGAACGATTCGTTATATATTATGAACCACGAGAAAATCTACTATAGGCACAAGTATAAATTATATGTGTTAGGCACGCTCACAAAAAAAAAATAAAGATAAAGTGATTAAAATGAAATTGATGTGACAATTTTAATTTATTTTCATTTGTATGTGTGTGTGCCTAAAGCTTGTGCCCAAATGAGTGTGCCTAAGCAAGTGTTTCTCTATGAACTATTATATCCATACTCTTCCCTCCTTTATCATAGAAAATTTTTATCGAAAATTATAAATATTACTCCCTCCGATTTTATTTATAAGAAATTTTTGACTTTTTAGGTTCTTTTAATAATTAAAATATTTGATCTATATTATAAACTAAATACATCAGTTATTCAATGAACATAAAATATTGACTGTATTTTATATATAAAAAAAAGATTGGAGAGAGTAGAAAAAATTATTAAAATAATAAATTTGTCTAAAATTTAGTCAATGATTAATTTATGTTGGACGATTTGTGGAACATACAAATGGATTCTTCTCTCCTACCTGAATTTTTCTTACCTGCGTTAAGAATTGAACTTCTAATTATTTGTTTAGGGGTTATTAAACTTACTACTTAGATTAATTTATTGTTGGTTATTTATATTTATATATCTACTCCTACAATCATTAATATCATAAGAGAAATAAAATATATTTAGGTTTTTATTGATAAATTAAATAAATATGTGTTTATAAAAGGAAAAAATTAATGTATGTAAAATTTGATAAAGGGTCTTATATTAAAATATAAAATTAGAAATACCAATCGTTAGTTGGTTCAGTGGTGATTGGTGTTGAACTTGGTAGGGAGGACCGCGGTTCGATCCCCCACAACTGCGATCGGGAGGGGGCTGGAACCACTTGATGCCAGAACTGACCCCCGAACCAGATTCAACTGGTGGTGAAAAACCAAAAAAAAAAAAAATATAAAATTAGAAATGAAAAAAGTCTTGTGAATATGAACGGAGGGGTATATTTTTGTGTTGTGTTTTTCACTTTGAGTTTCTTGGTCATGTGTTTGGCTTTCTTCTTACGCCAATCTCCTAATTATATTATTCTCTTTTTATTTTTTTTCTACGGGCTATGGTATATTCTTTGAAAATTAGAGTGTTTTTCAACCAAATGATAACCGATCTTGAAATTGATGACGTAATTTATGCAGGTGTAGAAGTAACTATGTTTTAGCAAAGTGTATAAATAAATAAATGTAAACTCAAGCTACAAGTAATAATACAATAACTTCACATAATTACTGTTATAACATGCATTTTTGGCGGTTGATCTTTGCCCCTCTCTCTGAGAAAGGTCGTTAGATCTTTTTGTGGTGGTATATTATAAGGGTTTAATTTTTGGTGAGCCTTTTTGTAAAGTTGTGTGTGTTTTTTAAAGGTTATTAAGTCTTGACAGAGTATATTTCTGATATATTTTTGTATTCTGAATTTTCTTTTATTCTTTACATATTATATATATAATATAATTTTTCATTCAAAATAAAATTAGAAAACTTAAACTAAACTTCATATCTATCTGAAAAAATAAATACAAATACATTTTTGATTTTTTTAATGATTTAAATGCATTTTTTATCATATAGATATATCATATTGTGAATGTGCGGTTTTAAACCCTAAAATTGCATATTAAAGTTTTATTTGAATTAATCGAGATTTCTAAATTGTTGGATGTATATTTAACATATATATTTAGACACCCTCATCTTATCAATTAATACGAAAATCATACCCGAATCTCACACTAGGTATGTGAGGGTGGATATTGAAGTTTGTCACTCTCATTGATTTTTATTATGAATGATATTTAAGTTAGGAGTGAGCAAAAATATTTCCACCAACTGAACTCATATTAATCGAGATTAAGTTTGATGAATTGTGCAAGTTTATTGTACGGGTTTTTAGGTCTACGGGTGATAAATAACAGGTAAAAACGATTAAACATGATAAAATTCGGTTTTAAAATTTTAAATATGTTGTTAATCGAATCCAACAGAGGTTGTAAGATCTCAAGTTTTTTTTTATCTTATCTATTATCTATTACTAATATATTAAAATCGATTACCACCAAAGTTTCTAAATTATCCTTATTGCTTTTAACCACGTTGCAAGTTTTATACCTTTCATTGTAATTTCACAAAAAAAAAAGTAAAAAAATATATATAGAAAGAATATAAGATAAATACAAAAAAAAACAAATATATAGAAATTAGAAAGAATATAAGATAAATAAATATAAAAATGATATGCTTAAAAATAGGAACAAAACAGAACAATCTATACGCTTAAAAATAGGAAAACACACGATAAAAACATTATAGAAAGTTTAGTCAATAAAAAAAATTATAGATTGAATATAGAAAAAATAAGAAGAAACTGCATAAAAATAAGAATATATAAATAATTAATAAAAAGACAATACTTTATAAAAAAAAAGAACATAAACAATATTTTTCATCAGAAAAAGTAAAGAAACATAAACAATACTAACCACTAATAATAATAAAGTTAAGTAGTATCAAACTTATTAAATTACCCTAAATATTTCTAATAAAATTTATAATTTTTATTACAAATATACACGGGACCATTATTTATCACTGAAACATAATAATTTACAAGAAAAAACACAATAATTCCACTTATATTTTAACAATATTATATAATAATTTTTTAAATATTTAATTCTAAATGAATTTTCTACCTTAATATAATGACAAACTTAGATATCAAATAAAAGTTAATAAACCCGTGCACGGGTCTTTAAACTAGTTTTATTAATAAAAGTTATATCATGCAATAAAAAAAAAATACATGTATTAAGTTTAGTGCATCAGGTAGGTTTATACGGGTGTTTGGGTTGCGGCTGATAAATATCGGATAAAATTGTTAAATGATCAGATTCAATTTTAAAATTTTAAATATATCATTAACCGAACTCGACCAATATTTTAAATATGTCGTTAACCAAACCCAACCGAGGTTGTTAAATCACAAGTACTCCTTTCATTCCAAAATATAAGAGCTAGTTTGACTAATGCACGTATGCTAATGTACAATTTTGATCACTAATATCTTTAATTCTCTATTAGTAAAAGTTATAAAAACTTATATTTTGAAAATACTCATCAAAACAAATCAAACAATATCTTATATGCTAATATTTATATCTATATATTATTAAAAAAATATGATCAAAGAAAGATAAATGAATAGTATCATTTAGTCAAAGTAGCTCTTATAAAATGAGACACATGGTGTATTAAGATACCAAGATTGCATTATGTATTGGAACATCATTTATTTTATAAAAAAATAAAATAAAATGTAAATCATTTACACACAAGACTCGAGATATAATGTAAATCATTTATTTGTTCAATCTCTCAATGGCATCCACAGATAAATTAAATTAAAAGGTAACTTTTTCTTTTTTGTATGTGCTAATCCGAATAAATTGAACCGACCAACTTGTGACCGACTTAAACCAACACCCGACAAAACCAAGTTTAGAGTGGTCGGAGATAGGCTAAAATTTTACACTCAGTTTCTTTTGGGTGAAACATTTTGAAACTGCTCGATGCTCTACCCTAATTTAAGGTTATTTAACATCATGCAATCACAATAGTCAAAGGGAATAAGAAAAAGGACTAAACTTAAATGCAATGCTTCTAGGGCAAACTCTATGGTGCACAAGTCCCTCATGTTGTGCACCATGCACAAGTCACCAAAAACACATAATGAATACGAATTTTACAAAATTCACCGTTGGATTGAAAGTTTGTATCGTATAAATCATCCGTAAATATTTTAAAAAAAATTGAAAATCATTTGATATGTTATTGAAACCTATCAAAATTAACGGTTTATGAATTTTTATTAAGTACCGTTAATGTTGATGAGTCTCAATAACATATCAAATGATCTAAACGATATAAACTTTGCATCCAACGGTAGATTTTGCAAAATTTGTATTCGTTATAAAAATATCGAAGACTTGTGCACCATACACCACTTAATCAAGTGGTGCATGTTAGACAAAGCCTGCTTATAGTACTATTCTTAATTTTCCTCTCACAAAAATAAACAACTTTCCCTTTCAAGATGTAGTCTTTTGACAACCTTTTAAACTGTTTATGACAATTATGTTACCTATAAGTTGAGAACACATATAGCATAGTAGTTTCAAGCCAAACATAGCAACATTGATTAAGAGTTTGATTAAGCAATCTACCCAATCATATCACCTTAAACTCTCATAGAATTTAATGTTAAGGAAAAGGATGATTCTTGTATAAAGTTTTCTAAGGCATTGATAAAAGAAAGGTACTTACTACTAAATTTTAAAGCACCGTTATAATCTCTGGTACATGTATTTTTCTCTACTGTACAGAAATAATAACTTAACATATTTATTTGTTTGTTTAATACCTTAGAAGATGATGATGAAGAAGCTTAATAAAATAAAATAAAATAAAATAAAAACAGTTGGCAACAAAACATGGATTTTGAGTATCCTTCAATAGTTCTGCCTTTTCTATACAAAGGTTGCAACCTTGTTTTTCCAGAACAAGAGAAGGAAGAAGAGAGGCTCATGAGCTACTAACAACCAAAGTTTCATCGACAAAGAAACGGTTTCAGTTTGTCACTTATCAGCGTTGATTCCGAATATCCTGACCTTGTGCATGTTTGGGAACTTTGCAACAACTAGTACAATCACGGCAACCGTGTTGAAGAACAGCATTGGATGCTCATAGTCAGTTGTGTGTGAGGCTATCAAGTACCTGTCAATAAGAAGAATCAAAATCAGACACTATTTCTATTATTCCATTATTATTCTATCTAGCCATCAAATAAGACATTTCTTTAGCCATCAAATAGATCACTTAGTAAGACTCTTGAACATACAAAAACAAGACTAGTTTTAAGTTTTGACCAAAGCTTCTTTTTTTTCTATAGACAAATGTTAGTGGTTAGTTTGTTAGGATGGAGGAAAAATGACAGTATTAAGGATTAAATGCGGACCCCCTAATTATCAGCTTATGAATAAGCTACTTAATTATGTTTGGTTATTCCTGTCTTTTATAAATAAATGAATCAATTACGTACACCCTTATGAGTTACTAGTTTTCGGTCAAGTTTCTTGGAACAGCAATAACCACAACCAAACCCTAAGCTCTAGAATTTATGACCTAACAGCAATAACCACAACCAAACCCTTTTCCAAGTAGATGGAACAGCTACATTAATTAATGATACTATTGTGTTATGTCGTGAAATAAATCCTCATTATGCACAAGGCTCAAGGGATGCAGCAGCGTTAAAAATCTTAGGGAGAATTTTCCGCCCATTTGGGCCCCACAAGACTCGGGAGATTAGTCTCTGTAGTTGCGTGCAGAAGATACCTGGTTTACGCCTAAAAAAAATCCTCATTACGCACAACTAGATTTAAGTCATTTATAATAGTTTTACATACTGTTATTCTTGGTCTTCCTCTTCTAACTCTATAGCCCTACCCTCCATCAATCCAATATTCTTACTAAGGATTCTAATAGTCTATTTCACACAACCTTGCATAACTTTTTTGTTCACTCATACACCACAATATTCTCATCTTTACAACATTGAGCTTATGCTCATGTTGACATTCTACAATTTAACATTCAGTACCATAGAGTAACGCAAGTCTAATAATTGTGTAGTAGAATTTTCTTTGAAACTTGATAGACACCTTTTATCACGAATAACACATCATACATTTCTCCATTTCATCCAACTAACTTGAATCTTATAGTTTACATGTGCCTAAATTTATGCATCATCTTGTATAGTACATAAAAGCTCGCAACTTGTGGAATAGTATGCAATATATTTTTCAACTCTCTTGCCTCTCTCATTAAGATGACATCACCAGCAGAAAACATGCAATAATATGTTATGGTACTAGATGAATATATTCAGTAAACGCATTTCAAAACCAAGGTAAAAGCAGGTTTGTAAACTTTGCTTCTACTAAATTGTAAAACATGATGCATAGATTAATAATTAATTTTCTCGAATAATAAGAACAACAACAGCGACAACAACTGATGCCTCAAAGATAATTTACCGCCCTAATTACAGGAAACTGTTTAGATAAATAAAGTGATGCACAGTGGAAATTTCAGTTTCCTTCTCCTTTCGTCCCTTATTAAGGAGGCTTTCTCATTTGTTATCTTTTCTTTTTGACTCGGGCTTTTCAAAAGTGAGGGGAGCTTTCAAAGTTATAAACGATCACTAGAAAACCAATTATTGAAATTAAATTACAATATAATGCATGCACCTTTTTTTCTTTTTTTTGAAGACTCGGTATCCGGCCCAAGGACCGACTAATCCGAGGGACATCAATCCCACCGCCCACTTGTGGTGGTGCCCATTTAAAGCCAGAGCTTTATTTGCTCTGTATGCAGGCACCTATTTAACAAAGATTCCATTGATTTCTGAACCAACGGTTATAATTCTTCAGTTTTTTTGTGCTCTCTTCACTTTAGAGGAGACAAATTCGTTCTTTTTATATCTAACAATATCTCTTCAATGGAAAAACTTGGCATTAATCCCCATAACTAGAGCTATCAAACCAAGTGGTTTCACCGCAAACAAAGTACATAACAGATCAAGTCTAACCCCAAACACCGTGAAGAATTGAAACCTTGACATTTTTATCTAACTTTTTTATTTTTTATATGAATTTTTAGCTAAATTTACCATTCAAAATTAGGAAGTGTATTTGGACTTCTTAAACCATAAAATGCATTCAATAGTTCTTCACCATACTTTGATGAGGCCTTTCGACATGCAGAACAGCCAATTTATAGGACATACACAACTAATTTATCATTTAGAAAGTGGTATCATTCACTCCCTCTGGACTCGATTGTATAAGCAAAAAAAAAGAAGCCATGTTTGTTGATCTAAAAGATGAGTAAATTCCAACTAATTTCACCTTATTTAATGCTATCAATACACTTTAATCAATTCAAAATTTAATCTCATGAAACAAGCTCCTATAGAAAATTAAATGAGGATACTAATTTGGAGAGTGCAGTGAGTTTTAAGATTATATCAAGAAAATTAAATGAGATTAACTACCATTCTTGATCTATGTGCAATTAGTTATTTTTGCTTACATTTGAGTCTGGAGAGAGTATTACTTTCTCACCACCATAACCATTAAAAAAAATACTATTAGCAACCCAATTGACTATAACCCCCCTTTAAAATATCAAATGATATGAACACAGTGATATACATATTAGAAATATATGATCCCCCTAACTTGCATAATAATTGCACGCAAGGTTTTAGATTTAGATTCCTTGGGAATAAGTAATAAAATTCTCACTCGAGCTGATTCAACAGGTAGGTTATTTTATCTGCTTGCTTAAATCTTTAGATATTTACTTTTCCTCTCACTAACAACGTTAAACTTCTTTTGTGTTTCCTAGCAAATGCTTGAGGAATTGTCATAACACAGTCGTTATAAAATATACGGATACAAACTTTTTAAACAAGCAACAATAATTCCAAATAAACACAACCTATCAACTGCATTGTAGCAGAGAGCACTGCCTTTCACAACCAGAAGGAACTGAACACATATCAGTAGTTACAAGTCAATTAAATTGAGCATGTCATGATTCATGATTTCCGTTATTAGACATGACATTTATTTCCAACTTCATGTACCACATGAAGTTATAATAACACAATCAAGAAAGCACACAAATATATTTGTCCGCATCAGTGCAGAAAACATTTTAATAAGCATAGACCATTAGTGTTTATCAGGACGCACAAACACATCTAAAAACAAATGCAGGCATGCAAATTAAAGGAGAACTTACAGAACCAAAGGAACAACTGTCAAAAACTTCCTGTTACGAGTGAGCTGCTTTCCATTGTCAACCTGCTCCCACCATGTCAATCTATTGTAGATCCCCTGATCATCTGCAAACGGAGTTCCTTTCTTCCAGTGGAAAAAGTGATACGTTACCTGATGAACACAACAAAGTCAATCACACAATGTAGAGAGATCAAAAGTATTATAACATTCATAAACAATAACAACACAGCAAAGTATTATTTATGAACTTGATCCAGTGACACAGGTTAAAAAAAAAATAAAAAATCCTTCCCATCACCTCACTAAGTAATACATGAGTTAAAATAATACGCCCACCTACCCCAAAAACTGAAAGACGATGAAGTAAAAAATAGCAGTCAATTCATTTTAAGTGACCGTTACAAAGTATTAGATTCCCTGCCAAACAAACACTAATTTTGAGAAATGACCACGCCTTATAATGCAACTGATTGAACTGAACTGATGTACTTCTATAGTCAAACAAAGGCAAGTTACAAAATTTAGAACATTGCAAGGAAGATGGAAGCTGTGAAAGTGATAGCAATTTAAAACCAAATGTAGTTCAAGAAAACTGGGCAATCAGCTGAATCTAGGAGGAGCAAAGATCTGAAAGACAACAGAACCACAAGGGGACATTAGACACTCGAAGCAAATACTCTAACAGTGTTCAACTGATGTCTTTCCAAACTAAGGGACTATGACAGGCCAAGAATGGTGTCAGAAGAGAATGAGAAGAATAAATACCAGACTTTGCCTATGCACAGTGCGGAAGTATACAAACGTACGAAAAGGTAGGGCTGTTGAGAGGATAAATTCCGGTAACTATTTTTTCAGGACGGATTGTTAAAGAAAGTAATAAACTTGGAGAGGTCGTAGGGGACAGTAACGGAAAGTTAATTGTGTAATACAACATTAAATGATTAGCTTTTTTCAGCTTTATTACCAACAATGGGACACTGACAGTAAGCGGTCGTGTCACACTGTTAACTTCTATTAGATTATAAATAATAACTATTAACATATAGAAGAGACCAATTGCAGTTAACATAAACTAGCAATTGGAGCCACTCTCCACCCTTGACAAGAAAAAACAGAAGCAAATTGAGCATTCATCACTTCCAATTGCACGTTAGGATTTTGTAAGATGCCACAAATGTCATACCACCTAGGTAGCCGACACGTTGAATTAAAGACATGTCATGAATCCAACACCGACACACGTGGTTTCATTTATTCACTTTCATTTTCTTAATTTGTTACTAGTGTCAACATATGTCGGCTGTCCCTTTCCGTGGCAGTGCTTCATAGAATACCTCTAATTCATATATGTCTTAGGCAATCTCCGCCCTCTATTTCATCGTTTCTAAACATTAACATATGCAATCAAAGTCATAAACAAAAATAGATTAACACCTGAAACCTTTTCAACTACATCACAAAACCTTGTAACACAAAACACATGCATTCATCCATCAAAACTACAATCAACATATCAATTGACCATTCAAATTAAACACCTAACCAACCCCAAACTAAACCAGAAATAACGAACATCACATAAACGGGCGCCCACACAAACACACTGAAACAATGAAATTTCCAAATAAGTCATCGTCATCATCATTCATCAAGGGGTAAATCAGTCAACAACAACAACAAAAAAATCAACAACAAATCAAACAAATACCCAAAATTCAATTCAATTAAAACAATTCAAACAAGATAAGAGAAAAACATAATCAAAATAAATGAAAACAAAAAGGGTAAAAGAAGACGATACAAGAAAATGAGCGAGATTAACAATTGTCCAAGCAATTCCAGGAGAACAACCAAACACAGATAGAACAAGGATCCATGTGAAGAAAAGGATGAGAATATAGGTAGTCCAAACACCAGGATACGTAAACCATTCCGTGTTCCTGTTCAGATCCGCTGGAGGTACAGCTTTCACATACAGATTTGCCATCAAAATTTCAAAAATCTAAAGATACCCTTTTGATTAGAAACTCAAATATTTTGATCCCAGATGAAAAAGTTTTCAACTTGATGATGTTGATTTTGATGGGTTTGAATTAGGGTTATTTTCTGAATGAAGAATGAAAATTCCAAAACCCAGAAACGTAACGTAACCCTTTGATTATTTTATTTTTCTGGTTAATATTATGTCAATGATAATGTGCGTGTGTGTGAATGTGAAACAAATTGGAAATTGAAATTGAAAATGAAAGATGAAATTTGATTTAATTGGTAATAAATAAATATTAAAAATGAAAAGAAAAAGTAAAAGAAAAACAAATTTCTTGATGTTGATTATATACGATGTCGTTTTTGGTGGATAAGTGTTGTTTGTTTGTTGAAGGATGGAAATTGTGGAATCTATTTTTTCTTTCTTTTTTTGAATCAATTTTTTCTTTTTAAATTTTTTCTTTTTTTTTTTTTACGATAAGATGGGGATCGAACCCAAAACTTATAGCGTACTATGCAAATCTCTCACCACTAAGTATGTGTTTGGTTCTGCGGTGGACAGAATTGATTTTGACAAAATTGAGTTTGATAGAATTGATTTTGATAGAATTGAGTTTGATAAAATTGATTTATGTTTGGATATATTCATACAAAAGTGAGTTAAACAAAGAATTTGAGTGTAAAAATCAATTCTAGAATGAGAAGCTACAATTTCTAGCTTCAAGTAGAATCTATTCTGGAGGCAGAATCAATTCTTCTTTTGAGGAAACAAACAAGTCAGAATCCATTCTACATGTCCAGAATCAATTCTGGCTGCTTCAGAATTGAAACCAAACATACACTAAATCAAATTTAGTGGCTTAAATTTTTACTTTTTTGACTATATTCATATTGGATTAAAACAAGAGTGTAATATAGTTTTGCATGATCATCCAATAAATAACTATTATTTTGTCATGTCATGTCATATCAAGAAAGTGGGATGACTTGACGGAAAACATGGTTGATATTGGTTGAAAGTGTAAAATTATTTTACACTGTCATATTGCATATTGCTTTTTCTCTTAAAACAAAGAAAATTAAGCGTTTAAAGACTACGTACCGTTAGTGTAAATTAATTTTACACTGACAACCAATAAGAATGAAGCACTCTTTCACATCATATTAAAAAAGTGGGGTTTAGTGGGATGATGTGGCGGAAAATATGGTTGATGTTGGTTGACAGTGTAAAATTATTTTACACGGTCAGTGCATATTTTTTTCTCGAAAATTAAATAAAAGAAGATTTTTTTGACTAAGAATGAAATAAATCAGATTGGATTAAAAAAAGTTGATAAAGTCATATAGATTTTTTACCAAAAATTAAATTAAAAAAAGTTGATAAGGTCATATAGATTTCTTTTTTCTAAAGGTCATATAGATATTGGCGTTAAACTTGGTAGGGAGGACCACGGTTCGATCCCCACAACTGCATTTGGGAGGAAACTGAAACCACTTGATGTCAGAACTCGCCCCGAATTCTGGACTACTAGAACCCCCTTCCCCTAGGAACCAGATGGTGCAAATAAAAAAAAATTGAATATTTAAAAATTTAAAAAGAAAAAAATGAATTTGAAGTTTATTTATACCATATATTGGTCATTCCACGAAGCATTGTCGCTTTATGTGCAATGCAATAACTATAACACCGACTTGTTGATGTTAACAAAATGCTCAATTATAAATAAAAGGATAAGTATGACATAAACTAGAGAGCAATAATAAAAAATATTTTCTTTATCAACTATATGTATAATATTTTATTGCTTCAAAAAAAAATGTATAATATTTTTATCGTATTTAGTAGTGATTAATCTCCGTTAAAAATTTGTGGAACATCGTGTATCATATATATAAGAGTTGGGTTCAAGTTTAAGACACTTTATTTATTTATCTTAAAGGTGAAATTTTATTCACCTAACTATTTGATTAGAAAAATTATGGACACAAAAAGTCTTAGTAAGTTATAAGAGTTTTGTCCGTAAATCTTAGTTCAACTCACAAAAAAATGTCAAAATTGTTAGATTGAATACCATGATCGGATTTCGAACTCCGGCTCACTTATTTGTGTTGCGTGTGAGTTTATGATGACTTTGTCATAAAAAAAAATTGAAAGATTCAAATATTTTAGGCTTAATTAGTAAAATGGTCTCTTAAAGACATTTTTTGTTTCAGATTGGTCCCTTAAAAAAAAAAGGTCCAAATAGGTCCCTTAAAGAAAAAAAAGTCTGAATAGGTCCCTTAAAGACATCTCCGTTAATCAGTTTGGTCCCTAAAAAGAGGTCTAAATAGGACCAAACTGATTAACGGAGATGTCTTTAAGGGACCTATTCGGACTTTTTTTTCTTTAAGAGACCTATTTGGACCTTTTTTTTCTTTAAGGAACCAATCTGAAACCAAAAATATCTTTAAGGGATCATTTTACTAATTAAGCCAATATTTTATTACTCAAAATTTTGTTCATGTGTGCAGTCAAATTCTAGAGTACTAGTACTGGAGAATGACAATTTAACAATATGAATGATGGCATCCTCTAGCTACTAGCGGTAGTGATGTGATACAAACCAATATTTACATGTGTAGCGGTTAGCATTCATTAGTAGGAGGAGAAAATATGTAGAGGATGAAAGACATTTTTTGTTTAAATTTTTCTTGTTAGTTTGGGGTTGAGAATATGAATTTAAGTTTAATATTGAATATAATAAGAGCAGAGGTTGGACGACATGTAAGGGCTTGTTTGACCCAACTTTTTTTAGAATTTATGCAAACAACTTATGCAATTTTTATATATTATTATAAGTTTGTCAAGGTAGTTTATGATAAAATAGCTTATAAAATTACAATTTTCACTAGTGTGAACTTATAAAATAGCAAAAAACCTAATTTATATTGCATAAGTTGTTTGTGTAAGCTCTAAAAAAAGCTAGGCCAAACGAGCCCTTAAGTGAAAGATGTTTGGATTGACTTATTTTTGAGTTTTTTCTGAAACAGTTTATGCAAATAAATAAAATTTTACATATTATTATAAGCTTTTTAAGGTAGTTTATGAGAAAATAGCTTATAAAAATATAATTTTTAACACAAATTTATTTTATTTGCATAAGTTATTTTTATAAACTAAAAAAATAAGTCAAATTCAAACGGACCCTTAATATCTTGAGATTTTTTATCAAGATGTGGTGTAAAAGTCATTTGTGTGATTATTTTTAGTCTAATGTGTGATCAAACCCAATGAATCTCTCCCTCACAACCCACCATTAAAAGATTTTTTTTAAAGATGAAATAAATTTGTCAATGAAGCGTAATAGTTTAATCGTTGAGTTAAAGTTAAATTATCAATTATAGTTTCTGCTTTCACTTCACATATTAAAATAAGTGCTCAACAACTAAAAATTGATGAGACAAGTAGTATTCATCTCAAGTAATTAAATTGTTGAGATGAATTCATGGCGACTAATACTTGTTTCAAGTAAAGATGAATAGGCATGTTGTTCTTGCCACAATGTGTTTAGTTATTTTCTCCGTAATGAATTAAGTTATATATGTCACGATGAATTAAGTTTTATGCACCTACAATAAAAGAAATTGATATTCACATTCGTTTGTGAAGATAATTTAGAATGGCAATTATCAATATCAATATATAATTGTAAAGCAAACTTTTTTTTGCTGATGTGGCAGCCTAACAAAGCTTCCCATTTTTTTTCTTTTTTCTAAGCAATAGTTGATGCTTATGTGTCATATATCATTACATTGCATGCTTATATGTACTTTCTAATGTAACCCTCAATTAACTTTCTCATTATTCATCAATCATCAATATCAATCAATCAATATCTTTTACTAGTAAAAGGAAGGTTGAATTGCTCATAGGCCTTCATTGTGATGATGTGGCACCTCTAAAAAAACTCCATATTTTTATTGAAAATTTACCAACTTCTCTTAATTATTAAAAATATCTAAAATAAAATTTATCCTCCACAAATTAAATTTCATGTCTAATGATTAATACATGAATAGAAAAAGAAACCCCCATAATTCCAAAAGACTATATTTTGGCATATATAAAATGATAAATATAGATTAATAGAAAACGTAAATGACTAAATAATTAAGAGTAACCTAAATATCCATATACTTGCCCAAATAAAAAACTTAATTCGTATATATGGATCAATAAAACATTCATACGTAAAAACCAAAAAAATATATCCATATGTCACTAAAATATGTACATATAAATTATATGTATATATAATTTTTAGTATTGTTATTAAATATATATAATCTAATTTTCTAAAAAAACCAAGATAAATCATATTAATATATTATTACACATTGCAAGAGGTTAAATCAACAATCAAACGATTAGCTTATCAAAAAAAAAAACAATCAAACGATTAATTACAAGGAATAAAAACAATTATGATTGACCCTTAGGTATTCATATGATGCAACTATAACTGCAAAATTATTATTATTATATTATACAATTTTTTTTTGACTAAAAAGATAACGATATTCATTCATTCCAATAATTGATATAGTACATCAGATGCAAATACAAATTCAACATCGCTAAAAACAAAAAGGATGAATCTGCGAACAAACTCACAGCATCCGTGTTAATAGCATACAACGGCAAAATGCCTACAAATAATAATATGATAAAACTAAAGTCACCGAAATATCCATGCTTCCGGATCTGCAACGTTGATGCCCAAATCATTGATTGAATCTGCAATTGATTGAAGATGATCTTTCAAATATGAACTAAACGAACACCGTAACAAGACGGAGAATTCAACAACGTCGTACCAAGACGACGATCAACACAAACGCCGCACTCAGACGACGATATCACACAAATAAAAAAGAAAAACAACTAAAAAACTTAATCTATGTGAAAAATCACTTATTTAGATTGAAAACAACAAGAAAAAAGGTGAAGAGGGGTGATTTTAGGCCAAATATGACCTAAAATCACCCCTAACTAATAGAGGAAGAAGAAACTCAGAGAAAAAATACAATTAACCCTCATGATTGTTGGAGTTCCTTTCAATAATTATATATAAAAAACAAACTGTATGTTTTACCACAATGGTCTTTATAAATATTGATACTCACACATCACTACGTACTTGCCCATGGTCTCATATTTTGTAATCTTATTTTTTTCTTTTTTGTGTTTTCTAACCTTCTTTGTAGTAATTTCATCAAGTCATGTCTACTCTTGAGTAAATCAACTACACTATCTTATTGTTTCAAGGAAAAATGTAATTTTATTTTCAAATGTATTTTCCTCATTGTTTTTTGGATAGGTTCTTTTTTTTTCTTTCAAATATAGCAATGAAATGTATATTCAAGAATAACATTGCGACAATGAAAAATATATATAACTGCAATTTCTTAACTTTTTTTTAGTGGTACTTGGTTTTAATAGAGAAGATTTGGAATGTAATACAGGTTGGTCGTATGAAGCAAATTTGGAAGAATTTAATCTCTACTTGGATAGAGGTGTTTTCATATGCTTAATCATCTTGGTTAGGATTCAAATTAGTGGATTGGGCTGGTACGAAGGTTTTCAAGTTTGCAATTGAGCTAAGTTGTATTTTAATTTCTTTATTACTTTTAGAATAAACTCATTTAAGTCACTAAGAAAAATCGTAAGATTCCATTTAGTTTCTAAGACAAATATTAAAAGTATCTCACTATCTACCTTAAATTTTGTTTGATTGATGAATGAAAAGTGGCGTAGCAATTTAGTCACTACTTTACAATTTATACTTTTTTATTACACCAACATTTTAACTACTAATTTTGATATTACATTGCTTAAAAAGACACATAAAATTAAAGATGCAAACAAATTAAAGAGAGGATAGTGGCATAAACCTCACTAAGAAAAATAAAATTAAACCAAAATAGAAAAGAAAAAGAATTAAGCATATGGTGAAAATGATAAACGAAACCACTAGCTAAATAATTCTGACAAATAAAAGGCAAAGAAATCTTAATAAGTAATATAAAATGTTATATTATATTTATCTATTTTATTATTTAAATTACTCTCTAAGCATAATAGTATTTAGGAGATAAGATATTATAGTTATGAGTGAGTACATAGTGAGATAGTCTTAAGAATAAGATGACATGTTGAATGTTAAATTCTTATAATATCATGCAAACTAAAAAAAGAAGAATAGTATTTCTTAATCTTTGTACTATCGAACAAGTGGAGGGTGTTGAAAAAACTGTTATACTAAAAAAATGACCAACCAAAAAAAATGTAAAAAAACAATAGACTTAAAAAATTGGGAATAGTAAAGTCTGGATAAAATTCCACCAAGTCAATATGTGAAAAGAAACTTCAAAAGAACGAGAGGAAAGTTTGTAGAAAAGCTACTTGATACCTTGAATTGCATAGAAGGAAATAAACAGTTACGCTATTCGATATGTAATTTTCAAAAAACGAGATCACGCGGTAAATAAAAGTATTTATATATGCATGCCTCCAACTCTATTGAAATAAATAAGGGTTACATCAAAAATAAAAAGCAAGGCCACATTTTACTATACAATTGCAACTCATATAAAGAAAGCTACGATTACACTATTAAAATAAAATATAATGCATCTTTTCAAACTTATAAAATATTATAAGAGATCTATTACATTAAAATATAAAAAAAAAACTACGATATAAATCAATGAAAAATATCATTTCTAAACAACTTTTTTATTTATTTGTAGACACGGGCCGGCCCAAGGGTAAAGCGGCCCAAGCCCTAGATTTAGACCCCCAAAAATAATTGTTTTGGTAAATGATTTAGGCCCCAAATTTTTTTTTATCACCTTTATACTATAAGAAAAGTTTACAATCTCTATTAAAAAACCTTTTCATCATCTCCTTTAATTAAATTAAATCATTTTAATTTTAATTATCAATATATCAAATTATCACTATATAACTTCTTACACAAGGGACCAACTAACTAAAATGAAAAATTAAATTAAAAGGGACCAACTAATATATAAGATTTATATAACCACAAAATATTCATGACTATTGAAATTCTTTCAATACTAATAAAAAAAACGTGTGTCTCTCTTCATTGCATAGTTAATTGGTTCCTAAATGAAAAATTTAATTAAAAGGACCAATATAACCACAAAATATATTCTTTCAATACTAAGAAAGAAAAAAAAAAGTGTCTAAGACTATTGGAATTCTCTTCATTTCATAGTTAATTGGTCCCTAAATGACAAATGAAAAATTTAATTAAAAGGGATCAACTATCGATATCGATTTATACATATCCATTAGAATTATCAAAAATTGGATGGATTTTCAAAAGAAATTGGATGTGGCACTCTATAAAAAAAGTTTCGATCTCTATTAAAACTTTTTCATATTTCATATAATAGAGTTACTCTAATAATAAATAATAAGCAATAATAATATATTAAAAAAAAAACTAACACAATTTATTGTTGTTTAATTGAGACAAAAATGAATTGCAAGCAATGAAAGGTGGAACGATGCATCATGTTATTGTTTTATTAATTGCATTGCAATATATTATTAAAATATATATTGTATGTTACAATTCCCTATTAATGCAATTGAAAACAAAGAATTCTTGGAGACACTAATATTGAATATGTAAATTTAGCTAATTATCAAACACAAGCTCTATATAAAGTTAACCCAAAAGCTAATTATCACCACCATATTGAATATGTAAATTTACATTGAAGTCTAGCTTCTATGTTTTAACAAAATTTTAATTTATCTATCTCATGGCAAAAACTCTATGGTTTCTTTGTCTAACATCTCCATGAGAAAAAGTTATGCATCTTCACCTTCCATATGTTAAAGTTACACATTATAGTGTCTTGAATTGATTTAAAAGCTATCGTGTGCGTATATATAGTTACATCATAAGTATATTGGTTTTATTGAAAATTGCTCATAGGCCTTCATTGTGATGATGTGGCACCTCTAAAAAAACTCCATATTTTTATTGAAAATTTACCAACTTCTCTTAATTATTAAAAATATCTAAAATAAAATTTATCCTCCACAAATTAAATTTCATGTCTAATGATTAATACATGAATAGAAAAAGAAACCCCCATAATTCCAAAAGACTATATTTTGGCATATATAAAATGATAAATATAGATTAATAGAAAACGTAAATGACTAAATAATTAAGAGTAACCTAAATATCCATATACTTGCCCAAATAAAAAACTTAATTCGTATATATGGATCAATAAAACATTCATACGTAAAAACCAAAAAAATATATCCATATGTCACTAAAATATGTACATATAAATTATATGTATATATAATTTTTAGTATTGTTATTAAATATATATAATCTAATTTTCTAAAAAAACCAAGATAAATCATATTAATATATTATTACACATTGCAAGAGGTTAAATCAACAATCAAACGATTAGCTTATCAAAAAAAAAAACAATCAAACGATTAATTACAAGGAATAAAAACAATTATGATTGACCCTTAGGTATTCATATGATGCAACTATAACTGCAAAATTATTATTATTATATTATACAATTTTTTTTTGACTAAAAAGATAACGATATTCATTCATTCCAATAATTGATATAGTACATCAGATGCAAATACAAATTCAACATCGCTAAAAACAAAAAGGATGAATCTGCGAACAAACTCACAGCATCCGTGTTAATAGCATACAACGGCAAAATGCCTACAAATAATAATATGATAAAACTAAAGTCACCGAAATATCCATGCTTCCGGATCTGCAACGTTGATGCCCAAATCATTGATTGAATCTGCAATTGATTGAAGATGATCTTTCAAATATGAACTAAACGAACACCGTAACAAGACGGAGAATTCAACAACGTCGTACCAAGACGACGATCAACACAAACGCCGCACTCAGACGACGATATCACACAAATAAAAAAGAAAAACAACTAAAAAACTTAATCTATGTGAAAAATCACTTATTTAGATTGAAAACAACAAGAAAAAAGGTGAAGAGGGGTGATTTTAGGCCAAATATGACCTAAAATCACCCCTAACTAATAGAGGAAGAAGAAACTCAGAGAAAAAATACAATTAACCCTCATGATTGTTGGAGTTCCTTTCAATAATTATATATAAAAAACAAACTGTATGTTTTACCACAATGGTCTTTATAAATATTGATACTCACACATCACTACTTGCCCATGGTCTCATATTTTGTAATCTTATTTTTTTCTTTTTTGTGTTTTCTAACCTTCTTTGTAGTAATTTCATCAAGTCATGTCTACTCTTGAGTAAATCAACTACACTATCTTATTGTTTCAAGGAAAAATGTAATTTTATTTTCAAATGTATTTTCCTCATTGTTTTTTGGATAGGTTCTTTTTTTTCTTTCAAATATAGCAATGAAATGTATATTCAAGAATAACATTGCGACAATGAAAAATATATATAACTGCAATTTCTTAACTTTTTTTTAGTGGTACTTGGTTTTAATAGAGAAGATTTGGAATGTAATACAGGTTGGTCGTATGAAGCAAATTTGGAAGAATTTAATCTCTACTTGGATAGAGGTGTTTTCATATGCTTAATCATCTTGGTTAGGATTCAAATTAGTGGATTGGGCTGGTACGAAGGTTTTCAAGTTTGCAATTGAGCTAAGTTGTATTTTAATTTCTTTATTACTTTTAGAATAAACTCATTTAAGTCACTAAGAAAAATCGTAAGATTCCATTTAGTTTCTAAGACAAATATTAAAAGTATCTCACTATCTACCTTAAATTTTGTTTGATTGATGAATGAAAAGTGGCGTAGCAATTTAGTCACTACTTTACAATTTATACTTTTTTATTACACCAACATTTTAACTACTAATTTTGATATTCCATTGCTTAAAAAGACACATAAAATTAAAGATGCAAACAAATTAAAGAGAGGATAGTGGCATAAACCTCACTAAGAAAAATAAAATTAAACCAAAATAGAAAAGAAAAAGAATTAAGCATATGGTGAAAATGATAAACGAAACCACTAGCTAAATAATTCTGACAAATAAAAGGCAAAGAAATCTTAATAAGTAATATAAAATGTTATATTATATTTATCTATTTTATTATTTAAATTACTCTCTAAGCATAATAGTATTTAGGAGATAAGATATTATAGTTATGAGTGAGTACATAGTGAGATAGTCTTAAGAATAAGATGACATGTTGAATGTTAAATTCTTATAATATCATGCAAACTAAAAAAAGAAGAATAGTATTTCTTAATCTTTGTACTATCGAACAAGTGGAGGGTGTTGAAAAAACTGTTATACTAAAAAAATGACCAACCAAAAAAAATGTAAAAAAAACAATAGACTTAAAAAATTGGGAATAGTAAAGTCTGGATAAAATTCCACCAAGTCAATATGTGAAAAGAAACTTCAAAAGAACGAGAGGAAAGTTTGTAGAAAAGCTACTTGATACCTTGAATTGCATAGAAGGAAATAAACAGTTACGCTATTCGATATGTAATTTTCAAAAAACGAGATCACGCGGTAAATAAAAGTATTTATATATGCATGCCTCCAACTCTATTGAAATAAATAAGGGTTACATCAAAAATAAAAAGCAAGGCCACATTTTACTATACAATTGCAACTCATATAAAGAAAGCTACGATTACACTATTAAAATAAAATATAATGCATCTTTTCAAACTTATAAAATATTATAAGAGATCTATTACATTAAAATATAAAAAAAAAACTACGATATAAATCAATGAAAAATATCATTTCTAAACAACTTTTTTATTTATTTGTAGACACGGGCCGGCCCAAGGGTAAAGCGGCCCAAGCCCTAGATTTAGACCCCCAAAAATAATTGTTTTGGTAAATGATTTAGGCCCCAAATTTTTTTTTATCACCTTTATACTATAAGAAAAGTTTACAATCTCTATTAAAAAACCTTTTCATCATCTCCTTTAATTAAATTAAATCATTTTAATTTTAATTATCAATATATCAAATTATCACTATATAACTTCTTACACAAGGGACCAACTAACTAAAATGAAAAATTAAATTAAAAGGGACCAACTAATATATAAGATTTATATAACCACAAAATATTCATGACTATTGAAATTCTTTCAATACTAATAAAAAAAACGTGTGTCTCTCTTCATTGCATAGTTAATTGGTTCCTAAATGAAAAATTTAATTAAAAGGACCAATATAACCACAAAATATATTCTTTCAATACTAAGAAAGAAAAAAAAAAGTGTCTAAGACTATTGGAATTCTCTTCATTTCATAGTTAATTGGTCCCTAAATGACAAATGAAAAATTTAATTAAAAGGGATCAACTATCGATATCGATTTATACATATCCATTAGAATTATCAAAAATTGGATGGATTTTCAAAAGAAATTGGATGTGGCACTCTATAAAAAAAGTTTCGATCTCTATTAAAACTTTTTCATATTTCATATAATAGAGTTACTCTAATAATAAATAATAAGCAATAATAATATATTAAAAAAAAAACTAACACAATTTATTGTTGTTTAATTGAGACAAAAATGAATTGCAAGCAATGAAAGGTGGAACGATGCATCATGTTATTGTTTTATTAATTGCATTGCAATATATTATTAAAATATATATTGTATGTTACAATTCCCTATTAATGCAATTGAAAACAAAGAATTCTTGGAGACACTAATATTGAATATGTAAATTTAGCTAATTATCAAACACAAGCTCTATATAAAGTTAACCCAAAAGCTAATTATCACCACCATATTGAATATGTAAATTTACATTGAAGTCTAGCTTCTATGTTTTAACAAAATTTTAATTTATCTATCTCATGGCAAAAACTCTATGGTTTCTTTGTCTAACATCTCCATGAGAAAAAGTTATGCATCTTCACCTTCCATATGTTAAAGTTACACATTATAGTGTCTTGAATTGATTTAAAAGCTATCGTGTGCGTATATATAGTTACATCATAAGTATATTGGTTTTTGTCCTTCGTAGGTGATAGTGTCTAACCTCTTAGAATATCAGGTATGTCTACATGTGATTGATTAAGAAATTGATATACATATATGTGATAGTTGCCTATTAATATGTTTGTAAATTGGAATTTTTCTACTACTCTGAGTTTAGAACATCTCTAATCATTTTTTATATTTCTTTTTTAGGTTGGATATTTTTTTAAATATCAACCTGTGTTTTGTTCGATGATTAATTAAACTTTGAGTTGAATCGATTAATATGAATATGACTATTTTTTCATGTGAAGGAGGAGAACAAGATAAAACATACTTCTATTTTTGCTTACGTTGCATCCTTGCTCCTTATAAAGCCTATGAAATGACACATCATGTAAGGATGTGTATTTAACTCTAATGGGAGTTTGTAAACCATCATTTTTTTTAATTGATATAATGTTTTTAATTAGACAACTTTTATTTTTCATTTATTATTTTATTAGTCTAATGTTTTAGCTTATTTGTTTCTTATTTTCTTTTTCATTTATTATTTTATATAAGGTAGAAGATTTGTATAAAAAATTGTTGATTAATAGGAATATAATTAATTTTTTTCATGTGAATAAGTTGAAGAGGATAAAAGAGACTTCTATTTATTGATTTTGAAGTGCCTTAAAATTTATATAGATCGAGGGTATATTGATGTTGGAGGCATTCAATTAAAAGAGGACAATCCAAATAATTTAGAAATATAAATATGTGTCTCATTTTTAAATATTATATTGTCTACAATGTGTAGGTGATCTACTTGATCTCGATCAAGAGAAATATAGAAACAAAAACAAAGTAGAAATTAAAATAAGTTTTTTTTTGTAGTTGACACTCAAGTCATGCGGTTCTTATAATTGTAATACATGCAAGAAGTATATTGATTCAACTTGACTTAGAGATTGTCCAAATATATAATCTTCATGCATTTATCGTATAACATTTGCCTAATTCTGGATGGTTCAATATGAATATATATGAATTTTAATAGACAGTCCTATTTTAATCTACGCATGTCATCTTATTCTTACAACCATAAAATGAATCGATGAAAAGAATTGTGTTAAATACTTTTTCCTCCCACTTAGAATTGTACTAAAAACTTTCTAAATTAAATTAAAAAAAGACAAAAAATATTAAATAAAAATTGTTGATGCTCATTTGTCAAAATAAATTTTAGAAATTATTAAAACCGTAGATGTTAAAATATATTTACATATATTTAGAAAATATAATCACACATATATTTAAACATATTTACACACAACTAAAATTCATCAATAATTCAAAAATTATTAATTTAATTTACATAATAATATAATTTTTTGGATAAATTAAGTACATATTCTAAAATATTATTTACGTTACGGCTGAAAATAAAATAGTGGAATATTTATAAGAATAAGATGACATTTCTTTAAGCAAATAAGAAGATGACACATGTTAAATCTTAAATTCATCTATAAGACTTTCTTTACCTTAACCAAATAATTAAACCTAAATTCAAATATATAAAATCTTCGTCCAAACTTATATATTAACAACAACAAATATTCGAGTTTATATAATATAATAAGAAAAAATAAAATAAATGTTCAAGAAAATATTAAATAAGAGGGACAAAAACTAACAATAATTTTGAAGAGACACAAACCTCGCCAAGTAAAAGAAAAACAAACCAAAAACAAAAGGACCAAGCAAAAATAAATGTGAACCAAACAATAGACTAAAAAATTGGGACTAATAAAGTTGGAATTAAATTTCACCAAGTGAATAAGTGAGAATAAACTCCAAGAGAACGAGAGATGAGTAAGTAGATAAGCTATTTGGAACCTTAAATTGCATAGAACGTAGTAAGCAAATACACTATTTGATACATAATTTTCAAAAAATGAGATCACGTGGAACAAATAGGCAAAGCCACCATATATGAATCATATTCTATAATCAAAACTTATTTTAACATTTCTCATGAGCAATATTGTCTATAAGTATAATTAGGTATGCCTCCAACTCTTATTGAAAATAATAAAATAAGGAATACATCAAAAATAAAAAACAAAGTGACATTTGACTATAAAATTGCAACTCATAAAGAAAACTAAAATCTTATATGATTACACTAATAAAATAAAAAATGATACATCCTTTCAAACTTATGAAATATTATAAGAGATCTATTACATTAAAATATAAACAAACTACGATATAAATTAATAAAAAATCTAATATTTCTAAACAACTTTTTTTTTTACTCATATACTAATATTAAACATAATCATATTTTAAAATAATATATATTATTTATTTAACTATATGTGATTATAGTTATCACAATGATTATTTTTTTATTTATAAAAATATTTTAATTATATATTTTAATCGAACCCGTGCAACGCACGGGTTTATTCCTAGTATAATTGTAAAGCAAACTTTTTTTTGCTGATGTGGCAGCCTAACAAAGCTTCCCATTTTTTTTCTTTTTTCTAAGCAATAGTTGATGCTTATGTGTCATATATCATTACATTGCATGCTTATATGTACTTTCTAATGTAACCCTCAATTAACTTTCTCATTATTCATTAAATATATAATATAATATATAGACTATATAACTCTTTGAAATAGAAAAATTCTTCACGTTTTTCATTCTTGACCTTTAAAATTCTTCTTCCCATTTTCTTAATTTATTGCATTAATTTTACACTAATTAAATATTTTAATGAATTTTTATCTTACACTAATCAATCCTAATATATTTTAATGCATTAGTCTATTATGCATCCCTTCCCATAAAAAAAATACTGCTTCAATTCTAAAAAAAATAAAAATAAAAGATTGTTAGAACTTAAAAACTTAAAACACTCTCCAACTCTTTAATTACACTAATTAGATCTATCTCTTAACATTCCTCCAAATATAACTTACAAAATGAAAATATTTAATGCACAATTTTTCAGATTCATTGTCACTATATATAGCCACCACCATCCACCTTTCCATGGTGCTATTGAAACTACTATGTTCATTTGGACTAAAATTGTTGTATATTGATTTCTCTCTCACTTTTTTTTTTCCTTTTCATTTTCAGGCTGAAAGAAAAAATGTTTTACTTCAGTTGTGGTGTTAATCAATGAAAAGGTATTTCTAAAGTTATTTATTTTGTTCTTCATTTCTACTAAAGTTATTGTATATACTCTTTTTTCCTTCTTTGCATTGAATGAAATGATTTTTCACAAATTTTCACTTCATGTGTGGTGCTAAATCTAATCAATGAAGAAGTAGGATGAAACAAGGTTGCCATAAGCTGATGAGCTGTAGGACGAAACAAGGTTGCCAATCAAAGATGTCACACAAAACATTTAAAGATATATACATACATTTTAGAGTCAAAGTTATGTAATTGTTTAGCTCCTCTAATTGCCTCATATATGTAACTGATAAGGTTTGAAAGATCATATAATTAGAGAACACCTTCATGTCTTCCATTGAAACCCATTTCGTTTTATTTTTGCAATTTTGCTTTTAGTTTTGATGCATAACATTTTAAAATAAAATGATTTGACTCTTTTTTTGTGTTTGCAGATCACCAGATCTGTATCTCATTTTTCGTTAGTGAACATCTTTGAAAGGTGACAGAAGAGATAATATACTATTTCTCTTTTTCCTTTTTGTAATTTATGTTTTTAGTTCTTGAGATGTTGAAGAGATATAATTTACTTAGAATTTTAATTTGTAACATAATATTTTTATACATTTGTAATGATCTTATTCTATTGTTTCTTACGAAGGTATAAACTATATATCTATTGTTAACATGAAATATAGCCATTGGGAGCTTTAGTAAGTGTGATACCGAATTTAAAATCAATTTTTATAAAGTATATTTGTGGTACTGACTTTTTAACAGATGTTTTTTGAGAAATTCATGTTAAATATGATGTGAAGTTTATACGGTTATGACAAGATCTCATTCTATTGTTTTTGATGGTATAGACCAAACATCTATGTCAACAATAAATATTGTCATTGAGAGCTTTAGTATATGTGGTACTAACATACTTTTTGTCAAATTAATCCGTGCAGAGAAGCCACTTTTTGTCTAACTAATGAGGTTGAAATCTATCTTAAAAATATTTAGCCTTATGTAGAGATGGATTTTTAAAAAATAACTTTCTCACACCAACCTTTGCAATACTATTTTTTCTATATTCCTTAACTCTTATTTCTTAATTATGGTTATTTACTCACTCATTGTATTCATGTAAAATTTTAATTTACAATAGTTGGACAGTTACAATTTTAATTAATTTTCCTATTAAATTTAAAAATAACTTTATTATACCAACATTTGAAGTACTTTTTTTCTATCCTTAACTGTTGTGTATATAACTATATGATTTCATACAAGGCTACTACATTGCTTATAAAAAAAAAAAAAAATACAAGGCTACTACATGTTTGTGGTACAAATTTTGGATTTTGGGTCTTTATCATTTTCTCTAAACAACTCTTCGGTGATGCATTTTCAATTATGTGTTGTAGTTTTTCCCTCTCTTTCATGTCTGTCTTATGTCTTGGCTCTTCATTGGTTATTATGGCATGATAGGAACTAATTAAAGTTACTCTATTATATAAAAATTGGGCAAATTATAAAATAAAATTTTAATTTTTAATGTAAATACAGCTACATTTTTATATAATAGCTAACCTTTACGGACATGCAAATGCAATTTTAGAAAGAGAATTTTCATTTCGGTAAATGAAATCTATTATAATATAATGATAGGAAAAAATGAAGTAGAAATGAAAGAGACAATGTTTAAGAATAACAAATGATTGTTACCAATTAATTGAGGGAAAAGAAGAGTTAGTGGTTATTACTTATTAGTATAATTGAAATGATAACTCTGCCCTTACATATTTTTTATATTAAGTTGACATCATTAGCCATATTTATTCATTTTGTGTTTTTTATTTTTATTTTATCAAATTCATAAGGAAAAAAGAAAAAGATATTATGAATTGAGGATTATAAATGCTAGAGGTTTAAGATAAAATCCCTTATTTATCTGAAGAATATTATAACATATATGATTTATTTTCTCTTTTAAAAAATATATTCTTTTATTAAAAATGTTCTTTTGAAGTCTAGCTCAAATATAAAATTTGACAAAATTGATTTCAAAGCTCTTTAAATGTCTATTTTTTGTATTGTCAAATAAAAACACTATATATTTACCTAAAAATACTAATTGAGTTTATAAAGGTCAAAGACAAGTGTCTATATTTTATATATAATAATAATAATAATATTATTATTATTATTATTATTATTATTATTATTATTATTAACAATAAAGAGATTGAAATATAATTAAGATAAAGTTATAGAGAATTGAGAGAGAAAATGCGAGAAACATAGAGAGGATAGTGGATATAAGTCAATGTCGATCCTTAAAAATATATTAGTAGACTATACTATAGTATGTCTTTATGACAAAGTTTTTTTCTTTATGATAAGTCGATGTGAATTCATGATGTGAACCGTAAGCTGCCAAAATAATATCAAACCGATCAAAATTAAAATGAATAAGATATTCATTTTTAGTGCAGTATCTTTTCGCATGCTTAGCAAACTCATAATCTCATCGTTTTGTTTGATCAGCGATATGATAAATTTATTCAAGCAGAATGACAATGAAATGTTTTGGTAATATTGAGACTTTGATATGAAGATTACATCTTTCATTTTAATAGTGTTTTGACTTTAATTTGAAATATATTTAGAGGATTAAAAATATATTTAATAACCCTATAAAATACTATTTACACTACACATGCATGCAAAGTTGTTTCGAAAGTTCTTTGAATATTTAGTCTAATATAAAAAGTCTCTTTAAAGTATAAAAAAATTAATACTTCAAAATAATTTACGATTAATTAACATGTCATCTTATTCTTATAAATTAAAGGTCAAGACAAGTATCAACCATTTTTTCATATAAAATAATAATGAGATTGAAGTATAATTAAGATAAAGATAGAGAGATACAAAGAATGATAGATATAGAGAATGTATTAAAATGATCCACTATATTTTCATAAAAACAAAAAATACATTAAAATAAAAATTACACTAATTTGAAGATATATAAATCAAACCCAAAAAAAATAAGATTAATAAAACAAATTTTTAATATAATACACTAATCGAATGCACTTCTATTAATTTCTATATACACCTGAATGACACATTGTTTGTGTTTAAAACAATTTTTATCTACCTATCTATCTATCTATCTATCTATCTATCTATCTATCTATCTATCTATCTATCTATCTATCTATCTATCTATCTATCTATCTATCTATCTATCTATCTATCTATCTATCTATCTTATAGATTCACTTGAATGGAGAAAAAAAATTAAAAATATTTTAAAAGTCACTTTTATAATCGAAGAATAATTCAACACATCTAAAAAAATTATCATTTTCAATACAATTTATTATAAAACGCAACTTTTTTTTAAAACATTCTAATCAAACCCGTGCAACGCACAAACATGTAGTAGCCTTGTATGAAATCATATAGTTATATACACAACAGTTAAGGATAGAAAAAAAAGTACTTCAAAGGTTGGTATAATAAAGTTATTTTTAAATTTAATAGGAAAATTAATTAAAATTGTAACAGTCCAACAGATAACATGAAAGAGTAGCTCTACAAAATAGAAAAATAAAAAGGGGAATACCATTGTACTTTGTGGACATATATATGTTTATAATATTGGATTATTATCTTAAGCATTTTGTCCTTGCAAGTCTTATGTTTGGGGTGCCTACACTTGCTTTTTTGTGCAAATAGGGTACAGGTTGTCAATTTTGAATATTAAAGTTCAGTTTGTTTCGCCATCGTTGATTATCATATTAACAATCAAATATTCTCCGCAATAAGTTGAGTCACAATCGTCTTTTGCAAAACTTATGGTTGTGGGCTTTGCACCGTTATAGTTGGTTAAAAACAAGCTAAAATGTGCACCCTCTAAAACAATAATGCAAAGAATCATGTCATTATAAACCATACGCGCCTATTATCTCGAATTTTTTATCAAATGCATTTAATGCAAATATGGTGCATTTTAGTTGTGCATATTTAATAATGATAAATGACAAACATTATAAATGAAATGTATCCATAAAGTCCAAGAATGAACATATTTATTAAGTTAATAAAGGACATTCACCTAATGGACCTATTCAAGGTTCATATATCTTTATTAACTAAGAAGGCAAGAAAGAAATTGTAATGTGATTGTTATTATTTTATAAGTCTTGCCTTCGAATTAATTCGTTTCGAATATGAACATGAATATTTGAAATGATGATGTTTTATGGACTTAAGTGTTTTATTCAGGTTTGTGATTGGATTTCGATTAAAGCAGCGGTTCAACTCGAAGGAGCAGTTATATAAATAATAGTTTCTTCGACTCGAAGAAGCAGCGGTTCAACTCGACTAAAGAAACTATCATTTTTGTAGGTCTATAAATAATAGTTTCTTTAGTCGAGATCGAGGCCACAATTCACATACAGAAAATCTCACAAAACTCAAAGTATCCATGCGTTCGAGAGAAAAGTGTGCAGTGAAGAAAATGTATGAACTTGTGAACCATTTATTTTCCTTGTAAAACCTTTACAATTCAATGCAAATTTAATTTTCTGCAAAGTTTATTCTTCCATTGCAATTTATCTTTCAAGAATTTAAATGGTTCTCTTGTTCGAGTGAACTTCTTGTTCATTTTACATTTTCAAACCTTGCATTTTTCACTTTCTTCTCAAACCTTTACTTTTCAAAACCTTATACAATTATTTGCATTTAAACCTTTTATGCATTTAATGTTTTCAAACGCAATAAAAATGTTTATTTCAATGATGAACATTCAAACTTTCCTATAATTAATGCACAAAACATGTCCTATGATTTACTAGTTGATCCTGCAAGTAATTAAATTAAACTAGCGGTTGTTTACCAAAAATCAGGGTAAACAAATTGGCACGCTCAGTGCGACTGGTTTTTGTGCATCTTATTTTCTTTCAGAAAGTAGTTTTCGTTTTTTAATTTGTTTTTCAAAGTGTATGCATTTGAGAAGTGGAAAATCTCTTCCAAATCTAACAAATGCTAAGTCTCGTCGAAAAATGGTGAGACCACCCCCAAAAAACGCATCCACAAATAATTTGTCCATAAATACTAATGCAGGCTCTAGTAATGTAGGCATGAAAGGACAACCAACACAAGCGTTTACTACAGACGCTCCTTTTAATTCAACCATAGGGTCGACAAGCCCTATGTTTAATTCAAGTACACTTGGTGGAAATAGTTCTACCGTGATAGGGACAACACAAGTGTCCCCAATTTTAAATCATATTAACTCGAGTACTCAGGGAAATCCTAATGACTTTAGGAGTCCTCTTAGGACCCCATTCCCAATAAAGAACGTGAAATGAATAATTCCCAATAAATTGGCTGATCACCATGTCTAATAATTTTGTAACAAACTCTAGTACAAACTTATAACATAAAAACAATCAATCACTGACCATTTTTTTTAAAGCCTCATCATATCTCTTTTGTTTCTTCCGTTGTATAAGGAATTTATGCCTTTGTCTAGTTTTTTCATAATCACTTTGAAGTCGCTTCTTTCACTTAATTGGATTTGGTCTTTCTTTGAATTTTGGTGCAATGGACTTCACCCCAGCAGATGGTTCACCGACAGCAGCTGCTTTTGAAGACTTAGATGGTGATGGTGGCTCTGCAAGTGTGCATAATCGCTACCAAGTAATAAAGTAGTAAGTTATCGTCTCCACAGGGATTGCGCCAAAGCTACCAGTTTCGGTTAGGAATTAGGATAGTTTTGCGTTCTCTTTGTTTGTTTGAAAAAGGTTTTGAGACAGAGTTAGATAGTATAAGACTAAAGATAAAAGGAAGAGTTTAAGATGATAAAATTAGGTTAAGCGCTTTCGAATTCCTCCCCTATTTCTGCTTGGTAACTGACGTTATATCTACTCACTATTGAAGCATTATCTGGAGATTAATTTCTATTAAAATAAGCCTAGTTTTACTATACTTACTTCGATTGTAATCTGTTTAGGTCGAACCAATTAAACTAGGTTTAGCCTTCGTTATCTCGTGTCCTTACCCTTAACGAGTTCAACCTTTAAATGGCGTCCTTACCTTTAGAGGTTCAAAATTTAACAAGTTCTCTAGCATGTTTGGTCTCCTAATATCAGTACAAAATTTAACTATGTGTAATTCTTAATCTCAAACCTAACCACATATACTGAATTTAATGGTCTTATATAGGTAGGTTATAGTATCTCTTTGATTCTGTAGTCTTGAATCACTATTAAGAGATTGAATCAAAACCTAAACACAACAAAAATCATACACATGATTACCTCTTCAAAATGCAGTACGAATGTGGCCGGAGAAATCACGTCGCTGTGCAACTGGCCGGATAAATCACTTCGGAGCGAGCGAGCTACGATGAGAATCACGTCGGCGTCAGAGCTAGGATGAGCTTGTGAAGCTTCTGAGTGTGTGCGATCAGATTTTAAGAGTGTGAGCTGAGGGGCCTAGGATTATTAATTACACGTGTAAAACGAATCTGATGATTGTGAAATGTTTATGCACCATGCACAAGGAAGAGACTTATGCATAATACCTCACAACGTAACTAGCAACCCTAGCTAACTATATTCTCAACACGACTATAAAATAAAAAACTATATTCTCAACACGTATATAAAATGGTTCAACATATTAGCTCAATTTTTTTTTTATTATAGTAGAGGAATCTAATTATCTCAAAAAAGAAATTGAGCAACTAAAAATTAAATGAGTAAACCACTACACTAGTCTTTGTCTTTTTAATCCGCTCTCAAATAAATATTTGATTCTTTGTCAAATTAGTCATTATCTTTGTTAAATATTTCTCAATATGGTCTATCTGTTTGCATCGATTTTCAAACACCTTTAAATGCGTTCATGTTGAGTGTTAAGTGTCACATAAACATTGGTAAAGTTTAATTGACCATTGACTATATAACACAATTTAAGTGTCACATAGTCAATAGTAAATTTAAAACAATGATCATTTGATAAACATTGGTAAAGTTATAGACTAATTTGATTGTAAGTTGAAAATGTCAGAAACTATTTTGATAGAAAGATGATGAAGAGAGAGACGTATTTGACTGGAAGTAAAATAGTAAAACAGATGTTCAGAAAATAATAGGTATTTTTGGAATAGATATATATATTTTATTTTATATTTGACAAAATAATAACCTTATTGAAATTGAATTCTTCAATTCTCCATGCATATGTTAGTTAGAGTTGCAACCTCGTATCTTACAAACTTGTCTTTGACCTTCATGTTAGTTGGTTCAGTGATGATTGACGCTGAATTTGGTAGGGATGACCACAGTTCGATCCACAAAATTACGATCAAGAGGGGACTGAAACTACTTGATGCTAGAACTCACTTCCGAACCGGATTAACCTGGTGTTGAAAGGCAAAAAAAAAAAAAAATTATAAAAAATAACCTTATTGAAATAGATATTATTTAATAGGAAAAATTACGCTAAATGCCCTTTATCTTATATATTTGTAACACATTGATCCTTATCTTTTTTTTGTAACACTTTGGTCTTTTATCTTTATAAACAGGAATAAATTAGTCCTTTATTTAATTTTTTATTTAAAAAATGATGTCATGTGATACATATATTTTTTTTAATGTTTTTTAATTGAAATACAAAAATTCCCAGAAATACAAAAATAAATGTATTTCATGTGGCCTGCCACTTCATCATTTTTTAAATAAAAAATTAAATAAAAAACTAATTTGTTCCTATTTATAAAGAGATAAAAGACGAAAAGTGTTAAAAAAAAAAAATAAAGGACAAAATTTTTCCTTTTTAATATTTGAGAAGATAACCTTACTATTGAAATGGAATGGAATGCTTCAATTCTCCATGCATATGTTAGTTAGAGTTGCTTGCAACCTCGTATCTTACGAACTTGTCTTTGACCTTCATGTTCAAGTTCATCTCCAACACACAAATCTCTTCACAAAAATAGGATTTTGATTCACCATACACTTGTTTGTTCCCTCCTTCTTTTTCTCATCAACCATTTCTAATTCTCTCTCTCTCTCTTCCTCAATCCTCACTAACCAACATTCCTCATTTTTTTCCCATTTTTTTCTTTTTTTTTCCCTTTTTTTTTTCTTTTACAGATTGGGTAATGGGAGACCCATCTAGTAAATTTTGAACCTTTTTGAGGTTTTGGTTCTTGGGTATGTTGAAAAAATGGAATTTGAGAGAAAAATTGTTTGAAGATGAGTTTTTGTTGTTATGACATGAGAGGTTGTTGTTGGGCATTGAATGTTTTTTCATTGCCTCTAACAATTGTCATCGAATGCCGAAACGATATTCGGCATTCGATTCATTCTTGTTCTTCATTCAATTCCAACATTTCTCTATTCCAATCAGCAATAGAACCCCATCCAATAGATTTAAATTTTGAAATTTTGAAACTTTGAAAATTATTTCTTGTACTTTTTGTTGTGTTGGGTTTTAATTCAGCAACCAGAATGATTTCTGGTTCTGTTTTAGCATTGCATCCTTCTGACAATGTTTTCAGGAGAAGGGAATCTCATGATTTTGAGGAGGACTTTGTAGAGAAAGATCCAACCGGCCGGTACATTAGGGTATGTATGCATCACATAACATGATTCATTTATCATTTTTTTTATACTATCATTTGTTTTTGGCTCAAACTTTTGATTAATGTGAGTTATTTGAAGTTTCATATGTCTTATGTGGTGAAATGGTGCTAATTGAACTAGAGGGTTACATAACAAGCGTGTGTTTAGTCCATGTGAGCATAACTCAGTTGGTAGGGACATCGCATTTTATATGCAGGAGTAGGGGCTCGAACCCCAGACATTATTCACCTTTTGACCAAAAAGAAAAACAACCGAGTGTTTTAGTTCTTCTGTGATGGAAATTGATTGTAGTTAAAAGAGAGTTTATGATAAAATGATTTATGTTTGGATACGTTTAGTGAAAGTGAGTTGAAACATTGAGAGTGAAAATCATGTTTGTAGGCAAAAACTACAAATCATAGCATCAAGTTAGCTTAGAATCAATTCTAGAGGCAAAATTAATTCTAATCATGAATCTTAAAACATGAACTAAGTAATATTGACATTGATTAGCTATGTTTTTCTCGCGTAACTAAACAATGTCCATAAGCTAAATTGATGATTCTAATTTCTAGAGATTGTGTATTGTTTGCAAAAATGCTTCATTACCTTCATTTGGAATTAGGGAAGCTTTTTTCCAAAATAAATTTTTGCTTGATAACTCGATCTTCTCATGTTTGAATTTTTTGAAGTCTGTATCGAGTGTTGTCGATTGTGGAAGACAGTGAATTGTTCAAATTATGCTATGCTACGATGTGATAGCGCTGCTATAACTGTTATTTGACAACACTTTGTTCTAAACAGTATATCGCAAACAATAGAAATTTGTTCAAACTCAGCTACACAATAGCACCGGTTTTGTAGGGTTGAGTTAGGCCCAACTCCCAATTCTAATTTCTAAGATGGTATTAGAGTGTCCTCCACGATCTGTTGGGCCGCCTGCTATCACGTTTCTGATCGGGCCATCCACAATTTATATGCGCGCCCCAAGCCCAATAGTGTTGGGCGCGTTTATAAGTAAGAGCAATCCTGACCTTACAACACATCTATAAATGAATTATCTTGATATAGCACAAGTATAAATGCTACTTTAATCCTTCAGCTCCGGAGACTAACTACAATGTGCTTATATCACACAAGGGGGTTTGTTTAATTGTATCCAATGATTCTATGTTTCACTTGTTCTTTCTATACTTGTTTTTTAATTTGACTTTTTACCCTCTTGTTTTGTCTCAGTACAATGAAATCTTGGGCAGGGGTGCCTTCAAGACTGTGTACGATTCTGACGCCTAATCTCTTTTTTCTGGATTGGAATATTTCTTTAGGAAATTCAGTCTTCAATTTCTATCCATTTTGCAGTTATAGGGCATTTGATGAAGTTGATGGAATAGAAGTTGCTTGGAACCAAGTTAGGATTGATGGCCTCTTACATTCAGTAGATGATCTTGCAAAATTGTATTCTGAAGTTCATCTATTGAAGTCTTTGAATCATGAAAATATCATTAAGTTCTACGACTCATGGATCGATGATACGCAGAAAACCGTTAACATGATCACTGAACTCTTCACATCTGGAAACTTACGACAGTATGTTCTCTTTATTTTAACCCTTTTCGTCTATGACGTTTTGCTTCAATGTATACATATGAAACACTTGAACGCCTTTGTCTGTCAGGTACCGTAAGAAGCATAAATATGTTGAAGTGAAAGCCATAAAAGGTTGGGCCAGACAGATTCTTCAAGGCTTAGTATATCTTCACGGTCACAAGCCACCTATTATTCACCGAGACTTGAAATGCGACAACATCTTTGTGAATGGAAACCAAGGAGAAGTTAAGATAGGTGATCTCGGTTTGGCAATTGTCATGCAGCAGCCAACTGCTCGGAGCGTTATTGGTAACACATTTTCCTTTCTCAAAATGTGAAAGTTTTTTTTTTTATCGCATTGGTTCGATGAGGAATGCTGAAATATGCTTTTGTTTTTTTTCGTTTCTCTATTTTCAAAGGGACACCGGAGTTTATGGCTCCAGAATTATACGAAGAGGAGTACAATGAACTTGTTGACATCTATTCTTTTGGGATGTCAATGTTGGAGATGGTTACTCTTGAATATCCCTACAACGAATGCACCAACCCAGCTCAAATATTTAAGAAAGTTACCTCGGTAAGTATGGAAATCATTGGCATACCGTTATCAATTATGATTTTCTGCATATGTGTTTTATTGTGACGCATTCCGTGGTTATCAATATATTGTGATTCATACGAGTTGTATCTTACTTTGATACTAAACTGAACCTAATCAATATGAATCTCTAATATGTATATGTATCTATTCTGGACATGAATCTCATCTTGAAGCTCGATTCAGTACGATGAATCCCGATCTCTATAACAAGTTCCGATTTGTTCTAATGATTCACTACCTAAACTTAGTGTAGCTACCCACTTTTTTTGGTCAACTTTCTATAACCGACGACTTTTCTTTTGTCGTTTGATTCATGACTTGAATTATTTTGAGGTTCATGTATGTTTATCACCTTATAATTTTGCTATATCACCCGTTTTTACTCGAAAATGACTTGTTTTTTTATCGGTAATGTATCTTATGATTCATTATAAGATTGAATTCACGATTCGGAACATAGGTCCTTCGATATAAGATTTGAATCTCATTTGATAACCATGATGTATCCATTGCAGGGCATCAAACCTGCTAACCTTAATAAGGTGAGTGACCCTCAAATTAAGGAGTTTATTGAGAAATGCCTAGTTCCAGCATCTCAGAGATTGTCTGCAGAGGAACTTCTTAATGACCCATTTCTACAAATTGAGAGTCAAAAGGATCCATTCCCGTCTCCTGTTAGAACTCGAAGATCTACATCAAGGGCTGGATCTATGGACATGGATGCTGACTACAAAAATTTTTCCGGGAGTATCTATACTGATAGCAGCCAGGGAAGTCCACATTTTCCAGTTTATCATGTTCAAAGGACTAATAAGAACAACGAGTTTAGGTTAAAAGGGACTAAAAATGATGATAACTCGGTATCATTGACCTTGCGTATTGCGGATACAAGTGGTGAGTCTGTGGCCTTTCCTGAATTAGTTTTTAACACACTTCTTTGTGCCTTGCAATTGAATTGATACTAAGGGCCTGTTTGTTTTAGCATATTTGAGTTTATCTACTTACATATAAAGACTCGTGAGATTGTCTGAGAGAACTTATTGAAATAACTTATGACATGTCAATAAGTTTTTTTTGAACAAGGACATGTCAATAAGTTATTCTCAGCTTATTTCCATATGCTCTCAATGATAGCCTACAAAAATAGCTTATAACTGATACGAGAACAATTTGAATTTATTTTATCTTTTGTTATTGAAATAGTTTATACATAAGAACTTATAAGATAAACACTTATGATAAAAGTGATTAATTAAGTTGTTTATCCAAACAGGGTCTAAAGTGATTTTTTGTTGTGTTCCTTGCAGGTCGAGTAAGGAATATACATTTTCTCTTTTACCTTGATACAGACACTGCAGTCTCGGTGGCCTCAGAGATGGTTGAACATTTGGAGCTGGCGGATCATGATGTGGCTTTCATTGCTGAGCTTATTGATTACCTGATAATGAAACTTGTTCCTTGGTGGAAACCTTCGCCTGATCATAACTCAACTGGAGGAACAAGTCTTTGTAGTGGTTCTACAAATGTCGATAGCCAAATGGCATGCCCTTGGAGTTCTATCACAACTAGTGTTTCCTCAGAAGCAGTTAGTGGTCAAGACGTCTTTTCCGGGTTTAACACAATTCCTAGAGATGGTTTAGAGACACCTGGAAAGGCCTGTTTTTACAAAAATGCTGATAATGCTATTTACAAGGGTGCCGTCGATTCTTCTAGTTTGGTTAACTCAGAAGATCGATATTCACGAGGATCAGGAGCTTCTGAGATAGCTGTTGATGATGTTTCAATGAAAAATGCCAATTGTCATGATTCCAAATTTCTCGGTGTTGGATATTTTAAATGCCTAGCAAGGTCGATAACGGGGCTTGAAGTTGGTGATGCGTATTTCGAAGATTGTAAATTGCAGGCAGCAGATTACAATATTGGGGGAAGCACTGTGAACTCAGAATTATCAAATGCTGTGAGCTTGTCAAGTAGCTGTTGTTCTATGTCTTCAACTGAAAAGGATATTGATCTCAAGCTAAAAAATGAACTCGAGGCAATTGAGTCGCAATATCAGAATTGGATTGAGGAACTCACTAGAATGAAATTGGAGGCATTGGAAGCCACTCGAAGGAGATGGATGGCCAAGAAAAAGTAGCTATTCATATATTTTGAGCTTGTTGATTAACTAACTATGTAGCACCGACACTTCAGATTGAAGGTGTGTCTGGTGTTCAATCCAACACATGTCATTGTGTCAGTGTCTTGTTTGTGTCAGTGCTTCATAGCTAACTAACCTTTTTTACCCTTGTCGAAGTTATTCCATTGTAAAGTTTAATTTATATATTGGATGTGATGGCTCATTTTTTGCAGAAGCCGGTGTCATTACTCTTAACTCTCCAACATTTTTTTATACTTTGGGGATATATTGTGGATCTCTCATTATATTATGTAGCAGAATGTGTCTTATTAAAAAAAAATATATGAACAATCTTACAACTATGTGTTTTTTTTAACAACAGACTGTGAATTAAAATAGCTTCTGCATTTTACTTTTTTCAGAAGCTTATAATTTTCTCTCCTATCTTTCCGGTGAAAAATTCTCCGGCAGCGGACCTCAAACAGGACTAAGTGAATTACACCACATAAAACGGTGAAACCAACTGTTAAAAACAGAAAACAAAGTAAAATCAAAGTACAGTAATAATAGTTCTGTGACAGTTTTGTAATTAAAATCCAAAACCATATATTTTCTGTAAACTCTCCCTACAAAATTGCGGATTTAGATTCAGTGCTGAGTGACTGCACGCACTCAAACATTTGAACCATCAAATTAAAATGAGACGGTAAAAACTTTAAAGTTGAATTTTAATTGTTTATAAATATAAACAATTGCATATATTTGAACCATGTATTTTCTGTAAACTCCCAACAAAACTGCAGATTTGGATTCAGTGCAGAGTGACTGCATGCAGTCAGTACATTTGAATTGTCATATTAAAATCAAACATTCTAAATTTTAAGGTTAGATTTTAATTATTTATAAATATAAAATTCGAGCTTAGTATCTAAATCGTTCGATCTTGATCTCACAATCCATATCCGATTGCACTATCTTCCTACTGCACACAAATCCAATCCTAAAATTGCATATATATACCTATCTCTAAGCATGTACTAATGCACAACAAACCCAAAAAGGTTCATATATTCATACACAACAAAAGCCAAAAGGCCAAAGGTAGGTTACACTTACACTTTGACTCTAGAGCAAGAAAACATAATGAATTAAAACACCTTTTTTTTTAACCAATCAAAAAAATTTCTTGCTAGTAGAATCTTCCTTTCTATTGGTTCTAATTTTACATATTTGGTTGTATTTTTTTTTCTTCTATTATATGTTGCTACAAAAAGGAAAACCCAACTTTTCAAGCAACATAAAAATATTTCTTAAAACAATAACATCATTTTCTTGCCAAACTTTTTTTAATCCATTTTAATCATCTCTTTTTGTTTTTTAAGCAATATTCTTTTGTCCAACTGTTTTGGAATCTTCTTTACTCATTCTCCTTCTCATTCATATTCTTTGCTTCAAATTATTTTTTCATTGATTCAATACACATCTTGCACCTTATTCTGACTTGGAAAAATTGGTTCCTAGTGTTTTGTCATAACTGTGTAAAAAGAAACTTTGACCAAGCCTTTTTTTTATATATATTTTTTTATTATTTATTTTTTGAAATTTTTTAATTTTTATATAATATTATTAGGCTTATTATTATTATTATGAGTAGGAGATAAAAGTGGAAGTGTTAGGCAGATTCATTAATGGCGGATTTGATGGGATCACGGGCATACTGCTGCTTCAAGTGCCAGAACCTTGTTGCTTTCCATGATGATATTGTTTCCAAAGATTTTCAGGTGAACTTTTCTCTTTCAATTTTGACTTTTTCTTCATTTTTATGCTAGATTTCTATATTGAAAATTGTTCATTCATGATCCTGGATCATCTGATACTGCAGTATTGTGTTGCAGCCGTAAGAATTGTTAGTACCGTTTGTACGGCCGCAACACAATACTACATTCGTAGACGATAGTATTGAAGTATTGTGTTGCAGCTGTAAATCTTACGGTACGGTTTGTACGGCTGCAATATGATACTAGAGTTAGTTTATAGATGATCCAGTTTTGTTCATCCATACCCATTTGTAGAAAAAGTTTTGGGTTCAGAATAGGATCAGAACAGAACAAAATTTTAGAGTTACTTTTTTAGGTAAAGATTGGGATTTATCATTTATATAACCAAACCCAATATAAATCATATTGAAAGGATTTTGAACATGATCCTTATTTCTGAAATTAATTTCACTTGTCTAAAGTGAACAATTTCATTTCAAATCATATTATAAAGTTCATGATTTTGTTGAGTTCTTCCCAAGAAGCACAAACAAAAGCTCTTTGAATTAGGTGTGTCATAATATCAGACACGCGTTGATGTTTAACAGTGACACAACACTGACATATATGATTACGTTGAATTATGTAATTTTTTCTAATTATTATCAATGTTTTTGTTGTGTCTTGTGTTTGTGTCCGTGCTTCATAGAACAGGAACACATAGTTTAGGAAAATGAAAGTAATTGAATGTAATCACACATGTTTGCGTCAGACACCTACACATGTCGGAGCTACGTAGTTTTCTTCTGCTTACATGGATTTGAAGTAAATGATGGATGATTATGATATTTGAAGTTCCTTTTTAACCAAATTTTTTCAAAGGTTATGTTCAACAGGCAAGTAATGGAAGAGCTTTTCTGTTTTCTCATGCTATGAACATATTTTTGGGACCTAAAGAAGATAGACAGCTTATGACTGGTCTTCACACAGTTGCTGATGTTTATTGTTCTGATTGTGGTGAAGAACTTGGTTGGAAATACATTAAAGCTTATGAAGAAACACAGAAGTATAAAGAAGGAAAATGTGTGCTTGAGAAGTTCAAGATTGTTTTAGGAAATGGGTAGTAATCAAAATTGATTTTAACCTTAATTGTTCATGGGAGATAATTGTGAATTTTTATTTATTTTGTGTGTAAATGTTGCTTGATCATTGAAAAAAAAAGGGTTCTTTCAACAAACTAAAAAAAATGATTTTATTCCTTCAAAAAAGTTGTAAAATAAAAAAAAAGTTGTCAAAAGATTCTCTCCTAATGTTAATAGTTGAATCATTGAATGAATGGTTTGTTCATATTGTACAAAAGATTCTTTTTCAAGAAAATTACAAATATAATTTATCAGGTTTGTTCAGAAGGCTTGGCAAATAGCAGAGGTTTTTTGTTTGGCAAATGCTAAATAGTACTTCCGGGGCACTCTTTAAGCCCTTAAATAGTAAGTTTTTTATAGAATTTTTATCGGAATGCGTAAAGTCAATGCATTGAAAATTGTAATGTTTAACTTTTTGAATAAAAAGTTTCTTTAAATGGAATGCTTAAAGAGTGCCCCGGGGGCACTCGTTAGCAAGACCCTTTTTGTTTTTGTACTTTTTCATCAGCTACAATGACAGTAGATTACCTCTATTTTTGCATGAATTTTGTTTGACAGTAAAGTTCATGTAAAATGTATGAAGCATAAACATCACGCATGACAGAGACATGTCTGACAGTGATAATAATTTGAGAAAATAGATGTGTGCCAGACACTGGAATATATTTAATCTAAAGAGTGTCCGTGCTTTATACTGTAAGACTGAAATTCATACATTAGTATCTCAAGATTTAACAGAAAACTATTTTTTTTTTTTTTTTTTTTATGAATCAACACCGAACATGTCACTGTTTCAGCCATAACAACATAAGACCCTAATTTTTTTACTTAAAACTAGTATCGTTGGTTGTCGTCAAAAGTTCCGAACGATTTTAAAAAATCAATCCAATGTAGATAGTAGATCACATGTAACACTTTCTAACCCTAGTAACTGGTGTTTGCTGAGCTATTGCATGATAATTCAACTGTTCATTGGTAAAAATACAGAAATAGTCAGTGTTGGCTCTGTTCAGAGTACACTTCAAAGTGTTGTCCAATTGTGGAGCTAACAGAAGAACTCTGAACAAGTATTTATTTGAATAAAACACTCATTTTTGTTTTCTTATATTGTACTCCCTCGGTCCTATATTATAAGAAAAAAAATTCAGACTTATTAAGAAAAGTAAATATGATAATTTGAAGAATGATTTTTTTGTGTTTTTTTTTAAATAAGTTTTATGGGAAGATGTAAAAAGAATTTTTATTGGTTATTGATTATGGAGAAAAGAAGAGAGAAAGTAAATTAAATGTAATTTTCATTAAATTTCATAAGAATATAAGTAAAAGTAAATCTTGAAAATGATAAAAGTGAGTTGCTTTTGCTTATAATTTGGGATAAGAAAAAGTGATTTTTTCTTCTTCTTCTTCTTATAATATGGGACGGAGTGAGTACAAGAGATGATTAGTTTTTTTTTTACTTAAAATAAATGATATTCATTCGGTCAAATTGATAGAATACATTGATGCAATACAAATTCAAAGTCGCTAAAACCAAAAAGGATAAATCTGCGAACTAACTCACAGTAGCATAAAACGGCAAATTGCATATGCCTACAAATTTAAATAAGACTATACTGAAGTGACCGGAATATCTATGTCTCCGAATCTGTAGCTTTGATGACACCAAAGTCGACATTGATTAAAGCTGCACTATATCGGAATTAACTCTTCAACCTGAAACAAATAAACACCGCACAAAAACGAGACAAACAAATACACCGCACAAAGATGTGATAACATAATACACCGTACAAAGACGAGAAATTAAAACAAACAAATATGTGAAAGTCAATTATTTAATTGAAAAGAAAAGAAAAAACAACGTGATTTTGGGTCAAAAATTGACCCAAAAACCATCCTCTTTGGTGGATGAAGAAAAAAAATAAACTAGAGTTGAAAGGTTGAAAAAAGGGAGGCGGCTGACGGAGAGTAGCTAATGTGTTTTTATTTGTTCATTTTAAAGATGATGGAAAACATGATAAATTTTGAGTTATTAGTTGTTCTTTAAGAATTTGTGTATTTAACTTTTTAAGCATTAAATTTATTTTATTATTAATTGCTAATTTTCTATATTTAGCAATGTTTTAAAAATCGGACCGGATGTCGAACCGTTGTGGCCTCTGGTTCATGGTTCAACCGGTTCAATCAGTTCGACCGTATTAGAACCAGATAATAAATAAATAAATATATAATAAAATATAAAATATATATTTCAACTTCAAACTCAAATTTCAATAGCACAAAAAATAAAAGAAAATTGCTTTTTTCCCCCCCATTGTTTCCTCCAAGGCCCCCCAAAGTGACCATTTTGACCCTATAAATGCGTTTGGACTCTAGAATCTGAAATTTGTTTGTTATGGTCCATACAATCCGAAATCAGTTTAAACAAGCAATTGGCTGGTTATGCCTGCCTTGTACGTGATGTTTTGCCCAGGAAAACCTGGGTTTGGACTGTACAATCCGAACGTCCTTATTTTTAACGGTTTTGGAGTATGGAAGCCGAAACTTGTTTGATATGGACCATACAATCCGAAACCAGTTTAAACAAGCCATTGGCTGGCTATGCCTGACTTGTACATCGTTGATGATTTTCCCGGGAAAACTTGATTTTGGACTGTACAATCCGAAATGCTTTGATTTTTAAAATTTTGCATCATTTCGGATTCTACCAACCGGAAACGCTCATATTCGGTGTGTAGGATCCGAATAGAGTCTATATAGCCTATATTTCAGAAGTTGCACTTCCATAACCACTTGGACACTCAATTGGGAGCTTTGGAGCTAGGGCGATTTTTTTGGCGTATCAGAGACTTGAAAGCAACGTTTATTCACTCAAAGAGGGGCGCAATACTCAATCGGAGTCATACAAGAGGTAATAAGCACTTTAAACCGTTAATTTTTTCAATTTTCATGGTTTTATGATCGCAATCGCGTTTGGCTCATACAATCCGAACCCATTTCGGATCCCACATGCCAAACTGGACAGCTTTTTAAAATTTTGAAATTTATTGTGATAGGTAGGCTTTGTGATGGTCGAACCTCCGTTTGAAATGAAACCGAACATCGATGAACCCGACATTGCACAACCTAATGTAGTTGAACCCGCAAATATTTTGGTTAACACTGCCAATTATTTTTTTAAGTGTGAAAAGTATAAGGTCTGAGATGAGATGATCGAATGGTGCAAAAAAGAGGCTATAAAAGCTGGATTTACTATGGTGATTGTGAAATCAGATATGGGGCATATCCTTGCAACGGCCTACAACCGCGTTGTAGTTTTATTAACTAAACACGAGATTGGTTATTGTGAAACCTATTTTCCACTGCGCGGTCGTCCACCGTTGGATCCATATGCACGCATTATGTGTGTTGGTATGGTTCCAAACCATTTTGTGTATGTTAAATTGAAGGTTGGGTGTCCACTGCCTCCAACTTGTAAGGAATGGAAAAATCATAGGGCGCCAGAGGCTGAGACTTGGGAGGATACATTTATGGACCGGATGGTTGAGTTTGACGAACTCATGAAGAATGAAAAAGGTGACATGAAGATGGAAACAAATGAAGATGATCCTGTAGTTGTGAGAGACAAATGAAGATGGAGCCAAATGAAGACGAACTCATTTTGCTTGAATTGTTTTTAAGTTTGAAGTTGTAATTTACGTTTTAGAGTTTGAAGTTGTGATTTATTTGATTATGTTTGAAGTTATCGTATGTAATGACAATGGTTATTTTTAACTTTTAATTTAGTGCAAAAGAGCAAATTCCGAACATGCATAATGTTGGCCCGTAAAACTGTAAAAAATTTCTGCAGAAAACTTGATTTTGGACTGTACACTCCAAACCTGTAATTTTAGTGACCATTTCGGTTCGCAGGATCCAAACCTGTGATTTTCGTGACCATTTCGGTTCGCAGGATCCAAACCTGTGATTTTCTGCATAAAACTTGATTTTGGACTGTACACTCCAAACCTGTAATTTTAGTGACCATTTCGGTTCGCAGGATCCAAACCTGTGATTTTCGTGACCATTTCGGTTCGCAGGATCCAAACCTGTGATTTTCGTGACCATTTCGGTTCGCAGAATCCGAACATAATTGGTTTTGGATTGTAGACTCCAAACCAACGTATAAGCACAATTTTCGCCCCCCCCCCCCCCCCCCCCAAAAAAAAAAAAAACGTGTTCCCATCTATAATTGGCTTGTTTCAGATCCCACGAACCACACATAATATATTTCAGATCCTAGGATCCATAGCTTCCTAAACCCCCCCAAATTCAAGGTTATTTTGGGATTTTGGGGGGGTTTAAGAGGAACATAGGGGGCGAAAAAAGCAATTTTCAAAATAAAAATACAAATGTCTATGTCACTAACCCACATTTCAAGAAGACATGACCCAAGCCCATTACACTAACCCTAGATATAAAAGAAAGTTGCAAACTCACATACATATGCCAAAAAAATGAAAACACGGTGAAAACAACCCCCACTATCTATCTCTTCTCAAATTCATCTCTTCTTCTTCCTCTCCCTCTTCTCTCTCTAACCATTAACATGAATTATAAAAACAACAACACAAATAAATGGTTTCTTCATCTTCACTTCTATCAAAAATTTCTTTCAATTTCATTCAAAAACTTCTTTCAATTTCATTTATTCTTTCACTTCCATCAAACACTTTTGGGATTCTTCGATCATATGAGAGAGTGAAAAGGGAATTAAAAATTTCGAATCAATAAATCTGAGAAAAGAAAAAAACAATAAAGATCGAAATTTTAGTGGAAAATAGAAAATAAAACAAAAAAATCAGTGCTTTCCGGGTTCGGTTTCAGCGATGATGTTTTAGTGTTTTCATGCGTGTTCGGTTTCAGCGAAAAGAAAAATAAAAATGGATTTTTTTTAAAAAAACATTTTGTTTTTTTTTAACTGAGTTAAAAACCGGCCGGTTTTTCCGGTTCATACTGGTTCACACTGGTTTTTTACCGGTTCCACTGCCTAGCGGTTATGGCTAGTCATCCGGACCGCTGAGGTGCCCGGTTCACGGCCGAACCGGTCGGACCGACCGATCCGGTTTTAAAAACATTGATATTTAGATACCTTAGGCACATGTTAACAAGATTTTATTTTTTTATAACAAAGTTCTTTTTTTGTTGAGAAAAATGCACTTATAGCATATCATTAATCAAGAGGCGTTCAATACAATAAGGGATGTCAACCATAATTTGAGGACTAACTATATATGAGCCCGCCTTAGCTAATCTATGAGCCACCTTATTTGCTTGTCGCCTGATAAACTTCACACTAGAGTTATTATAAAAATTAAAAAAGAGTTGTCTACAATGCGAAATAATATCTCCCAGCTCAGTATCATCACTCTTGTTGGAATGAAATTTATCCACCACAACTTTCGAATCAAGTTCTAAATCAACAGGACCCAAATTCAACTCGTGCGCCCAATTAAGAGCGGAAAGTAGATCGAGAGCTTTGCCAATCTTCACATCACATAACAAAGTGAATTGTTCATATTTTCCTAATACATAAGCACCAAGCTCGTCTCTAATACATATACCGATACCAACTCTATTACTTAACGATGAAAAAGACGCATCAACATTGCATTTTACCCACCCTGTCGCCAGTTTTTTCCACTTGTGTTCCTCCACTCTCGGCTGGACTGAAGGATCAGTTCTAGCAGAATAAAATTTAAGTGTTTGAAAAATTTAGTTGTTGTAAGTATAAAATGACATAAAAATACATGGTTAGTGGATAGTTATTATAATTTTACAAAATAATAAAAATAATAAGCGTAAATATGAAATAGAATGTAAAAAGCTATAAGCTATAAGCTTATACGCCACTTTAATAGCATCTCAAGAAGCGCTATAAGCTAATTAGATAAGTTTGTTAGCAAACACGTCCATTTTTATCAAACAAGCTTATAAGCTAGTCCAATAATCTTTTTTGGGTATTCTTATGGGCTCAATCCAAGAAGGTGTGAAATTATGTTATCGATGCTTTGAGAAAAGCGGCTAGCTTTTTGGGAAAGTTGCTCTTTATGCCCCTTATATTGCTCTCAGGCCTCCCAAACTGATGAAATTACCCTCTAGAGCAACTTCGGAATGCAGGATCTGAAATTGTAACACTTCGAAACATAGGATCCGAATGGATCTTTCAAAGCATTAAAGCATCAACCATAGCTAGTATTACCTCCAGAGCACAACCATAGCCATAAACTAACATCAAAGGATCAAAGCATTCACTAAAATTTCACAAAGAATGGTGAAATTGTTGTTTATGCGTTTCAAACCCTTCACTGTTTCTGTGTTGTTTATGCTTTCCTGCATTTTTGTTCTAAAGCGTTCTTTCGGATTAGTCGACCCAAACCCTTCACTGTTTCTGTTTCTGTGTTGCTTATAATTTGGGATAAGAAAAAGTGATTTTTTAGCTTATTTTAAATTACCATAAAATATTTAATTTTCATAAAATTAAAATGCAAAAATAAGTTGTCTCACTAACTATAAAATAAAAAATTTAAAAGTTTACCAAAAAAAAAGACTGCATTTTTTAAAATGCAAATGATTTTTTTTTTAAAAATAAATTGTAATTTGCGGCGGCTTTTGGCCCACGCAAATAACTTTTAAAAAAAAATGTCTTTTTCGGCAGTAAAACCGTAAAAGTCCGCCGCAAATGTATTGACTGTGTTTTTTGGGCACCGCAAATTTGCCATTGCGACTGTTTTTTGTGCATTTTTGTGGGCTTTTGGCCTCCGCAAATCCCTATTTTTCTTGTAGTGTCAGCTATCAGCCATAAACTATAAGTTATCAGCTAATTTATCAGCCATTTGCTATATTTACCAAAGAGAGCCTTAATAGTGCCTGTGCTGAAAGTGCTATTTTTTTTTTTTACCAAAACTGAAAGTGCTATTATTATTATTATTATTATTATTATTATTATTATTATTATTTATTATAGACCCTTTTTCACTATAGGATTAATAGCGCTTTCGTCGTAGATTTTTTGGTTTTTACAGATTCTTTGCTTAAAGATTCTTTGTAGATATTTTGTTTATATTTGACCTTTTCTTAAAATTTATATTAGCTCCACCATTCAATCAGATCAATGATAAAAAAGTTCGGATATTAGTACTACTTTTCTAAATTAAACGTTGGAATAGAATCAAATAGACTGAAAAAAGTATTGGGAAAATTGATTTCCAAATGTCAATCGGCATTCCTTCCACAAAGACAGATTTTGGATGGAGTGGTGGTGTTAAATGAAATCATTGATCTTGCTAAAAGAAGAAAAGATGACTGTTTATTGTTTAAAGTTGATTTTGAACGAGCTTACGACACCGTTAGTTGGTCCTTTTTGGAACGCATGATGCTTAAAATGGGATTCTCTGGTGGTTGGTTAAAATGGATGAGAGCCTGTGTCTTTGAAAGCTCAATGTCCATATTGGTTAATGGTAGCCCGACCGCTGATTTCAAGGTAGGTAGAGGACTGCGGCAAGGAGATCCGTTATCTCCTTTTTTATTCTTAATTGTTGTCGAAGGTTTGGCGGGTTTAATGAGAAAAGCGGTTGAGATTGGTAGATTTAAGGGTTATCGGGTTAACGAAGATATTCAATTTCAGATTCTCCAATTCGCAGATGATACTATATTGTTGGGAGAAGACTCCTTGGACAATATTCGGACCATTAAAACAATTCTTAGAAGCTTCGAGTTGGTTTCAGGCCTAAAAATCAACTTTGTGAAGAGTAAGTTATACAGTCTAAATGTTGACTCTAGATTGTTGGCAGTCGGGTCATCTTTTCTATCTTGTCGATCAGAAGTCATTCCTTTTAAATTTTTGGGAATATCGGTGGGGGCTAATCCTAGAAGAAGAGAAACTTGGAAACCAGTGGTCGATGCTATGTCTAATAGATTAAACACATGGAGCAGTAGACAGTTATCCTATGGTGGTCGGATTACTCTCATAAATTTGGTACTAGTCAGTCTCCCTCTTTACTTTTTTTCTTTTTTTAAGGCTCCTATTTGTATTTTAAATGGTTTGGGAATCATACTTTTCGAGATTTATTCCCTAATCGTTTTGCTAAAGAGGCTTCTCAAGATGTAATGATAGCTGAGAGGATAAATGGGAATGGAGTGTCTTTATCGTGGTATTGGCAGTGATCTGGGCATTTAACCGCGAGCAAAGAACAACTTTTGGAAGACCTTAAGGAGTTGCTGGTGGGTTTATCGTTACAACCAAACATGCGAGATACATGGCGATGGGCTCTTGGTAAAACTGGTCAATTTTCTGTAAAGTCTTGTTATGATTGGTTATTAGAACATAGACAGGTTGAGGCGTTGAATTCTAATGTGTTATCTGTTATTCATAAACTATGGAGGAATGATGTACCGTCAAAGGTACATGTATTTGGCTGGAGGTTATTATTAGAAAGGTTGCCAACGAGATATGCGCTCCATCACAGAGGTATTTTAGCTAATTCACATGAGTTGTCCTGTGTTTTTTGCTTTCTTAATAACGAGGATTGCATCCATCTATTCTTTCTCTGTCCATTCAGCAAGGGTGTGTGGGAGGCAATTTATGGGTGGTTGGGTAACTATCTTCCATTCGACAAAGAAGGTTGGAATCATTTTGAATTGTTCGGCGATATGGTTCATTCAAAGAAAGGACGGAGTGTTAGACACTTGATTTGGCATGGCTACTACTTGGAATCTTTGGAAACATAGAAATAATGTGATTTTTAATGGAGCTTTCTCAAGTGCTTCCCAACTTGTAGAAGATATTAAATTTAGTTCTTAGGCGTGGTTTAGTTGTCGGTTTGGTAGAAATTCTAGTTACTTTTTTTCGGATTGGTGTCATGAACCTATGAGTTGTATCCAAAGCATTTAAATCTTTGGCTTTGAGTTGTACTCCCTTACAAGTTATTATAAATATACTTTGCTTATAAAAAAAAAAATAATTAATTTCTTTGTACACACTACACAGGGACAGACATAAGGGGGGCAAGTAGGGGCTGAGCCCCCCCTCTTGTCGTATTTTTTTTTCATATACTTGTTCTTGATACATATGTACACATAAATTGATATTTGAGAGATGTGTTTAAAGATTAGTAACTACCGTTTGGTGCAAAACATGTACCCACAACATAGTGATTGTAACAATTTACTTTAAAATATTTTGATAATATATATTATACACTACTAAAGTCCAAATTCAATTAAGTTAGTTCTGATTGTTTGCTACAAGTGAGAGATTATTTTCTGCTATGAAGATTGTGAAAAATAGGTTGAGAAACAAAATAAAAAATGAATTTTAAACTAATTATGTGATTACTTACACCGAGAGAAGAATTACTAAAAAATTTAATATAAATTCAGTTGTTGATGAATTTTATGATATAGAGCAATGTCGTGTACAATTTAGATAAATAATGTGATGTATTTTTTATTGAGTATATTTAAATACTATTATAATTATTATTTATTTAGTTATTCCGGCCCCCCATTTTATAGATTCCTGGATCCGTCCCTGTTTGGACATACATCAAATAGGTTTGGAATTGTTGATGTATAAGCCTTGCATACAAATCAAAGTCGTCTAAACCACATAACTGAACATCGTCAATGATAAGGAAACATGGGACCCGAATTTGGTGCAGTTTCATTTTCACACGGTTTAATGCACTAACAAATCTCGATCATTTATTTGTGATCGGACGACACAGATTCTATATACTGATTTACTCACTAAAACAATCTGAACCGCCGATTTATGATCGGACGATTCAGATATGTTACAACATTGAGTAAGATTAGCTATATCTCTAACTGGTTAACTCTTTGAGGAAATTTGACTTTTTTTATTCAAAAAAACTCTTTAAGTCGGAGGAAGACCTGAGTAGGGATGACAGGAAAATCCAAACCGAGAGACCCACCCGAATTCAAATCAACGAGCGAAATTCGAGTTGACTAGGTTTGGGTGACACCCGATACCACGGGTGTTGGTTTGAGATCACTCAAACCCACACCCGAAACCCGAACACCCACCTGAATATATGTTAAATTACCTATATTTTGCATTTTCAATTGGCATACCTTGTTTTACTTTAATTCTCATCAATGACAATATGTTTTGCTTAAATTTACAACATATATTTTTGCTAACTGATTGACAATATGTTTAAATTCCCTTGTTTTTGCTTAAATTTACAATATGTACGTTTTGCTAACTGATTGGCTTGACAGACCTTGTTTGGCTTAAATTTGCAAAGTAGTACAAAATGTGTTGCGGGTTTGGGTTTGAGTGAAAAAACCCGAACATCATTTAGGTTTGGGTGGTGATTTCGGGTGTGGATTTGGGTAGTATAACACCCGTGAGCACCTGTTGCCATCCCTAAACTTGAGTGGTCATCAGGATGTGAAATACTCGTATAGACATAAACTCAAATAAATTTATTTTATGCACACTCACAATAAATAAAAAAAATTAAAAAAATGATTAAAGCGACATCAATTGATGTGACTATTTTATTTCATATTATTATGTAAGAATGCCTCTAAGCTAGATTGATTTTTAATTGCAAAATTTGTTCATATTAGTAAAATTTGTTTCATATTCTTTCTCAAAAGAAAATATTGTTTCATATTATTATTAATTTTATTTTATATTATAATTATTAATATTAATATTATTTGAGTTAAATATCATGAGTTTTTAGTTTAGTCCCTTACAAAAAACTATTCACTTTTAGTCGCTACAAAATCATGAGTTTTTAAGTTTAGTCCCTAAAAAAAATTATTCACTTCACTACAACAAAAAATAAAATCTTTTTTTTTAGCAAAAAAAAAAACAAAAGCTTTAATAGCACTTATTTTAACCTTTAAAAAAAGGCTATTAAACGTTAATATCGGTTTCAACATGCTATAATATCGGTTTTTAAACAAGCGCTATTATAGGCCCTCTCTTTAATAGCCCCTGCCCGTAAATTGCTATAGTAGCCTTGCAGGCAAACAAGATTTAATAGCGCCCGTACTATAGGCGCAATTACATGTCTAAGTTTTAGCGTTTTTTCGAAAATGCTATTAAAGGTGTTTATTGAAAATAAAATAAAAACTTACACCCTATTAAGGCACAAAACCTAATAGAACATCTCTAATAACAGTATCAAAGAGAGTTTTATATGTTAATGATTCATACCTTATTTGTTTTATTATTGGAGTTCTATGACGTAGTAAAGGGTATCAAAATTGATGATATGGTACCTTATTTAAGATATCATATTATCAATTTAAGTTAAAAAAATAAATATTGAAGGTACCACTTATTAATAATGTATGATACTCAAAATGGTATCACCGTTAAAGCAAAATATGTATGCGTTGCATAAGTATTACATGACATTGTATGAACTACTTGTTGGTAATGTGTATTACGGTACAACCAGCCTTAGAACTAAGAAAAATTGAACTCCAATGGAAATAATAAAACAAGAGCAGGAAAATATTGAAAAATAGTTGAAAATTTGGTTTTAGTCCTATTTGTATTTTATAGGGATTAATTTGAGGCCTAAAAATAAAATATCCATTTTTTGTAAAAACTTTAAAAAATAGCTAGGAACTAGTCTCACAAACTGCAACATTATAGAGAGCTAAAGTTACAAATAAAATTTAATAGGGACCGAAAATATATTTAACCCATATTATTATGAATTCAGGTCACGGCATAAACTCATACCATCGAAGCTGATGAACGTTTGTCGACGAAATGTTGTTTATAATAGGGTATGGACTAAAAAAAGATATAACTCATTCTATTCCATTCACAGTAAAATGGAACATTATTCCAGTCCGTCGTAAAATATATAAACAACGGTATGAAAACTATACTCATGAATTCTACTTTGTTCCACTTCACTTCATTCTATTCTATTTCGCTCCATTCGGCTGGTTTTGAAATATCCAAACAGAGTTTTGTGTCCCATAAGTCTGGATTGGTGTGAAAGATTGTTTGGGTTGGTCACACACGTTTTAGTCTCAAGTATATACATAACTAGTCTTTGTATGAAAAAGAGAGAGTAGTTATCTTATTTATCAGCAATAGTTGCAGAAAACCTATCTTGAGTGCTTGAAACATGAACGCAAATAATAGTAAGGAGCTGCAACTGCAAGCCGCAGCTAAAGCGGGTAATCCAGAATGATCCATATTACATACATTTTGGATCATATAGATTTGATACCATTTGTTGAAACTCCTTTACATGTTGCTTGCTGCATATATCGGTCATCTCGAGTTGGCAACCGAAATTATGATTTTGAAACCTTCATTTGCTTTGAATCTAAACCATCAAGGATTCAGCCCCATCCATCTTGCCATGCAAAATGACCAAACTTTGATGGTGTATCGCTTTCTGAACCTCACTCAATAAAAACCTTGCTAGAGTTCAAGGGAGGGAATAAGGCATGACTCCACTTCATTTTGCATGTCCCCTTAACTAGAGGTAATTAATTATTGGCTAAATTGGACGATTGTTCCCTTAACTTATTTATTAGTTTCATATTGGTCTCTTAACTAATTAATGTTTATCATTAAAATTAACTTCAATGAGACACTTAATATTGAGACGACGAAAATTTTAGTGGCCAATATTATGAATGATCTCTAACAAATTTGTTGTTTGAATTACTTAGCACAGGAACTTCAATTGTTAATTAAGATATTTCGCATAGGAAGTAATATATCACACGAGGAACGTAGCACTTTATTGATAATTTTCACTCTTATTGGATGTCCTTGAACTGTCCTTGTGGTCATAGGCAACTGTTATGTTGTTTGTTTTAATCCTATCCATCCATGGATAGGTAGTACTTTGTATTTTCTTTTCTGATTCCTTTTCTGTAAGCTCTTTTCACTTAGAGTGTGTCTATATGGTCACATGACCGTGAAAGTCTTGTTCCTTCTTTTTATGGTATATTGCGCTTCTCAATAAAATTTAGCCTATTCAAATAATAATAGTAATTCATGTCAAATTTCAAAGTACTTAAGAATATACCATATTTTTCTTGTAAAAAAATAACTACCATATTTTACTAATTTAGCGACGGATTCATACCCTCTCTAAATTTAATTTTTCTAGTAATGATATTTTAATTAGGGATCACAAACTAAACTCTTATTCAATGGATACTCGCAAAAAAATTGACCGTGGATAGGGTAAAACACTTATGGACGCAAGGGTAATTACAAAATTAAGCGAATATGAATGCAGGTACTCTAGTATCCATCCTGCATCCGCATGTTATAAATAATTGCTATTTTAGAAGTCAAATTGTCGAATTGTGCACTTTATCTTTTTAGAAGTCAAACGTTATTTTGTTCAAGACATAATTGTTATTTGAAGTATCATTAACATGTGTCATAAAGTCATATGTTAGCATGACCCATACATATATTTATGGCTAAATTGGACAATTTGTCCCTTAAGTTATTTATTGGTTTCATATTGGTCTAGTAACTAATTAACTTTATAAATTGGTCATTTAACTAATTGACTTTACAATTTGATCATTTAATTTAAATTATGTTTGTCATATTGGTCTTTTCCGTTAGTTTTTCTCAAAAAACATTAACTTTACATTATGTTATTCGTCATATGTACGCATAAATGATTTATTTATGAGTAATATTGTTAGGCGTGCCAGTGGCGGAACTAGGAAATAAAGTTGGGGTGGGCCAATAATTTTTTTTTTTACTAAAGAAATTTTTTATAAATTAAACAAAAAATAAAATTTGTGCCGATATTAAAACTAATTTTAAAGAATTTTTATGGGAATACGTAAAGTCAACGCATTGGAAATTGTAGTGTTTAATTTTTTAAATGGAATGCTTAAAAAGTACTCCAGGGACACTCGTTAGTAAGACTCGTATTATATTACTTGGTAACACAGTTACACAGGAACTTCAATTGTTGCTATAAAGACTAAAATAAATTTGAATGAAAATAATTTGGAGAATAACACCTCTAAAATATGTACTACTCCGTCCCAAAATATAAGTAAAAGGAGGTCAACAAAAGTGAATGTATCTGGACTAAATTTTAAACCAAATACATCAACTTTCATTGACCAATTTTTGCTTATATTTTGGGACGGAGAGAGTATGATTTTAGTAGTATTTTACTTAATAAATTTTACTTGTTTGTTAAGTTATTGGAGTTATTTTACTTCATTTTCTTTGGTTTACATTTTATAGGTCTAAATGCATGAACAAGTGGAAAAATACTTATTTTGATGACTTATTGACTAAGACATTATTCTATGACAAAGGAGAGGTTTCCTTAATGAAGGATAAGCGGAAATTAAAAGTCAAAGATTTAAAATCGTGCATTATGGCTTTTTTGGCCTTACCAATTACTTAAAGGATGAGAAAATCAATGATCAAAGGTCAGCAACACTATCACGGCCGTGACAGACAAAACATATGAGGATTTAGTGTCTGGAAATGTTGTCACGGCCGTGACATTGATTCTCATGGTTGTGAGAGGCTTTGCTAATGCATCGACAGTTTTGGCTTTTGATTTTCCCAATCTTTAACACTTATGTGGACTTAAGTAATACTTATTCATTGCCTATGAATTCTTCGGTTGTAAGGCCTATATAAAGAGTCTATATTCACTTGTAAAGGCATCAATCAAGCTTGTAACCAAACTACTTCATCAAATAGAAGTTTAGCCTCTCCTGATCATCCATTGTTGATTGCGATTGCTATCAAGAATAATCACACTTTGCAGCCGTTCTTCATTGTCAATCTTGGGGTACCTGGTGAAGGATTGAATGATGAAGTCGGTATCTTGATCCTCTGCAATTTGTGACCGATGTTTTCGTATATGTTCGAGGGGTGACTGTCTGACACATTTGGGCTCTCCAGTGTGGTGACAAGGATAGATGCTTTACGAGCAGGAAGGCGTTGGGGGTGCTAAGGTGTTTGGCTATGACAGACTGACGTGCTTGACAACCACGGTGACAAGGAAAGTTATTTCACGATGCTAAGGTACATTTTTGCTTGCTTTTAAAAAGAAGGTTTTCACATGACAAATGTATGATGCTAAGGTACTTTAATCTATGGTATTTTGTATGTTTAATATAATCCTATGTTTTATATTGTTTTATTCGTAGATAGTGACCAATGGATCGAGAGATGAAGACCACCGTTGGGCAATTAGGATTAGATGAGATTAGCCGAAAGCATGAAAATAGCCTAGACTTTCTTGGGATATTTGGACGAAAGGATTCAATATAAATTGCGCTTAATAATGTTCATTATTCCTCTAATCGAAGGATTGAGATAAGAGATGAGCACACTACGCGGAGCATTTAGTTAATTGACTTGAGGGATCAGTACCTCGTCCTTAAGCATATATATATATATATATATATATATATATATAGAGAGAGAGAGAGAGAGAGAGAGAGAGAGAGAGAGAGAGGATGTATATTATGAGAATGATAAAGATATATGAGAATATGAGAATGAATATGAATCATTAAGATTTAAATGAAAGGCTGAGATTAAAAAGTGACTCTTGTACCTAATTACACACTAACCATCTTTCTATCTTCTTCTTCCTCGTTCTTAGGTGCCACACTTTTGCTTTTCTCAACCTCTCGCGTTATTCATCTCCTCTCCGCCATCCACCGACAGATCTGGCCAACCTCCTTTGACCATAAATTTCGTTCGTGTTCTCTCTCTGTTCCGGCCAACCTCCTCCGACTGTGAATCACTATGTTCTGGCCAATTTCTGCCGTCCTCTGGCGATCAACTCTCTGTTCCAACTCACTCCTCCGTCGATCAAGTCTCTCTCCTGGCGAAGCCACTCACGCTTCATGTTCATCCACATGACAATTTTTTGTAACATGAATTGATTTCAAACATCATCTTTTTTTTTGTGGGGCAAAGTCGATTTTTTTTGTTTTTTTGTTTTTCATTCATTGTTCTGGGTTTTAGATTTCATATATTGTTGTAAATTGTAAACTTATCTTAAACAAAAAAACGTTGAATTTGAGATATATTGTTGTAAATTGTAAACTTATCTTAAACAAAAAAACGTTGAATTTGAGAGTTAAGGGATTAGCACTATACAAAAATTCCATTATCCCAAATTCTCCTTTTGATTTTAAAGCCATCATTTTACCTAAAAAAAAAAAGACAAAGGAATAGATCTCGCAGACTGGCACAACAAAAGAGATGCGGAACACCATATGGTCAGCGGTGGCGACCGGGGTGGAGGTGGTTCAACGGCCACAGATCTGGTCGTGAAAAGATTTTTATTGCAAGCTCTGTGGAAGGAGAAGAGATGAGGCACACATTAAAGTTTTGTGGAACATTTTAATCTAAGTCATTAAGTTTAATCCAAAGGCTGAAAATTCATTCTCATATTCTCATATAAAGATATCATTCTCATGTGATACATCCTCTATATATATATAAAGTAAAGAGAGGATAACATAATCGAAACCATTGTGACATATTGCAATTCTAAGGTGTTTAGATTATATTGTTTATTTCTTGTCTTCTCAAATCTAAATCAAAATCATCTTCGTCATCATTCACTTCATATTCTCTTATAAATCTTATAATTTTAATATTATATACCGCTAGTCTCACAAGTCCTTGTGAATACGATAATGTTTTTATTACGACGACACACTCACGTACACAAAGTTGTGACTCACCCATATGCGAAAGTGCATATATCCAACAACCCTAAAAAGTGAAAATTTTTAACCGCCCATTTAGTTGACACAAGATGTGCAAAATCAAAGAGGTAAAAGTATGCGGAAACAGCAGAATACAACCACCCTCTAATTATAAGAATTAAAAATACCCGTAATCCAGACAATCCAAAGGATTTAAAAACCATTGAGTAAAATGACTCTCAAACTCTTTAAGCTTCACTTTAAACCACCATCAAATATGACCCTTTATTAGTTCAAGCACAAGATCACATTCAAAAGTTTTATTAATAAACAAACAATCATGCCGAGCTTTCTAAATCATTTAAATTGTTGTAAACCAAATAACATTTGTCAAATATTTGTAACCTTTCTTCCTCATAAAAGTTCCACCAAACCCCTAACCTCCATTTTTCTCCTTTTTCCCTCAATGAAACCCATAAAAACCATATTTGTTCATCATCAAAACATGGTCTTTAGAGACTTGTGAGGGGAAAAGAATGAGTCCCCATGTGAAAAGGGTGCTAATAAGTTTTGTCAGGTAATAATTATTCTTAGAAAAAATAACTATTATTATGACACTTGGCATATATAATATACCATATGAACACGACAAAATGGGGCAGAAATTTCAAAATTTGGTGGATATAAGTAAGAGAGGAAGCTTCATGGAAGCCAAACTCTCAAACAGTTCCAATCAAAGAAAGATAATGTCTTGCTCAGAATATCCTGCGGTTCCCACCAAAGGCACCTTCCTAGAAACCATCATGAAATTGATGGATATATATTAAACTCATTAAAATATAAAATGAATTTAAAAATCAATGGCACAAAAATTTATGGAAAATGTTATTCAACCACAATTTTCAAACAAAAATACAACAAATATACATTTTTTATTTTTTTAATATTATCTGCATGCATCAATTTCCGTGCTTGTGAGAGGTAAAAATTTGTCAATTTTGTGTCCCCAAATTTTGTGTTTAAATAACACTCCTCAAAATTTATCTACTTGTAAGTTGTAACGTGACAAAAAGGTTTTAATGAGGCGATCAATTTCAAATAGTTAATGAATTCACTTAAAAATGAATTTGGAATAATTTGAATTTCATTCTTAAAATAAATAATTTTTGGGTTAATAGGTGTAGGTAGCGAGTTTTGTTTTACCTGTTGTAATTTTTTTTTTCGATTTTCCCATGTAATATTAAGATTCTATATCATTTTAGTCTTTCATGGAATATTTTGTCTTAAGATTTCCTAAAAATGATGACGTGACATGCTTAGTAAGGGGTAAATCAAAATTTGTTAACATTATGCGTGGCAAATTGCGGAATCTTTAACCAACATATTCAATAAGAGGATAAAATGACAGAATATTGACATTAAAAAGGATAATCCAAAATTCGCTAACATTATAAATAAAGGAGAAAAAACCTATTAACCCATAATTTTTTATCAAATTCTACTCATGTTTCAAAGTAAACTCCGAATTATCAGAAATCTCATCATCTAAAAACCACTAGACAATTTCCAAAGTTTCTTGACTATATACAAATCCCATCTCCCCATCTTACCTAAAAGCTATATGAGCCGCACATTTTCTCATGTGAACCATTTGAAAATTTTCGTTTATACACATTATTCTTTGTCAATCATAATCATAATAATTAACAATAACATACAATGCATGTGGCTTAATTGGTTGTGAAGAGTTTGTTGGGGGAGAATCACGATCCCCCACAAACTAGGAGTATATTCTTAGACAAGGGCAAAACACACTATATTTATGTACCTAAATGATTATCATATATTTTGATAAATTCAAATTAAATTTTTACAAATAAATTTTGATAATCATTTGCCAACTTTTGAAAATCATTGATAGATTATAAAATAATAAATAATTGTTATTTTATATTATATCAATTAAGAATACAATTTTCAACCAGACGGCTGAGATCACATACTCAAATAAAATAATTTAAGTTATAGATTCTCTATTGTCATAACTCATAAGGATAAATTTGTTGTAGTCTGCAAATATGTACCATTGGATCAAAATTGTGTCAACTATGATCAATTCTAATTGAAATGTAAAATGTCAATTGTTAAATCAACGGTGCAAATTTGTTGCGTCCAACAACTATATCCCATCAAGACCATAAGTCCGTATAAAATCCAAATCTCTCAATTTTTGATCACTATGTTATTGGTGTAAAATATCCATACACAAATAAGTTTCGTCGGATAACTTAACTGACCATTTTTATTAGAACCTTTCATCCTAACCACGTATTTTTTCAAATACGAAACTCTAACCCGAGACATTGTTTAAGAAATTCGAGTCAAGTTCCACATACACCGACGAAATGTACCAAATCCACCAATTTGACACCATGAAGTGCCAAAAAGCTACCATGAGAGTTATTCCAAAAAACAAAGACTTTTACATCTATATAAAAGGCCATTTCCCTAACGAATTTTCTCATTGAGTTCTCAATACTATATAATATACATCTCTTCCAAAAGTCACTTTCTTCATCCACCTTTCTTTCCATGTTTACCAACTAAAAGAAAAGTAAAAAAAAGAAAAACTTCTTAACAATGGAAACCAACAAGAACATGAATCAAACCTCAACCACTACAATCATAGAAGCAGAGTTTGAGGATTTGCTACCAGTGATGGCAGAGAAACTTGATGTAGAAACCTTTGTATCTGAACTATGTAATGGTTTTAATCTTCTTGCAGACCAAGAAATAGGTTTGATCACAAGTGAGAGTCTTAGGAAAAACTCAGCTATGCTTGGTATGGATGGAATGAGTAAAGAAGATGCTGAAGCTATGGTCAAACAAGGTGATCTTGATGGAGATGGAAAATTGAATGAGACTGAATTTTGCATATTGATGGTTAGGCTTAGTCCTGAAATGATGCAAGATGCTGAGACTTGGTTGGAGAAAGCAATTGAGGAACAGCCAAAAAATTAAATCTGTAACTTAGATTTTATTTTACCCTTATTGTCATGATCATATGAATTAAATATATATTATTTGTCTGTTTAAGGTGTAAAAATTTATGTAAGAAAGGTATTTGATTATTAATGAAATAAATTTCTATTATGTATGTAGCATAGATGACTATGGTACAAGACCCAGGTAAGGTGTTATCTTGCATTTTTTAGCTTATTAGTAAATGGTAACATAATTTTCTAGCTTCATCATACATAGATAAATTATGGTTCTATTTAGATAAACAACTTAATTAAATACTCATAGTATATAAGTGCTTATTATATAAGTTATGTATAAGTTTTTTTTACCAGAGTTTATGTATAAGTTATAAGCTATTTTTATAAGTTATCCTAAATAGTTATCAAAATAAGCTAAGAACGGCGTATGAACATGTTACAAGTTGTTTTTATAAACTTTGAAACTGTCTTACAAGTGTTTATACTAATAGATAAAGCTCAAATATACTGATTTGAACTGGCTCCAAGTCAATTTTTTCCTTAAACCAAAGTTAAAATTATAATCTATGCATAACATTGATGATTATTTGTAGATGCTGCAAACATGAGACATCAGTGTAAAAGCTAGTTGCGTTACCTTTCAGCTAAAATATGAGCTACTTTATATGAAAAATGACATTCAGTGGTTTAGCATCAAAAGAAAATAATGTTGGAAGATTTTTGTTCCATTACAGCATATTCCATTTTTAATGTTCAAATCAGTTACCACATACTTTCCCCAAAATACTAAACAATCAGAATTCTTTTAAATTAAAGTGCTTTTTTGGCTTATCTAAGAATCTACTTGTTTTTTTTTTACTATCTAAGAATCAGTTTTGGATATTTTAAATTTTGTCTAAATATTTTTGGCTTATCTAAGAATCTACCTTTTTTTTACTATCTATATGTTTAACACTTGATAAGTTGTAAATAATTCATTCATGCTTGACAAAAATACGCACACATATAAAAGCATAATCAGTGTTTTTTTGTTACTCTGTCATGATAAAGAGTTAACATGTACGGTAATTTAGTTAATAACATCTGTCATTGATGAAAATTTAACTGCTCAGCTTTTGAGTACACAACACAATCACCACCTGATCTGAAAAAAGAAAAGAACCGGAATCAAAACTTCCAAGGAGCAAAATGGTGAAAATCACAGAAAATAGAAGAAAAAGAATGAGAAAAATCAAGAGCACAGAAAACTTTAGAGATAAGAAAACAGAAGCATCCGGTAATGGAGGCGGGAAGGAACCATAACCAGGTCTCGTCGGTGGGGATGAACGTGAAACATGAACCAAGTTTCGCCGGCGTACCCATTAACTAATTGGTTTAGCTACTATGTATTGGAAGGATGGAAGCTGAAAAGTGCTTGTGCAACTTGCTTTTGCAAAACCGGAGCTAACCCAATTAGTGAAATGGGTACACCGGTTTACTGTTTTGAATTAGCTTGTTTAGTTATTTCATAAGTGGTGGAGCTCTTAAAAATATAGAATGGAATGGATTGGTTATAGATTAGGTTAGGGGTAACTATATTATTTAGCACTGTCTGTGTACAGTTTAACCAGTCCAAGTATTAAATTACTGTTTAGCTAAACATGGTTTTTGTTTTTGTTATTCTTACTCTTTTTTGTTAATCGTATTGAAGATGATTTGCAACCAATGATCAAGCATTAAGCAAATGATACATCTAACTACTATCCTTGCCAAGAACCATGCTGAGACACATGGAACACCATCCACTTCATGTCCACAAACATTTCCAATGTTGACATTTTTCTATCTTACATAGTTCACAAATATACTAGAAAAACACAGATTCAATTAGCATTCACATTCAGTCACAGCATAACATGATGTCCCTGCAATAATATGATCAATAATTCCGACTCTAAACAGTTTTGAATTCAGTTCCTATAAGAGCACAATGATTACTACATAGCAAAGAGGCAAACCAAACCATTCTAATCCACATAAGACCCAAGTACTCTTAAGTACATAATAGCATACCACTTACTATTCTAAAATCAAGACAGTAATAAAGTGCCACCGACCGAAGCCCTGCTACTTACCCTCAAAGTCAAACCAGACATCACCTAAGTTCTCGACCTTCGTATAGGTGAACGACTGTAGATAAATAACAGAATAAGTAAGTTTAAAAAAGGAACACAATTGCAGGAAATAATTAAAATTGACTTCAAATACAATACCTGCGATATCTTCCATATTCGGGACTCCTGTTCCTGCCGTAATCAGGACTCCTGTTCCTGCCGTAATCAGGACTCCTGTTCCTTCCGTAATCAGGACTCCTCCGCCTGTCCGGTCCACTATACCTATCATACACAGGACTGCGTGGACGGCCATAGTCAGGACTTGGTCTCCTACGATAACCTGGACTGGGAGATCTAGCAAGACCCCCTCCTCTTCTGGGACTTCCATAATTGTCGACCCTCTCACTATCATCCCTCAGAGCATACTCCACAGACACCACCCTGTCTAGTATCTTACTGCAAGAGCAATGAGAGAGGAAACTCATTATTAATTGTACATGTTAAAAAAAGAAACTTTGAGGACTATAGAATAAGATATTACAATCTCATCACTGAGTGAGTCACTGACCTCATATTTGTACACTCTAAGGCTTTAGTAGCATCTTCTTGTGTTTCATACTGCACAAATGCAAAGTTCCGACGAATTCGAACATGATGAAGCTCCCCATAAGGTTTGAAGTGTCTCTCTATATCACTAACTCTTGTGCGAATTGGGTCAAAGTTAATCACAAAAAGAGTTTTTGTGGGCTTCTGGTTTGCCTTTGAACCATCACGATGACGCCCACGTTCACCCTGCCAAAATGAAAACAAATCAGTAAGTTCATATCGAGAACACAGGCAGGGCATTGTGATATTATCATGTCCTCGTCGATAAGTAAATAAAACCAAAACATGATCTTTAAAATATTGGCATACCCTAGCCCACTCCACAGACAGTCGTCGCTTATCATGCCCAAATGGAACATTGTCAAGTGCACGGATTGCTTCTTCAGCATCACGCTCATCTTCATAATAGACAAAAGCAAATCCTGCAACATAACTGGAATTAGAGGCATATATGACAATAAAACAAATTTCAGCACGTTATCCCTCACCAAGTACATCAGCCAAACCAGGAAATTATTTTCCCTGTTAGGAACAAAGGAATACAACACCTGAATATAAGTGTGGACTGATGCACATGAAGCTGTAGATGTGTTGAATGAGGAAACAAATCATGATTGCATTTAAAGGTTTAAATCCAAAATTCAGATCTGAGATTGTAAGTGCCAAGCATGCTTCTCCATTCAGACAGCACAAGAGATTTCAGAAATATATTCAGTGAAGCTAGGCATGGCTTAATAAATTGATTGATGATCCCACTAAAATCGTTCTGGTTGAAATGTCAGTGATGAATGATAGGTGATGAGGTTAGTGAGTGACGAATGATCACGTGAGAAAATGCAGATCTGTGGATGGATAGAATGAGAGCAGACAAGCAGGAAGGTTTCCTTCCAAAAAAAAATTTGCAGAGAGGTTGGCAAGCCAAGACAGATGCTCAGCATATTTTCCCTTAGTAGAAGTTCCTGCGTCAAAAGAAACACTTAAAAACCAAAGATTTTTTTCAAAGGCATTGCAATTTTGCGTCTGCCATTTCTTTTTCCACCAGGATATAGGAACTAGACATTCGAGCCACATTAGCAGCTACATGTCCATAACTCCATATCCAAATTCCAGAACATGGTCGTTCGCAGTACCCTAGTGCCTTGTTTATACCATAAACAACAAAACTCTTTTTGCTTATAACCGATCGACACACTAACTTCACACAATCTACAACACACCTAATCTATTAATACACAAGTCATTACTTACAGTTCTTCAGACCCACAATGACACAAATTTCGGTGACAATGCAGATTTTTGTTAACCACTTTTTAACAAAGAAAAATTTAGTACTCAAAAAGCATCAAAGGGTTAAGCTATAATCTTGAAACTGAAACTAAAAACTTCTACAACAACAAAGTAACAATTATACCAGATTTCATATCAACGCGTTCAATCCTGCCATACTTTGAGAACAAGCGTTCGAGGTCTGATTGACGAGTATCGTACTCCAAATTCCCAGCGAAAACAGGTCTCATCTTTTCCTCTTCAAATCGCTTTCAAAATCAAACCTGTTTCACACAACGCAACATATCAAAAGAATTAACATGAGAAAAATTGAACAGAACACACAATGCCCTAACCCTAAGAACCCTTCATCACTAACCCTAGTTTAAGATTTAACAAATTCAAGAAGGCGAATTAAACAAACCCTAAATTGTGATGAGAGAGAGAGAGAGAGAGGGAGAACCTGAGAAAAAGCTTCGGTGTGTAATGGGAAATCTGCGTAATTTGAAAATTAGGGTTTCAAAAAGAAGAGACGGGTATTTTATATATTCGAAAAATACCAAATAAAGCCCAAAACGAAAGAAAGTTTACCTTTTACACTGTTTGGTTTGTGAAAGAAAGTGAACGGAAATAACACTGTGTTTGGATGTCAAGAGAAATAGTAAAGAGAGAAATATGAGAGAAGAGAAATAAGAGAGAACTTGAGCAGAAATCTTGTATTGTTTGGATGAATAGAAATGGAGAAGAAAGAATAGTAGCACTTCTTTCATTATTTTAGATAAATAAAAAAATTAATAGAAAAAATTAATATAAACGACAAAAGACAAATTTAAATTTAACCTTTATAAAAGTGGGAGATAAAAGTCTTTGTGAACTTAGCTCAGTTGGTATGAACATCGCACTATTTGTGCAGGATTCGGGGTTTGAATCCCGAAAACTCCACATATTTACCTCTAAGGTGAATTTTCTAGCCACTAGACTACTTGACAAAAAAAATAGTGGGAGTTAAAAAAATTAGATAATTGCCATAAAAGGGGTAATAATGGGAAATCATAAATATTAGCTTATTTCTCTCACAAATCTTGCCTCTTATGGAGAGATCTTTTATTGGGTAGTTATCATCCATTATATTTCTCTCGCTCATCATTTATACTCTCTTCCAAACAATAGAAATACCCTATTTCTTTATTGTTTCTCTCTTCTTTATTTCTCTCTTATCTAAATCTACTCAAACAAACACACCGTAAAAGTGAAAGAAAAGAAGTAACCAACACCACCGAAATTCATTTCACGTAGTTGAACGGTTTTAAGTTTAAACTCAAATAAAAATGTCCAATGTAATAATACAAGTATGGATATTCATTTAGCAACCTTTTCACACACAAAATGGATATACATTTCAATATGTGTTTGTGCGTTGATGTTGGATAGGATTACCTGACAAGTAAACGGCACTAACGTTGTCACAATAGACAAGATTGACTTTCATGATCGAACACTAGATTTCTAACAATAAGTTTTGAAGCCACCATGATTTAGTAACAACATTAGCAACACCAAGAAATTCTGCTTAAGCACTGGAGCGGGATAAGGTTGATTGTCGCTTTGCAGACCAAGATACTAAATTATCCCCAAGGTAGACACAATATTCGGAAATAGACCTTCTAGTATCTGGGCATCCTCCCCAATCGGCATCCGTATATGAGGTGGGAGTATTAATTAGGGAAGGAGAAAGATGTAGACCATGGTGAATGGTACCCTTAATGTCTCGAATAATACACTTCAAGGCAGTCATATGTTGTGTGTGGGGATCATGGATAAAGAGACACACTTGTTCGACGCCATAGACGATATCAGGTCTTGTAAAAGTTAAATATTGCAATGCACCGTGCAAGACTCCGATATTCAGATGAATTATGATATGGGTTATCTGAGAGTCCACTGAGTTTTGCTTTAGTGTCCACGAGGGTAAATATTGGTTTGCAAGATGACATGACGACTCTCTCAATAATTTCTTCGACATATTTATGTTGGGATAGAAAGATACCACCTGAATGTCTTGTAACTGATATACCCAAAAAATAACTAAGAGGGCCTAAATCTTTCATAGCAAATTCATAACTGATGAGTTTAGACATGATGGGCTAATGAAGAGTATCAGATGATGCAGTAAGAATGATGTAATCAACATATAGGAGAATATATGTTGTGTCATTACCATTGTGATAAATGATCAAGGAACGATCACATGCACTATGTAAGAAGCCTAATGTAACAACATATTCAGTGAAGTGTTGGTACCAAGCACGGGGGGCTTGTTTAAGGCCATATAGTGACTTTTTTAGTAGACAAACATAATCAAATGGTGAGATCACGAAAGAAAGTTAGGAGGTTGATGCATATAGACAAATTCATTAATGTTGTCATGTAAGAAAGTCGGGTTGTATATATTAATTAAACCCTTTAGTTTTTAGAGTTTTTTTTTTTTGAACAAGACAAAATGAGATATATTAATCAAATCAGTCCCCCTGACACAAGATGTACCAAGGTAGACTACAACTTTAGTTTTTAGAGTTATTTAGAGTTCATCTACAAGATAAGTAAAATTTAACTAAGAATAATACAAACAAATATTATATGAGAATAATTATTATTTACTAATAGTGTAAATTATTATTACATATGTATCTAATAAAATAATGTTGTAATGTACTATATTTATTAGATTTGTTTATCCTTTAAAGAAGATTGGTAAATGCTGGTTGTATTGCAAGTAGAGGAAAGCAACAATTCATCAAAAGAAAACACTAGAAATCTGAAAATGATTTTGTTTTATGTTATGTTGACAAATTATTTTTATTATTTTTTAATTTATAGTAGTATTGTATCTAAATGTTAAAAAGGAATTTTTTATAAGAGACAATCATAATGAAATGGGATTCCATAGCAAACATGTACTGAACTATTGTAATTTAAACGTGAATAATATGATTATCTTTTCCTTTCAAAAAAAAAAAAAGATTATCTTTTATACTTTAGGCATACTTTAAGACATGAGTATGCAAGCATGTTAGGCCAAGTGTTAATACCAAAAAAATGTTAGGCAAAGTGTTGGTGTCATGATTAATTATGATATCTTATTCTTGTGTATAGTGCTCCAACTATGACCATGTAACTTTCTTTGTTCCTAATATAATAACATCCTTTACAAACTTTTAAATATATTTATTACTTATTTTTATTTATTAAATATATTTATTAATATATTTACAAATTTATATTCTAGACGAATTTATTACTCTACAAAATAATAATACCTATAATTTTTAGTAACAGTTCTTATGATAGTAGGAGGAGAAAGAGTTCATAGCTAGGTTCGATCTTCTATGATTTCATTATAACTTAATTAAAAAAAAAAAGTAGTGATTATTTTTTCAAAAAAACTAATAATAATATATTTTTGCAATAAAAAATACCATGTAATTTGTTTTTGTCAAATAGTTTTGTGCTTAGAAATTTCACTTTAAAACGAATAAATAGAGTGTCCGAAATTTAAACTCTGGTTGTGTAGGCGATGTCCCTAAGCTTACCGGGATGAATGAGCATGTAATTTACTAACTATATTTTTTGAGGAGGGATCCGTTGACTCCAGGAGTAAGTCTCTATTGACTTACTCCGCTTAATAACTTGATATCGGCATTATATTTCTTCAATCCAACTATTGAATTCAAAGATCTTATTGAGTAGATAAACTCCACAAATTTTTATAAAAATTCAAAAAATGTAGTTATGTATTCGGACTATTGAAATTCAACGATTTTTTTAAAAATTTGTCGTACGTTTAATTGAAGTTATCAGAAAAACTATCAAACGGTTTTGAATTTTTATAAAAATTTGTGGAGTTGATCTATTCAATGAGATATTTGAATTCAACGGTTGGATTGAAGAAATATAATGCCGATATCGAGTTATTAAGCGGAGTAAGTCAATGGAGATTTACTCCTGGAGTCAACGGATCCCTCCTCCTATTTATTTTTTGTGCATATTTACTAACTATATTTTTTTTTTGTTTTTCACCACCAGTTGAATCTGATTTGAGGGTCAGTTCTGGCATCAAGTGATTTCAGTCCCCTCTCGATCGCAGTTGCGGGGATCGAACCGGGGTCCTCCCTATCAAATTCCACCACTGAACCAACTAATTATTTACCAACTATATTTTTTTTTTTTGGTCAAGTAGCTCAGTGGCTAGAAATTTCACCCTTAAAGTGGATAAGTGGGATGACCGGGGTTCGAATCCCGGTCCCCTGCATATATAATGTAATGTCCAATCAATTGAGTCAAGCTAACGGGACTTTACCAACTATATTTAATTATATAGTAATTAGTAGTAATTGCTTATATGTGACCAAACTTTATGCCAAAAAAAAAAGATAAAAATATACTCCAAACAAATGAGATATCTGACTTGTGGAAGCTTCGACGCAACTTCCTCGCCCATTTTTGTGGATATCATGTTTTCTATTTCAATAACAATTGTACGTCTGTACCTACTATACTTTAGTAGATCAGTCAACAAAATGAGAATATCTTTATCTCCTTATCATGCCATTCTTTTTTTTAAAAAAAAATAAATTTTAGAAATTTTTACTGTGTTTTTTTTTTTTTGAAAACTCGGTAATTTTTACTATCATTTAAAATTCGAATATATAAGTATATTAGGTCATTAAATTAATAGATAAATAATTATTTTTTTGAACTTTTTTTATCTATCATTGAAGAAAATTATAATAACTAAATACATTATTTATGAAAATTGTTAAAAAAAAATTAGAAATAAAATTAATTTTTATTACTCATAATCGTCAATATTGATTTTTTATTACAATATAAAATCTATATCTATATCTATATATTATATGTTTGAGAGTTTCTCTCTCATGATCAAATTCTTATGTGAGATCCTCTCATAGCTTGTAAAAAAAAAAAAAAAGAGAAACAAGATTTGAAAAAGTGTAAGCATAACGTTACCATATAGTATATTAATTAATAAATACACAAAGTCAAAAGAAGAGAAAGTGGGCTAATGCAGTTTGTTCCAACTCACACATCTCTTTAGAAAATTCTAAAGTAACTGTCTCTTTAGAAAAACAAGAATTTCCAAAGCATCAGATTCCAAAATTCTCTTTCACAATTCTAAGTCTCTCATAACCTCACAACACAATTTGTCTAAAGTTATTCAAACACAAAGACAAGTCACTAGTCCTTAGTCTTCACAAGTACACAATTATTAATTTCTTGTACAAAAGGTTTCCTCACAAAGCAGGAAAATTCCCTGCCTTTGCTTGGTTTCCAAGCTGACAAATTCCAACTTTTTCTGCTTCTTCTAATGGTACAATTTTTGTTTTTTTATATATTTTTTCTTCTTCATGTGTATATATAAGATAAAATATAACAACATATTTTGTATCTTTGGAAGTGTTTGATATGTATGCAATTTGTCTTTATTTCATGTCCTTATAAGATGTTTTTTCATGTATGATATTGTCCTCTTATGTTTATCTTGTACAATTACTTTGTTCATCTTTAATAGGCAAAAACATGTTTCTGTCATACCAATAAAACAAACATGTTTCTGTCCTAAATGTTTCACCTGTGACTGTATGAATTTGTGGCTGTGTTCAATTTTCTTTGTGAAACGGTCGATGTTAGTATTGTTAGTGTTAAGAAGTCCTAAATCGGTTGCGAGATGACCTGAACTTATGTTTATAAGTGAGGGCAATCTTCACCTTACAAGCCGGTTTTGTAGGATTGAGTTAGACCCAACTCTCAATTCTACAATCAATTGGCCCCCTGCTATCAAGTTTCTGATCGGGCCATCCACCATTTATATTTGCGCCTCAAGTCCAATAGAGGCAATTCTCACCTTACAAGCCGGTTTTGTAGGGTTGAGTTATGTCAAACTCCCAATTCCGAGAGTTAGTATTATGCTGACACTCTGAGAGTGAGGTTCACCACTCAGCTCCTTAATTCCTGCACCACAGCTACCAAGCCATATCTTTATATTCCGTGACTATGTCCAATCTAATATGTGTAATTCACACTTTTCTAAGATTATTTACAATATGTTTATGAATTGTTGTAACAGATTCTTTTGTGTGTGTCTTTTTTTATGTTCAGTGGTGAATCACTTCTACATGAAAGTTCCAATGGAGGAAAAGCCATTCCCTGCATGGTCATGGTCTGTTGAGCAGTGTTTGAAAGAGTACAGTGTGAAACTAGACAAGGGTTTGAGCTCTTCTGAGGTTCAGAAGCGGCGCGAGAAGTATGGTTGGAATGAGTTAGCAAAAGAAAAGGGAAAGCCATTATGGAAACTAGTGTTAGAACAATTTGATGACATGTTGGTGAAGATACTTTTGGTTGCCGCCTTTGTATCGTTTCTTTTGGCATACATTGAAGGAAGTGAATCGGGCGAGTCTGGATTTGAAGCTTATGTAGAGCCACTCGTGATCATTTTGATTTTAGTCCTTAACGCAATTGTCGGAGTATGGCAAGAGAATAATGCTGAAAAGGCTCTTGAAGCTCTAAAAGAATTGCAATGTGAATCTATTAAAGTGTTAAGGGATGGATATTTTGTTCCTGACTTGCCTGCGCGAGAGCTTGTTCCCGGCGACATTGTTGAGTTGCGTGTTGGAGATAAAGTCCCTGCTGACATGAGAGTTGCAGCTTTGAAAACCTCAACATTGAGAGCGGAACAAAGCTCGTTAACCGGAGAAGCAATGCCTGTTCTCAAAGGAATAAATCCTATTTTCTTGGACGATTGTGAATTGCAGGCCAAAGAAAATATGGTATTTGCAGGAACAACTGTTGTCAATGGAAGCTGTATTTGCATTGTTATTACCACAGCAATGAACACTGAAATCGGAAAGATACAAAAGCAAATACACGAAGCTTCGTTGGAGGAGAGCGATACTCCGTTGAAGAAGAAATTGGACGAATTTGGTGGAAGGCTTACAACTTCTATCGGAATAGTTTGTCTAGTTGTTTGGATTATAAACTACAAAAATTTCATTTCTTGGGATGTTGTTGATGGATGGCCTTCAAACATTCAATTTTCTTTTCAGAAATGCACTTACTATTTCAAAATTGCCGTTGCTCTTGCTGTTGCTGCAATACCAGAAGGTCTTCCGGCAGTTATCACAACTTGTTTAGCACTTGGCACAAGAAAAATGGCACAAAAGAATGCAATTGTGAGAAAGCTTCCAAGTGTTGAAACTTTAGGATGTACCACTGTGATTTGTTCAGATAAAACCGGTACACTGACTACGAATCAAATGTCCGCGACTGAGTTTTTTACTTTGGGAGGGAAAACCACTGCTTCTAGAGTCCTTAGAGTTGAAGGGACAACTTATGATCCGAAAGATGGAGGCATTGTTGATTGGACTTGCTATAACATGGATGCTAACTTGTTAGCCATGGCAGAAATATGTGCTGTTTGTAATGATGCCGGGGTATATTTTGATGGTCGCTTATTTCGAGCCACAGGTTTGCCTACTGAAGCTGCTCTCAAAGTTTTGGTTGAAAAGATGGGGTTTCCAGATATTAAGTCAAGGAACAAAACACGCGATGCGACAAACAACACAAATGATTGCAATAATTTGAAGCTAGGTTGGTAAATGGACTAATTTATGAAAGATATAAGTTAGTCGTAAAAATATACTATTGTACTATGAATAACAAAATGCTATTTGATTTTAATTGTGCAGGCTGTTGTGAGTGGTGGAATAGAAGATCCAAAAGGGTAGCTACGTTGGAGTTTGACCGCGTTAGAAAGTCAATGAGTGTTATTGTTCGCGAACCAGATGGGCAAAATCGGCTTCTGGTCAAGGTGATTTGATGCTTTATCAATAGATCGACTTTTATCAGATATGAAATTTCAAATAATTTGTTTGAAGCATATATTATACACATGAAGTTGGATACTTAAAACATGCTATGCTGCATATAGCTTAAGATATATGCGTTAGTACAAGTTTCGAAATAAAAAATACGACATCTTTCTATGCCTGATTTCATTCTAGTGCTACATTTTCAAGTTCTAAGTAATTGAATCATATCACAGGGTGCTGTTGAGAGTTTATTGGAGCGAAGTTCATATGTGCAACTTGCCGATGGATCTGTTGTTCCAATAGATGATCAATGCAGGGAACTACTTCTTCAAAGACTCCATGAGATGAGTTCAAAGGGATTGCGTTGCTTAGGTTTAGCATGTAAAGATGAGTTGGGAGAATTTTCAGACTATTATGCAGACACTCATCCTGCTCATAAGAAATTGCTTGATCCAACATACTACTCATCGATTGAAAGCGGTTTAGTTTTTGTTGGCGTTGTTGGTTTAAGAGTAAGTTTGCACTATACCTTTATCAATCTTCTTGTGATGCAAATTTTTGAAGGCATTAATTAATTTAGTTTATAATTGAATTGATTAGGACCCTCCTAGAGAGGAAGTTCATAAAGCAATTGAGGATTGTAAGCAAGCTGGTATTCGAGTTATGGTAATAACCGGAGATAATAAATCAACAGCTGAGGCTATTTGTAAGGAAATCAAATTGTTCTCTAGAGATGAGGATCTTACAGGTCAAAGTTTGACAGGTAAAGAATTCATGTCTCTTTCTCATTCAGAACAAATTAAATTATTGTTGAGAGAAGGAGGCAAGGTTTTCTCTCGAGCCGAGCCTAGACACAAGCAAGAAATTGTGAGACTATTGAAGGAAATGGGAGAGATTGTTGCAATGACTGGAGATGGTGTGAATGATGCACCTGCACTTAAGCTTGCTGACATAGGGATTGCTATGGGAATAACCGGAACAGAGGTAACCTGAATTTTGCTATTCTGAAGTCACGGTTATGCTGCAAACCTATATATTGCAGTAATAATTAATAAAGGTTAAAATAATATTTTACCACAGGTTGCAAAAGAAGCTTCAGATATGGTGCTTGCAGATGACAATTTTAGTACTATTGTTTCAGCTATCGCTGAGGGTCGCGCTATTTATAATAACATGAAAGCATTTATAAGGTATGCATGTTAGTTTTTTTTTCCTTCCACATTTTTACATCTGGTTGATCTATACAAGTCATTCAAATTTACTCGACTTTCTTCAGGTACATGATATCATCAAATGTTGGGGAAGTAATATCCATATTCTTGACAGCTGCTTTAGGGATACCTGAATGTATGATACCAGTGCAACTTCTGTGGGTGAATTTGGTCACCGATGGTCCACCCGCAACAGCTCTTGGTTTCAACCCTGCTGATGTTGATATTATGCAGAAGCCACCTCGAAAAAGTGACGACACTCTTATAAGTGCTTGGGTTCTTTTCCGTTACCTAGTAAGTTTAGCTCAAAATCTCTTCAATTTTATCCATGGTTATCAGTATCTTACGATACATGCGAGTTGTATCTCAATTCGATACAAATTTGAACCCTTACTTTGATGCCAATGTCTGTCATAAATTCATCAAGCTAATTTAATCATACACTAATGCTCATTGCAGGTAATAGGTTCATATGTGGGAATTGCAACAGTTGGCATTTTTGTCTTGTGGTACACACAAGCATCATTTCTTGGCATGAATCTTGTTAGTGATGGACACACAGTCATAGAATTATCACAGCTTCTCAACTGGAGGGAATGTCCTTCATGGTCTAATTTCACCGTTTCTTCATTTGACGCTGGTGGCGGTCGCTTAATCACATTCTCAAACCCCTGTGACTATTTTTCAGTTGGAAAAGTCAAGGCCATGACTCTTTCTCTCTCTGTCTTGGTAGCAATTGAGATGTTTAATTCTTTGAATGCTCTCTCAGAAGAGAATAGCTTGAGGACATTACCACCTTGGAGAAACCCTTGGCTTTTGGTAGCCATGACAATATCTTTAGGACTACATTGTCTCATACTTTACATGCCATTCCTCTCTGAGGTGTTTGGTGTTGCTCCACTAAGTTTAAAGGAGTGGTTTTTGGTGATTCTGATATCAGCACCTGTTATTCTTATTGATGAGATTCTAAAATTAGTGGTGAGGAGTCAAAGGAAGAAGACAAAACAGAAAGAAGCATGATGAAATCTCAGTTCAATGGACACTTCAAGCCAAATTCTTTGATAAATTTTTACTGTAGCTTTTAGGAAAATAACAGTTCATTAATCTGTGACAAGAAATTTGTCACCTTTTGTAATCATTATAGAAAGTCTATTTTAAATATGAATATTGATTTCTCAGTTCTAACAACACTTTTACATCTCTTTTATCAATATACTTCTCTCTTTTCCATAATTTTTTTCAAAGTACTTTTTTATTTAATCATTTATTTTTGCTGTAAACAAAAGGGCAGTTTTCACAAGCTACTGTACCTGCAATTCAGCTTGTGAGTTAGTCCAAGGATTATTCCTGTGTTTGGTTGTGTTTGATTCTTCAAACTTGCATCCTAGACTGTTTCCATCGTGACTTTTTTGGTGAACGCGCCTCAGAACCAAACATATGCTATGATTCTATCTTCACAAACACACATAAAACACCAAATCAGAGAGACAGTGACATCAAAATTAAATGCATGTTGAGTTAAAAAAAGCTCTCCTTCCCATTTAACATAAGTTTGATCTTCACCTCCATTGTTCACTTTCCTGACCTTGATATGTTTGAACAGGAAGAGGCTTTCTGCAACCCTTTATTTTCTTTATTTCATAGTGATTTTAACCAACAATCAAAAGAAAAGTAACATTTTGTGATTTATGAAGTGGATAGTAATGATATTGAACGATTTCATTATATTCAAAAGATGATTATCTTGCAGAAAGAGCCAAACCAGGCGTTGAGCTCTTTTTCAAGAATAAGATTCACGACTCTTGATAAGCTGTGACCGCACAATAATGGACTGTTGTGAGGATTTTAAACTGATCACGTTGCGCAAACGCATTTGCTTGGCCAAAATGGGATTGGTGGAAAAGTCCATGGTTGCATTTTGGTGTATCCACCATGAATCCTACTCCCTGTGATTGGTTGATCAAAGAAAAATATCCAAATGGCATTCATATTCATTTCTATTAAACTTCATCATTTCATAAACTCCATTTAGCAACGCAAAAATTTCGCTACTTTCTGAGTGGGATCTATCCTCCACAATAAACTTATGCAATTGACCTCCTTCTTCAATGAAGCTATGTCCAGCTGTCTTTGTAATCTTGCTTCCCTTCATCACCTTCCTGAGCTTTGCAACTCCATCCCATTGGCAGGCTGATGCATAAATGTTCGAAAGAATGACGTAATTTCCTGGATTCCAAGGCTCAAGTGTAAATAAAGACTCCGCTGCTATCTCAGCCAGCTCAACATTACCATGGAAACTGCAAGCACCCAATAAAGCACCCCATATTACTGAGTCTGGCTTCATTGGCATACTTTGTAGCACCTCATAAGCTTCTTTTAGTTTCCCGGCACGGCCTAAGAGATCAACCATGCAGCCATAGTGTTCTAGTTTGGGAATAATGTTGAAGTCTCTTGTCATTGACAGGAAGATATGCTTGCCTTTTTCAACCATGCCACCATGTGTGCATGCCAAGAGAAGCCCCACGAATGTCACGTCATCAGGCAAAGCTCCTTCTCTCTGGCACCATTAGTGACACAAAGAAACACCAATGTTAGTATCACTTAGAACTTCTCAAGGTTTACTTAAGCTCTTATAGCATACGTGTTTATCATATAAGTGTTTATGCATAAGCTATTTCTATAACAAAAGATAAAATAAAGTTAAACCATTTTCGTATAAGCTGAAAACAAATTGTGGACATGTCATAAGATGTTTCCATAAGTTATCTCAAGCAGTGTCACAAGTGCTTATGTTAGTAGATAGACTCAAATAAGCCAATCCGAACAGACCCTAAAATAACTTCCGAAAAAGGTCTATCATGAATATGTGAAGGAATTTAAACATGTCAAGCAAGTAGCTTACCAACATTTGATCATAAAGCTCAATAGCCTTGTGACATTGTCCATGAACAGCCAAACCCATGATCATTGAATTCCAAGAGCACAAGTTTCTGAATATACCTATCTCATCAAACACCTTCCAAGCAACATCAATCTTACCACATTTTGCATACAACTCCAATACAGCATTGCTTACAAACAAATTCCTAAAAAACCCATTTTTCCTTGCATACGCTTCAACCCTCTGCCCAATCTCAAGTGCACCAAGATTCGCACAAGCCGGCAAAACACTCGCCAAAGTCACGTCATTAGGAATTACATCTTTCTCCTTCTCCATCCTCAAAAACAACTCCAAAGCTTTTTCATACTGCTTATTATGTGAGTAACCTGATACAATAGTGGTCCACGACACCACATTCCTCGAAGGCATCAACCGAAACAATTCCAACGCACTCTCCATATCACCAAACCTCATATACCCCGCCATCATAGCATTCCAAGTGGGTAACTCCCTCACAGACATTTCATCAAACACACGGCATGCACATTTCAAATCACCCAATTTAGCATACATATCAAGCAAAGCAGTGGAAGCAAATACATCAGGTTGAAAACCTGATTTGGTGAAATGGGTATGAATCATTTGGCCAATGGTAAGTGATGAAGTTGATATACATGTAGAAAAAATGAAGTTGAAAGTGTGTTGATTTGGTGAGTGACCATGAAGGAGCATTTGGGAGTAAAGGGTGAAACATTGGTGTTGGTTTTTTGAGGAATAAGCTTGAATGAGTTTGTTGTAAAGAAAAACAGTTGGTTTTTGAGAATGTTGTAACAATAATTTGGCATAGTGTAGGTTTGAGATTTCAAGTAGTTTCTCAATGAGGATTTTGGTGTTGTCTATGCCATTTCTTAGTGTGTAACCATGAATTTGCTTCACTTGGTTCATCACAATGTTTTTGAATTTGTGTGACTTAGAAAGTTGGAAAGTTTTGGTCTTGTTTTTGGCACTTCATAGGACACACAAAGCCACAAAACATTTTCGTCTTAGGTTTTTATTTTGTACTATTTCAATATGTTATGATTTGATGTGTTTTACTTTTCTATATACTCCCTCCGGTCCTTATTATAAGAAACACTTTGACAAAATTACACAGACCAAGGAAGGTAAATTTTCTCATTAATGATTCTAACATTTTATGTTATATTCCAAAACTAACCTTTGACTAGCATGGGAAATAGACTTCTCTAATTAATGCACTAGCATTATAATGAATTATTTGATTGTATTTAATAAGGGTACAAATGGAATTGTGTCAAAGTGTTTCTTATAAAAAGGACCAAATAAAAATTTCAAAGTGTTTCTTATAAAAAGGACCGGAGGGAGTATTTGTTTAGTTTAATTGGTATGGACAAACAGTTAGGCCCATCCGATTATAATCAACGGTTAAGATTGATTTTTAAATGTTTGATTTAAATTGTTTTATCTTAAATTGACAGCTATTATACATTACTGCGTGACTGCGTGTGACTGTGGCATTTTCCTATAATAGGGAATCTTGAACCTCAAATTTCACCGCGTAGACATTTAAATTAAGTAGATATTTTAAGAAAATATTTCCTCCGGAAACTCTTATAAACAATTATTCACTTTTTAAATCTATTGAATAATTGATGTATCTCATCTATAATATAGATTAGATATATCAATTATTTAATGAATTTGAAAAATGAATATTTGTTTATAATATTAATCGGAGGAGGAGTATATAATAGTTGAATATGATTTGATGTAAACAAAATAATTATGCTTGACAATATATACAAATTAAATAGTTTTTTTTCCCTACACTTTTGTACATAAAATTAAATTTAACATTTTTTTACGTGTGTGTGTGTGTCATATTATAATTTGACTTTTATTACTAAACTTTATTTTCACACACTTTCAAAATGTAAGTTGCGTGTGATCTTGGTTGGCTACAATGGAAGTAGAGATTGTGATCTTGGTTGGCATATAAGAAGAATCACAATGAGTTCAAATAGCAAAAGAATACAATTGTGAAAGAAAGGGCTTTTTTGATTAATCAAAATAATACAGTTTTTTATTAAGAAATAACAACAGAATACAATCAATCTTCAAAATTACAAGTAATTTGAGGCGTTTAATATAAGCCTCAAATAAATAAATTCTTTCTTGTCCAATGGGGCTCCTTCCTTCCTTTATATGTACAAACCAACAGCTCAACCAAGAGATGAGAGCTAGCCAAATCCAGAGTTTCAAAACATTTCGGGCCACAAGATCGAGGAACATCATGTCAGGTTTTCTCCGATGTCATTCAGAGTTGAAGCTTATGAATCACTGACACAGACACAAAATCGATTGTACTAATCACAACTCACAAGTGTCAATGTCATATCAGTGCCCGACACAGACACGTGTCATACACTTTGACACGCCTTTAATATGAAGTTTTGGCACTATATAGGTTAGCTTAGTTGCATTTTTCCTTAAAAGTATGAAGATTGATCATGAAGTACATTCAAATGTGCCAATACTCTAGCTGACATGGATCTAACTCTACCATTACTTCTTTGAGTTAAGTCAACTAGAGGCATTTGAGCTGAGGCTCCATACATTTGTTTGAATTCTACTAGCTGAAAAAGACTTTCCAAAACTTGTAGAGACTTTTCTTGCAACCCAAGAGAGGAAGAACTAAGAAATTTTATTATTAATGGTATTGCATTTTCTTTTGAAAGCACTTTACCACCACTCTCTATTCTATCACCTTCAATCAATGTTAATAAAGCATCCAAAGAAGCTTCACAAACTCCATAATCAGATTCACCAAGATTTTTTGTGAGTGGTCCGATTGCTTGAGCTTCCAAAAGGCAAAATGATGACTTAACGGTGCATATTCCTCCGTGAACATTGCAGCCAATTTCTTTTGGAGTTGAGAAGCAACATAGTAGTCCTTTTTGCTTTGGAATCGGTCTGCTGAGCTTAACCGAGCTTTTAGAAAATTCAGTAAGACACGTCGCCGCACGTTGTTTTGTCAAGGTTGTTCCACTTTCAAGTAACTGCACTAAAACAGTTATAATCCCGGTTTCAGCTGCAATTTTTTGCCACTCCAAGTTCGTTGGAACTGTAAAACGACGTAAAGCACCAATCGCTTTCTCTACCAAGTTACTCTTTTGAAGATCTCTGTCTCTACCATCTTGGACAGATTTATAAATGATTGGAAGTATACCAGCATCTAGAATCCATTGAGTTATCTGATCAATTTCTGGAAGATGGCATATTATTTCCATAGCAGAAAGTATTTCTTCTTCATCAGATGAAGATTCTAGGATCTTAAGTAAAGTATTGATGCATTTCTGACCAACATTCTCTAGTATGATGGATTCATCACAACTCTCTACCAAGCATGAAAATAACTTTACAGCACTTGCTCTTAGGTTTAGATTCTCATTCTCACACAACCTAACCAATTCTGGGATAGCTGAGCACTGTTCATATATAAACGGATTCATTTAGTTATATAGTATATATTGACATAAAAATTGTTTCAACATTAGAAGATCAAGTGAAAAAATTATAGAATAGTAGGCACAGGGTAAGGAATAAGGATTAGCAAATGGTATGGTGCTAAATGGTCTGGTAAAAGTAGTCTCTAACTTTCATGAATTGGAAAATATATTCGTGAAATTGTAAATTTTCAGTCAAAATAGTCATTCTATTAACTTTTATCGCCGGGGCTATGACGCGGCATGTTAATTAAATATGAAATTTAGGTCTCTTGGAGACTAATTTGTCGGTAATTAGTATTTGAATAATTATAATTACCGACCAAATTGTCCCTAAGATTACCTAAACTTCATAGGAAAATTAATCCCTGTGAACTAACATTAATGTGAGAACAATTTGCAATGTGACATGTCCAGTACTCCAGTTAACGTGCCGCATCATAGCCTCTGACGACAGAAGTTATCAAAGGGACTATTTTGAATGGCATTTTACAATTTTGAGGATGTATTTGCAATTCGAAAAAAATGAGGATCTATTTTGATCAATGTTTACAATTTCTAGGACTGGTATGCATATTCACTAGAAAACTATTTATACCTTTCGTAAATGCAGTTAACTTCAGTACTAAGATTCATACCTGATTTAGCTTGGTCCTGATATGCGACGAGGAGGGTGACTGACACAAGACATAAAAGGTCTGGATAATGTTTTGTTGAACACCAGGTTGTGTCACACTGACAAGAGGGAAAAGATTAAAAACATCATCATCAGAATCTAGCAATAAAACTGATGTTTGAGCATCTTGAGAGATAGTTGATGCAGCAAGTTGCATAATTATGGCTGCTACATCTTCCCATAAACTTGATGTATGTATGCTATGGTGGAAAAGGAGGTCAAGCAACGGCCGCACAGCCCTTTGTCGAATCATTTCTAGTCCATTTGTCTTTAAACTAGATAAATTCCTAAGAGCTTTTGTGGCCACTGTTTTAACCTGAAGATCATTATGTAAGAACAAGTGAAGAAGAGGAGCTAATACACCACCGGCAAATAAGGACTCCTTATTGTGGTCAGCTAACTCCATTTCTGCTAAAGTTTTCGCCATAATCATCTTTACATCATCTGCTCCTGTACAGATAATGAGAGAGAAACAAGTTACGATTAAGCCTTGTTCTTATGAAGATTAGTGTTGAAAAATATGGTTAATTAAGCTCAGTGGATAGTTAATGAGTTATGACAAAGTTATCTTCATTAACCATCAACTGAACGCAATTAAGAACTGTGTTAACCAATTTAAATTATTGTCAAAATTTATTGTAGATAAAAACCTGTGGAGAGACGCTGCAGTAAATGCTTGAAATAATTTGCCTTTGCCATCAGTATAACATTCTGATCAGAGTACGAAAGATTATCCAATAGCTCAGTTGCATCTTCAGCAGCTTGATTGTCATCTCCATTAGACATAGTCAGCAATAGCAGTATGCAACCTTGAACTTTTCCAATATGTTCTCGAGCCAAATCATATTTGGACAATTCAAGCAGTAATGCTACTGCTAACTTTCTTTCCTCCGGACGCCGTCCAAGAGAATGGACGATCGATTCAATTGCATTATCAACCGTTACAATTCTTTCCTGCAGAGAAGAAAGTTTAGTCCTCGAATGTGTAAACTAGTATTAAAGAAGAAAATGTATGAAGTATTCATTTATGTACCTTAGCTTCTTCATTATCCTTTGCTAGAATGCACAGGATGACAAGAGCATGATTCCTTATATCACGGTTTCTCGAACCGAGAATTTGAATAAGAACTAGTATGTAGTCCTCAAGCATCAACCATTCCCTGTGTTGCTCCCTCTGCTCACACAAATCTTGAAGAGTTTTTAGTGAATTAATCACTTCATCATCATCTCCAAACTGATGTATTTTTTCTTTTAATGTAGCAATTGTAATCATTGTGTTTCTATCCTTCCATTCTTCTATGGATTGTTTCAAAGTTTTGTTAGGTCTCAAAACTGATGTATCTAAAGGAATCATCGTCAAAGGACACAACTTATTTCCTTCTTCAAACCACTTCTCTATTGCACTTCTCTCAAATGTTTGATCTGACGAAGTTTCAACAGGTTCGACCATAACATCATGTGTGATAGGGCAATAAAATGACTGTAAAGGCTCCAATATCCGACTACCTAAAGATTGCCGTTTTGCAAAGTATTTCAGTTTCCTTTCACTTGGTGACGAGGCTGCATCAGCTCTTTCTAACAAAGCAATGATCTGATCCATTTGCATAGCTTCAGCCTTTTTCTTATCAACTCGTGCATTTTCAATTTCTTTCTTAAACTCTTCAAGTTCAACCTTAATTGTCGACTTCTCATTTGTAATTCCAACAGCCTCAGCAATGAGAGTCATTAAATTATTCGCATACGAACGATTGACATTGTTTTCTCTTATCCCTGACTCAATTTTCTCTAAAATCTCCTCTTCCGCTATTGCAGCCTTAAATCCAGCTTTCTCCATATTATCACAGATCTTTCCAATCTCTTGCAATATTCCAGCCGAAAGACCTGATGTAGCTAAAGGAAGAAGACCAAGCGCCTTGCTTAACTCTTTTGTGTGATTTTCTAACTTCTGTACAATAGACCTGCAATTCATTAACAGATAAACCTTGCTCTTCTTACTACATTCTAGAGCAAGCATCTTCGCTTCTCTCGTTTCGCGATTCATAATATCAATAGCACGGTTGAATGTCTCAGAATCACTCACTTTTTCTCTCCTCAATTCCTTTAAAACCGGCATAATTCTTTCCAAATAAGTGCCAAGTTCCTTAAAACTATCCTTCTCCAGAAGTGCATCACTAGCACAAGTTACAAACTCACTAATGGTTTCTATGATTTGAGAAATCGCAGTTGAGGTAGGACCAGAAGTAAGAAAATCTACACCCATCATCTTACAATGCAGTTCAGCAATAAATAAAATAACAACCCTTTTCTTCCCATGAATCAATAACACTAACAAATGCTACCAAAAGGGTTGCAATTTGCACAAACTTTCAAAGCCTTCTCGTCGAGGAACGCTTCCACAACAATCTAAATCTGATAACAATATATAAAGAAAAGTATAAAACAAAAACAGAAACAGTTTATCAGATTCATATACCAACATTTTTTCTACATAGAACCAATACTAAATTACTATCATAAGTTACTTAATCATTGCAGCAATATATCAAACACAAAAGAAGCATAAAATTACTTCATCAAAAACTCATATTAATCAATGAAAATGAGACATAAAAAAAGCTTTTTTCTTACTGAAAATGATAAAAAAAACTCCAACTTGGAAAGACCCTATTAACATATTAAACCAAACAAAGGAAGACTCAAAAGTCAACAAATACCTGAGAAAGACTTAAAAAGACAATAAAGCCATGAAATTTGAGAAACCCTTTTGAGCAAAAGAAACTCTATTCCTGGAAAAACAAAGATGTTAGCATAAAATGAAAAACTTTATAATATCATTGAATTTTGAAGAAATGATGAATGAAGCAAATAAAGAAGAGTTCAATTTGAAGTCTTGTTTGGTTTTTTCTTTCTATCCACACTTGTGTTTCCAAGTGTAGTAGACGAATTTTCCAAACCATTTTTTGTCTTTTGAGACTTTGACTTGGTAGAGAGGTGAATTATGAATGTAAACAATTATTTATTTATTTATAGTTTTGAAAATTCAAAGGATAGAATCAAAACATAACGGAAAATGAAAATGATGTCAGTAAATCTTTGTCTAATGTAAATTGTAATGATTGTTACACTTGTTTGTGTCAATTTTTGTTTTACAGTACTGAATTATCTAAATGTTTAAATAATTTATTGAAAATATAAAATTACATAATTTGCATAAATATTTAATCTTTTTCTAACTCGTTCGCCTTAATTAAAATCTTTGTCCTTCAATAGACGCCTCAAAGTTTTTTCTATGGTTTAATTTTATTGATGGGCAATGAGGCTAGTTTTTACATGACAAGGTAAATTTGTTTTATTTTTTTTTATTTTAGAATTAAGCTGAATTTTAAATAGATGACTTCAAAAATCGAACTTAACTTCTGTATAAAATCTTTTACATTGACGAGTACATGAATCAAACTCGCTGAACACTATGTTGGTGGAGTTTATTTAATACTAAGTAGGAATTTTTATTTGTATTTTCAAAAACCAGCTATTTTGATTGCTTTTAACAAGTCTTTTTCTTTTTTTATAATTTTAACAAGTCTTTTTCTTATTGTTAGTATAGTAATAATATAAAATAAGCTCTGACACCTTCCACCGACATACCAAGTCCAGGCATCCTGCTATCTTTGTTTTTCAACGGGAATACCAAGTCCAGTTGTGTGGAATTTATACACCAATGAGAGTGAACCCAGACTATTTTGTTTCGAGTAAACTATCAAATTAGTCTATCTCTATAAGGTTATTGTGCACGTGATACTTAACACTCCATGTCAATGCATTTAATGGTGTTAGAAAACCGATATCAACAGAGGGATCATATTAAAAAAAATTGACAAAGACAATGACTAATTTGACACATTGGAAGAGTCAGCGATTTATTTGAGAGTGAGTTTTTTGAACAAGAATTTGAGAGTGAGTTACATAGACATATATTAATTTGAGGGATCATATTAAAAAAATATTTGACAGAGACAATGACTAATTTGACATATTGGAAGAGTCAGCAATCTATTTGAGATAGAGTTTTATGAACAAGAATTTGAGAGTGAGTTACATAGACATATATTAATTTGAGGGATCATATTAAAAAAATATTTGACAGAGACAATGACTAATTTGACATATTGGAAGAGTCAGCGATCTATTTGAGAGTGAGTTTTTTCAACAAGAATTTGAGAGTGAGTTACATAGACATATATTAATTTGATGGTTTACGCATTTTGTTTTAGTATGATGATTAAGGGGTTGATAAAAAAGAAAGAAAGAAGGATTTACATTAGAATCTAGATTCACTATAGAGTGTGCATGTTTTTACGTAATAATAGATATCATCCGTTTATTTGAGATCAGATGATTCAAATTTTAGCTTAATTATATATATATATATATATATATATATATATATATATATATATATATATATATATATATATATATATATATATATATATATATATATATATATATATATATATATAAAAGTAATTAAACATAAAGATAATTAAACTAAAGAAATTAAGACATTTTCATTAATTTTTGGTTAACTTGCATAGTGACTCAAAGACTACATATATTAGATGATAATGATACTAATGATATGTGTGTGTTTGATTCGTAAAACAGCAAAGACTAGACAGAATAGTATAGGACAGAACAATATAATACAGGACAGGACAAAACTGTACCGGAGATATATAGGGCGATAATATCTTTACATTCAAAAATAAAATGAGTATTTTAGTATTTTTTTTATAGTTGTACTGTGAACAAAAAATTGTCATGTGGTTCAGTGATGACAAAAAATCTTGTTTTTGTCCTGTCTCTTGCTACCTAATTTGTTCAGTCTCATAACCAGTTTCAAATCAAATAGGATACAACAAAAATTGTCCAGTCCAGTCCCTTGTTTTTTAACAGATCAAACACACCCTATATGAGACTAAAGACCAAAGATAAGTCCAACTAAAAGACTATTAAAATAAAAGACTAACTATTGTCAAAAAAAAAAACAGAGTAACTAATATAAATACTAAACTAAATTAATTTTCTAAGTTTTTTAAATATAATTGCATCTTTCTATCATTTTGCCCTCTTTTTGTATAAAAAAAATTGCACTTTATTTTTATTATGAATTTAATTTTTAACATTAGAACAAAATTTTCAAAATATTTGGCGAAGATGAGAATAAAATGTCCCTAAAATTCAAGAATTGCAATTATTATGCAAACAAAGATATACGCATCTAGAATTTCAGAGGTACTACTTGTTTTTTTTTGGGTACAAAAGGTACTATTTGGTGGAAACACCAAGACTAGGGTATGCTTGTTTTCAGTTTTCACGTTCTAAGTTCTATTGGTGTGGTGGCTCGTGTATTATTGCTTTAGGGGTTCTGAATTTTGTTTTGGTTTGTTGTCCCATGATGAGCATTTGACTTATTTTGTATAATTTTCTTGAGTTGTCTTTATGTTTAAGTAATCTTTTATGGTTAACTTAACCTATAAGTTGTACAACAACAAAAAATTAATCCATAAGTTTTTTTTTATTATCATGATTCATGAGTTTTCATTGTGAGACATATAAGGTGTCTTATTCTTTCCAACTGAATTTTTCATATAGAAAAGTCAATGATCGAATCTCTAACCATTTACTTAGGGTCTGTTTGGTTCAAAAGAGTAGGAGGGGAGGGGAAGGAAGGGGAGGGGAGAGAAATTTTTTAATTGCAGATGTGTTTGGTTCAAAAAAGGGAATGGGAGGGGAGGAGAGTGATTTTAATTGTAAATATGTTTGGTTCACGAGGGGAGGGGAGGGATGATATAATTAAATTATTTTTTTATCCTTATAATCTATAAGAGTCTGATAATTTTAAAAATATTCACTTTATAAATATTTAAATATAAAACTCAATAAACACGAAACTCTACAAATGTAATTATTTGTTGATATTAATTTTTCTTATTTTTGATGGTTGATCTAATCTAATAAATATAATTTATAAAATTAAACTGTACACAAAATTTTAAAATTTAATCTTATAAAAAAAAATTTACAATTATATATATACATTTAACGTAATAGGTGAAAAAGTTATATAAAACAAATTAATCACATGTAACAAAATATAAATGTAATAGGCAAAACAATTATATGACAAAATTGTTCATTCGATACAACAGATCGAAAATTGTGTGGAAATAAGAAATATCAACGAATCCAAAAAAAAAACTTGAAAACAAATTATATATATATATATATATATATATATATATATATATATATATATATATATGTATATATATATATATGGATAATAATGAACGATAGCAAATTCTCTTTTTATAATAATAAAATAGCAAGTTAGCAACATTAAAAATGCAAGTAAGGATGATTTTGGTATTTAAAAGTAAATATGACGATAATTACGTCAATGAATAATGCTAGCAACACACTCTTTAACAAACACACTCCAATACACTCTCTTTTATTGGTTGAAATTCACATGGGTCCCATAAAAAATGTGGACCCATGTAACTTTTATGGGACCCATATAAATTTTAACCAATAGAAGAAAATGTGTTAGAGTGTGTTTGTTAAAGAGTGTGTTGCTAGCACTCCTCTTATGTCAACTAGTACTTCTACCCGTGCGTTGCACAGGACAAATTGTGAATAAATATTGCATTTTTTATAGAAAAAATATGAATGTGGCAAAAGAACAAAAAAATGTATCATTCATAATACCAAACAAAAAATTACATTACACAAGTACAATAAGATATAAAAATCAAAATGGGAACTGGATAGAAAACATAAATTGCCCTTCTCTGACTTTCCCTGCAATTGAACAAAAATATAGAATAAATTCATCATTGAGCCTTGAAAGAAAATGAATAACATTCAAATATGAACATTATAATTACTTATCGGCAGGTAGAAAAACATTCAAAGTACACAATTTCAAACCCAAAATACATTTTAAAAAAAACTGCAGCTAAATTATAAACATCTACTCGGTGGGTTCCTTCTTAATCTCACCAAACATGGGCATTTTTGTGGTTGACGCCTGAGCAGCACATTCTTCAATTGTTGTGGATGTTAAATATGTTTGGATCTCATCCTCAAAAGCTAGCTCAAAGGGTGAAGTTGCCCTCACATATTTATACACTTAACCACCCGGGAACATAAGCAATGTGGGACTTCAAACAAACTCCAACGACACAACAACATATTTTAAGTGTATAAATATGTGAGGGCAACCTCACCCTTTGAGCTAGCTTTTGGGGATGAGATCCAAACATATTTAACATGGTATCAGAGCCTATCGGGTCTATCGTTGGGCTTTCGACATCGTTCACGCTTCAGGCCCATTGGGCCGGGCTGAAGCGTGAGGGGGTGTGTTAGCGGCCAACACTCGGTGGGATTTAGTCCCACATCGGATAGATAGGATTCTTGAGAAGAGTTTATAAAGAGGAGGCAATCCTCACCTTACAAGCCGGTTTTGTAAGGATGAGTTAGGCCTCGATATTCGTGACAGTGGACACGTCAACATCATCGAACATCCTCTTCAGCAACAGATCCATGTTCATAAATTGGATGAAACTCTTCAGCAACATAATCCTATAAGTTATTTAGCAGCAAAGTTAGCTCCAAGTTGATATGTAATTCATTATTATTATGGGGGAAGAGAGCAAATAACATAAGATTTGTCTAAAAAAATAACCTTTGATATATGTTGCCTTGCACTTCAGTAGGGCTGTTATTAACTTGATCAATTTCATCATCATCCTAACATTATATGTTAAATTTATAATACTGCCAACATCATAGAAAGTTATATGTTAAATGAAGGTGTTTCATGCCATGTTTCATTTTGAACTGATCAATCAAATTTTGATTTGTAGTGATTTTCATAATAGTATAGCTTTGCCACTTATCAGCAACTTGAACATGTCACTTTATTCTGTACAAAAAATATAAAAATTACAATGGAATGTAAATAAAAAAATAAAAAAAAAACACACAATGATTTTGATACCTTGGATTTGCTGGATGCACATCAACACAATTATCACAAAAATATAAATCTCCAAGTTGATATTGGGCTAAACTTAAGAAGAAGAATTACAAAATCCAAATTTGAAGTACGACTAAACTATGGCACGTGATTGGTCAAGGCCAAACAGAATTTGAGGAAAAGCAACAAATTTGAAATAAGTTTTAGAAATTGATGGAACTCTCCAATCTTAGTACAACTTGTGATTTTGATGAAGTTAATATTGTACTTATGATCTGTCGGGATGACCTTAGGATCATGCAATCCAACCAAAATATTTGAAATAATATAGCAAGACTCCTCTTCAATATCCGACTCAAATTGATCAAATAGTTGTCGTTTCATCTAAGCTTGGATTCTTGAACACGGGAAAACAACACAGGAAGAGATAAAAATGTAATAATTTGGTAAAATAATAAATAGATTAAATAACACATTATAGCTAATAAACAACAAATGTAATACTCACTTTGCAATCAAGCAAAATCTTTTCTAAACTGGTGATAGTATTGAGGTCATTCCAATAATGGGCTTTCAATAAACTTAGTACACAAACTTTAATCTGCCAGTTCAGTTTTAGAAGAGATTAGGCAAATATTGCTACCCATTTCAAAATCAGAACTTTCTCCTCAGCATTAAATTTTTCCAATGTATGAGGAAGGAAAGGTTTGATTGAAAATAAAATGGTAAACAAATCAATCCGAACAACTAACAAAAAACATGATTTGCTCATTGCCAAAAATAAATTATGAGATTGAGGGTGTTTCATATATCATATTCTTTTGAAGGTTGATCTAATTAACCCATTGCGTGAAAACAAAAAATGGTATAGCTGGATAGCTAACCAATTTGTTATATGAATGCATAAATGTCAACAACAGGTAGTTTAAACATGTGCTAAAAGAATTTGTGCAAAAGCAAGGAACCATGAATATGAATAATATACTTTGAAATTCATCCATCAGTTCTTTAACATATCTATGAATTATCTATGGTTAATTTAATGCTGAATCAAAACAATCAATGAGCAAAATAGTGTAAAGAATATAATGCAAAATAAATATGAACAAACAAAATATTTAAATTTACCTTTAATAATTAAAAAAAAAAAGAGGTGATCACATTAGAGGAAGAATAACCCAACCAGCTGTAACAAAAAAAAAAAAAGTGATTAACAAACAAAACAATGAGGAATATTAACACTTGTGGGAATATTGTTGTTCTATTTCAAAGTGAGGGATTTGCAAAGGGAAAATAAGGTGCAGCGAAGAGGCGCTACTCAAGTGAAACATGAAATTAAAAGGAAAATTGAGACGACTCGGCGCGCATGGTCGGGGTTGCCGCAATTAATGATTTCTACTGGTTGCGACGGAAATATACTATTAAGACTGAGCATTCCTCTGGACTTGTCATAGAGACGGTGAAAATTCAAGGCTAAATTGCACTTTTGGCCCCCTAAGTTTCAGAAACTTGCAATTTTGGCCCCTTATGTTTCAAAATAGCATTTATAGTCCCCTAAGTTTCAAAAAGTTGCGATTTTGGCCCCCTATGTTTCAAAATAGCAATTTTGGCCCCCTAAGTTTCAGTAGTTGCGATTTTGGCCACCTATGTTTCAAAATAGCACTTTTGGCCCCTATCTTTACCCCTTTTGCAAAAGGTCAATTTTGATCGAGTTAAAGTTGATGTGGCAAGTCACTTAAGTGACTCAGCTGTCACGTCAATATTTTTTTGTCATCTTATAATTAAAAAAACTAAAAGAATAAAAAAATAAAAGGAAGAAGTCACATGCTTTAAATTTATTCTTTCACTACGTTCAAAAAAAAAAATTATTCTTTCACTAACACACATATATAATCTCAAATCCTAAAGAATTAACCAAATAATTCGTGATGTTTATTCAAAAGGATTTTTCACTATACGTAAAAAAAAAAAAAACCTAATTCCAAATCCAAAAATAGGAAACAATGGAAATTGAAAACTCTTCGTGCTTTTTGTTATGTCTTTTTAATTATGTAATGACTTCATATATGTAATGACTTGATTTGTTATGTCATTTTGATTTAGAAAAGTGTCTTGAACTTCCATTTAGAAAAGTGTCTTGAACTTTCATATTGCAAAAGGGGTAAACATAGGGGGCCAAAATTTCTATTTTGAAACATAGGAGGCCAAAATAGCAACTTTTTGAAATTTAGGGGGCCAAAAGTGCTATTTTGAAATATAGGGGGTCAAAATTGCAACTTCCTGAAACTTAGGGGGCCAAAAGTGCTATTTTGAAATATAGGGGACCAAAATCGCAACTTTCTGAAACTTAAGGGGCCAAAAGTGTAATTTAACCAAAATTCAATGTATGAAGAATGTGTGGAGTGAATGGGTGAGGTTTGGGGAAAAGCATTTTGCAGTTGGAATTTGGAAACTAAATGGTTGGGTGCTAATCAAGGAACATTAGCACGTGATAGTATTAATTAAGTAGTGTTAGGCGTGAACAATAAATAAATAGGCAGAGTAAATAAAAAAAAAAAAAAAAGGCAGAGGTTTAAGCGGGATTTGTGGATGATTTAGGCGCCTAAAGTGTGTACAACAGTATTTTGCCTTAATATATTAAGGATATAATTAAAATTGTAATAACATATAATGCCTCCCCTCCTCTCCAAATCCCCCCAATTTGGGGGGAAGCAAAAAGTTGTCTAAAATGTGTTTTGAATCCCTCCCCTTCCCTCCCCTCTCCTCATAAAATTGCAACTTCCTGAAACTTAAGGGGGCCAAAAGTGCTATTTTGAAACATAGGGGACCAAAATCACAACTTTCTGAAACTTAAGGGGCCAAAAGTGCAATTTAACCAAAATTCAATGTATGAAGAATGTGTGGAGTGAATGGGGGGTGTATTGGATTGGGATTTTAAAAGACTTTTTTGGCAAAACAAAATCCTGAAGATTTTAAAGTTTTCGTGAGATTTTATTGATTTTGTGGGATTGTAAATGACTTTTTTTAAATGACTTTTTATAATCAAGATTCTTAAACAGGATTTTGATGGATTTACAATACAGACTTTTCAGATTTCAAACTACTTTATAGATTGTTATGATTTCGAATAACTAATTGAATTTTTTAAGATTTTGAAGAATTCATTGAATTTTAAGCAAAAAAATTACAAAAGTGAATAAAAAGGATGATAACTTTTTTTTTGGTGCATATAATTCTAACTTTTTATTTATTACATAAATAAATTCTAAAGTTTGAATAAAGCAAATAAAAACGAAATTTTTTATAGCAATTCTAAAGTTTGATATTGTGGTTCATAGTTATCTGGAGGTACAAATGTGTCACTATTAGCATCATATGAAAATTCTTCTATCCCAACACTTCTATTTTCTGGCTCATAAGTTGTTGCATTTTCTGGCTCTAAAGTTGTTGCATCTGTATCATCTGGATCTACTGCTATGGAATTATTCCCGGTAGAAACTCCACCCCCAACAACAATCTTTAAATTCTCATAGTGTGTGTTTGGTTTGGCGGTGAATAGAATTGAGTTTGACAGAATTGAGTTTGAGAGAATTGATTTTGGTTAAAAGTGAGTTGAACAGAATTGAATTATGTTTGGATGCATTTAGTAAAAGTGATTCTCACCAATTTATATTGTTTGGATAGTTTAGATCAAAATTGCTTTTGGGGTGGCTAATTACTAAAATGGGTTTTTAAACAACAATAAAAAAAAAACCACATTTAAAAAATTTATACAAATAATTGAAAAATAATAAACAGTAAATATTTAGAAACTATTTTCTGGCAAATTATATTATGAACTTACAATTTAATAAAATATATAATAGCAAATAATTCTCAGTTCTCACATTCATTCAATAATATTAATTAATTTTTTGTGTACATATAATATTAATTAATTTATAAGTGTTACTTGTTTTTTTGTCAAGTATAAGTGTTACTTTTAATATATATAGGAGTAGTACAAAGCATCAAACGGTGTGATGCCAAAATAAAAAAGAATTGAGATGTGAGACGTTTACATAATTAATTCATAAACAAATATCGTATTGTATCGTCATACAAATTGAGATCTGAGACTGAGACCATTCACCGACTCGCCGTCAAAAACAAACTCTACCACTGGAAGTGGGCAGCAATTTCTCACTGAAGAACCCTCCACTCTGTGTTCTTTTCCTTTTCTTCAACTGTTTGGAACAACAGCGTTGGTTACCATAACAAACACAAAGGGTAATAAGGATAGATAACTTTGGGAAACAAAACATGAAATTCAGAATCGCTTCACGCAAACGCAGAAGCTCCGAATCCTAGCTTCGGATCAACGTGCGTTTTAGGATACAATCGATTTACATTGACGGCAAGCCAAACATACAAAAGTTCAGTCAAACCACGTTTGATAGTCTCAAACGCACGTTAGGAGTGTTAAAACTCCAAACCAAACAAGCACATAATCAATCATAGTCTTTCCTCGAAGTTTGTTGTGACTTGGGTGTGACTAAAAAAAACATTGTTAATATACTGCAAATATTATAAAGTACTAAAATTGTAACTATTAGATATGTTTAAAAGATTGTGAACTTAGCTCACCTTTAAGTAATCTTTCCATACTTCCTCAGGAGCGGTGAAAGTTTTTGAAATTGAGTCTCATCCAAAACCAGAGTTGTGACGCATAAGTGTTGACATCATGTTATATTGGTTCTTAAACCACTTCATCCGACTCAAATAGTGACTATAAGTTTTAGGGAACCTAGTCTTAGCATTTAGTTCAAGAAGTATTAACCGTTCTACAGTTTGTTTGCTAAGTGATCCATTAGCATCACGCATCCCCCTATTCATAGCATCCACCAAGAGATGTAACAACTCATTGGTTTTCTCCATTGTCCAAGTTACATAATCTTTGTCTTTACTTTTTCCTCTATTATTTTCTTGCGAGTCTCCCATTTGATCACTAATATATATACATATAATAAACTAATTATTTGATAGCTGATTTTCTAATTGTCGAAAGTGTAATAACAACTATACACCGATATAATATATAATTTAATAGAAAAATCAAACCTAATAAATAACATTGTAATGAAAGGACAAGTAATAATAGTGATTTTTTGAATCAAAATAATAACAATAATATATAAATTAAAAACAATGAACTGTAAAGATTGTGTTTTTTTTTAATCAAAATAATAACAATGATGTATATATAAAAAAAAAAGAACCGTAACATAAAAAGTGCATAAACATAATCAATCAATCATATGAAAAAATTGAAAAGTTGTCTCTAGAACCGTAACAATGCTGGCATATTTTTTCATATAGTGTTTTTTTCCAATCCCTTATAAACACAATCAAAGTATAATAATAAACACAATCAATCATCATATGAAATTTTTTTGGAAAAAGTATTAAGAAAGAACCTGTATGAAAAAATCATTCAAAGTTCTAGCATCGTATGAAAAAATCATCATATCAAATTGATCAAAAAAACACAATCAATCATCATATGAAAAAATTCTAGCATGAACAAATTTCAGACAGATCCGTATGAAAAAATTGATCAAAGTTGTAAGAAAGAACCTGATGATGGTAGTCCTGACGGCTGGAGAAAAGTCTTGGAAAATTCTGAAAAGTCTCAAGGGTTTGAGTGGGATTGTTGGAAAAGTATTTTACGTGTAATTTGAACAAAAAAGTCTATCAAAATCCATTCCATAAAAAAGTCATCAAAATCTACAGATTTTTGAATACCAATAGACATTTTAAAAAGTATGAGAAATCTCAATTGAATACCTACAGATTTTGTTACCTTAAAAAAAATCATAATTGTCTTAATTGAATACCTCAAGATTTGTTTAACTTTTATAAAAGTCTTGATTGAATACCACAAGACTTTTTAAGGTGAATTCTTCGGTACACATATTATGTGGATGTGTACCGGTACACCGCTGAGGTGGTTAATAGGTGTCAACCATTTAATGTAGATTTCGTTTCTTTATTAAGTTTTCATCATTAGACACAACTTTTTAATATTTATAAATGTATCATTCACATAAATATAGTAAATCAATCATGTTCCACAATAAATCAAAACATGCATCAAATCTTTTAATCTATGTCACATTTTTTTAACAAGATTCAAATAATTTAATATTATTTAATATCCTTTAAAATAATATAATTTTAGTATTTTAACAACACTCAACACATTGTATTTTCTATAAAAAAAAACGTATGATTTAAACAATTTTTTTATATTATTATTATTATTTTCTTTCATTTTTTTTAATATTATTAATTTACAAAGTTTAATATTTATTTACCGTTTAACCATTAACACATATAATTATTTTTTTGTACAAAAAAATTTAAATTTTTTAATATGCTTAAATATTTTATTGTAATAGTTAATCTAATTAGTTGATGTTGAACCGTTAGATTGTCGACATTTAAATTCTTAAATATTTTTCATTTCAATTTGGTCAATTTATTTCCTTAGTTCTTATGGTAGAATTGGTAGAGACTATTGACAAAAAAAAAGAATTGGTAGAGACTTAATTATCAGTTCTTGATAACTAGGTTTTTTGAATAACAATTAATCAAACTAGTTGATATTGAGGCGTTTATATTGTCAAAAATTTGAATCATACGTGTGTCATTCCAACTAGGTGGTATTGAATTGTTTCATAGAAAATTGATTTTCCTTGTCACAGTCGTTATGCTTGTATCGAAATTCTTTCTGCCATCATTCCATTTCAGGTATTTACAGAAATCCCACGGATGGTACCACAATCTGTTCGACTAACCATTAGATTATCAAAATTACAATTTCTAAGTATCTACTGTATGTCATCCCAATTAAGTGATTTTGAACAATATAATCTAATTGAAATATGATTTAATATCGGCGTTAAGAGTTGAGTTAGGATTTTTTAAATTAGTAGGTTCGTAGGGTTAAATATGATTTAAGGATAAAACTTATGGGCTGTTGGATTTACTTATTTTTAAACTTGGAAAAATAAATAACCTCTTATATATTATTTATAAGCTTGTCAAAGAATTTATGAAAAATTTGTATGAATGATCTATATGATATAAACTTTCAATCAAACGGTGAATTTTGTATAATTTTAACAAGCACACGTGCACCACTTAAGACATTTGTGCATGTTAGCCTTCACCATTTTCACTAGGGAAAACTTGTAAATTAATATTTTTTTTAAGCAACTTATAAATCAAAGTTTAGTTGTTTGTAAAAAATATTTTTCATAAGCTAAAAAATAAAAGCAAAATAAAAATTGGTTCATGAAGAAATTTTAAGTAACTGTTATTTCAGTTATAGTTGAGATTTAACAATTATTTATTTGCATAAGTTATTTTTTTTTATAAGTTTAGAAATAATTTAATCCAAATAGACATTTTTACCACTACCCCATGACCTCAAGCGACTACCCAAACCTTTCACCACTAGACCAAAAGATTCTAATTTTGTAAAGACTAAAAATTTAGTAAAAAAATAGTAAAACAAAATTTGGCCTAGGATGGATTAGAAGGCTAATGCTATGGTGGACCGCCTTCACGAGTGGTCCACCGTGGACAAGTGATTTACCGAATACATATTTTACAAAACATACAGTTAGATTGAAAGTTTATATTATATAGATCATCTATAAAAAAAATTAGAAAAATTGAAAATCATTTTATATGATATAAACTTTCAATCCAACGGTGAATTTTGTAAAATTTATATTCGTTATAATGTTATTAATGACTGGTCCACCATGGACCACTTAATGAAGTGGTCTGTATTATAATTTATCTGGATTAGAATCAGAACCCATGACCATACGTTAACAACACATACAACTTACCAACAAGACAAATAATCATCTTGTTAAAGTAATAAAAGTAAAGATGTAAAACAAAATCCCAACTTTATTCCTTAATGTCATTCTGCCATCATAGTAAACAAAAATTAACATATTTCATTTTTGATTTTCTTCAAAAATACTACCATTCTAAAAATCAACAATATCTTTCAACTTCAATTTTCTTCAAAAATACTATATTTCTAAACAAAAATCAACAATATCTTTCAACTTCGATTTTCTTTAAAAATACTACCTTTCTAAACAAAAATCAACAACATCTTTCAACTTCGATTTTTTTCAAAAATACTATCTTTATAAACAAAAGTTAACAACATCTTTCAAGTTTGATTTCTTTCAAAATTACTATCATTATAATTATACTTACTTTCATTAAGGATTTCTAATATTCTCAATGAAGTCGTTCAATATCACCTAATTGAACTAACAATAACTTATGAATTTAAATTTCCACAATCAAACATTTATAAAACAATCTAAGAAGTTCATTTACAAAACTTTAGCATTTTTCAAAATAAAATGAATTAAATATGAGTTTTTGAAATCAAAATATGAAGATAAAAGTAACAAATATTTTGACTTAAAAACCAAATATTGAGCTCCTTATTTTTGAACAAACTTTTTATAATGTTCAACACGTATTTGCAAAATTATCATAAATACACATCAACTTAACAACATGGCGATAATTGCATGCATCAACAATTTGTAGGGATGAAAGCATGACATATTTTTATGAAGACAAAAAATTAAATTTATTTAACCAATAAAATATATTAGGAAACACTAAAAATTAACAGTATTACAATAATATATAAACATATTAAGAATTATAAGTTTTTTTGTAAAAAAAAATGTATTTTAATAATTATATAGATTAATGGTTCAACCGTAAATATATATTAAACTTTATGTGCAAATAACTAATAAATTCATATTTAATTCATCTTTTGTTACAAAAAATTTAAACTTTAGTAACAAATATTCATATAATGTACTAATCATGACCGCGGAAAAAAAATTAAAATTTCAAATGGTACGCACGAGTTGAATGAAAAGTAGGGACTAAAAACATTGACCGATGAAACTTCAGGGACTAAAAAGTGTGAAAACAAACTTTAGGGACTAAAACGAAAATTATGGGAAACTATAGGACCAAAAACATATTTAACCCTTTGTTTTATATATATATATATATATATATATATAAAGAGCATAAGCTATTACTAAAACAACATCCCCAATGTCATTCCGTCGTCACGCACGGAAAACAAAAATTAATAATATCTTTTAACTTTGATTTTTTTTCTTCGAGAAATACAAATATTCTAAGCAAAACTCAACAGCGTCTTTCAACTTTGATTTTCTTCAGAAATACTACCCTTCTAAACAAAAATTAACAACACCTTTCGACTTTAATTTTCTTCAAAAATACTATTTTTCTAAACAAAAATTAACAACATCTTTCAACTTTGATTTTCAGAAATACGACCCTTCAATATATAATCATGGTATCATGGCAAATATACGGTTTCTACTCTCAAATTTTTGTCTTAAACTAAGCCAGTTCAAATTTATCATGAGATTTCTATTCTCTTTAATTTTCGGTTTCAAAATTCTTTAGTTTCGTGTTTCATCCTAACCCCACTAGAAAAAACAAAAATAAGGGCAATTTTCTATGACCCCTAATACTTAATAAACCTAAAACAAAAAATCCAACACCCACAGCCTAAAAAAAAATCCATTGGTCAGACATTGAAAAATCACGAAATTGCAGATATCAAATAAAAATATAAACTTAATGGAAAAAAAAAGAGATCAGACTGAATTCAATGGGTGCTATAATTACAAAAAAAATAAATAGAAATTGATGGAAAAAAATACATATATTAAAAGTTAAAACCAGAATCCAAGATTAAAGGAGAGAGAGAGGCGAGATATTTACTTTCTTTTTTAAGGTTTCTAAATTACAATAATCTCCATTTTGAAATTTTTGTAAATTAAAAGAGTAATTTAGAAAACTTCTATTTAAATAAGTCTTTAAATGACATGTTAAATTATCATTATATGTGGACCAATTAAAATTATACACCTCAACAGTGTACCGGTACACATCCACATAAGACGTATACCGGAGTGCTCACCACTTTTTAATCATAAAAAAGTCTTTTAAAATCCATTGAAATCTCAATTGAATACACCCCCTAAATGGTTGGGTGCTAATCAAGGAACATTAGCACGTGATAGTATTAATTAAGCAGTGTTAGGCGTGAACAATAAATAAATAGGCAGAGTAAATAAATAAAAAAAAAATAGGCAGAGGTTTAGGCGGGATTTGTGGATGATTTAGGCGCCTAAAGTGTGTACAACAGTATTTTGCCTTAATATATTAAGGATATAATTAAAATTGTAATCTATAATATGTAATAAGCCAGACATATTTGTCTTTCTCTCTCCTCTCCTCATTCAACCTCATTTCTCACATTTAATGTTGATATATATTCAATAGCTGTCCAATTACTTTGAAAAATGACCATAATTACTTTGAAAAATAATAGCTGTCCAATTTTTTCCATAAACATTCAATATAGCTGTCCAATTTTTTCCATAAACATCCAATTTTTTATAATAAAATGGAATATGCCATATATTCTTTTTTTTAAAACAGTAATATTCTAATATGCCTTATTTCAAAAAGGAATGAAATATGCTTTATATTAAATTGCCTACTTAAAAAGGAAATAATTCATAATGAAATAATTCTAATTAATTAAAATATTCGATTTAAAAATAATAATAAAAATATTTCATTTATTATTATTTCAACTAACTTCAAATAATTTTAAAAACCAATTTTTATTTTATTTTATTTTTTTGTGGATGAAATGATTTAAACAAAATGAAAAAACGTGAAAATAATATTTTATATTTTTTTAAAATGAATCATGGCTTGACCAAAAAAAAAGAAACATGAAATTTTCTTTTTTGAAAAATATGTGATAATATATGAATGTTTTTGAATGTTGATGAATCATGTAATTTATTATTTTGATTAATTGGTCATATTTGTTATTAATGATTTTAATTTCATATTAAAGACAAAATTATTCATATTTCCATTTTTTTCTCTATATATATATAGGGGGCTGCTAACTTAGACCCAGTTGGGTCTAAGTTAGCAAGGTGCACCTTTTCAGTTGGACAAAAATACCCATTCTTTTTAATTAATTAACCAAATTACCATCAATGGACGCGGATCCAGTGTCGCGCGCGTACCGCAGGACCATGGTTACAAACCGTTGATTTCCATCAGACAGCCAAGATCTGATCTCATCAAGACTGTCTGATCAATCAGACAGCCCAGATCATCCGAATCCATCAGTTTCCAGCGCGTGCACCACACTGGATTACACCCTGGAGAGAGAAGAATCTACTTTTTAAAAGAAGGACACGTGTCGCTGTCTGATCGGCTGGGCGTGATTTTTTTCCATTTAATATTTTGAACTCAATTATTTCGTTGTAAATTAATTTTTTTTTTTTTTTATACCAAAATTCATAATTTTTTTTTCTCTACAAATAGAGACTTGGTTCGTTTGATTTGGACACAGAAAAAAAAACCCAATTTTTCACTACCTTAATCTCATTTTTCACTACCTTACATCAACTCACTGAAACCATTCTACCAGCAAAATGGTTTCAGATTACAACTCTCTGAAACCATTGTACCAGATAAATGGTTTCAGAAGCAAACACAATTAATAAATTACTCACTGAAACCATTCTACCAATAAAATGGTTTCAGAATACAACTATGTGCAACCATTCTACAAGCTAAATGGTTTCAGAAGCAAATAACTAATAATCAACTTACTGAAACCATTCTACCAGCAAAATGGTTTCAGATTACAACTCTCTGAAACCATTGTACCAGATAAATGGTTTCAGAAGCAAACACAATTAATAAATTACTCATTGAAACCATTCTACCAGTAAAATGGTTTCAGAATACAACTATGTGCAACCATTCTACCAGTAAAATGGTTTCAGAAGCAAACACTAGTTTTTAATTACCGTTTTATCTCATTTAATTAACTAAAAATAGTTTCAGGTCTCCAAAAATTTCATAAAATATACCAAAAGTTCCAAAATATTATCTACTATTTTCCTGGTATAATGGTTTCAGTGAGTTGGTTGAGTGGTGCGTGTTAAATTACAACACACAAGTAACGTATTTAGTAGACAAAAAATGAGATTAAGGTAGTGAAAAATTGCATTTTTTTTTCTGTGTCCAAATCAAACGAACCAAGTCTCTATTTGTAGAAAAAAAAATTATGAATTTTGGTATAAAAAATAAAAAATAAAAAATTAATTTACAACGAAATAATTGAGTTCAAAGTATTAAATGAACAAAAATCACGTCCAGCCAACCATTGTGTGACACGTGTCCTACTTTTAAAAAGCAAATTTTTCTCTCTCCAGGGTGTAATCCAGTGTGGCGCACGCGCTGGAATCTGATGGATCAGGATGATCTGGGCTGTCGGATTGATCAGACAGTCTTGATGAGATCAGATCTTGGCTGTCTGATGGAAATCAACGGTCTGTAACCATGGTCCTTCGGTACGCGCGCGACACTGGATCCGCGTCCATTGATGGGTATTTTGGTTAATTAATTAAAAAGAATGGGTATTTTGGTCCAATTGAAAAGGTGCACCTTGCTAACTTAGACCTAACTAGGGTCTAAGTTAGAAAACCCCATATATATATATATGATCTTTGTGTGAATACTACAACTCACAATTTTTCAAATCTTTTCTTTTGGTTATTTTCATTGTTATTTATTTACTTGAATTTTTAATTTATTCTCTCTTTTATCAATCATATTTGTTGTCTTTATAATTTTCTTCAACCTTTTCTACTTTATTCTATTATTTTGTTGATCATTCTCTCTTCTTCTATTTTTCAGGAATGTGATCATAAAGAAAGATATGGAACACGAGAAACATAGTTGTTTTCATGGGAGAATGCAAGAATATTGAGAACATTTTGTGGGGCCTCAAATTAACTTCTTAATTTGGATGCTAATAGTGTTTATTCTTTTGCTTGATAGTGTAATAATCATATTAGTTGTCTTCATTGTTAATCATTTGTTGTAATGGGTTGAAGTACCTCTTCTTGCATCTTATTTTGATTTTGCCTATCAAAAAAAAAAAAAACTAAACCACATTTGTTGTCGAATATTAATTAATAAAATTATTTATGTGTACATCGGTCAATTTCTGCCATTTTTTTTTCTTTGGTGCCTTAAAAAAAAGGTTTCCTCTTTAATATTTGATTGAAAGTTTTCTCTTTACATTCAACTACTCACTCTATCCCATATTATAAGAAAAAAAAATCACTTTTTTATGTCCAAAATTATAAGCAAAAAAAACTAACTTTTACCATTTTCAAGATTTACTTTTATTTATTCTCATAAAATTAAATGATTAAAATGATCATGGAATATATAAATTCTTTATGAGCACGTAGAAATATTGACCCAATCGCACATCATATAATTAAAATGATCATGGAATATATAAATTCTTTATTATTTTTTTATAAGAATCAATTGTTCATTACTATTTTTTTATAGAGAGAATCAATTGTTCATTATCAAAAACATGTGTGCAAATATAGAATATCCTTTCAATATCTTTTTCTTCTCAAAATATTCATAATCTTCAATTCTGCAATCATTCCTTAAAAAAAACAAAAAACTGCAATTATTTATTTTTTATAAATCTCCTTTAAGAATGAGGTTCAAGCAGGATGTTAAGGAATGTGGTGAAGAAATGGAACGGTTGAGAGGCAGCCATGATTCAACCAATTCAGAGCGCTACAAAGAAGCTCAGGAGAAGCATGCCAGACTTTTAATTCAGGAGGAAGCATATTGGAAACAAAGAGCTAAGATGCATTGGCTAAAGGAAGGAGATCTAAATACAAAATTTTTTCACATGTCAGCCTCAGCAAGACAACGAACAAAGAGGATAGACAGACTCGTGAACGAGGCAAATGTGGAAGTTAAAACTCAAGCTGAACTATGCGGTGTGGTTCAGAGTTATTTTGATCAACTTTTTCGAGCTAGAGCAACATATCATGACCCTATATTATCATTGATTTCTCCAAAAATTACACAGGAGGATAATGATAGGCTGGTGGCGCCTATTACAAGAGAAGAATTAAAAGATGCTTTGTTCCATATGCATCCGGATAAAGCTCCAGGCCCAGATGGTTTTAACCCAGCTTTCTATCAACATTTCTGGGAATTATGTGGTAATGATATATATGAGGCAGCTGTGGAATGGTTAGAAAGAGGTTATTTCCCTTCATCGCTTAATGAAACCAATATTTGTTTGATTCCAAAATGCGAGAATCCTGTTTCCATGAAGGATATGCGACCAATATCCCTGTGTAATGTGCTATATAAAATGATCTCAAAGCTTCTTGCAAGCCGACTAAGGGTGTGCCTTGATAAATGTGTGTCGGAAGAACAATCAGCTTTTATTGAAGGGAGGTCTATATTAGATAATGCTTTGATTGCTATTGAGGTAATTCATGCTCTTAAAAGAAGAACAAAGGGTTTGAAAGGAGAGTTTGCACTAAAAATTGATTTTAGCAAGGCCTATGATAAGGTTGATTGGGGCTTCATGCGCGGTATGCTTGAAAAATTGGGGTTTGCTGATAAGTGGATACACTGGATGATGCTATGTGTTAGTTCTGTCAATTACTCAGTTTTAATGAACTTTGAAAAAATAGGGCCTGTATATCCGGGGAGGGGGTTAAGGCAGGGAGATCCTCTCTCTCCTTATCTCTTCATCCTGGTAACTGAAGGCCTAACATCCTTACTGAAGAAATCTGTTTCGAGAGGAGACTTACATGGTGTACAGATATGCAGAGGGGCACCAACGGTGTCCCACCTCCTTTTTGCTGATGATTGCTTTTTGTTTTGCAGGGCAAACGTAAATGAAACAAATCATCTTATGCAGATCCTTAAGACCTATGAAGAAGCATCGGGTCAAGAAATAAATTTGTCAAAGTCAGAAGTCTTCTTCAGTAGGAATTTGAGCATAGCAGCCCAGGATGACCTGGCAAGAATCATGGGAGTCAAACATGTTTTAGGTACCGGTAATTATTTGGGGCTTCCCTCCATGATAGGCCGGAAAAAGAGAGATATTTTTTCTTATATCAAAGATAGAGTCTGGAAGCGGATTAATTCTTGGAGAGGGAGAGCTTTGTCCAAAGCAGGTAAAGAAGTGATGATCAAATCCGTGTTACAAGCAATTCCGTCGTATGTGATGAGTGTCTACCTTCTACCGGAGTCAACAATCAGAGACATTGAAAGAATGATGAACTCATTTTGGTGGGGAGGAGGGGCGAACAACAAGGGTATACGTTGGCTAGCTTGGGATCGAATGACCTATTCAAAAGCTCTAGGAGGTATGGGATTTAGAGACTTGCATTCGTTTAACTTGTCCATGATAGCAAAGCAGGGGTGGAATATTATGACAAAGCCACGGACACTAGTAGCTAGACTATACAAAGCGAGGTATTTTCCAAACTGCTCTCTCTTTGATTCTAAAATTGGTCATAATCCAAGTTTTGCTTGGCGTGGTATTTGGAGAGCCCGGCAGATTTTGATGAATGGTTGTAGGTGGATAGTTGGAGATGGTACTAGCATAAATGTCATGACAGATCCTTGGCTGAGAGGTGAAGAAGGGGCATGGATTTCTTCTCCACAAATTCAAGAGGTGCATAACATTACTGTCAATGAACTTATGTTACCAAATGTGAAGATGTGGGATAAACACAAAATTGAATCCCTGTTCTCCTTGGATGCTGCTAAATGTATTCTTAATGTTCCACTTTTTGATTCGGTTGCAGAAGATAAATTGATATGGATGGATAGTGTTTATGGCCAATATAGTGTTAAAAGTGGATATCATTTGATGCTAAATATTACAGGAAAGATGGGAGCCTTGAGCCAACATGAGGATTGGAGTTGTCTTTGGAAAATTCATGCACCACCTAAAACCAAACACCTTCTATGGCGTATTTGCAAAGAATGCCTTCCAACACGTACTCGGCTTCAAGAAAAGCGTGTTAATTGTCCAATAATATGCCCACTTTGTGATCGGGATAACGAAGATGACTTGCATTTTCTATTCCACTGTAATTACAGTATACAAGCACGGCAAGCTGCCGGTTTGGAGCAGGTCATTGCAGCACGACTACAACATCTAGGGTCAGCCACGGATATTATAAAGTCCATATGCAAGAATGAGGATAGCGACATAGCAGGGAGGTTTGCTATGCTAATTTGGACTATGTGGAATAATAGAAATAATAGTGTTTGGAATGATTCAAGAGAGAATGGCAGAAGCTTGGGTATTAAAACTTGGCATCTTTGGAATGAGTGGAATTCTGTTCAGCAATACCAGCAAAACGGGAGAGCTGCTATGCAGCTGCAGCAGGCTTTAACTTGGCAGAAACCGGATATCGGATGGCTTAAATGTAATGTGGATGCCGGTTTTCATCATGATCAGACCAAAACCACTGCAGGGTGGGTCTTGCGCAACCATTCAGGGCACTTCGTGGCGGCAGGAACTCAGAGGAAGGAAGGTAATTGTGCTATAATTGAAGGGGAATCAATCGCGCTTCTTGCAGCTATGAGAGAAGTGCAACAAAGAGGCTTCACACATGTTATTTTCGAATCGGATTCTAAGAATGTGGTGGATGCAATTCACAGCTTACGCGTCGGTTCCTCGGAGTTTAGTTCAATTATTTGTAATATTAAAAATGTACTATTGATGAATCCAAACTTTGTGGTAAAGTTTATTAAGCGACAAGCGAACATGGCTGCTCATACGCTTGCGAAAGCGGCCATTTCGTGGCCTTGTCACTATAGTCTTGAGATGTTACCTCCTTGTATTACTTCTATTTTGAATAATGAAATGATATAAGTTGTTGTTTGTCAAAAAATAAATCTCCTTTTTTTTTTTTGCAATTTAACACTTTGAATTTGGGCATTAATAAGTCCGTTTCATCAACAAATTAAAAATAAAATCTTTAATTTATTGATGATTTTTCTGATGCAAACAACAATGGGTTGGTTACAACTTTTTCACTTATTATAATTAAATCACATCACTAATTTTTAAGAATATTTAATATGATTTATTATGTTTTTTTTTACTATAAATACTGCATCAAGTTTTCCACATTTCTCATATCATTTGGATTTAGATTCTACCGCTAAGTTTTTTATTTTTCTTTGAGTTTTTGCGCTTCATTTTAAATTTGAATTTAAATAAAATATATACTTGACTGATGTTTTACTTTGATTTTCAGGAAAATATGTAATTTAGGTATATTCTCATAATACACAGTGACATTTCAAGTTTGTATTTCGAGCCGTGACGTATTTGATTCAAGTTTTTTAACTAAAAAAGGTTGTATTTAACATATTTGTTTAACATTTTAGTATTTTTTTTGTTTGTGCTAACTATATAAGATTGATTCTTCTGATCCTTTTCGCCTAATTTCCCACAAGTATTTATTCTTTTTTTTTATTTCTTAACAATTTGAATTATATTATCATTCAAAATATTCATAATCTTCAATTCTGCAATCATTCCTTAAAAAAAACAAAAAACTGCAATTATTTATTTTTTATAAATCTCCTTTTTTTTTGCAATTTAACACTTTGAATTTGGGCATTAATAAGTCCGTTTCATCAACAAATTAAAAATAAAATCTTTAATTTATTGATGATTTTTCTGATGCAAACAACAATGGGTTGGTTACAACTTTTTCACTTATTATAATTAAATCACATCACTAATTTTTAAGAATATTTAATATGATTTATTATGTTTTTTTTTACTATAAATACTGCATCAAGTTTTTCACATTTCTCATACCATTTGGATTTAGATTCTACCGCTAAGTTCTCTATTTTTCTTTGAGTTTTTGCGCTTCATTTTAAATTTGAATTTAAATAAAATATATACTTGACTGATGTTTTACTTTGATTTTCAGGAAAATATGTAATTTAGGTATATTCTCATAATACACAGTGACATTTCAAGTTTGTATTTCGAGCCGTAACGTATTTGATTCAAGTTTTTTAACTAAAAAAGGTTGTATTTAACATATTTGTTTAACATTTTAGTATTTTTTTTGTTTGTGCTAACTATATAAGATTGATTCTTCTGATCCTTTTCGCCTAATTTCCCACAAGTATTTTACAATTTTAGGTTTGTTTTTATATATACTTCTTCTGTCCCATATTATAAGCAAAACAAAATTTCACACTTATTAAGAAAAATAAAATATGATAATTTGATGTATGACTTTTTTAGTTTTCAAGTTTCATGGGAAAATATAAAAAATAATTTTTATTGATTATTGATTATGGGAAAAAAATAGTAAATTAAATGCAATTTGAATTAAATTTAATGACAATATGTAAGAGTAAATTTTGAAAATGATAAAAGTAAATTTATTTTGCTTATAATTTGGAAAAGAAAAAAAAAAGTGATTTGGTTTTGCTTATAATATGAACCGAGGGAATAGTTGTCTTACTTGATTATACCAATTAGTAATATATTCCCCTCATACTACGAACCAACATTGTTGCCTTTTGCCATACAAAAAACATATTGGTTAAAAAACATGGTTATTTTAATCTAACACATGCATATTTTTTTTCCAACATACTCCTAATTAAATTGCATATTTTTCTGTTTTAAAAAAATTGCATATTACTATGGTTCAATTGAATATGACTTAATACTTCCCTGTTCGTTTCATTTCTTCCACCCCTTTTTTTTTTTCCAAGACTTAACTCACCTCGCGCAGCCGAATTCTAAATTACTATGGTTCCCTTCCCATAAAAATGAAAACAAAAAAATTGATTTTTTTTATCAAGTTGTAAATACTTAATTTATTCTACATAAGTTTATTTGATTCAGGTGTCAGTTTTGACACCAAGTAGTTCCATTCATCTCCCGAGTGTTGGTACTGTAAAACAATCAATGCGAAAATGTTTTCTACATTATTTGGTAGTACTAATAAGCATCATCGATTTTAATTTGGTTCTCTTACTTTAAATATTTTCTTCACACATCTTATTGATCGAAATTGTGTGGCTCTCATGTTTATGTTTACACAATAATTTGTCAAAAAATAAATGCTTTTACACAATAATATTTGTAAAGTTATGATTTTTTTATTATTTTTATATCAAGTTTTTTTAGTTTTCACATCAGTCTCCAGTCCATTAGAACGCCTAATCTGAATCAGAGATCAATTCTGACATCAACCTGACAAATATGTTAATTTTTTATTAATTATTAGAACTTTAGTACAAAAAAAACTTTAATATTTAAACATGTTTATTTACCGTCATATTTTAACCCGTGCTTGGCACGGGTCCGGATACTAGTAACATATAATGCCTCCCCTCCTCTCCAAATTCCCCCAATTTGGGGGAAGCAAAAAGTGGTCTAATATGTGTTTTGAATCCCCCCCTTCCCTCCCCTCTCCTCATAAAAAATTGAACCAAACATAAAAAATTGAAAATATCACCTCCCCTCCCCTCCAAAACCCCCAAACCAAACGGACCCTTAAAAAATTATTTTTTTATAAGGTCTAATTTAACGGACAAATATTAAAATTGTTAAACGAAATATTTGTTGTTAAGATCGGTCCTTTTTTTTTTTGACATGAAATACCTCATATATTAAGAAGAAACACCCAAATGGGAATTACAAGCAACAACAGGGTTGGGTATAATCCCAGACCAAGTTTTACAGCCAACATGCTTGGATAATTGAGCTAAATTATGAGCCTCTGTATTTAGAGTTCTCTCAACATACACAACAGCAACATACATAAAATTACTACAAAGAGAAATACAATCTTGAACAATTACCTCTACTTCAGCAGGACATGATCGGTCCTAAAATTTGAGTATGTTGTAAAAATATAAAACAGTGTCCACATAACTATTTAACTATCATTCTCCATACATTTATTGTTGCAAAATCATTACTAACAGACATTTGTTATTCATGTGGTAACTAAATTGAATTTCTTTTTTATTTGAAAGAAAAAAAAAAATAGCAATGTTAAATTACATACTATACTGTGGTAGTCTTGTTTGTTTGCATGCGAACAGCGCTGTGATGTTTGTGATGGCATCACAAGAGTATTCACAATATATATTATATAATTGTAAAGTAAAACAACAATCCGTTGTAGTCTAGTTGGTCAGGATACTCGGCTCTCACCCGAGAGACCCGGGTTCAAGTCCCGGCAACGGAATTCTTTTTGTTTTTATGTCCTTTAAATAGCTACCACTTTTTCATCCCTTCAAATTCAAATGATTAATCAACAGTATCCTTTTATTTAAGGCCTGCTCATAACAATCATCAAGAATTGTATATAAACTACATACGTTGAAAAACAATTGCATCACAAGGTTTTAATTTTTCTCCTTGGCCTAAGTGTTTGGCTTCCTTTTCCATGTTGTGAACAATTGCTATAGTGTACTATTTAAATAAGCATAATGTACTGTTCATGATCACAAAATCTGTTTACCTTAATAATATTTGGAGACATGAAATGAATGCTGAATGAATCTATAGTTTTTTGAAATTCTTGACTTCATTGTGAGACATGCATGACTTAATAATATTTGGAGCTAGAAACAAATAGAGCAGCAAATGAAAAGGGCAAGAATTATGGAAAAGAGAAGCCATCTATCCTTGGATTGCGCCATAAATTATGACAAAACCAAAAGTGATCAAAGCAATACACTTTAACTATTCATGATTCCAAATTCCTACAACCTGTGGCAAACCAAAATAACTGGTTTTTTGGAACTTTTTTGATTAATTTGTATTTATAATCTTTTGAGGTAGTTTTTGCCGCTTATTTAGTCCTATCTCATAACTCGATATTAATTTATGCAATTGTTCCTGAAAAATATATGATTTTCTCAAATCTTACGTGCTAAACACATAATATCATATGATGAGGGACGAAACTAGGTGTGTATCCCTCAAGATCCGTAAGTCTTTTATACATGTATCTTGAGGTTACATAACCGTCCCCCTAAGACACATATATAGGGAAATGGATTTAACGCAGTTACGCAATTACTGCATTAACGCAGTAACTGCTAGCAACCGTTCGATCAAATATTAATGGTTGAGATTGAAACTATAGAATATTAATTAAATTATTTATGGATTAGTCAAGGTCGTATGATCATGTTTCAACAACCGAAAATGCTAACTAGTGAAAGCGGTATAACATACAATTCCAGTTCCAGAGATAGAAGAGCTTTAGTTGTCTTGTCGTGAGGGTATTTGTATTGTTTGTAGGTGAAACATTGTCCTTGTGAACATAGTTAATTTGATAGAGACATTATATGTAAAATGTAGGGATCAAGAATGCAGGGCCGGACTGGCCCAACATAATGTGGGACATAAAATAGACATTAACACGAGGCCTAACAAAAAAAGTGTATTTTTTTAGTAAAAAATATTGTAAGAAAAAACAAACGTAGAATTTATATTAAATAAGATTTTTTTTGGTAAGAAAGCTAAAAATGTATCGATTATGTGTGTGTATGTATATATATATATATATTGTGGATACATGTATCGATTATATTTGTAATGCAATTAATATTTATTACTTATAAAAAAATAAAATATACTATTAGAAAAAACTTCTATAATATGAAAAAAATAAAATAAAATGTTTTTTATTGTATGATATTTATTTTATCCATTTTAATTTAATTTAGGGTTAAATAAGTTTTTAGTCACTATAAATATTTTAAATTTCATTATTAGCCCTATAAAATATTTCAACAAGTTTTGATACCTATAAAATATTTCAACAAATTTTTGGGCCTAAATCCTCAATAAAAAAAAAATATATTTTGGAGTCCTAAAGCTAGGACTTGAGCTACTTTATGTATGCGTTGACTATTCAAGATTTACCCTAGAGGTGGGAATACGTTAGGCTGAGCTAAGCTTTGCCAAACCTGATCCTGGTCTGTCAAAAATCAAAGGTTTGAGCCTGATCTGTAACATATCAAAGACTTAATTTTTAGGCCTGAGCCTAACCTTTTGAAAGTCTTATATGACATGTTAGTCCGTTTAAAAGCCTATTGCATACGAACATATTTAAATAAATAATTATATTTATTTTTAAATATACTTATGAACTAATAAATCAATGTTCCTTTTGATATTTAACATGATATTTTAGAGAATTTGACTATATAAGTCATCATATTTCAATTATAGTTAATAATAATACATTTATACATGTTAAAAACTAATGTAGATTAATAAACTTAAACTACTTAAAAAGTTAATAGATTTATAGTTTAATCAAAAAGAGAGTGTGTTGGAGTGTGTTTGTTAAAGAGTTTCAACCAATAAAAGAGAGTGTGTTGGAATGTGTTTGTTAAAGAGTGTGTTGCTAACATTATTTTAAATAATAATCATAGTAAGAATATTATTCATATTAACTTAAATAGATCGGTCTAATAGATCTTAAAGACTTTTGTAATGGCCCGCAACCTAACCTTTTTAGCTAAATAGACTTATAAAAATGTTTTGGTCTATTCTATTTAAAAAAATAGACTGACCTGACTTGAGCCTACGTAGACTAAGCCATAAACTCTTGTTGGCCGGTCTGGCCTATTCGCAACTCTAATTGACCCATATGAAAAACAGGAGAGTACATTGTTTAAAATCAAATAAATCATATACACCGACAAAATTAACTATAAATAAATAATTTTAAATGTACATTCTATATCTTCCTGTGAATCCTGATCCCATGATATGAGCACAAGGGATGAAAAGGTAGTAAATTTAATTCCAATAATAATGTCATATAATATTAAAAGTGAGACACAGAAAAGACCCCACTTCCTTACCTATTCTTTTACAGTATTGAATTTATTCAACCTATTAGTCTTTTTCTTGTCTTGTTCATCTTTTTTCTAGCATCTCTCTGATCCTTTACTAGCTTCAACTGACCCACAAGACCAACATACCCCAACATTTAGTTAGACCAAATTATTATATTTTAACATGTTAGTAGAAGAAGACTAAAATCAAGGTCCAAGCCAAGGTTTTATAAGAACCTAGTTTTAGACACAAAAAACAAGTCCTTATTTTAACACATTTTGTCTTGTGAAGAAAAATGGTCCAAGTTGAGAAGAAGCAAGATTATGATATGGAAGAGAAAATAGATTATGTGTTTAAGGTGGTTGTAATTGGTGACTCAGCAGTTGGAAAAACTCAAATACTTTCAAGATTTTCAAAGAATGAGTTTTGCTTTGACTCAAAGTCAACCATTGGAGTTGAATTTCAAACTAGGACTGTCACTATTAATGGAAAAGTAATCAAAGCTCAGATCTGGGATACTGCTGGCCAAGAAAGGTTCTTCATCTCTCTCATTTTGTTTGTGTGTTTGATTTGTTTGTTTACTTTTCTAGTTCTTTCTCTAATTCCTTTAAACTACATTTTCATAATAGTAGTAAGTTAAAGGTTTGTTATGTACTGTATTTTAAATTAGGACACTCATACGTGCAATTACATTTAATTATTTATTTTTAAAGATTATTATTAATGTTTTTTTTGACGAAAAGATTATTATTAATGTTGACGTGTTAGTAAATGTTTGTTTTTAAGAGAGCATTAGTAATAATGTTTGTGTAATATGGTTATAAAAAAGTACTCTTGGATCACTTTTCTTTACAATAGTACGCCCATAGCACTTAGATCCTTTAAGTACGTGGTCAAATGTTCAAATTTTATTTGTATGAGAAATATATTTGTTGGAAGTTGGAACTGAAAGAGATTAATCTCTTAAATATATCTCAGTTACATTGTGAAATTAGCCTCTACACTCGCGTATAAGTAATACCTTGAATTAGTCATTTAAGAGTAGATTACTGATAAATTATTTTGACCTTATATATACTATCTATAAAGCATAGATACTGACACAGACAACTGACACACACATACACTAATACATCGATACTAATAATAATTTGAAAAAAATAATATAATTTAGTGTAATCATAAGTGTTGGTGTCATGTCGATGTTGGATACAGAATACACCTAATCCGAAGAGTGTTTGTGCTTCATAGTATACTATACATGTAATTGTGTTCCTGATATATAGGTACAGAGCAGTAACAAGTGCATACTACAGAGGTGCATTAGGTGCAATGCTAGTATATGACATAACAAAAAGACAATCATTTGATCATGTTGCTAAATGGGTTGAAGAACTAAGAGCACATGCAGATACTTCCATTGTCATCATGCTAGTTGGTAACAAAGGTGACCTTGTTGATTTGAGAATGGTTCCTACTGAAGATGCTGTTGAATTTGCAGAAGACCAAGGTTTATTCTTTTCAGAGACTTCAGCTCTTACTGGTGAGAATGTGGAGGGTGCATTTATCAAATTGTTAGAAGAGATTAATAGTGTAGTTTCTAAAAAGGCATTGGAATGTGGTAATGGTTACTATGATGCTGATAAACTTAAAGGTTCAAATATTGATGTGATTTTAGGTGGTGAATTGGAAATTAGTGAGATGAAGAAGTTGTCTTCATGTTCTTGTTGATGTTGTATTGAGATTAAGTTGCAAGTGTTTGATTTTGAAATTTGGAAAAGAAAGGGGTGTGAAAAGTATATATGTTGTTTATGTGCTTAATGATTGGTGAGGCCTAATTGATTTCATTTGGTCTTGCTTTCAATTCTAAAACTAAGTGGCCGGTAAACAAGCTGGCTTATAAGCTTGTTTGATAAAATAGAAAGTGTTCGGTAAAATGTTTTTGTCATTAGTTTATAGCTTTTTTTTATATGCTATTTCAAGTAACGTTTGAGCTTATAGCTTATAGTTTTTTACAGTTTTTTTTTCTTCATTTTTAACCTTTAATTTAATTTTATTATTTTTTAAAAAATAAAAACTACCCACTAAAGAGAAAAACTACCCATTAAACATACATGTTATTTTATGTCATTTTATATTTATTAACCACTTTAAAAACTAATTTACCAAACACTTTAATTTCAACCAGTTAGCTTTTTAGCTATCAGCTATCTAGCTTTTCAGCTATCAGCTAGCTTATAACTTAATTTTACAAAAGAAACTTTAAATTGTAATCATCCTATTTTATGTACTAGTAATCATCTTATTTAATTGTGTTGTGTGCATAAAAACATTTGTAGTTGTTGGAATCGGAATTCAGAAAAGGTTATGGTGAGTATTTTGGAGGAATTGAGGAGGAGATTTATATTTGAGAGAAGAATCATTTATTGTTTACTTGTCAATTACTTGCTTGATTTACAAACAATTAGCTCTCGCCTATTTATAGCATGAGAGTTCTACGTACTTCAAGAGCAACTTCTACACACTTCTAATTGAAAGAGTTGTACACATTTCTTTCAACTACATAAATTTGATGCTATATTTTTATGTTAACAATCTATTTCTGCACTTTCTTTGAGCTTACTATCTTATTAATAAATTGAGCCTTACTCTTATTTAACCCAATAGACCAAATTAAGTTTATTATCCAATAGTAGCTAGTCCCTTGGTTTCATTATACTCCATCTAAATTATGTGATATTTAAGATGATAGTGCTGTAGTCCATAGTAAGACAAATCTTTAGGCTCAAAGAACACTTAAGAAAATGAAAGAAGAACATTAAAGAAAATGAAAGGTCGTTCCTCTATGTTGCATCCATGAATTTCTACCATTGACCATTGTTGTCGGTAACACACTTTTTTTAATAAAGATTAATGTTTTGGATTAGACTTTTAGGTTTGGTCAAGCTCAATACTATATTCATTGGCCTATATACATCATGATGTAACCTACCAAAGTCTACCTCATACTAACTTGACATTCTTTTCGAACTTATACCGACTTAGTCTCAAAGTTCTTACAAGCGCAACGGAAAAGGATTCCCTCACGTGAAAATCTAAATGGAGGAAGAGCGGTGCTCATATTCACCATTAAAGTCGCATATCTCTTTTTCTTTTCTTTATTGAATTTTTATTTTATAATTTAATGGTCTATATCTCACTGGACAATCATAAGACTGTAGAGAATCGCCACCCAAGTGCAACTTCCGCTGTCAATTGACACCTCCACCTCGAATTCCAGACAAACTCCTTTCTTTACAAAATATTTTTTTCACTGGTATGATCACGTAAGTTCTCTCATCTTCGCGAGTCCTCTTTTAAACAATTACTAATATTTTGCAAAAAGAAGATTTTTCTCAAAAGTTCCAAACTTACAAGTTATTATTATTGAAAAATAATAATAATAATAATAATAATAATAATTTATTTATTTAATTTATCAATAAATTTAAAATTATCGATACAAGTGTGTAATGGGCCTGCAGCCACGCACTTACCAGCCCAATCCAAATTATAGACGTGCCTACTGAGATTTCGTGTACCCAATGAATTTGTGATATTTAGAAGCAGCAAAATTCTAAAACTTGTATATTCCTCATGAAAAATTCGAATATAAATCAGAAATTCAAATCTATACATCGCTATCAAATTTCTCAGTCATGAATATAACTATTGCTACGTGTTTCTTCCGTAGAGTCATTATCTGAATTCTGAATTGTTTTATTTGCTTATGGTGACAAATTAATAGTTTGTTGGACAACCAAAATGTCAGCTCTATATATATTTTCGTGTTACAAATATCTTAATATACGTGTGTGATCCATATATTAGGTATTATATCAATTTTGAGATTATTTCTTATTGTTATTGTATATATTTTTTCGTAAAGTTATTATTATTGTGTATATTTACACTTGGACACAAGTGTAAATAAAGTTTTAAAAAACCGTAAATTGAATAGATGACATGAAGGTTTCAGACTAAGTTTTCTCATTGTGTTTATATACTTAATAGTGTACATAGACCTTAATCAAATGATATGTGTTCTGGGCCGAGCTTATACGCTCGGAGTGCAAATTATCGAGCTTGCATGACCGGAACAGCCCTCGCCACCGCGGACATATCGTGAATGCTCGGGATACCAACGGCTACTTCTCTATGGCTCCTGTAACGTCAAACCACCGGAATGATGAACATTAACTGCACATCAAGGCTCTTCAGCCATTTTCCGGCAGCCACTTGATGGCCATTAAATGTCATCAAGGGCCTTGGCCCTGCGCTGGGGCTATATATACGTGAACTCATTTCACTCCCAAGGTACGTATCATCTAGCTTAAGAAAACCTTCACTCCACACTTAACTGACTTGAGCGTCGGAGTGTCTGCAGGTACACAACCCCCCTCCGCTTCAACAGGGGCCTTGCAAACAACAAACGCCGGCGCGGTTGCATATTTCTCGTCAGCACGATCAATATGATTTTGGGCAAATGAAGCAAGTGGAAATCGTAGCCAAGTATTCGAAAATGTGTTCAGGATAGAAGAAGAGATCCAAGACCTCTAAATTTCATGAGTTATGCCAAAATATTAAGAAGATCTATGTCCCCTCGCTCTCATACATGAAGCTCGTAAGGGCAAAATGCTTAAAATGTGTGTTCAACTTCTAACGTTGAAAGCCACTAGGTTTGGTTTAGTGATGGGGGGTTTGGATAGTACGCAATAGGTCATGGGTTTAATTCTCACTCATTATAAACAAAAAAAAAAACCTTCTGACATCTAATGAGTAAAATTAAACATACAATTGTTAGAAAAAGAAAAAAAATGTATAGTATCTCACTACCTAGAAGAAAAAAAAAATGATAACTCAATTGTTCTTCCATATTATGAGATTTCTTTGTTACATTCCAACATATGTGAAACTAACAACTATGCCATCTAAATTGAGGGGTGAAACTAAAACACAATATTTTGCCATTTGATTGAATTTAGTTAGTAATTTGTACTATATGCTTCCCGTAATTCTTAATGGTAACCAAGAAATATTTTTTCTAAATTGAAGGGTGAAACTAAGAAACAATATTTTGTCATTTTATTTATCACAAATTTATATAGCATTTGCAAATTGATAATTATGTCCGAAATTACTAAAAAGCGGTGTTTCCCGTGCATTAGCACGGACACTAGAACTAGTATGTGTACATTCCACATATGAACTCATAATAGAAATATTGAAAAATAAAAGAAAAAATAAACTGAACAATTATTAATATGTTCTTTCCACTAATGTAAAAACTATACATGTCATTGTCAACCTGCAAGTGACTGAATATATTTTGCCATAAAAAGAAAAGAGACCGAATCCATTTAATGGGGATGATGAAAGAAATGAGAAAGGATTCTCTGCTTGTCCAATTTAGATCAATACATATTTTAATATTTTAAACAATAAACTGCAAAAATAAAATGAATGTGTGAGATACAAGTTAAGAAAATTTACATGGAAAAGAAACTCCACTAAAAAAAAAAACTATATACAAGGTGGTTTTTCATCCTCCAAACTATACATAAAATAAAAGCATTCCTTTGCTAATAAGTAAATAAACAAAAAAGTTTTCTATTTTATCAATAAAAAACATTTTCCTTTGCTAATTGTTTCCTATATTAATCAATCATGTTCTTAACCATGATTACTCCTGATTCTAATTCTAATATTTTACATTTCCACCTAAAGAATCCCAATGAAATCATTCTTCTTCCAAAGGACCAATTTGAACACTTTTAATTGGTATCTAACCTAATTTGTTGTATGAACAAAATTCCAATAATCATCTCTCATTGACAATTTGTTTCGATGCGAAATGACCGTTCTCTGAATGTAACTGCAGAGAAAGTTAGTCTGAGTCAACGAATACTATCAAATGACCATCATTTGAATGCAACTATAGAGAATGTTTATCTAACGCATCAATATTTTTAACACAGTTGTATGCTCAAGCTGAACTCAGAATGCTTGAGTTTGAGATCGAATCCGACATTTTTAATGATCAAGATTAGACACGCGGTTTCTTTTCACATTCCTTAATCTAAACAAACCGTATAGCTTCCGTAAATCCTTAACATTAGAGTATCCATCACTTTCATCGTCTTCTATCCCCCGTACGATCATATCCCCACCACCTCTCCCATCACCGTCCATTTGTAACGCCCCGATAACGGATTTTATAGCCCGACTCGGCGAGTTCCGATTCGCGATCATCAACTCACCAATCTCAGCCGGACTTAAACTCGCGCCATGCCGGAAAATTTCCTCCACCTTCGGAAACAGCTTATGATCTTTAACTCCAAGATAACTATTCGCCAAAGTCTTAAACGACGAGAAATCACACACTGGAAAATGTATATGAACATCGACCCGACCCGGCCGGAGAAATATCGGGTCAACAAATTCCTTACTATTCATCGTGAAAACCATAATTCTCTCTTCACCACAACACGAACTGAGAATTCCGTCCATAAAATTCTGAATTCCCGACGCCGTAACCGTCGGCGACTCCGATTCCTCCGTTAAAAACCGATCAAGATCCTCCACAACAACAACCGATTTCGCCGTCGTTTCGAGTAACAGTAACTTCAGATCTGAATCACTACGAATCTTCGAGAGATCAACGTCGTAAACATCGTAACAAAGAAAATTCGCCATCGCTGCAACGAAGCTCGATTTTCCGGTACCGGAAGGACCGTACAAAAGGAAGCTCCGTTTCCACACACGACCGATTTTCCGATAGTATTGCCTCGCTTTGAGAAACGATTCGAGATCGGTTTTGATTTTCTTCTTCAGATCTATTTCCATTGCCATCGTCTCAAATTTCGCCGGATGATTAAACGGAACCGATCTCCACCTCATTCCACATTCGCCGCCGTAATCACCGCCGTAACTACCGCCGGTGACATTAACAAACAGCCGTAAATCACGTTTTCCTTTATTCGCAACCTCGTCGGAGAAATCATGAATGTGGCGGAGATAGCTACTGAGAATTCTTCGTTTATCGGTTTTTCTAATTTTCAGAACAAACGAACCGGTTCGGTTCGGTTCAGTTTTTTGATTAAACCAAAAAAGCGTTGCACCGAGAAACCGGTCTTCAATTGTTTGGTTAGAATCAAGAGATAAAACGATGTCGTTTTGGTTATTACTAATGAGATTTGTGAAATCAGAATCTTCAAGAGAAGGTAGAGAATGTAAATAAAGAGAAACTTTACGATGTAACTCGTTTCTTTGCATGTTGTTTTGGTTTAATTCTGGGACTTTAAGGTATTGATAAACGTAGAAATAATCTTGTAATTTTGTTTGGAGTTTTTTTGTAGCGTATATTAATCCGGTTTTGAATAATAACCAACGAATTACGAAGGAGATTAAGGGTGTAAGGAGGATTAGGAATATGAATTTGTGAGGAAACATGTTTTTTTGTTTTGTTTTTGTTAGTGCTGTTGGGTTTGATGGAGTTTTGGTTTTTTGGAGAAATTGAGATTCATGTTTGAATGTTGATGATGTTGTGAGAGTGTTTGGGTGAAGGAGAAGAATTGTTGTTGTGTTGGGATTTTAATAGCTTTTGTTCTTTTTTTTTTTTTTTTTTTTTTTTGTGTTTGAATTGAATAAGATACAGCTACGTGTGTTATATTTGTGAGTGATTTAGTTTAATGATTTGTTAATGGTTTTCTAAAAATCCCTTTTAACGCGGAATTAGGTAAAATAGACTTTGGAAAGTTTTGATTTTTTAATTTGTTACCATTATGTTGTTTTGTTTTTTATGGACAAATGTTATTAATTTGTTAAAATTAGAAAAAGAAAATATATATTTTGTTAAAGAAAAAGGAAAACAATATTTTTTTTTGAAGAATGAGGAAAACAATATTTATGTATTACTTTTTTTGACAAAAATTAATTATTATAATTATGCCTATTATGCAAAAGCTCAACTTAAAATCATTGATTAAAAACTAATACGTTTGATTTATTGGTGGGATGTTTGAGTAGAATGCATGAGATCGTATGTTTGATTCTCATTAAGTCAATTGTAAACAAAAACAAGAAAGAAATTATTAATTAGCCGCGTGAATATCGTGTGAACTGTACATGATAAACAAAATTCATATATTTAGTAAAAAAAATAATTTATATATTACTCCTTTTTTTAAGAAATACTTTTAATGAACTTTATAAAAAAAATACTTTTGATGAAAAAATATTAATTATTCATCTAATTTTAATATATTAAAATCGATTGCCACCAAATTTATTAATTTATCCTATTTCACAAAAAAAACAATAAAAAATATAACAAAAAGATGATATGCTTAAAAATAGGAACAAAATAGATTATCGATAGGAATAAAACAGAACAATCTATACATAAAAATAGGAAGAAGAAGAAAAAAAAAACAATATAAAGATTATAGAAATTTTAGTTAATAAAAACAATTGTAGAAATAATAAAGAAAAAAATAAGAAGAAATTGCATATAAAATGAATATAGAAATAAAGATAAAAAAACAATAATATATTAAATATAAAAAATATTTTATTATTTTTTTTTTAATAAATTATTTATGATCATTGTTATTGATCAACAATATGTGCCACTCTTATCCAAAACACAATGTACATGAGCATGAGTAGAGGACAACTAGCTCTATGTTTAGTATTACGGTAGTTATGTAAGAATTACACCGATTCATGATGATTTTAAAATGTTACACTCTATAGCTTCTATAATATTATACTGGCACCGTAATTTAGACAACCGTAATACCAAATACACACAAACAATAAGAAATTGGATCATTTCATGCACTTTGTATTCAATCTTCTCTCTTTTTGTCAATCTAACGGGTCTTGATCTACAAAAAAGTAATAGAATAGTGCATAAGAGAGAGAAATAGATGAATGAATAGTTGAAATGATGGCAGAATAAAAAACATGAAAAAATTGGAGTAAAATGTCAAATACCCCATGAAATTTTAAAATTCGTCAATTATCCCCTAAAATTTTAAAATTGGCAAATACACCCCTGAAATTATAAAACTTCAATTAAATTGCCCCCTGCCCATCTATTTTTATGACGGAGCTGGGGGGCAATTGATTGACGTTTTATAATTTCATGGGGTATTTACCTATTTCCAATTTTCAGGGAATATTTGACGAATTTTAAAATTTTAAGAGGGTATTTGGCATTTTAATGGCTATAGATGATCAAATTCCTAACAATATGTAGGTAGTAAGTTTTGTTCATGAGAATTCTTAATCGTATATTGTCAACAATTTTCTTTTTATTTAATAATAAAAATTTCTATTCTTGCTAACTTACTGGAAGCTGCTTAAGGTAAAGTTTTCTACCAATACTTCCAATTTATTGTTTATCTTTCTTTTATGACTTACATCTTTTCAAGTTGTATCACTCGCATAAAAAAAAATATTTTGCATCACTTATCAATTGCTAGAGACCAATTTTCATTAGTGTTTGGCTGGTTCGTTGAGCAGTATAGCTAAGAATCATTATATATTGAAATTAATTAATAAAATTTCCAACTAAGACTCTCCTTAGATAAACAACTTTGTTTTACACCTTTAGAACATTAAGCCCCATCAAACCATCACATTTTTATATGTGCTCTAAGAATTCTACTTAAAATTTTCTCTGTCTTGAACTGAGACATCATCCTCTAACTCTAAATTTTTATGAAAATAAACTACATTTTTTAAATATCCATATAATCCATAAAAAACCTCTAAAATTGATCTCACTACATCTCACAATATACCTCACAATAGCTTTGTAAATACAGTTTTAATTTATTTTTTAATTGTATATTACTTTTTAATCCATCAAAGCATGGAAGAAGCGTTCCTTTGCAAAACAACGAACGTACTTTATTGTAGAAACCTATTGAAAAGCTAAATACTCCTCTTGATCTTATTTATAAGTAAAAATCAACAAAAAAATTTGGGTTTAAATATAAGCAAAAGTTACCAAAATCAAGTTTATTTAATGCTATTCTTCCAAAATTACCTTCATTAATTATTCTACTTTTCAAAATGATTGTAGAGTTTCAATGCAAATTTAAGGTCACTTTATGAATTGTAATACTCCCTCCGGTCCTTATTATAAGAAACAATTTGGAAAAAAAACACATACCAAGAAACCTTATCTTTCTTAATAAAAATTCTAAAATTTTACAATCTATTCCAAAATTAACCTTGGTGTATTAATTTATCCTTAGGGAATATATCACTCTAATTAATGCATAACTTTGGAATGGATACAATTTAATAAGGGTAAAAATGGAATTGTAAGAATAAATTTAATGATTGTTTCTTATAAAAAGGACCAAATTTTTTTTTCAAATTGTTTCTTATAAAAAGGACCGGAGGGAGTAAGAATTTTACATAATATCTAAAACAAAAAAGTAACTTCTTAATAAGTGTGCAAATACAGGAAACATATTTGCTTACAAAATAGGTCTGGGGAGTATTGGTTATCTTTTAACACGTGTTGGTTTATGTGTAGAGTGTAGACACCCTAAAACGTCACCAATAATTATGCTTACATGATAAATGTTTGTCAAATAACATTTATAATTAATAAATTATATCTATAACAAAATAAAGTTAAACAATTTTCATATAATCTTACAAGATATTCTTATAAACTATCCTTATAAACTATGTTAAAAGAGCTTATAAAAATAAGCTGAAAACAGCGTAAATTATTTATATTATATATAACTGAAAGGCACGAAGCTCCTTGGTTTGAGTCATGTGCTTGGACTTTCCATTCTAAAGTTGTTTGTGAATTCAATTCAATTAATTAATTGAAAATTGCTTATAAAAAAATAGATTAATTGAAAGTTATTCCGTCCCAAGTATAAACTGTCTCAGTTAAATAAATGGGCGACACATTCTCATTCTTATTAATTGGAAAATTTCTCTTATTGACATATCTCTATAGTTTGCATTCACATCATCAACTTTCCATTTCTTTGGTCCCTAGTTAGCTATAGCTAGCTAACATGACGTTCGAGAATATATTTGATTTGTTTTTTCTATAAGATGACTTCAGATTCCACTATATAGTATATCCATATATACGTGCTAACCCACTTTTACAATCTACGTTGTTTTTGTTTTTAATTTGATTCTTGTCATATTTTGACAATGCTTTCATCTTAATTTCAATTGGTCAAGTTTTCAAAATTCAAAAAGACACAGTTCAAATAAAAAAGACTTGGTATAAAAGACAACATCATGAGGATAAGAGAGATGAAATAGGATAATTAATGCAACATTTGAGACTGTTTTAATGTGAATTCGGTTCATTCATGTGCCCATTTGACTAGAAGTTATATGAATAGTCGCTTATTATCCATGCCTCGTGCATGGACTATCACTCTTCATCCTTGTCAACATTTGGTATCACACGTGCCCATTGACTTCAACATGGTTCGTCTGATTTGATATTATTTATAACATCCCAGATTGTTTTAAGTATTTCGATTATCCACACAAACCACCAACACAAGTCTTTTTAGTGTTTTGTCCTCACTCGCACACTTTATATGAACTTTTTAGAAGATTGTCTATCTAAAGAGTGCTAAGTCAAACACGCTATTAACTTTAAGTTCTTATGATATGAGCTACCAAAAAGATATCTCGTTGGTATAAATAGTACAAATGAATTCTTATAAATCTTTCTTCAACCTTATAGTCTCATATTTGCGCGTCATCAGGATCCATCTCATTCGATATGAATTTGGTTCATTCTCGTACTATTTGTCTAGAAGATGTTAGGATCTACGCTCATTGTCCATGCCGACGGTCACTCCCCAACATCGTCTACCTCAAGTGTCACAATCAGTGCGGATCTTGCCTAAAATTCTAGGGGTGCAGTTGATAAGGGAAAAACATGTAATGGATAAACTCATGTGACTTTTTTTTCTTAATTATTCTTATTTTATTTTATTAAAAAAAAGAATATTTATGATTTTTCTTTTTAGGTAAAATGTAAATTGAGATGGTAATATTATGATTTTTGTTGAATATTATTAATATCCAATAATTTAATGACATGTCAATTTGTTTTTTTAAAAAAAAAACTACATTAGTTTTGTGGTTTTTTTTTGGACAAAACTTATATGCATTTATTTAGATGTTGTTTTTCCTGTTCCTCTGAGAGAAAGGTAGTTATTTATATTTTTTAATTAAAAAAAGAAAAAAAAATGTTTTTAAATAAAAATAACCTCCCCATGTATCTAGCATAGTAAAAACTGTGTATATGAAACTGTAAATAAGTTTTTGAACAAAATATATGAAAAAATGCCATAGAAGAGTGTTAAACACACAACACAGAGCACCGAAACACGCACAAACACACTGCTACCAACAACTAGGCTGCCACACTTTTTTGTTTAAATTGTGTTCGAACGAGTTATATAAACCTATTTTAGTATTGATATTATATAAATATACATATATTTATAAAATCTATACCTACATATAAAGAGGATATAAAAATTTTGGTGTGATCTTTTCATAACATAATAAAGTGTGGAAAAATCTGTGTCTCTCATATATCCAAACTGTCAATATATACACGATACCTTGCATACTGTTGGTATCAAAATCCCTAAACTTTTGCCTATCAAATATCCTTAATTATTGCCTATAACAACTTGATCAAAACATACTGTAAATATCAAATGTATATAATGACAATAAGTACATTTAATAACATATATTTGGTTTCCTATTACCCCCCCTCAAGTTGGAGCATGCGGATTCCAAATGCCCAACTTGTCAAGTATGGTATAAAACTGAGTGCTACCCAATGCTTTTGTAAATGTATCTGCAAGTTGTGTGTGAGTAGGAACATAAAACGATTGCAGATTTTGACGAACAATCTCATCACGGATGAAGTGACAATCCACGTCAATATGCTTGGTACGCTCATGAAAAACAGGATTCTTTGCAATGTGTAATGCTGCTTGACTGTCACAGTATAGTTGTATAGGCATCGAATGAATGATCCCAAGGCTAGAAAGGACACCCTTGATCCACTTTAGTTCACATGTTGTGCTGGCCATTGAGCGATACTCAGCTTCAGCAGATGAACGAGCTACTGTATGTTGTTTTTTTGGTCTTCCACGAAACGGGAGAGTGGCCTAAGAAAATAATCCATCCAGTAAGAGACCTACGAGTAAGAGGGCAAGAAGCCCAGTCAGAGTCACACCACCCATAAAGCTGAAGATCAGAGTTGCTATCCAAGAGAACACCTTGTCCAGGATTTCCTTTAAGGTATCTAACCACTCGTAACGCAACATCCCATTGCTCTGTCCGCGGTTGCTGCATGAACTGGGAAAGAACATGAACACAATAGGACAATTCAGGTCTTGTAAAACAGAGATAAATGAGGCGACCCACCAGCCTGCGATAGCGGTCGGGATTAGCAAGAAATGCGCCTTTGGCAAGATCAAGATGATGGTTTTGTTCGAGTGGAGTGCTAGCAAGTTTTGCACCAAGTAAACCAACTTCACTAATAATATCTAGAGCATATTTTCTCTGACATAAAAAAACACCTGCAGGAGATCTCGCAACTTCCACTCCCAAGAAATATTTTAATTTTCCCAAATCTTTCATATGAAAGCATCTGCTCAAGTAGTTTTTGAAACGTTTTATTGAGTCATGATCATTCCCACATATAATCAAATCATCAACGTATACTAGTACCACTAGTTGTACGTCTTTATCTTGTAATGTAAATAAAGAATAGTCCGAATAAGACCGTGTGAAGCCATAGTCTTTGAGAGCCGATGATAACTTTGCAAACCAATAAAGTGGGGCTTGTTTCAGTCCATATAATGACTTCCGAAGTTTACAAACCATACCTGGTTGAGAGGGCTGAAAACTGGGGAGGTTTCATGAAGACCTCTTCCTTTAAATCACCGTGAAGGAATACATTATGTACATCCATTTGGTGAAGTTCCCAGCTCTTTGCTGCAGCTACTACTAGAACAATTCGTACAGTCATCATTTTTGCCACCGGAGCGAAAGTTTTGGTGTAGTCGATGCCTTCAACTTGATGATTTCCAAGTATAACAAACCGAGCTTTAAACCGTTCTATAGTTCCATCGGAATGATACTTGATCTTATAGACCCACTTGCATCCCAATGCCTTTTTATTCACCGGTAGGGGACACACTATCCACGTGTTATTATCCTCAAGAGCTTGTATTTTCTCGAAGCCTTAGGATGGTGGTTTCCCATTTAATATCTCATACGGGGATTTTCCATTTAGCAGCGGTGTAGGTGTTCTATTTATCAAATATCCAGCCGTTAAAATACATTCACCCCAAAAGGAAATAGGAAGGTTACCTTGAAACTTCAATGCTCGAGCTACATTAAGTATATGTCTATGTTTTCTTTCAACTCGTCCATTTTGTTGAGGTGTTCCGGTACATGATGTTTGGAACATGATACCAAGTTCATAAAATTGTGATCGCAAACATGTAAACTCTGTTCCGTTGTCACTTCGAATCATTTTAACTTCCTTTTCATATTGTCTTTTTATTAATGCAATAAAATTCAACAAGGCACGAGGTGCTTCCTTTTTATCTAACAACAAGAATATCCAAGTCAAATGCATTACAAACTTTATGATTGCTTAAAGGGAAACTATCTCTAGTCTGCTTAGCTCTTTGACAAACATCACATGCTTTATTTCCATAATTATTACTCCTACTACTAGTATTTGAAACTAATTCAGTGATCCTCAAGGAAGGATGTCCCATTCGCCTATGCCAAAGATCAAGCAAAATCCCAGCATCAACTTTGAGAGCCTTAGATTGTCAAATTCCTCTGAAATAGTAGAGCCCATCAATTCGTTCACCCAATCCAATCAGCATCCTCGAAGTGCGGTCCTGCATTACACACAAAGAATTAGTGAACTGAATCATACAGTGTGTCTCATCTATTAATTGTGACACAGATATTAGGCTGCAATTCAATTTAGGCACATATATCACATTACTTATTTTCAACCCTCCTTCAAGAATAGTTGTTCCCTCCTTAGTTGCACAAACTTTCTGCCCATCTGGCAGTCCCACAGGACATGCTTGAACATTCTTTAATTCTTGAAGTAGTCTCAAGTTTCCTGTCATGTGATTTGAAGCACCTGTATCAATGATCCATGCTTCTTTACCTGTCATCTTTTCATTGCTATTTCCCTTCTGATTGTTTAGCATTTCCACCAAAGTTTGCCATTGATCAGCGCTTAATCCAATTAATCCTACCTTGTCCACCTCTGTCATAGCCTCAGTTGTTCTTCCAATAGTGGCTTGAGTTGCATTTGCTCGCACACCCATGCCTCTGCCTCGTCCTTGTGACTATTGTCCTTTCACCCGAGCAACTCCCTTTGTGTCATGGCGTGGCTTGTCGCCCCACCAATCTGGATACCCTACAATTTGGAAACAACCTGCGATTTCATGACCTGTCTGATTGCAGTTCGAACAGGTTTTGTCTTTTGCGTCACTGATGACATTCCGTCATTTGAGTATTTTTAATTATTATTCTATAGTATTTTAGTTAATTTTTAAGAGTATTGCATGATCAAAGAGAAGAATTTATGAAGAAATTGACACATAAAAGAGTTCGAAGATAAAAGCCTAGAAGAAAAAAAAAGACTTGGAAAACATTCCAAAAATTGCAAAGACTTGGAGAAATAAGCATTGAAGCTACTGTTTTTCTCGCGTCCCTGCACAGTTCCAGCCGCGGTGCGATTTGGATTTTCCAACACATGACATCATCAACGCATCAGCATGAGGCAATCAAGCTTTTAATCACATGCCACATGCCACCTAGGCATACACGTGACTTGCTTTGTTGCAAGGCATATAAATAAAGAAGCACTAAACCTAAGAAGGAATCACGCACGCCGAGAGAAGGAGTTACACAGTACGAGAGACTGACGGCTTGCACAGCGGAGCAACTAATTGGTGATTCAAGTCATTCAACCGCAATTTTATGTGTAATTTTGAATACTATTTTTATCTCTAATCAACATTATGAGTAGCTAATTTTTCAATTGTTAGGGATGAGTAAACCTAGATGACTATTCTTATTTTATGATTTGATTTGTGACTATTGAAGAATTCTATTGATTATTTTTCTTATATCTGTGCTTAATGCTTTTATCGATTGATCACCGTTAAATTGATTTACGATTCATATTGTGATACGGGAGTTGAATTTATGAATGCTTTGATATAAGAAATTCTTGCCTTTGTAATTTAGGAATAGATACAAACCCTTGAAACCAATTTAGAATTCTTGTTCATTCATGCTTAATTCTAATCTTAAATTCACTAAGGAATTAGGAATTATTTTAGAATTAACGACTCTGTCACTAAGGAATTAGGGCACGAATACTTTAGGAAATTCGGTAATAATTTGATAAATACCTTCAATAGTCATAATCAAGTCACTACATTAAGATAGTAGTCTAGTGAAACTCATCCCTGACATTTTTATTATTATCAAATACAAAGTAATTTTCGTTGTTATTATTATTATTGCTATTGCAACCAATTAAACTGAAACCTTTTGTTCAATCGAGTAAAAATCACAATTCAACAGTATAACGCGATCCTTGAGTTCGACACTCGGTCTTACCGTTTTAAATATATTACTTGCACGATTTCGTACACTTGCGAAAACCGCCATCAAGTTTTTGGCGCCGTTGCCGGGGAACGAACCCGGGTCACCCGCGTGACAGGCGGGAATACTTACCACTATACTACAACGAAAAGTTTTTGGCGCCGTTGCCGGGGATTGCCAAATCATTGTTGAATTTTTATTTTTGCTTAATTGAAATTTTTTGCTCTGCAACAAAATTTTTGCTTTTAATTTATTTTAATTATTATTCAATACTCTATTACTCACTATTTGTCTAATCTTGTATGCGAGGCCAGGCCTCAGCTGAACTTCTCTTTGACGCAGAAATCGAAAAGACCGCTCGAGCAAATCGAAAAGAAGCTCGATTGAGGAAACTCAAAGAGAAGGAGGAAAATAGTGAAGTAAACTTTGACACAGACGAACAGGTACACGAGGAAGTTAACGAGATGGCAGATGATAATCCGCCACCACCACCAGTGGAGAGACTTCTCGGAGACTATGGTGCCCGTGACAGAAACCGAAACAGATTGACCATTACTAATCAGCCTGTGACGGTAAACAAGTTTGAAATCAATCCAGGATTGCTGCGTGAGTTGAAGGAGAAACAGTTTGCAGGAAAGTACAATGAAGATGCCAATAAGCACCTGAAGAATTTCTTTGTGATTTGTGAGACAACAAAGGTGGATGGTAATTCTGAAGAAGCCAAACGGTTGAGACTATTTCCATTCTCACTAACTGATGATGCCAAAGAATGGTTCGACTCCTTACCAGCTGGTAGCATAACAACTTGGAATGAAATGGAAGACAAGTTCTTGGAGCAGTTTTTTCCTACAGCTTTGTTTGTGAGAAGGCGACAAGACATTTCCAACTTCCAACAAAAAGATGGAGAATCACTTGGAGAAGCTTACAAGAGGTACAAGAAGTTACTAGCCGCATGTCCAGAGCACAATTATGATGGTACTGTTCAAATGCAAATTTTCTGCAATGGTCTACTCCTTGCTACTAGACAAGTTTTAGACACAGCTTCTGGTGGTTCCATAAATTTCAAAACCGCTACTCAAATCATAAAAGTCATTGAAGCTGTTGCACTAAATGAACAAATGGAGATGTATGACAGAACTGGTGGTACAAGAGGTGGACTCATAGACCTGAATCAAGTTGAACACAAAAATGCTCAGAATATACTCACCAACAAGCAGATTCAAGAGGCAGTGTCAGCTGAAGTAACAAAGAGAATGGCAGCTCTTAATTTAAGTCAACCTCTAGCTGCTTCAGTTAACCAGATGAACACTGTGAGATGTGACTGGTGTGCAGGCCCTCATTTCACTATGCATTGCGATGTACCTATGGATGCAACACAAGTAGAAGCGGTGAATTTTCTCAGCAACCAAACAAATCGCCAACAGAATAATCCTTACTCAAACACATTCAATCCAGGCTGGAGGAATCATCCAAACTTCTCATGGAAGAACCAACAAGGTGGTCCTCAAAGTCAACAACAAGGGGGTTACCAAGGAGGCACATCAAATCAACCGTCAGTTCCACAAAAGAAGGCAGATTGGGAGTTAGCTATTGAAGCAATGGCCACAAACATGAACTCTTTCACTCAAGAGACAAGAGCTGCACAAAAGAATACAACAGCTTCAATAAAAAATCTTGAAATTCAGGTTGGTCAAATTGCTCAACAACTCTCACAACGAGCTCCTGGAAGTCTTCCAAGCAATACTGTTATTAATCCAAGAGACCATGGTAGTGTGAATGCTGTTGTTACAAGAAGTCAAAAAGTGAATGAATCACGATCACCCAATTTACAAAAGGGTGGGAGTGAGTCATCGCCTACACTTGTTGAGGTAGAGTTGGAAGTTCGAAGTACTGAAAAAGAAGATGATGTTGAAGTGCTTGAAAAGAAAGAAGAACCAATTGTGCAAAAGAAAGAGAGCCTTCTGAAACCAGAGATCAAGTTACCTTTCCCTCAAAGGCTTAAAAAAGAAAAAGATGAGAAGAATTTCGGTAAGTTTCTAGAGGTGTTCAAAAAGCTTCAAATCAACATTCCTTTTGCCGAAGCTCTTGAGCAAATGCCTACTTATGCAAAGTTTATGAAAGATATCATCTCAAGAAAGAGAACTATTGGTGATGAGAAGGTGAGACTCACAGAGCAATGTAGTGCAATTTTACAGCGGAAGATTCCACAAAAACTCAAAGATCCTGGAAGTGTCACTATTCCTTGTACCATTGGGGATAGAACTTTCAAGAAAGCTTTAATTGATCTTGGAGCTAGTGTAAGTTTGATGCCGCTGTCCATTTACAAGAAGTTGGGTATTGGGAAGATTAATAATACCAGGATGACATTGGAGTTTGCTGACCATTCAATAAAACACCCATACGGTATTGTTGAAGATGTTCTAATGAAAGTGGACAAATTAATATTTCCGGTGGATTTTGTTGTTCTTGAGATGCCGGAAGATGATGACATCCCGTTGATCCTTGGAAGACCATTTTTAAGGACGGGAAGATGTTTAATTGATTTAGAAGATGGTACTTTAACTTTGAAAGTGTATGATGAAGTTGTCAAGTTAAACGTCCTTGAAGCAATGAAACATCCAGACGAAAAAGAGGAGTGCTATAGGGTTAACATTCTGAACTCAATAATTGGGGAACAAATAAAACAACAAGTTCCAAGTCTACCCCTTGAAAGAGTTTTGAGCTTGCCACTAGAAATTGTTCAAGAAAATAAAGACCCTAGAGAATGTGAAGTTCTAACTATGTTGGAGGCCCTTCCATCCTACAACCGTCGCACCCCTACTAGGTGGGAGGAGTTACAGCCCAAAGAAGAAGTTGTTATGGAAGAATCAAAGAAAGCACCGGTAGTTGAACTTAAGCAATTACCCTCGCATTTGAAGTATGTGTTCCTTGGTGAGAGGGATGAATACCCGGCTATTATAAGTGCAAATTTAAGTTCTTTGGAAGAAGAAAAATTGTTGAGAATCCTCAGACAGTACAAAGGTGCCATTGGGTGGTCCATTGAAGACTTGAAGGGCATAAGCCCTACTTTCTGCATGCATAAGATTTTGATGGAAGACAATCATAAACCAGTGATACAACCGCAGCGGAGACTCAATCCAGCCATGAAAGAGGTAGTTAGAAAAGAGGTGGTTAAGCTACTTGAAGCAGGTCTTATTTATCCTATCTCCGACAGTTCGTGGGTTAGTCCTGTCCAAGTTGTTCCAAAAAAGGGCGGGACTACGGTGGTGATGAATGAAAAGAATGAGTTAATCCCAACTCGCACAGTCACTGGATGGAGAGTTTGCATTGATTACAGGCGGCTGAACACTGCAACAAGGAAAGACCACTTTCCATTACCTTTCATTGATCAGATGCTAGAGAGGTTGGCAGGTCATGATTACTATTGTTTCCTAGATGGGTACTCCGGTTATAATCAAATTGCTGTAGCACCGGAGGATCAAGAGAAGACCGCCTTTACCTGCCCCTACGGGATATATGCTTACAGGAGGATGCCATTCGGTTTGTGCAATGCACCCGCAACTTTTCAAAGGTGCATGATGTCGATATTCTCTGATATGATTGAAAAACAAATTGAGGTATTTATGGATGATTTTTCTGTTTTTGGCTCTTCTTTTGATAATTGTCTAATTAATTTATCTCTTGTATTGGAAAGGTGTCAAAAATCTAATTTGGTTCTAAATTGGGAGAAATGTCATTTCATGGTGAGAGAGGGAATTGTTTTGGGTCACCGAATCTCTTACAAGGGGATAGAGGTTGACCAAGCAAAAATTGAAGTAATTGAAAAACTTCCCCCTCCTACTAATGAAAAAGGTATTAGAAGCTTTTTAGGTCATGCGGGTTTTTATAGGAGGTTTATTAAAGATTTTTCCAAAATAGCAAAACCTCTTACTAATTTACTAGTGAAAGACACACCTTTCCAATTCAATGATGATTGTTTAAATGCTTTTAACATTTTGAAGCACAGGTTGGTCACTGCCCCTATTGTCACTGCACCTGATTGGTCACTACCTTTTGAAATTATGTGTGATGCAAGTGACATAGCTGTTGGGGCAGTGCTTGGACAAAGGAAAAATAAGTTGTTGCATGTAATTTATTATGCTAGTCATGTCTTGAATCCAGCACAACTTAACTATGCAACTACTGAAAAAGAACTTTTGGCTATTGTTTATGCTTTTGATAAATTTAGATCTTATTTATTAGGATCTAAAGTTATTGTTTACACTGATCATGCTGCTTTGAGGTATTTGTTTGCTAAGCAGGAATCGAAGCCGAGACTTTTGAGGTGGATATTGTTGTTACAGGAATTTGATCTAGAGATTCGAGATAAGAAGGGGTCAGAGAATACTGTGGCAGACCACCTCTCTCGATTGGAAACAGTGGAAGAGACGGAAGAAAAGAGGCCAATTCAGGACCTCTTTGCAGATGAACATATCTTAGCTATGACAGTTGCACCGTGGTTTGCAGACATCGCAAACTACATGGTGGGAAGGACAATTCCATCTGATTTCACCTCCCAACAACGCAAAAAATTCCTCCATGATTGTAAATTCTATGTGTGGGATGAGCCTTTTTTATATAAAAGGGGGGTAGATGGATTGTTAAGACGGTGTGTTCCGGAAGATGAGCAAGAGAAAGTGTTGTGGCATTGTCACGACTCAAGCTATGGCGGTCATTTTAGTGGAGATAGGACTGCTGCAAAGGTCCTTCAATCTGGTTTGTTTTGGCCTACATTATTTAAGGATGCTTTTACCTATGTTAAGAGATGTGACCGCTGCCAACGCACATGAAATATTTCAAAAAGAAACGAGTTGCCTCAAAATCCTATATTGGAAGTAGAAATTTTTGATGTGTGGGGAATTGATTTTATGGGACCTTTTCCATCCTCATACTCAAAGATGTACATTTTAATGGCAGTGGACTATGTCTCTAAGTGGGTAGAAGCAATTGCCACTCAAACCAATGATGCTCAAGTAGTGGTTTCATTCCTCAAGAAAAATATTTTCTCACGCTTTGGAGTCCCTAGAGCGTTGATTAGTGATGAGGGAACCCACTTCCTCAATCGAAAGATGGAGGCATTACTAAGAAAGTACAACGTGCATCATCGGATTGCAACTCCATATCATCCTCAAACTAGTGGACAGGTGGAGGTATCTAACAGGCAAATCAAGCAAATTTTGGAGAAGACTGTGAATGCCTCAAGAAAAGATTGGTCAGTAAAGCTTGATGATGCATTGTGGGCTTACAGAACTGCATTCAAAACACCCATAGGTATGTCCCCTTTTCAAATTGTTTATGGCAAAGCTTGTCACTTACCTTTGGAACTAGAACACAAAGCATTGTGGGCCACGAAATTCCTAAATTTTGATCTTTATAAAGCGGGTGAATCCAGAGTTCTTCAACTCCATGAGTTGGATGAATTTCGGAATTACGCTTATGAGAATGCCAAAATTTATAAAGAAAAAACAAAAAAATGGCATGATAAAAAGATTCAAAATAGGGAATTTCAAGAAGGGCAGCTAGTTCTACTTTTTAATTCCAGGTTGAAGCTGTTTCCTGGAAAATTGAAATCAAGATGGTCTGGTCCATTCAAAGTTACAAAAGTATTTCCATATGGTGCCATTGAAGTTAAAGATCCAGGTTCCGCGAGAACATTCAAGGTGAACGGACAAAGACTTAAACCATATTATGGGGGAGAGTCTGAGCGGCCAATTGAATCCATCCCTTTGAAGTCCACATGACAAAGTGGCGCGTCAGGCTCGAGACGTTAAACACGCGCTTGATGGGAGGCAACCCATCCATTATGCTTTACCATTCATTTTTCATTCAAAAAAAAAGAAAAAAAAAAGAGAAAATAGAAAAGAAAAAAAAAAAGACTATCAATGATGTCACCTGCTGTCTGCTGACAATCCCTTGTGTTTCATCTTTTTGTTGTTTTGTTTATTATCAAGTTTAATGTTTTTATGTCTTTTCAGAATTGTCAGTGTGTTAATACCTGAATTTGCATGATGAAAATCTCTTAGACTTGCACATAAAAGAATAAGGACGTGTGACTGCTCATGAAAGTGCAATGGTTAAAGAGACAAAGAGATGAATAGGAAAGATGGAGTTTTGCACGGTGTACTAGTTCAACCTTCAGATACCTCAGCTGGTGAGCACTTTGAGCCAAATAAATTCCACGGTATACTATTTCTTTCACATCTTATGAGTGTATCCATGTTTTGTATATTTTCTAGAACTTGCGACTATTCTCTACTGTTGATTGGTTTTACATTTACACACATAGAGGCACATTTGTTTGGTACCCTGAGCCTTTTCAAGCTACCCTGTTATTATATATCTGTTGCTAAACCACTTTGAGCCAAAAAAAAAAAAAAAAATCCCCTTTCTTTCGGTGACTAACTCAATTATAAGCCTTTTAGACCTGAAATTTATTATCTGTTTACCCTTCTTGGAGTTAGGTAGAAGCTTTAAATTTCCTTGTCATGGTATCATTTTAAGTTTGGGGTTGCTTCTGGAATTAGCAACATCTTAAGTTTGGGGTAGGGGTACTAGAGAACTAAAAAAAAAAAAAAAAAAAGTGAATAATAGAGACTCACAAAAAAATAATTGAGTTTCTTAAAAAAAAAAGAATAAAGAGCCATTAAGCATGAAAAATAGTGGCATCTTCAAAAAAAAATGATGAAAAATAAGTTCTCTAAGTACCTAATCAACAATGAATTGAGCCCCGGTTATGGTAATTTTTCAATAAGGAATAGTAGTTGATACCTAACTCCAATTTAGCCTACTTTTCCCAAATTTATCCCACCATTTACCCGAGCCAAGTTACAACCTTTAAGACCTCAAAAATGTGTGTCATGTATTTACTTTGATTGACGGTTTAGAATTTTTTCAAGCTTATGGTAAAATAGCATTTGCATGTTGATGGAGTGAATACCCCGTCAACATTGAGTGAATTAGTGAGTGAGAGATAAGGTTGAACTTTGAACATCGTGTGGAATGATCATTGAACCGAAGCTGATTGAAGTCTTGAAAACCAAAGCATTGATTGAGCAGGATCACTGAAGTTAAGACCGGTAGTTCTATTGCCGGATGAAGAGAAAAAAAAGGTTTTTGAGATTTTTATCATTCAAATTAATTTTTTAATTCACTGACAGTTTTGTTTCGACAGACATATTACTTGAGGACAAGCAACAATTCAAGTTTGGGGTTGTGATGACATTCCGTCATTTGAGTATTTTTAATTATTATTCTATAGTATTTTAGTTAATTTTTAAGAGTATTGCATGATCAAAGAGAAGAATTTATGAAGAAATTGACACATAAAAGAGTTCGAAGATAAAAGCCTAGAAGAAAAAAAAAGACTTGGAAAACATTCCAAAAATTGCAAAGACTTGGAGAAATAAGCATTGAAGCTACTGTTTTTCTCGCGTCCCTGCACAGTTCCAGCCGCGGTGCGATTTGGATTTTCCAACACATGACATCATCAACGCATCAGCATGAGGCAATCAAGCTTTTAATCACATGCCACATGCCACCTAGGCATACACGTGACTTGCTTTGTTGCAAGGCATATAAATAAAGAAGCACTAAACCTAAGAAGGAATCACGCACGCCGAGAGAAGGAGTTACACAGTACGAGAGACTGACGGCTTGCACAGCGGAGCAACTAATTGGTGATTCAAGTCATTCAACCGCAATTTTATGTGTAATTTTGAATACTATTTTTATCTCTAATCAACATTATGAGTAGCTAATTTTTCAATTGTTAGGGATGAGTAAACCTAGATGACTATTCTTATTTTATGATTTGATTTGTGACTATTGAAGAATTCTATTGATTATTTTTCTTATATCTGTGCTTAATGCTTTTATCGATTGATCACCGTTAAATTGATTTACGATTCATATTGTGATACGGGAGTTGAATTTATGAATGCTTTGATATAAGAAATTCTTGCCTTTGTAATTTAGGAATAGATACAAACCCTTGAAACCAATTTAGAATTCTTGTTCATTCATGCTTAATTCTAATCTTAAATTCACTAAGGAATTAGGAATTATTTTAGAATTAACGACTCTGTCACTAAGGAATTAGGGCACGAATACTTTAGGAAATTCGGTAATAATTTGATAAATACCTTCAATAGTCATAATCAAGTCACTACATTAAGATAGTAGTCTAGTGAAACTCATCCCTGACATTTTTATTATTATCAAATACAAAGTAATTTTCGTTGTTATTATTATTATTGCTATTGCAACCAATTAAACTGAAACCTTTTGTTCAATCGAGTAAAAATCACAATTCAACAGTATAACGCGATCCTTGAGTTCGACACTCGGTCTTACCGTTTTAAATATATTACTTGCACGATTTCGTACACTTGCGAAAACCGCCATCAGTCACCTCGGCCTCTTGTTCTTCCACCAGTTTTCACCGCTAGGCCAACAATCTCTGTCCGCTCTTCTTTGGATCTAGCGATGGTCTTCACACGTTCTTCTTGTATCAAGGTGGCATAAACTCGATTCAATGATGGCAATGGATCTGATGCAAGAAGACTTGAGCGTGTTGTTCCATACAACACATCATCTAGACCCATCAAAAATTGATGCATCTTTTCTTCTTCCCTCTGTTTCTCTAACTTCGCCTTGATGTCACATGTGCATCCTTTGCACGTGCAGATTGGTATCTGCTGGTAATTTCCCAATTCATCTCGACAAAGCTTTGAGTTTTTCATAGTAATTCACCATGGTCATTCTTTCTTGTTTGCAGCTTGCTAGTTCCGATTTCAGTTGTTGAATTCTTGGTCCATTTACAACTGAAAGTCGGTCTTTAATGTCATCCCATAATTCCATTGCGTTCTCCATATAGGAAATAGTAGAACGCAAGGAAGCTTCAATGGTGTTTAAGATCCAAGACACCACCATAGCTTGGACAGTCCACCAATCCTCCATTTCTGGTGAGTTTTCATCTGGCTGCTGCACAGTGCCTTCAACGAAACCCCATTTACGCCGTGCACGTAACGAGGTCCTCACAGCCTTTGCCCATTCGTCATAGTTTTCACCACATAGTTGGACTTGGGTGATTATGCTTCCTGGGTTGTCATTAGAGTTTAGATCATATGGAGATGGTGTCTTCTTTACCATCTCAATTTTTTTCTCAGATTTTCCTTCCACAGGTTTTCCTTCATCATGACTATGCTCTGATGCCATAATAAAGTGTGGAAAAATCTAACCCACTTGGGTTGGTGCATTGGTATTGGCTTGGGACCTGGGAGTGTGCTCCTCTTGAGGTCTGAGGTTCGATTCTCTCTGGCACCGATTTGGGTGGGCTAATTTAGCTTCTTCAAAAAAAAAAGTGTGGAAAAATCTATGTCTGTCATATATCCAAACTGTCAATATATACACGATACCTTGCATACTGTTGGTATCAAAATCCCTAAACTTTTGCCTATCAAATATCCTTAATTATTGCCTATAACAACTTGATCAAAACATACTGTAAATATCAAATGTGTATAATGACAATAAGTACATTTAATAACATATATTTGGTTCCCTATTAATAAGGCATGTTTTTTTTTTACTCACCATAACATAAAACATGTCTTTTTTTTAGCAACAAAAAACTTTTATTAACAAAGTCACTATAACCTAAGCATGTTTTTTTTTTTTCCGACATAAATTTACATAATAGACAGTTAGACACAGACAGGCGCAGAACGCGCCCTGTCTGGCCTCTAGTTAAAAATAAATTTGACGGGTGCCGCGACACCTAGTAAGATCTGTCACTAGACACCTAGTAAAAAGAAAAATACCTTCAATGGACGGATGATCTAATCCCAAGCCCAATCCGAGCCGGCCGAACGGACGTCGGCGTGCGCGCGTGATATTTAACATGGTGAGCGGTCTACCCTGATTACAAAACTAGGTACCCCTTTGGGCGTACCCCAAGTATTGACCTTTCAATATATAAACACTACTCATGTGTGTGTTCCAACCAATGTGAGACTAATTGAAGCTTTTTTCAATTCACGCATAGTTCTTCTTTTGTGTTCATTTCTATACCAAATTTTCTTCTACAAGTTACACACTTGTTCCAACAATTTTTATAACCGTTCTTTTATTTGAAACAGAAAATCGCTCTCGATCTTTTGCGTTGAAGAAAATAGAAAGCACTAGCTGAATAAAAACAATGCAAAAAATTTCTCAAATATTTCATTAACCTGCTAGATCATAAAACCTGGTGAAACACTTCTTCTCCCAAGTTTATCTATTATATGTCCTGTAAACCTAATTCAATATGTCTCTCTAGTTAAAATTTATCTTAAATACAAACCTAAAAACAATCATGATACAAGAAAACGTTTATTCATTCATCCTTATAAAATATTAATATCAATTAAAAATAATAATTTGATAATAATTTTAAATTATATATGTATGATTTTATCCATCATGTGTGCATCAAACATGCATATATCCATACAATATATATCTGTATTCGCGCGCGCGGTACCATATGTATATTGATCAAATGTTCAAAAACAATATGTATAGTGATATGGTATATATAAATATGGTATATATAAATTATGTACCCAAAAGAAAATGGTGTATATAAAATAAAAAATAAAAAAGAGAAGCAATTGAGATACTAGCAATGAATTTTTTAGGATAACTAAAGAAGCAAACAAACTTAAATTATAATTTTTCCGTAATTTTTATAATCCTACTACTGAAAAAGTAAACAACTTTAATTTTATGATAACTTTTTTAATTAATTTATGCCTTTATCTCTTTTCATATATAAAAAAAGAGATACATTTTTTAATTAATTTATGCTTTGATGTCATATTCCAACTTGACATCAAGTATGCTTTTATATATATTGATGACACTGCATGAACGATCTCTTAAAAATATACAGTCATATCTAGATAAACAATTTGTAATTTATTGTTTGTTATAACTATGAAAGTGTATTTTTAAGTAATAGTATGAAAATCATATGAAGAAATGCTCCTAATTTATTTTAACCTTTTCAGTAGTAACTGTGATATATTATAAACAAAAACACTAAAAAAAAATCATAATTTAGAATAAGTATTTAATTTTTAATAATAATTTGGCCTATTATTTTTTTTTATGTGGCACCTGGTTTCATTTTCATTCATAATTTACCCTTTCCATAACATAAAGAGACGAATATATAAATGTACACACAATTACATTGACCGGACTGAAAAATAATATGCTAGTTCTATTCTAGTAGCTGCCCCAACTTGTTTGTGTTTCTTTCCAATTAAGTACTATTTCACTATACTGATTAAGTATTACTCCCTCCGTCCCACGATGAGTGAGCCAGTTGACTGTGTCACGCATGTCAATGCATAACTTTGACGATTAATATTTTTAATCGTATAATAGTAAAAATTATAAAAATATGATATTTTGAAAATACTCATCGAGATGAATCCAACAACATCTTATATGCTAATATTTGTTTTTATTTATTAGTAGAAAAATAGGGTCAAAGTAAGATATGTAAATAGTGTATATAGTCAAAATGGCTCACTCATTTTGGGACAAAGGGAGTATAATTTTTAGATGCTAATTATGTGAGTTGAGGCTTAAATCCGCGCACTTTATATCATGCATATATTTTACCATATGAATGTACTACAAAAATTTGAATGACTTATAGGATATATTTAATCTGCTAAAAAATAATAATTGGACATAAAAATTTCAATTGTATTATGTTTGATTTTAAAATTATTTTCTGATATTGGACAAATTGAGGACTAAGTGACATTTTTGTCCCTCAATGAACCATGAAACAACTTTTTATCTTTTATATAAGTTGTTTAAAATAATATTTTTATTCGTAAAACATCGTACATTACAAAATTTGTTCAATATGTACTGTTGTGTTTAGTAGTTACATTTTACTAATCTAATATGACCCATAATTAAGAATACACTTAATTCCATCCTTAAGGTTTACTATATATTATTTTAAACTTGTGTTTCACAATAAGTTAAGCACAGGAATCTATCAACTAAGAAATGAATACTAAGATTCCAAATAGAAGAAATTTGTGGTAAAAAATCCAAAATGGAGAACCATGTGTATATTAAAAAAATAAAAAGGTAATAGAACTTGTTTCTACTCAATTGTTATATTATATTATACTTATGAATATGATATGATATGATTCCTGACCATAAACATTACTTTCATATATATTTAATTTTGATGAAATCAGCAGCATATATCGGACAATTATTGGATGCCATTTTAATTGAGGTTTGCCTATGGCTGGTGGAGCTTCCCAATAAAGAGCTTATACTATATTGGCAAATTGGCTGAGCTTATACGTACTTATAGATCAGTTTGTATGTGATTGCGTCTGCTCAATAGGATCCATTCATGTGTCTTTACTACTCTTTATAGTGCATGTGTTTATTTTGGATGTGTTAGTGCATGAAACATGCATTCTACTAAATGAATATATTTTTTTTAACGGTAAATATATTATTAATCAAGTTTTTATACAAAACGAACAAAGATCGGTATAAAAGTAACTATATAACATTGCGCCATATTGAAATTCAATGGTTAAAAAGTTTCCTCCGTTCCTATTAAAAAAAAGTTTCCAACGTTAAAACAAAATTATTCGAAAGAATTTGAGTTCGATTTTTAGTATGAACAATTATTGGTTATATATATATATATATTTATTTTCTTTTGAAAACTCGATATCCAGCCCTAAGACCGACTAATCTGAGAGACCAATCTTACTGCCCACTTGCGGGGGCCCCATTTAAAGCCAGAGTTTTTTTTGTTCTGTATAAACTAGTACACCGAAATTGGTACCAGTGGAAATCGAACATGAAACCGTGAGAGGAGCATATTCCAAGAACCCAAACCAACACCAGGCCAAACCAAGTGAGTTTTATCGGCTATATAGTTATTTACCTCACAATCAGATAATACATTTCTACTAACTTTATGATTTATAATTCTGATCTAGTTCTTTATTTTTATTATTAGTATTAAATTTAAGGGCTGTACTATAGTGGCTTAGTAGTTAATTACCTCACTATACTTAAAAAAATAGATTTGGCGGCTAAATTACAGAAAAAAAAATGAAATTTGTTATCGTATGCACTAATTATTGATAAAATTAGAGAAAGAATATCTCTTATATTCTAAGCTTATTCCGATAAGCTAACCCTAAACCTAATCATTTTTCCTCTCTTGTTATTGCAATTATATATATATATATATATATATATATATATATATATATATATATATATATATATATATATATATATATATATATATATATATATATATATATATGGAGCTGCTAACTTAGACCCAGTTGGGTCTAAGTTAGCAAAGTGCACCTTTTCAGTTGGACCAAAATACCCATTCTTTTTAATTAATTAACCAAATTACCATCAATGGACGCGGATCCAGTGTCGCGCGCGTACCGCAGGACCATGGTTACAGACCGTTGATTTCCATCAGACAGCCAAGATCTGATCTCATCAAGACTGTCTGATCAATCAGACAGCCCAGATCATCCAAATCCATCAGATTCCAGCGCGTGCACCACACTGGATTACACCCTGGAGAGAGAAGAATCTACTTTTTAAAAGCAGGACACGTGTCGCTGTCTGATTGGCTGGGCGTGATTTTTTTCCATTTAATACTTTGAACTCAATTATTTCGTTGTAAATTAATTTTTTATTTTTTATACCAAAATTCATAATTTTTTTTTCTCTACAAATAGAGACTTGGTTCGTTTGATTTGGACACAGAAAAAAAAACCCAATTTTTCACTACCTTAATCTCATTTTTCACTCCCTTACATCAACTCACTGAAACCATTCTACCAGGAAAATGGTTTCAGAGTACAAATCTCTGAAACCATTCTACCAGCTAAATGGTTTCAGAAGCAAACACAATTAATAAATTACTCACTGAAACCATTCTACCAGTAAAATAGTTTCATAGTACAACTATGTGCAACCATTCTACAAGCTAAATGGTTTCAGAAGCAAATAACTAATAATCAACTTACTGAAATCATTCTACCAGCAAAATGGTTTCAGATTACAACTCTCTGAAACCATTGTACCAGATAAATGGTTTCAGAAGCAAACACAATTAATAAATTACTCATTGAAACCATTCTACCAGTAAAATGGTTTCAGAATACAACTATGTGCAACCATTCTACCAGTAAAATGGTTTCAGAAGCAAACATTAGTTTTTAATTACCGTTTTATCTCATTTAATTAACTAAAAATAGTTTAAGGTCTCCAAAAATTTCATAAAATATACCAAAAGTTCCAGAATATTATCTACTATTTTCCTGGTATAATGGTTTCAGTGAGTTGGTTGAGTGGTGCGTGTTAAATTACAACACACAAGTAACGTATTTAGTAGACAAAAAATGAGATTAAGGTAGTGAAAAATTGCATTTTTTTTTCGGTGTCCAAATCAAACGAACCAAGTCTCTATTTGTATAAAAAAAAAATTATGAATTTTGGTATAAAAAAAAAAATAAAAAATTAATTTACAACGAAATAATTGAGTTCAAAGTATTAAATGAACAAAAATCACGTCCAGCCAACCATTGTGTGACACGTGTCCTACTTTTAAAAAGCAAATTTTTCTCTCTCCAGGGTGTAATCCAGTGTGGCGCACGCGCTGGAATCTGATGGATCAGGATGATCTGGACTGTCGGATTGATCAGACAGTCTTGATGAGATCAGATCTTGGCTGTCTGATGGAAATCAACGGTCTGTAACCATGGTCCTTCGGTACGCGCGCGACACTGGATCCGCGTCTATTAATGGGTATTTTGGTTAATTAATTAAAAAGAATGGGTATTTTGGTCCAATTGAAAAGGTGCACCTTGCTAACTTAGACCTAACTAGGGTCTAAGTTAGAAAACACCTATATATATATATATATATATATATATATATATATATATATATATATATATATATATATATATATATATATATATATATATATATATATAATTAATTTGTCTACAGTGGGAATCGAACCCGCATCATTTGCTTACAATAAAGTTTTTCAACCACTACGGCATGTGTTTCAATTTTGATTAAAGTTAAGGTAAAATTACACTGCAGGTCCCTTTATGTTATTTTTTTGTTACACTTTGGTCTTTTATCTTTTTTTGTAACACTTTGGTCATTTATCTTTGTTTTGTAACACTATAGTCCTTTATTATTTTTTATTTGTAACATTTAGGTCTTTATTTTTTATAAATAAATAAGATAAGGACCAAAGTGTTACAAAAAAAAGGACTAAAGTGTTATCGATAAAAAAGACAAAAGACCAAACTGTTACAAATAAAAGATAAAGGACCAAAATGTTACAAAAAAAGATAAAGGACAAAGTGTTACAAAAAAATAAGATAAAAGACATGCAGTGTAATTTTGTCATACTAATATGTTAACCTAATATTAAATGCATTTCTAATCTTTTCTTATATATATTCCAAACTTATTTCAATATACGCTAACCCTAAACCTAATCTTTTTCACGCTCATTTTCCCTCTATTTTTATTGCAGTTTTAAATTAAAATGCATGATTTGTCTTGTATTTTTTGTTTTCTTAACAACGAGGATTGCGCCCATCTTTTCTTCCATTGTCCCTTTAGCTACAAAATATGGGAGGCGGTTTATAGGTGGTTAGGTAAGACTATTCCATCAGACAATGAAGGTTGGAAGCATTTTGATTTGTTTGGCGATATTGTACAATCGAAGAAGTGTGGAGGTGTTAAACATTTATTTTGGTTGGCTACTACGTGAAATATTTGGAGGCTTCGAAACAATGTGATTTTCAATTGTTTTTAATGGCAAATTAGCAGTTGTTAGTATATAAGGAGTACTCAACCCTTATGTGCTTCAAATTTTTTTTTTTTTGATAAGCAAATATTGAATTATAAGGAGTACAAGGGGTACTCAACCCTTACAATTCAAGAACAATCACCTTATATACTTTGAAAGCATATTGAAGGATTATTACACCAATGAGAAAAATTTAAATTTACATTTCTCCCTAAACGGTCTATAAACCAAAACCACGATATATATATATATATATATATATATATATAATTTGGTCTACTGAGGAAAGAACAATCACACAATCACCTCGAAATAAAATATTATTGCGCTCTAAATGCTCCACTTGGTTGCTAACCAAATGAGATGCCAGAAATGCTTGCTCTTTTTGCCTGTTGCTAAACAAAATGAGATGCCACAAAAAGTGGATAAAGTGATCCTCAAAAAAAGATTTCTTTGTTTCTTGAATCAAACAAAAGGCAAACATCCCTTTATGAAGAAAAGCGTTCAACCGCCTCTTTTTACCACTCCTACACCACCCTCTCATATTCAAAGAAACAATTATCATGAATGAATTGGTTTATGTTGCTCCCTTCGCCGTCTTTCTTCTACATCTCTTTTTTCATTATCTTGAATTTTTTGTATACAATCCACCTCTGTTCCACCTCTAACCGTCCTCTCCAAAGAGCCCTTCCCCATTGCCGATGTCATCTCAACCCCCAACTCTAAAGCTCCTCACCAAACTTTAGAAGCTACTTCCTTTTCATAATTCTTCAAGAATACTTTATTACAGTTTCGAATATCTGAGGAATTGATCGAACTACAACAAAGTATATCACCAGCCGAAGAAATGGAAGCCACCGCTTGCTTTCCTGTAGCGCATAAGTGAGGTGGGTTACGCAATGCCATTCCAGTAACGCCATTAGCTAATTTGGATGAACACGCAGCGGACTTTGATGAGGATGAATGGGAATTGCGTGAAGATAAACTGCGAACGAGTTGTTGTTGTCTTCTCAAAGATGCCGATGGTAGAATAGAGTTTTGCATATACTTTCCCTTGTGGTTGTGCGCTAGTTTTTTTCCCTGGATAGGCAAAGTAGAGTTTGGGCCATTATTCAATTTTTTGTAAACATTTCTAGGCCCATCACTATAAACCCCTCCCTTTAAACCATCTGCACCTCCACAAACATTAACATGCAAGAAATTGGGCTTGTGAATGCAACCCAAGTCATCAGATTTAGACTGTATTCTAACTACACCCCCTTTAACATCCTGATGTGAATTGGTAGAAATTATAGGCCCACCTGCTACAGCCTCCTGGGCCATTAAATTATCTTCATTCCCATTAAGACTGTCCACTTCGTCCACCCCCATCCTCAACTGTGCACCCACCATTGGAATTCAAATCCACCGTGTTAATAATAATAATATGATTAATTGAGGATTTTGAATTTTCCTTAACTCCCTTTCTTTGTTCAAATCCCCATCATTGTCAATGAATGGATAATTATTGGCATTAACCAGCGAATTAAATGCTAATAAATTATCGCCTCCCCCTTCTGATTCTCTCTCCATCGCCTCCTCCGCCGACAACCGCCTCTTCCTCCTCCTCCTCCAATGAATTATCTCCACCGTTGGCCCTCCCATCCTGACTTGGTTCGAAGGTAACATTATTCTCATGGGACCATATGAATCCTCTATAACACGGAGAAGGAAAATCTCACTATTGACTTTAACATCAAAGAATTCATTCACCGTTTTAGCAAGAAGTGTGAATCAAGATCGTAGCAACATCCATGGTTAATTTCTTGTTCGTTATGTCATCTGCATGCATGAAACATCCCCATGGTTTCGTGACTTGTTCAAAAAAAGTATCATTCCATGCATGAACAGGAATACCAAAAATTCTTAACCAAAAAATCCTCTCAACATCCACCTCCTTTGGCTTCCATGGCCGAATCTCCCTAAACCATTGCTCCAACCAATCATTCGCGTCTTGCATCAATGCTTCCACCTCACCATCCTCCTGGCCTTCTAACAATGTCAAGTTCGAACCTAATGGTGTAACCTTAACTCCAAAGTACCCTTGAGAATGAAAAGCATTTTGGATATTATAAGTCATTCCCGGGTTCGTCGCTACCCCTACAAACGCCTTATTCAGACTCTGCAAAACCGTCTTCTCAGCCTCATACGTTAGAACAACTCTCTTATGTATTGTTCCTCCTCTCGAAACCACCCCTGTCCGCACCGCATGAGCATAGGTTTCCTTCTCGTCCTCCCTATGATGATGATGTTATTCTCATACTGAGTCTTGCCATGGTTCTCCTTCCTCGTAACGCTACTATCCATTCTTCGTTTGTTCCGATCAAAGCGATGAAAACGAGATAAATTGACGGATATTTTGTCTCCACCAATGATAATATTATCCAATTTGGCTTCAAACTTCCGCGGATCAGACACACAATCAAACCGTGCAAAACCGAATCTTCTACCACCCTTTGTCTCTCTTGGCTGGAATTACCACTTCCATAATATCCCCATAGTTGTGAAAAACATTGAACAAAACCTTCGCCCCAAATCTCTCTGGAAAATCTGTGAAAAAATATGTTGTGAGTGAACTGATGTTGTCCGTGTTGAATTTTCTTTCTTTTGCTATGTCGAATCTAAACTGATTATTGCCTCTTCCTTGACTATTTCGGCCTCTTACAACTTTTTATCCATGTTCATCTTCTTCCCTCATATTAATGGTTAAAGCGCATCTCCCAAGCAGTACAATTCCAAAAGACCAGGATCCCCGTTAAGACCGATCCCTAGCCAAATAGGCCCTCCATTTCCGGAGAACCGTACTAGGACTTTAAACCCTCGCTTAACAAGAATCCCGATCGTGAAAATTGTTGTTGCAAGGTAGAAAAATATAGCGGTCGATAGATTACATTTTACATTAAGTTTATTCCGATAATCTAACCCTAAACCTAATCATTTTTCCTATCTTTTTATTGCAGTTTTATATTAATAAAAATTTAATTTGTCTATAGTGAAAATCGAACCCGCATCATTTGCTTACAATAAAGTTTTTCAACCACTAGAACATGTACTTCGGTGATTAAAGTTAAAAATCATAATATGTTAACCTAATATTAAATGCATTTATAATATTCTCTTATCTCTTATCTCTTATATTACTAGGAATAAACCCGTGCGTTGCACGGGTTCGATTAAAATATATAATTAAAATATTTTTATAAATAAAAAAATAATCATTGTGATAACTATAATCACATATAGTTAAATAATATATATTATTTTAAAATATGATTATGTTTAATATTAGTATATGAGTAAAAAAAAAAGTTGTTTAGAAATATTAGATTTTTTATTAATTTATATCGTAGTTTGTTTATATTTTAATGTAATAGATTTCTTATAATATTTCATAAGTTTGAAAGGATGTATCATTTTTTATTTTATTAGTGTAATCATATAAGATTTTAGTTTTCTTTATATGAGTTGCAATTTTATAGTCAAATGTCACTTTGTTTTTTATTTTTGATGTATTCCTTATTTTATTATTTTCAATAAGAGTTGGAGGCATACCTAATTATACTTGTAGACAATATTGCTCATGAGAAATGTTAAAATAAGTTTTGATTATAGAATATGATTCATATATGGTGGTTTTGCCTATTTGTTCCACGTGATCTCATTTTTTGAAAATTATGTATCAAATAGTGTATTTGCTTACTACGTTCTATGCAATTTAAAGTTCCAAATAGCTTATCTACTTACTCATCCCTCGTTCTCTTGGAGTTTATTCTCACTTATTCACTTGGTGAAATTTTATTCCAACTTTATTAGTCCCAATTTTTTAGTCTATTGTTTGGTTCACATTTATTTTTGCTTGGTCCTTTTGTTTTTCTTTTACTTGGCGAGGTTTGTGTCTCTTCAAAATTATTGTTAGTTTTTGTCCCTCTTATTTAATATTTTCTTGAACATTTATTTTATTTTTTCTTATTATATTATATAAACTCGAATATTTGTTGTTGTTAATATATAAGTTTGGACGAAGATTTTATATATTTGAATTTAGGTTTAGTTATTTGGTTAAGGTAAAGAAAGTCTTATAGATGAATTTAAGATTTAACATGTGTCATCTTCTTATTTGCTTAAAGAAATGTCATCTTATTCTTATAAATATTCCTCTATTTTATTTTCAGCCGTAACGTAAATAATATTTTAGAATATGTACTTAATTTATCCAAAAAATTATATTATTATGTAAATTAAATTAATAATTTTTGAATTATTGATGAATTTTAGTTGTGTGTAAATATGTTTAAATATATGTGTGATTATATTTTCTAAATATATGTAAATATATTTTAACATCTACGGTTTTAATAATTTCTAAAATTTATTTTGACAAATGAGCATCAACAATTTTTATTTAATAATTTTTGTCTTTTTTTAATTTAATTTAGAAAGTTTTTAGTACAATTCTAAGTGGGAGGAAAAAGTATTTAGTACAATTCTTTTCATCGATTCATTTTATGGTTGTAAGAATAAGATGACATGCGTAGATTAAAATAGGACCGTCTATTAAAATTCATATATATTCATATTGAACCATCCAGAATTAGGCAAATGTTATACGATAAATGCATGAAGATTATATATTTGGACAACCTCTAAGTCAAGTTGAATCAATATACTTCTTGCATGTATTACAATTATAAGAACCGCATGACTTGAGTGTCAACTACAAAAAAAAAATTATTTTAATTTCTACTTTGTTTTTGTTTCTATATTTCTCTTGATCGAGATCAAGTAGATCACCTACACATTGTAGACAATATAATATTTAAAAATGAGACACATATTTATATTTCTAAATTATTTGGATTGTCCTCTTTTAATTGAATGCCTCCAACATCAATATACCCTCGATCTATATAAATTTTAAGGCACTTCAAAATCAATAAATAGAAGTCTCTTTTATCCTCTTCAACTTATTCACATGAAAAAAATTAATTATATTCCTATTAATCAACAATTTTTTATACAAATCTTCTACCTTATATAAAATAATAAATGAAAAAGAAAATAAGAAACAAATAAACTAAAATATTAGACTAATAAAATAATAAATGAAAAAGAAAAGTTGTCTAATTACAAACATTATATCAATTAAAAAAAATGATGGTTTACAAACTCCCATTAGAGTTAAATACACATCCTTACATGATGTGTCATTTCATAAGCTTTATAAGGAGCAAAGATGCAACGTAAGCAAAAATAGAAGTATGTTTTATCTTGTTCTCCTCCTTCACATGAAAAAATAGTCATATTCATATTAATCGATTCAACTCAAAGTTTAATTAATCATCGAACAAAACACCGGTTGATATTTAAAAAAATATCCAACCTAAAAAAGAAATATAAAAAATGATTAGAGATGTTCTAAACTCAGAGTAGTAGAAAAATTCCAATTTACAAACATATTAATAGACAACTATCACATATATGTATATCAATTTCTTAATCAATCACATGTATACATACCTGATATTCTAAGAGGTTAGACATTATCACCTACCAAGGACAAAAACCAATATACTTATGATGTAACTATATATATGCACACGATAGCTTTTAAATCAATTCAAGACACTATAATGTGTAACTTTAACATATGGAAGGTGAAGATGCATAACTTTTTCTCATGGAGATGTTAGACAAAGAAACCATAGAGTTTTTGCCATGAGATAGGTAAATTTACATATTCAATATGGTGGTGATAATTAGTTTTTGGGTTAACTTTATATAGAGCTTGTGTTTGATAATTAGCTAAATTTACATATTCAATATTAGTGTCTCCAAGAATTCTTTGTTTTCAATTGCATTAATAGGGAATTGTAACATACAATATATATTTTAATAATATATTGCAATGCAATTAATAAAACAATAACATGATGCATCGTTCCACCTTTCATTGCATGCAATTCATTTTTGTCTCAATTAAACAACAATAAATTGTGTTAGTTTTTTTTTAATATATTATTATTGCTTATTATTTATTATTAGAGTAACTCTATTATATGAAATATGAAAAGGTTTTAATAGAGATCGAAACTTTTTTTATAGAGTGCCACATCCAATTTCTTTTGAAAATCCATCCAATTTTTGATAATTCTAATGGATATGTATAAATCGATATCGATAGTTGGTCCCTTTTAATTAAATTTTTCATTTGTCATTTAGGGACCAATTAACTATGAAATGAAGAGAATTCCAATAGTCTTAGACACTTTTTTTTTTCTTTCTTAGTATTGAAAGAATATATTTTGTGGTTATATTGGTCCTTTTAATTAAATTTTTCATTTAGGAACCAATTAACTATGCAATGAAGAGAGACACACGTTTTTTTTTATTAGTATTGAAAGAATTTCAATAGTCATGAATATTTTGTGGTTATATAAATCTTATATATTAGTTGGTCCCTTTTAATTTAATTTTTCATTTTAGTTAGTTGGTCCCTTGTGTAAGAAGTTATATAGTGATAATTTGATATATTGATAATTAAAATTAAAATGATTTAATTTAATTAAAGGAGATGATGAAAAGGTTTTTTAATAGAGATTGTAAACTTTTCTTATAGTATAAAGGTGATAAAAAAAAATTTGGGGCATAAATCCTTTACCAAAAAAATTATTTTTGGGGGTCTAAATCTAGGGCTTGGGCCGCTTTACCCTTGGGCCGGCCCGTGTCTACAAATAAATAAAAAAGTTGTTTAGAAATGATATTTTTCATTGATTTATATCGTAGTTTTTTTTATATTTTAATGTAATAGATCTCTTATAATATTTTATAAGTTTGAAAAGATGCATTATATTTTATTTTAATAGTGTAATCATAGCTTTCTTTATATGAGTTGCAATTGTATAGTAAAATGTGGTCTTGCTTTTTATTTTTGATGTAACCCTTATTTATTTCAATAGAGTTGGAGGCATGCATATATAAATACTTTTATTTACCGCGTGATCTCGTTTTTTGAAAATTACATATCGAATAGTGTAACTGTTTATTTCCTTCTATGCAATTCAAGGTATCAAGTAGCTTTTCTACAAGCTTTCCTCTCGTTCTTTTGAAGTTTCTTTTCACATATTGGCTTGGTGGAATTTTATCCAGACTTTACTATTCCCAATTTTTTAAGTCTATTTTTTTTTACATTTTTTTGGTTGGTCATTTTTTTAGTATAACAGTTTTTTCAACACCCTCCACCTGTTCGATAGTACAAAGATTAAGAAATACTATTCTTTTTTTTTTAGTTTGCATGATATTATAAGAATTTAACATTCAACATGTCATCTTATTCTTAAGACTATCTCACTATGTACTCACTCATAACTATAATATCTTATCTCCTAAATACTATTATGCTTAGAGAGTAATTTAAATAATAAAATAGATAAATATAATATAACATTTTATATTACTTATTAAGATTTCTTTGCCTTTTATTTGTCAGAATTATTTAGCTAGTGGTTTCGTTTATCATTTTCACCATATGCTTAATTCTTTTTCTTTTTCTATTTTGGTTTAATTTTATTTTTCTTAGTGAGGTTTATGCCACTATCCTCTCTTTAATTTGTTTGCATCTTTAATTTTATGTGTCTTTTTAAGCAATGGAATATCAAAATTAGTAGTTAAAATGTTGGTGTAATAAAAAAGTATAAATTGTAAAGTAATGACTAAATTGCTACGCCGCTTTTCATTCATCAATCAAACAAAATTTAAGGTAGATAGTGAGATACTTTTAATATTTGTCTTAGAAACTAAATGGAATCTTACGATTTTTCTTAATGACTTAAATGAGTTTATTCTAAAAGTAATAAAGAAATTAAAATAGAATTACATTTTTCCTTGAAACAATAAGATAGTGTAGTTGATTTACTCAAGAGTAGACATGACTTGATGAAATTACTACAAAGAAGGTTAGAAAACACAAAAAAGAAAAAAATAAGATTACAAAATATGAGACCATGGGCAAGTAGTGATGTGTGAGTATCAATATTTATAAAGACCATTGTGGTAAAACATACAGTTTTTTTTATATATAATTATTGAAAGGAACTCCAACAATCATGAGGGTTAATTGTATAATATAATAATAATAATTTTGCAGTTATAGTTGCATCATATGAATACCTAAGGGTCAATCATAATTGTTTTTATTCCTTGTAATTAATCGTTTGATTGTTTTTTTTTTTTTTTGATAAGTTAATCGTTTGATTGTTGATTTAACCTCTTGCAATGTGTAATAATATATTAATATGATTTATCTTGGTTTTTTTAGAAAATTAGATTATATATATTTAATAACAATACTAAAAATTATATATACATATAATTTATATGTATATATTTTAGTGACATATGGATATATTTTTTTGGTTTTTACGTATGAATGTTTTATTGATCCATATATACGAATTAAGTTTTTTATTTGGGCAAGTATATGGATATTTAGGTTACTCTTAATTATTTAGTCATTTACGTTTTCTATTAATCCATATTTATCATTTTATCATTTTATATATGCCAAAATATAGTCTTTTGGAATTATGGGGGTTTCTTTTTCTATTCATGTATTAATCATTAGACATGAAATTTAATTTGTGGAGGATAAATTTTATTTTAGATATTTTTAATAATTAAGAGAAGTTGGTAAATTTTCAATAAAAATATGGAGTTTTTTTAGAGGTGCCACATCATCACAATGAAGGCCTATGAGCAATTCAACCTTCCTTTTACTAGTAAAAGATAAGCTTATCCGCAAGAAAATATGCATTTTGCAACACTTCCATTGCAACCATTTGAACATAACCGTTGCAACGGTTTATGCCGCGGTTTGTTTATCATTCTATAACAACAGTTGCAGTGTTTTGTTCTATGACCGGGATACAGTTAGTTTTAGTGCTTTGTGAAAATGGATTCTCTCTATCTCCAAACCAAAAAAATCAAATTAACACACTCAAACAAAAACACCTACACACTCTCTCTTTGTTACAAAAAAAATTTCACAACAAAAAGAAAGAGCAAAACACGCTTTCCACCACGCCGTCTCCTTCGCCGCTGTTTCCTTCACCGCCATCGCACTTCACCGCCGTTTCCCCCACACCGTTTCCTTCTTCGACCATGACCCTACCACGTTTCTTTATTCCCGTTTCCTATCACAAGTGCTAAATCCCTAATTTCTTCATCAACCCTAATTCCTAAATCAGTGTCTTTGTTACCTAAGTTCAGATTCATTTTGATTTCTGATAAATCCTTCTCTAAGTTTGTTATTACTGTTCTTATTCTATTGTTATTACTGTAGTTTCCCTGAGATTGATTTATGTTTGAATGTCATCTTTGTTGGTTGGTTGTTGTGAGATTGTTATTTTACTCATTTCATAGAAGGGAAAATTTTGGACTTTGATTTATTCTGATGTTTTTTTGATGTTTATGAAATTCAATGGATATACTGTGTTTCATAAAAACAAGGGTTGCTTGTTATTGATAAAAAAGGGTTGCTTCTTTTTGATAATAACTAAGTTGTAGATACTTTGATTTTTATTATTCTACTGTTAATACATACTTGAAACACAACTAGCTTTTGTGCGTTTTTAGCTTCTCCAGGCCGGGTTCTGATTTTCTGTTATAGAAGGCCTGGTTTTTTTAGTTTTCTTGGTCTGCTTTTGGTTGGTTATAGGGAGGTTGTATAGGGGCATGTTTTGGGTGGTTTCTGGCGCTGGTTTTTTGGGGTAGAGCTTCCCTTTGCTCTTTGCTTAGGAGTTTTGATTCATCATTATTGCAATGAAGCACCAACACATGACATTGTTATTAATGTTATCCTAATTTTTTTTTTATAGTTTTTTCTTATCCTAGTTATTTTTCTCAGTGTAGTGAAAATGATGGCGTTGCCGTATGAAGAAGCACAGCGAATAAAAACTAAAGAAAATAAAAAAAAAGATGGACAAACTAATTTCTCTCTCTCGATCCCTTCGCGAATCCTCACCGGTCAGTAATAACCTATCGATCTATTTGTTGTTAGGTTTTTAGTTTGTTATTTTTACCACCTAGGCTTACTTAGCACGTAGTTTTACAGAATGTTAGTTCTATATGAAAATTGAAAAAGCATTTCAAAAAACAAGAAAACTGAATTTTATGATCAAAAGATAAAGGTATCATTGCTAAAAAAACTGAATACTTTTTTTTTAATCTAATGTTTGTTTTGTTGACTAACTATTTTGTTATGATTATTTTGCAAGCCAAAATTTGTTGTTAATGATGAAGACCACAAATAATATCCTTAAGAGTATTGCAAAGAAATGGAGGACTGTCAAATCTCGATTATTTTAAAATAAATTATAAATGGGATTTCACATTGGAGGAAAGTCTTCGCAATTATCCCCGTTCTTTTGATCAAGATGATTGGGATACTTTTGTCCAATATAAGCGGAAGCCAAAGACATTGGTAATCATTCTTATGCGTTTACATAACTATGAAAACAATTAGCATTTTTTAGATGAAAATGTTTTTCATCATGTGTTCACCGTCGTGATTTATTATCAATGCAGGAGATGGCACGAAAAAATGCAGCAAATTGAGCAAAGCTAAAGATGAAGCATTCACTAGGAACTAAATCGATTGCAAGGACACAACATGAGTTGGTAGGATTCACTCAATCTATTATTGATTGTACACTTAATTGCGTAAGTACTTATTATATGTATTTACTTGTAGGAAAAAAGAGATGGTAGAAAATATAGTTGGGCAGAAATGTTTGGAGTTAGTCATAAAAAGTCTGATGGGTCATTTGTCAATGACGAGGCTAAGAAAAAAAATGTAAGTGCAATATTGAAACTTTCTTATCTCATATCTCACTTGAATACAATTTTAATATTGAAGGTAGCTTAGGATTCGTGAATGGAATATGGTAAAGTTATAGGATTGATTTAGTGATGATTGAGTTCAATTTTGTTCTATCTGTTGCTGCTACAATTATATTGAGTGATGATTAATTATTAATTACTTTTAGTGATGATTGAATTCAGTTTTGTTATATATGCCAATACTGCAATTATATTTGCTGCTACTGCAATTATATTGAGTTCAATTTTGTTATATTTGCTGCTACTTTCAGTTTTGAAGTTATATATATGGCTTCAGTTGTTTTACTGGGCACATGGTGTTGTTTTGTGTGGTGTGGCCTCTTCAGTGCCTTAAGTGCTAGTTTGAATGAAATTCATTTTCATAATCAGGACCAATTGCAAGCTGAAATTGCAAAGACTCATTTAGAGAATGAAGCATTTGTGACAGTCTTTGGAAAAGAACATGGCGGATTTGCTCGTAGTATGGGACTTGGAGTAACACCATCTCAACTCACTACTACTCGCTCTGCAAGATTGACAACTTCCTCTGAGGCTAATGAGAAGATGAAGGAAATGCAAGCTGAAATTGATTCACTTAAGGACAAGGCTTCACAATTTGATATCTTAAAGGAGCATGTTGCATTCTTATTGCAAATGCATAATTCTAAGGAAAATCAGGTAAATTGTTTGAGACTATTGTTGACTGAAAAATATTGAGTTGTGTTACATGTGTATGATAGTAAGATTAGTAGATAATTTTTTTTTTGGTACATGATTAGTAGATAAATTTTAATTAAGTATTAAATGCATTAAGTGACTTACTAGCCTCTTAAAGAAGTGTTATTCATAATAGTGCACTGGAGTGTTTTCTGCAGGTTTTTTTTTTTTTTGCTTTAACCGCAGTGTTGTTTGTTAGTTTTTCTCCTGTATTGGTTTATTTGTTGTTGCTGCTCTGTTTTCTCTTCCTATGTCGGTGTTTTGTTGGTTTTGTTTGTTCTATGCCGGTGAGCCTGCTACTGTACAATTTTATCTAGTAGTTGCTGGATGTAGTTTAGGCGGAATAGTTTGTTAGATGTAGTTCCCTTTTGCTGTTTTGTGTGGGCTGGAGGTTTAGGCTCTCGCCGAGCTTATTGTTCCAGGCCTGTATATCTTTGATTCCCTACCATTGGCATGTCTGACATGCCTTGGTTAGTGGTTATAATAATTTTGTTGTTAAAAAAAAGTGACTTACTAGCATTATTCGATCATTTATTTGATGTGCTTCGAAAAGAGATGCCGCTATGTTATGTTTGAAGGAATCTAATATATACTTATGTTTTTTCAGGTTACTGAATAAGCAAGTCAAGAGATGGTAGGTGTTTTGAGTAGAGCTAACACTAATTAATGATCATCAAGCAACATCACATACTATAGGGAATATTTAGATATTTTGTGAACTTATATTGATGTAATGCTTTGTATATGTTTAGCCACTCTACTAATATTTATGTTTGAACTACATTAGTTTTTCGCTTTTGGAGTTTCAAATACTTTAATTAACTTTTTGATGTATGGATTGTCAATATTTGAATGAATGAGATTAACGCAACGCTTATTTAATAAGCCATAACAGTAAATAAAACATTTTTTATTAATCTTAAACTTTGGACTGTCTGATTTTGATCAGACGGACTGGACGCGGCCGACTGCACTGCAGTCACTAAATATTCATGACTGCACTGAATCCAAATCGACACCAACCCCAATCCATCTCGTCTCACACCATACCTTGCCCTATATATCTAGCTCTTTCCTTTTTTGATGTATGAACCTTTATATTTTTTTTGGTCTCGGTTTTAAATCCGTACTCCTTGGAAGCTTTTAAAATGTGCAATAATGTTTCAGTATAAACATGTCCCCCAAGATCCACCACTGGAATCGTCTTGCCGAAAAGTACAGAAATTGTGTCGGGTCTACTTTCTGGAGGTTGAACATAAGATAAAGGTACTGAAGAATGAAGATTAAACCAACTGGAGACAAGAATGTTATTCATATTCTTTAATACCTAGATCTCCTGAATGTATATAAATATGACAATGACAATTTTCTTGGGGGCTATTACTTCATGCTTTCTATGTTTATATATAGTGTACAAAGCTATGGCAATTTGTGTCGTCACTTGGTTGCCTTTTTCTCAACCCTTAATTTTTTTATAAACAAATAAATTATAATAAAAAACAACCAAATAATTCACTACAAGAAAATGAATGAATTTTAATAAAAAAGAACATGATTGATTTAATTCCGTATAAAAAAATAAAGCATATTTGCTAGCACAAGTGAGACAAGTTACAGAGGACCAGGTTGATCATGGGAGCCTCGGAAAATTATTTATACGCAACATTGTTTTGTTGATAAGATAAATGACCTGTAATGTAATTTTGTCATCCTAATATGTTAACTTAGTATTAAATGCATTTATAATCTTCTCTTATATTCTAAGCTTATTGTGATACGCTAACCCTAAACCTAATATTTTTTCCACTTATTTTCCCTATCTTTTTATTGCAATTTTAAATTTACAAAATATTAAATTTGTCTACGGTGGAAATCAAATCTGCATCCTTGACTTACAATAATATTTTTTTAAAATACTTTTTAATATTACAATATTTTTTTGTTTAGACCCGTGCAAAGTTCTAGTATGTCATAATTTTCTCCAACATGGACATGGCATCGAAGGCTCTGTTGGCGGGCTTTTTTTTAAGATAACACTTGATAATTTATTTTGCAAATTAAGCTAATTGAATATCTAATACTTTTTTTTATTGAAACACAATAAAAAAAAAAATCATTTCTACTAATATGCAATTGTTCAAGAAAAATAGATGAAAATTGCTTGAAAAAAAAGAGAAATAGAAGATAAAAAAATATTGATTCCGAGAGAATACACTCATAGACAAAAAATATTTGATGTTGAATTAAAAACATAAACTTTGAAAATCTGTTTGATTTAATAAGAATTCTATAAAAAAATTGATGATGGGTTTTTGAACTTTGAGGTAAAAAGAAAAGTCATTTCAACCAATAATTTTTGGATGTTTCTTTTCGCACTCCCTAGCTTTCTCGTGTGCCCATTGAAATTCAAACATACCTCCTTCGCAAGATAACTAGCTAATGTTAAACTGGACAAAAATCTGAAAAAACACAGTTTTCTACTTAAATAGCGAACTTACTATTTCTTCACCCCCTATAAAAATATTTTTATAAGGTTCGCGCTAGTTAAAGTCCAAACTCAGAAAATTGTGTTTTTTCATATTTTCACCCCTTCAATACTCACTAGTTATGTTGTGAAAGGGATACTTTTGATAGATCAGAGGGCGCGCAAGATAGTCAACGGACGGAAAAAGAAACACTCATAATTTATTTTGGTTTTGGAACCTTGGCCTTCTTTTAAGAGCCCAAGATGTTTTATTTAATTTTGTTGGTCTACTATTATTCTTGGATTTATTTGGGCCACTTTTTTATAAGTTTATTTATGATGTTTTCTTTTCTGACCCCATATTTCTTTTATATTCCATGAATTTCCAATTTTATCTTCTAAAAAAATTTCGGTTTTTTGAATTTTTTTTGCCTTGAAAAAAAATTTCGGTTTCTAAAAATCGAAATTTACTCTGAATTTGCACTAGAAAATATTCGGTTTCTGCGAACCGAATTTTTCTACAAGGGCAAAATTAGAATATTGGGGATATAAAAGAATCATGTGCGATCGAAAGAGAAAACATCTTTATTTATTTATACTTTGAGAATTTCTTTGCAATTTTAGATAGAATGAGGGGTGAGAGTTTTGGAAGGTGGAATATAGAGAAAATAATTTGGAAATTTTTCATATTTTTTGAAAAAGTGTTTTTGTAAAGAATATGATAAACTAACGTAAGTCCTGGCAAAGAGATAAACTAACATAACATTGTAATATACTAACAACTGACAATTTGCCATTCAAAAAAAAAAAAACTCCAAAAATCTCCTCCAATACAATTTTTGAATTCCTCCAAATTAGGATAATTTTATATTATGAATGAAAATTAATACCTCAAAGCTCTCCTCTCCTACGGTCGTCTATTCTTTACACTTGCCCCTTCATTCTTCAAACTTGCAAACAAAGCATAAAAAAAAATAGAAGGGAAAAAAATAAAACAATTTTCGAGGTCCAATTTAGCAGCTCATGTGTCACAATTGAGGGGAAAAAATAAAACAAAATTAATATATTTTAAAATCTAAATTTTAAATCAAATACATAATTTTTTATCAATTCACTTTTTATTTATAATTCGAAATAAAGGGAGTAACACTCTATAATGATCTCAATTGAGGGAAAGGTGGAAAGAAGGGTTTCAAGACATATGTATCAGGTAGAAAAGTGGAAAATATGGAAATGTATGAAAAATACGATGTCGATACTTTTTCTCTTGAAATCTTATGCATAATGGTAGTGGTTAATTAATCTATTGAAGAGTTGACCTCTCTATAAATATTTTCACCAAACACTTAATAAATATGGATAACTTATCAATTGCGCAATTTCAACTCGACATGCATTCATATTAGATAATAGGAATTAAAAATGTTTAACTATTTGTGCCGACTGCAATTGGTCTTAATAGTTACCTATACCACGATAATATCATTATTAGAGAACTAGGAACTTACCCGTGCATCCGCACGGGACGCGCGTTCTGCACGTTAATGTTATGTGATTTTTACAGTCATTAATTTATATTATATAGAACTGTGTAACGAAATTTGATAAAAAACGTATATTGAAATGAACATGACATGGATAAATAAATTAGTCTGAAACAATTTGAATAATAAGAGTAATTGAATACAATTAAAATTACATTAAAGTGACAAAATATAAAATTGTTTTGCATAATTACATAAGTTTTAAATAGTAGTATATTAATTGGAACAATAGTATTAACGATAGAAAAGGTAATAAATCCATGATGAAATTTCATTATAATATTGTGTCAATTATATTGGATAAGTAAATCGCAAGTATTAATATAAATTTTGGGTACACAAAGTTTTGAGTTGATAATGTATTTTGATTGATAGATAAGTTGCAATAGACAAAAAAAAGAAACAGGAAAAAACATAACATAACATTAAAGATAAAAACAATACATTGAAAAAAAAATGGAAATATTGATCCATAATTAGAATATTAGATATGATTGACAATAAGTAAATTTGTTTGCATAATTCCATCACTTTTAAACTCAAGAAGATTTCCGGCCACAATCTTGTTCACTTCACAAAAAGTAGACCAGCCGTCGACTAACTTAGCAGTTAAATCATCCTCCTTGTTGATTTGTAAATTGCAAATGATTACTTGATCTAAAGGTCCACAAAGTTTTAGTGTAGTGTGATTGGTCATTGAGAGAAATTCGGCAAAATTATCAGATAGTACCTATGGAAAAAAAATAAATATTTAGTATATAATCAAAAGTTTTAGATAAATTGCTAACAACAGGAAAAAGTAGTTAAAATAATGATAAAATACCATTTCATTTGATGTTGTGTTTTTTAGATCCATTGGAATTTCAAAAGATCGATAGTTTCCAGATTTCATACCAAAACTATGAAATTCTGGAAAATCAGATGTTGGAATATTTGTTAAAAAATCAATAGGAATTAATAGAAAGGTACTTTCACCATAGTACACCATAGTAATATTTTGATTTCCATCCCATTTATAAAAGGTCCTTATTGCTGTCCAACCATTTGTAAGCAAAGGTTGTGTTATGGACATGTTGAACTCAGCTTGGTGTTCCTTCCCATTACCATCGACCAATTTCCATGTATTTTGAAGTTCATTGAAAAATTCACCAACAAAAAAAGGATCTAGTTCTGCGTAATTCTGAAAATAATAATAAAATAAATATTAGGTAGAAATATTAAATTGTAAAAAACAAAAGGATTTTTCTGATACGAACCTGATAGGGTACATCAACGGTCATAAACAATGCTTTACTACTTCTTCGAAAGATTGGAAAAAAATTTGAAGCCATTTAAATGTAATAAATGTGAGTGTTTAGTTATAAAGATATAAATTTCAATGTGATGATGAAAAAAGGTGTTAATATATAGGGGTTGGCAAACATGATATGATATATATGGTAAACTGACAGGAACACATGTATTTGTCCTATTGTTTTTAAATATTAAAAAAAATATAGTAACTCAATGGTTTAGTCAGTGTAAGGAATAAAATATATTTGCAGATAATAAAATCCAATAGATATGTACGCATGTATTTGACAAACTTCAAATTTAAATGTTACTCCCTCAGGTCATATATATAGATATATAAGGAACACATTGAGGAAAAACACACATATTAAAGAGGCTTATTTTTTTTTATTAAAATTTATAAAATGTTATGTTTTATTACAAAATTAACTTTAAGAATGTGTCTGTGTAATTATTTGATTACATTTGGATAAGTTGCACTTTATACAATTTAATAAGGGTATATAACGGATTATCAATTTAATAAAGAATAAATTTAAAGAGTGTTTCTTAAAAAAATGACCAACTTTTTTTTCAAAGTGTTCGTTATATATATGACCGGAGGGATTATTATGAAAAATATTTGATAATATTACAAAATTGATTGGGCTTTATATTATGGCCCATTTGAAACAATTTGTAAGCCCACAATAAAAAAAATGTAATTTTAAAGTCCTTAATTCTGAATGAAATGTTAAGTTTGCCAGTTGTTGCAGTTGTTTGGGCAGAGCCAATTTCATGAACAGCTCCAATGACATATGATGAAATAAGAAAGTGTATGTCATTGATAGTTGCCGTTGAACATATATTTAACGATATATTTAAAAGTCATATTGTGACGGAAACAGTGACTTACCAACCAAGATATCTTCAGGAAATTTCAAAGATTGGATTTCCTCAAATTTCTTGAACTTAAAAGCTGAAACGGGCATGTTGGGAATATCTTTTGCCTGAACTGATGTCCCAGATATGAATAGCATCTTATAAGCATGAGGAGTAAGTTTAAACTTATCATCATTGGGTTGAACCCTAAAATTGGTCATAGTAAATGTTTTTAGCTTCATGAGTTCAGCTAGTTCGTCTGTCCTTTTCTTATACTCTTCTGGTCCAATCATAACGTGAATAGAATCACCCTATTATGATGTTATGAAAATATCATTGTATGTCCTTCTCTCAAAAGATGCATTAAATCGAAATAATAAAGTGGTTAGACCTGGATATCTCTAATAATCATTTCAGCATACTCTTTGGAGTATCTGGTAGTAGTCCAAATATCATCAACTTTGACGGCAACTTTCCAAACTTCTTTCTTGTCATTGATGTCTTTGATGTTATCCACACCTCTTGACATGGTTTCGGGATCTGTCAACCGAGTAGTTTTATACGTGTTAAAAAAAAAACCTAAAGGTATAACATCCATATTTCACCAGATCTGGACATTGTATAACAAAACATTAAACATATAATTGTGAAAACATGTAACTTTGTCAACTTAAAGTAGGAGGTGACAGATGTCAAAATACAACACATAAAACATGCATTAGTAAGAGAAAAAAAATATTGAAACATATTGAAACACAGAAAACATGCATATTTTACCAGATCTGGACATTGTGTAACAATACATGAAAGCCATACTTGTGAAAACACATAAAACATGCACTCGTAATATATAAAAACATATTGAAACATATAGAAAGGCCCAAATGAATAAGTTTAAAAGTAGTAAAATATTGTTACTTGCGTTCGTGTTCAGAAGATAAATAGATGATGAACCTGAAAACAATAGAGTTGAAGAAGATTAGTAGAAAATATAAAAGAGTTTATCAATATATGACTCTTAGAGAGTAAGTAACATACTAAAGGAGTCCAAATGTTTGTTTTCGAAGAAGTAAGAAAGTTTGTATATAGCAAATGTATTGGAAAGTGTTAATGTGAGTCCCATCAGTTCAGGCAAGAGTAATAAAAAATATTAAACTTCAGTACTTTCAGTAAAAAAACTAATTTGGATAAAATTTTGAAGTCCTTGTGAAGTGAAATGTGAAGAGTAAGTGATTAGTCTTTATTGTCCTCAATAATACTAACGTGGAAGCCTAAATTGAAAGGTTAGTAAAATAAAATCCTCAGTATCTTATTTTCTCAAGTTATATCTGGATATAACTTAGAACCATTTTACCTTCTTTTGTTTGAAATTCAATTCACTAATCCTTTTAAGGTGATTAAGAAATATGAAATGTGATTGAAAGATTTGACAAAATGGCCAAGAACATCGGCATTAATATTGTCAAGAAAAGGGGAAGAAGGAAACAAAAAATTCAAATCAAATAGTAACAATTTATCATTACTCTCATTATATTTTTCTTTTAAAGAAGAAAACACAAATTTGGTGTCGTTTTGTTTTGTGTCTGTAATTAGAAGGCATGGTCAAAGGTTAACGAGACTAACAACAAATTTAAACTGATATAACTAATCAAGGTGATTAGCTCAAATAGTTAACAAATAAACAAATTAAATTCCTTGTTGCGTGTAGAGAAAATCTCACTCACATTGTCTTTTTGGAAAATGGTTTATGGAGATATTTGGAAAAGTTTGTTTGAACTTATCTGATGAAATATATACTTACATAAATATAAATATATACTTAATCAGACCTTAAGTGTACACATCACTTATTTATAATTTTTTAATAGTAGTACCTAATAAGTACTCAATCCCTTAAATCCAACGATTCTTAAAAAATTTTAAATAGGTCCCACCAATAACACATCTAACCAATAAGTCTACAACATTATAAATGGGTCCCACAAAAAATAATATAGGTATCAAATCTTATTTTAGAACTAGCACTTATTAGGTACTATTTTGATTTTGCTCCAATGAGAGTACCTATTAGGTGCTAATACTTAAAAAAAATAACACCCACCATTGAAGATGGTCTTACATAAAGGACTTATTTTCATGTGAATATGATTCGCTTAATAATTACATTAATAATTACATGGACGTTCATATGTAAGGCTTTTGATTTAAATTCAAAAAATTTCATATCTTAACCTTTTTATTTTTATTTTTTACTTTTATAGAAAGACTCCTCATATTTAAGATGTGCGAGTCTAACTATTTGACAAAAGAGAAGACATACTAATACTAATAAAAATTTTCACAAATAGAAATAATATTTTTAGATTTTTAAAAACATAATAAGCATATTTTTATTGGTTTCTATATTTTCAAAGTTTACAAATTACTCCCACTACTCTTTAAAATGTTGAATTGGTCCCTCAACTTTTTGAAATTTTAAACTTCACCCAAATCTTAAATATTCAAACAAAGTTAAGAATGGAGAATTTTATTATTCTATCCAAACAATAAAACTTAGAAATGAAGAGTGTGTTTTTTTGAAGAAACAAAAAAAGGATTATTTAATTAATTGAAGTATTTGAACCTCGTGTAATTCTAATTTTTCTAAAATGGATTGAACCCGTCAGATTGACCTGTTTATTTCTAATAGAGTAGAGATAAGTCATATAATTCACACAATCTATTTTTCAATTTTCTCCTACATAGAGTAGAGATAAAAGTCATATAATTTAATCACTCAATTGATGAAAATTTTATTTTAGTTTATATATTTTTAGATGATGAATAATGAATGTTTGAAAGATAACTTTTATATTTTAGCGAAATCATTAGTTACATATTTTAGTTTCATTAAATTGGCTTATGTTCACTTTTTTTTTGTTGTCATATGCAACCTAGTGGCTAGAATTTCACTTTTAAAGTATTAGGATTCGAACTTCAATTCCTGCATATTGCATGCAATATCCCTAGTTGCTAGAAACTGAACTATGTTCACGGGAACAACTTATGTTCAATTTATTTTTCACTACTTTTTATATTGTTTTGTGAAGTTTTAAATTTTATAATTTTTTGAGAAAAACATTTGACTAATCAAGGCACCACAAAAAATCGAGAGCTTTTAAATCTTATCTTATCTTATACTTGTAATTAGTTGGTCCTAATTCCCGCCCTATTTTAAACTCGTTAATCATCGATGGGGCTGTGATTGTTCCATTTGTATTGTGATTGTTAACTAGGAAAAAAATTATACATTTTTCTTATTAGCAAATAAATATTACTGTTATGAATACACTAAAATAGTCCAACATCGTTTGGTAATCAAAGCTAAAAGTAGATAATATACAACACTCACACCTTTTAAACCATAAAAACATCTTTTCTACAAAGGACAAAACTGTGACGAGTTAACCCCAAAACGGACAATCTATCAGAGATGTGAACTTGAGGTCGGACCGGAACAAATATTTTAAAAGCTCAAAATATATAGAAGCCGAGAGGGAAAGACTATTGTGTTTGTGGACAAGAAAGAAAAGAGAGGAGTATCCTAAGAAAATCCAAACAACAAACATTCAAACAATGACAAAACCAGCTAAGTTATCAACAATGAAAAATGGATGAGCTCTTGTACCAAGCTATGAATCCTATAAACATTTTTCACTCCAAACAACATATAGGTATTGTTGCTCTATCTGTAACTTATATCTTATAACATAATTTTAATTTATAGCATATAATTTTATAGAAAGCTATATGATAAAAAAAAAAAAAAAAAAATTAGTCATCATTCAGATTGTGAGTGAGTGATTGACAACACATTAAAATTCTATTATTTTATGGCCAATTCTAACGTGCACAAGTAGGGGTGATCGCGGTGCGGTTTGGTTCGGTTTTGAGCATAAAAGTCATCCTAACCGCGAGATAAAAATGCATGCGGTTCGGTTTGGTTCAGTTAATTTTTAAAAAGTCATCCAAACCAAACCAAACCAAACCAATGCGGTTTGGATCGGTTCGGTTGGTGCGGTTTAAAACATAACGATTGTACCGAACAATTTTAAGCATAAAAAAAAAATAAAAAATTGAAGTTCCAAAATAACATTGTAGTACCAACAAAAATTATTTATCCAAAATAACATTATAGTAACTTACAATTTTAAATATATAAAAAAATTGAATTTTCAAAATAACATCACGGTACCGATAAAATTTGTTTATTTAAAATAACATTACAACACCAAAATAAAATTTCAGTACAAAAAATAAAAACAACTTGAAGTTCGATTAATTTGGTCGACTGACTTGGTAATTGGGCATGTATATTGGAATATAAATATATTTTCTTTTACGATATTGGAATATAAATATATAATAGTAACTTAATGCGGTTTTTGCGGTTATCCGCGGTTTTTTCGGTTTTTGCGGTTTGCGGTTTTGCGGTTTGTGGTTTAGTAAGAAAGCCATCCAAATACATCCAAACCAAATGCGGTTTTTGCGGTTTTCGGTTTGATTTGGTTCGATTTGCGGTTTTACTTTTGGATTGGTTCGGATACGATCACCCCTATGCACAAGTGCATCATGTCTTTCATGGTGCACAAGTTAACAATATATTTATAACAAATACGAATTTTACAAAATCGACCGTTGGATTGAAAGTTTGTATCATATAGATCATCCATGTCAAATTATAAAGAAATTGAAAATCATATGATACGTCATTGAAGCCCATCAAGATTAACGGTTTATGAGTTTTATTAAATACTGTTAATTTTGATGGATCTCAATGACATATCATATGATTTTCAATTTCTTTAAAATTTGACATAGATGATCTATATGATACAAACTTTCAATTCAACGGTCGATTTTATAAAATTCGTATTCATTATAACGATATTGATAATTTGTGCATCATGAAAGACATGATGCACTTGTTCATATTAGCCAAAACCTTATTTTAGACTTTTCATGACCTGGATTTATAATATCCCACAAACTACCTAACTTTGTCACAACCACGTACATACCCCTAGAGTATCTCTAGGTATTTATCCAAATATTAATATACAGAGAATACATTCCAACTACAAAACATGCCACAAAGCAATTACTTTCAAGCTTTATATGTGGGTCTAATGTGATGTGAATAATCTTGCATATGCATTGAACAAGATATAGAATATATATATTTTATAATAAGGTTCATATCTTCAAACTCTCTTATGATCGAGATAGAGTAGGATTACAAGAGAAAAAAGTGCATTGCATTTCTTTCATTATATGGTCAATGATTATGATGCCAAAATGACTTGCATAGCATACCAATAGATCATTGAACCTAATCACTTCAATGATCTATTGAGCAACATCGTGAATTTAAGATTCTCCCTCACCAAATAATTCACAATCCATTGAGGATTTTCCAACTTGGCTAATATAATCAACATACCCTACAATATGCTATAGAAATGATATTATCAACATACCCTACAATAATGTTAGGAAAACAAATCGAACTTAAAGAAACTAGCTTAAACACACAATTAGAACAAAATGATTGATTACAAAGTTCAGCCAATCACATCTACATTTCCAATAGCACAATGTCTGTTGCAGTTTTATACTATATGCAATACTTATGTTTTAGAATTAACTATAGGCCTAATTCAACTATATAAAATCGGTTTGTAAAGTGAGAATTGACTCTTTTTTATAAATACATATTCATGTTATCTCACAACCGATGTGAGACTTCTTAACACAACTCATCGCGTCCAAAGCTATTGGGCTTGGGGTGCGGAAATAAATCGTGATGGTCCGATCAGAAATCTGATAGCAGGCGGCCCATGATATCATGGAGAAGGCTCTAATACCGTGCAATTCCCACATTGTAGTCGGATCTCATCCTCAATTCCCACATTGCAGTCCTCAATTCTCATCTTAGAATTGGATATTAGGCCTAAGTCAACCCTACAAAAGCGACTTGTAAGGTGATGATTGAATCTTCTTTATAAACACATTTTCAGGTCGTCTCACAACTGATGTGAGACTTCTTAACATTATGATTGCATATTATAAAGCTTCGATTAAATCTTACGATCTAGATTACAAAATTACACCTAAAATGTAATATCGGGGCATCTCCCCCTTGCTCTGCTCGACTACGAGACACTCGAGTGACTGTCCATTTTTTTTAACAGAATGATTAAGCACTTTTAAACATGGTATATGCTATAGAGAAGATAGAATTAACATACCCTGTAGTATTGTTAGAAGAAAAAAATTTGATCCATATAAATTTCAAAATTTGCAAAGTGACCCCTGAATTTTATAAATTGGTCTCAATTTTTTAAATTTCAAATTTTACCCAAATATTTTAAATTCTCATTTGGATCACTCTTCATTATATATTTTATTTTTTATTCCCGAAACTTTTAAAATTTATAAAAATAGCTCATCAAAGTTTAACAACGAAGAACTTTATTACTATTCAACAAAAATAGAAATGAACATAATTTAATAGAAGCATTTGAATTGTCTAGAATTCAACGATTAATTACATAGTTTATCCAATTGTGCCTACATTTCTGACAGCAAAATGTACTTTATGGTTTTCTTTCTTTCTTTTTTGGTCAAGATGTTATATAGATTGTAGTACAAAACTTAAAAAAGGTTCCATAGTACAAAACTTTAATTAAAAACAACAATCTAGATTACAAGATTACTCCCGAATTGTATCATAAGGGCTTCTCCTCCTTGCGGGGCTTTGGTCGCCAGCTTCCCTGTCATCAGGTCACCAACTTCCTTAACCTTCCGACACTGGGCAGGCGTCGGCCCCCATACATGGTCTTACGACTTTGCGGAAATATGTGTTTTTGGTAAACAGTTGCCCGGGCCTGATCACTGCGACCTCCTTAGGAGGCTCAAATGACTCGTTTTTTTTTTGTTGTCAAGTAGTCTTAGAATTCTAACACTAAAGTGAATAAGTAGAGTGCTTGAAATTCAAACCTCGACTTCTGCATATATAATGCGATATTCCTAACAACTGAACTAAATTTACAGAAAAAAATCATCGAATGACTTTCTCTTCATTCACAAATATGAACATACTCAACTAATATATCACCTTTAAGTGAAAATTCCAAACCTCGGACATCAAATTAATATATGTAACATTGATAATGAATATTTTTGTTTGACTAAGAAATTAGTTAGAGTGGAAGGATAATGAATATATGTAACATTGATAATGAATATTGTTGCTTGATAATTGATAATGAATATTGTTGTTTGTCTAAATACCCTTAGAAAGGAAATGGTATTGGTAAAGGAGAATGCTATATGTGTGGGAAAAAGCTGGAAAGTGATGAAATCCATATGGAGAAACTTGGAACCACAAGAAATGAACAACAATTGCATGTGTACTAATTAAGTGTCTCTAAGTGTCATAGTCCAATCATCAGTAAGATTATATCAATACTAAAAATGGATCTCAACTATTTGTTAATTCTAGTTTTTTTTTTTTTAAATGTGTGTATATATAAAAAAAGGGAATACTACGGATATTTCAACCATTACAAAAAAATTATTAATTTTAGTTATCTATTTGTTTACTATGTCACTGATTTTTTTTGTTACTAATTGCATTGAGGTTAAATATCAAAGAGACACTTATTGAAATTGATCATTAAAATGTTTAAAATATTACTTAGTCAGCTATAACTATATAACTTTTATTCATTAAATATTCCTTTTTGTTACCAACAAGTTAGAAAAAGTTTAAACTATCCCTCTTAGGGGTCATTAATTTTTATTTTTTTTTAATTTTTTTTTTGTGTCAAAATTTCTAAAAATTCCACAGTTATCACAATATAGAATCATGTATGCTTTCAACCATAGAATTTGCTTTCGTAGTGAGTAAAATTTGTATGCTAGTAAAATGGAAGTACTCTGATAATATATGACCCACTTAACATTATGCACATTTATGTGTAACATATATCCTTTCAAATACTCAAAGATAATATAACAAGTTAGCTTTAACAAGAATCCAAAGCATTTTATTTGTTTTTGAGGCAACACTAAGACCCATTGAAAGACAATATATCAAAAAGGTGCCATCCCTATTGGAATTTACTCGATGTTACAACCTGACAATTAGATATTGGTCAAAACTCAAAAAAAAATGTAGCATCATTAGCGTCGTCAATTGCTTGATCACAGAAAATAATGGTTTGTCCGTCAAAAAAAAAAAAAAGTGGTTTGTGTTACAATTCACATGAAGAATATTTGTCTTGGAAAAAATAAATGAGAATTCTTGAGAGAGAAAAACTTTTTAAATTTCGTATTTGTTGTGAATTTGGATTGAATCACACCAATAAAATATTTGATGTGGGGAGCAAATAACGATTAAGCAATTAAATAATGAGATCGGCAATAATAATCACAAATCAAAAGATAAAGCGATAAAGAAAAAAAATGAACACAATAGAATTGTTTATCCAGTTCAGTCAATGTGACCTACTCTAGGGGAGAGAGCAGCTCTCCGATCCACTATCAAATGATATTCTTGATTACAATGAAATCTCACAATAGAGTTATAAGAATTAGCCTTGATCCTAATTCTACCCTAAGCCCGAATTTCTTCCCGTGACCAAGAAATTCAATATGAAAGTGTTTCCCAAGATGATAGAATGATTCCCCCAACCCTAGAGTCTTCCCAAGATGATCTCTTTAACCCTAGTCTGTTTGTCGGCTATAGTAACCCTAAAATCCTCTTACAAATATCAGAAAACGTGACAAATATATAAATATTAGTGCATAATTTTCGCCCGGGGCACATGAATTTTTGCCCGGGGAGGAAAAACAGCAAGTCAGCTCTTGCTCTGCCGAAATTTTCGCCCGAGACACCATTTTTTTCGCCCGAGGCACCAAACTAGTAATTTTTGTTGTCTTCCTTGTTTTCAAGGCAATTTGCAACAAATCTCCACCTTGCCTTTAAAACGATGGTGATGCCAACTTTCCATCAACCATTGTGCTGCTCTTTCCAACCTCCGTCTACTCTTCAACGAAGTTAATCAAGTTCAAGCAATGCTTGAACTTAGCTATAGGTAACGATTTGGTGAACATGTCTGCTAGATTCTCCTCCGATGCGACTTTCTCCACCATGATCTCTTTTGTCTCAATCATGTCTCTTACAAAGTGCAACCGGATGTCAATGTGCTTTGTCCTTTCATGATACACTTGATGATTTTCCAAATGAATAACACTTTGACTGTCACAATGTATCTTCACACACCCTTGACTAATCCTCATTTCTCCAATCACACCCTTCAACCATATGGGTTCCTTGACCCCTTCAACAAGGACTATGTATTCTGCTTGCGTTGTTGACAAGGCTACAACAGATTGTTGATTGACCTTCCACGTTACTGCTGTACCGAACAATGTAAACACAAAACCTGACAAGGATTTTCTAGTGTCTATATTACCTGCATAGTCCGCATCAACATATCCTTCCAAAGCAAGTCTTCCTGGATCAGTTCTTGTATACTTCAGACCACCCTTAAAGGAACCATTCAAATACTTCAGAACCCACTTCAAAGCTTACCAATGAACTTGGCCCGGATTTGCCATAAACTGACTTGCCACACTAATTGCATATGATAAACCAGGCCTACTACAAACCATGCCATACATGATGCTTCCAACCCCACTTGCATATGGAGTACTCTCCATCTTCTTTCTCTCATCCTCGGATTGAGGACATTGTTTTATTGACAACTTTGAATGGTGACCAAGTGGCGTATTCACTACCTTAGAATCTGTCATTCTAAACCGCTCCACCACTTTCTTCAAGTAATCATGCTGAGATAAGAATAATTCACCTTTCCTCCGGTCTCTCAAGATATCCATACCAAGTATCCTCTTCGCATTGCCAAGATCCTTCATCTCAAATTCATTATTTAGTTTCTCCTTGAGCTGTTGAATCTCTTGCTTTTCAGAACTTTCCATAAGAATATCATCTACATAAAGAAGAAGGTAGAGAATGACTTTCTCATTCCTCTTTATCATGTACACACAACTGTCATAGTTGCTTCTCACAAATCAAGTCTTCAATAAGAAATCATCAAACCAAAGATACCACTTCCTTGGACTCTACTTTAACCCATACAAAGATTTATTCAACAAACACACTTTAGAATTGTCTTTCACAAAACCTTCAGGTTGTTGCATGTAGATAGTTTCTTCTAACTCTCCATGTAAGAATGCGGTCTTCACATCCATTTGTTCTAACTCAAGATCATACATGTTAACAATCTCCATAAGCACCCTTATAGAACAATGCTTCACCACAGGTGAGAAGATTTCGTTGTAATCAATCCCCTCAACCTGAGTAAAACCCTTTGCTACAAGTCTTGCCTTATACCTTGGTGCTTTAACCCCTGGTATACCTTCTTTCTTTGAACACTGACTTGCTACTAACTACCCTTTTATTTTTAGGTAATGGCACAAGCTTCCAAGTCTGGTTCTTCTCCAATGAAAGCATTTCCTCATTCATTGTCTTCCACCAGTCTTTACTATCTATGCTTTCTGATGCTTCCCTGAAGTTCTTTGGTTCTGAGTCTTGTACCTCTTCAGCTGCATTCAAAGCATAACAAATAAGGTTAGCATAACCGAATCTATTAGGTGGACGAATAACTCTCCTCTCCCTATCTCTTGCAAGCTGATAGTCAGGAACAGTTGCTTCATCACCTCCACTCTCATCAGGTACTTGAGTCTCACCCTCCTTTTCCCTCTCATCAGTGGAAGGCTCCACCTGAAACTGAATTCTCTCCACCCCCGTTTCTGGTCTTTTCTCAAGGTCTTTGCACTTCATCCCCATCCGGGTCTCATCAAAAGTGATATCCATGCTTATGATAAACTTTGATCCTCCAAGCTCCATCTTCCACAACTTGTAACCCTTCACACCCGCGGGATAACAAATGAAAACACACTTCACAGCTTTAGCATCAAGCTTATCTTGCTTGACATGTGCAAATGCTAAAGCTTCAAAGATTTTCAAATTTGAGTAGTCTGCCGGTCTTCCACTCCAAACCTTCATAGGTGTCTTTAGATCAATTCATGTTGATGTACATCTGTTGATCAAATATGCAGCCGTGTTAACTGCCTCTCCCTAGAAACTCTTGGGTAATCCATCTCCCAACAGCATACATCTCACGCGCTCCAGCAAGGTCTTGTTCATCCTTTCAGCTAGTCCATTCTACTGTAGTGTGTATGCAACTGTCTTATGCCTCTTTATACCTAGTTTCCTGCAAAACTCATTAAACTGCTCTGAAACAAACTCCAGGCCATTGTCAGTCCTTAAAAATTTTAGTTTAGTTCCTGTTTGATTTTCTATTAAGGTATGTCATTCTTTGAATTTTCAAAAGTGTCACTTTTATTCTTTATTATGTGAACCCATACCCTCCTAGAGTAATCAAGAAAATATGAAACTCCCCCATGAGTAGACACGGATGCCGGACCCCAAAGATCCGAGTGAACATACTCGAATCGCCTGCTAGACTTATGCACTCCCACCCTAAACTTAACCTTATGTACAATTATCACAAAAGTCTAGTTTGTTCAATTTTTCTTTCCCTGGTAAACCTTGTTTAGCTAATTCAACTAAACCCCTTTCACTAACATACCCTAACTTCAAATGCTATAGTTTAGTTATGTCCTCATTTTCAACACTAGTTACTAATGCATTAGAAATAACGGTTGAACCTTCTAAAATGTAAAGACCATTCATTTTAGACCCCTTAGCAATTATTAATGCACCATTAGAAATTCTCAATACCCCACGTTCAATCCTAGTACAATACCCTAGATTATCAAACATGCTTATGGAAATTAAATTTCTTTTAAGTTCAGGAATATACCACATATTCTTCAATAGGAAATCACGATCGTCATACATTTTAAGACGAATAGTACCCATACCTTGAACCTTGCACGCTTTATTGTTACCTAGACGGACGACTCCACCTTCTTTAAGCTCTAAAGTTTCAAAGTACTCCTTTCTTGGATAAATGTGATATGAGCACCCCGAGTCCATGACACAACTCTTCTCAGGTTCTCAACTTGTAACTGTTAATGCTTCTGCACTCTCATAACCTTCCTCTTCACTAACGGCAATTTGAACTGACGAACTACCACCACCCCTTCTCTCAAGACAGTCCTTCTTGAAGTGACCCGGTTCATATAACAATGATAGCATCTGAACTTGCCACCACCATCACCCTTTGACCTAGACTTGGACTTATGCTTTTTTCCCTTCCCCTTACTTTTGTTCTCGCTTCTTCCTCTCGCTTCTTCCTCTCGCCACATTCAGCCCTTCTCTGATGTCATCAATCCTCAAGTCTCTTATCTTAGTCATCTCCTTGGTTCTCAAAGCCGATTGGACTTCATCCAAGGTGATAGTACCTTCTTTGCCATAAAACAACGCATCCTTGAGATTTTCAATTGACTTAAGTAAAGCACACAATAGGTGGAAAACTTTGTCCTCGTCTTCCAAATTCACATCAATGTTCACCAAATCGTCAAAAATCTTATTGAACTCCGAAAGCTGCTCAACCACGGACTTGTTCTCCGACATACGATAGAAGAACAACCGTTCTTTCAGACACTGCTTATGTGCCAATGACTTGGTCATATACAATGCATAAAGCTTGGTCCACATACCCGCAACAGTCCTCTCCTTAGCTACTTCTCTCAACACATTATCCGCGAGGAACAAGATAATGGCACTCAATGCCTTATCATTCATCTCGGTCTTCTCTGCTACTGAGAAAGTATTAGGCATGTTCGCAATTCCTAACAATGCTTCTGAACACTTCTGTTGTGTTAATATTGCCCTCACCTTCACCTTCCACAACCCAAAGTCGTTACTCCCGGTGAACTTCTCAATGACCCACTTAGAACCCATGATACTTAAATCGTTTGATCCTTTGCCCCACGGTGGGCGCCAATTGTTATGAATTCGGATTGAATCACACCAATAAAATACTTGATGTGTGAAGAAAATAACGATTAAGCAATCAAATAATGGGATCGACAATAATAATCACAAATCAAAAGATAAAGCGATAAAGAAAAAAAAGGAACACAATAGAATTGTTTACCTAGTTCAGTCAATGTGACCTAGTCCACTATCAAATGATGTTCTTGATTACAATGAAATCTCACAAAAGTGTTACAAGAATTAGCCTTGATCCTAATTCTACCCTAAGCCCGAATTTCTTCTCGTGACCAAGAAATTCAATATGAAAGTGTTTCCCAAGATGATAGAATGATTCCCCCAACCCTAGAGTCTTCCCAAGATGATCTCTGTTAACCCTAGTCTGTTTGTTGGCTTTAAAAACCCTAAAATCCTCTTTCAAATATCAGAAAACGTGACAAATATATATTACTGCGTAATTTTCGCCCGGTGCACAGGAATTTTCGCCTGGAGCGGAAAAACAACAAGTTAGCTCCTGCTCTGCTGAAATTTTTGCCTGAGGCACCATTTTTTTTGCCCGAGGCGCCAAACCAGTAATTTCTGCTGTCTTCCTCGTTTTCAAGGCAATTTGCAACAGTATTGATAATCACTAAGAAAGTGTTAAATAATTCACTAATCAATCTACATTTCTATTAGTTGTTGTTAATCAACCACTAACAACACTGAGCAATCTTAACTCAGTTATTCACCCAAAATCTTAAGACATTACTTTAATGGGAGAAACACCGGGTTAAATGTTTCAGGATCACAAGAGAAAGATGTCACATTCTTCCCATTAATAGTTAATATACGAGACAACCACCCGCATTTAAAACTCAACAAACTTGAATAGCATCCTAACTTCCATAAACATTGTTTCCTCTCGGTTAATCCATCTTGGAAACCTTTTGCAGATAAGCTTTCACTTTCATGGAACATTCTTTTCGTGAATGTCTAATTTGCCCTTGTGGAACTTTTGCCTACTATATTGTCCCTCCCTCATTTGCTAAGTTAGCACTATCTATAATCAATCAATTAACCTTTAATTTCTTATGAGCATTATCCTTGACATGAATGTATATTCAAAATTGTCCTCCTAAAAGCTATAAATTATATTGCTACTATTGAAGACATAATAGCATTGAGAAGACACTGCTGGATTATAGACCTAATTCATGTAGTTCCATTGAATATACGATTATTAGTCTCTTTCTATGTAAAGAAACCTTTTTCAACACGAATAAACCAAAAATAGAAAATTAACTATTATTGAGGCCCACTAGCACTTCAACAGTAATCTGCGGGATGAAAGCCACCAATTGTACTAATTTTGCACATGATTAGATTAGAGTGAAGAAAATATCTTAAATCAATAGTGCAAGGTTGTTAATTCATGGAAGGAAAAATAATTTATTTATTTTTTCTGTTTAGCCTTGTGAAAATATCTTAAATTCACAGTGCATATGAGCAACGTGAATTTTTAAAAACTATTGGGGAAAAATAAAATTTTAGTATTAATTAAAGTGAGATTAATAACTACTCCCTATGGTCTAATATTTTAGCATGAATCTGGTCCGTTGTAATTACACGTAGTACTATTATGTGAATTAAATAAATAGTTATAAAAATAAAAATCTAATTGTTCATGTGAGCTTACCTCGAACTCACGAGCTTGGGTTCAAACCCTGAACTCACCACTTATTCGCCCACTTAAGGTAAAATTTTTAACCACCAAACTACTTGATCAAAAAAAAAATGTAGTTAGCCTTTTTACTTAATTTGATCACTAGTCAATTAACGTTTGTAATTGATAATTAATAAATAGCTAATATAATAAATAAAGATATTTGTCCATTGGAAATAAAATTATTAAATAAAATATTTAATAAAATAGCCAACAAATTACCAACATAGTGTGGCGCAAGTGATAGATACTTGGGTCCCTTAACCATTTGGCCCTGGGTTCGATCTCCGGCCGGTGCATATGGAGAAGCATTTACCTCGAGGGGATTAGTCTCTGCAGTTACGCGCGGAGGATATCTTTGATTTAAAAAAAAATACGCGAACAAATTTTCTAACTAAATATAGGAAAAATTAAAGGTGAATATATAAGTCGATTTGTAGGATGGGAGATAAGAATTGAAATAACATGTAAAATACTATACTATATATATTGCTATTAAAAAAACCAGACAAAAAAGGTTCCTACAATGCGATACAATAGAAAATAACAACAACAATAAGTTCATCAATGTGACTGTGCACCAACCAGCAATATCTCATGGTCGGATGTTCTTTTGCAAATTCATCAGTATTCAAACTTACTACATTAATTTTGGTCATCCAAAATGAATAATTTGTTTCAGTTTTATTTTAATACACTTGGTGTAAAATTCTAAAATGTCTAGCAAAACATGGAGAAGCTACGTACATTAATGCTTGTCGGCATCGTTGCGAAAAACTTTTTACTTGCATGAAGAATTGGTGACTTACTATCCAAGTCTTGGAATGAATTAACATTCATCACGTCTTTTGTCTCATTTGAGCCCTTCTACTCTCACAATCATAAAGGTGTGGTTGGCTTTTCTCGCTATGAAGTTGGAGATGATACGAGATGTTGGTTGAGCTACGTGCTATTCATGTAGGACTTGAATTTTGTTAAAACAAAAGTTATAATAACATTGTTCAACATTCATTCAATTCATATATAGTCGATTAGCGACTTAACCAAAAAATTTGCTTTCTTGATCAACTAGTAACAAACAAGTATTCTTTATTATGTCTATCCAACCTTTGGAAATACTCTTTGTCTCATCTCTCCGGAGTGTACCACTAGATACATTCTAATCATCACAACATTGTTCAACATGTTACCAATAAATTGACAGTATACCAATTAATTCTCTAATTTGTTTAACATCAAACTGTTTAAAGGTTATTAATGTATAGTGTATACCAAAACATAGCTTGTGTCATTGGATTATTGTAGAAAATGACGTTTGCACTAATTTATATGTCCATATATTTTTCAAGAATAAATTTTAAGTTTCAAAAAGTACGTTGAAGAAAAAAATTAAGGATTTTATGCCGACTATCCAAAAATTAGTCCTTAATTTCCTTCATCGAATCTAAATAATAACTATTATAGTCTATTTGATTCGTAAAAGATAAATTTGAATAATAGCATAAAATAAACTTTTAAGTTACTAGCTTTTACTCAAAAAATGTTACTAGCTTATCAAAAAGAAAAAAAACTTTTAAGTTACTAAATACTTTTTATCTTATATAATATTTGGTAGACATTGGACGGCACAAATAAAATAATATATAAAATTTACTACAATATTTTTATGGAAATAAAATTGAGTAGAAAATAAAAAGATATTTGGATAGATCAATTCCAAATTGCTTTACTTTTATAAGGGTTTTGATTTATTTAGTGTGATATTAGTTTGTGTTGGCGCAGCAGAAGCAATGATTTGCTTGGTTCAGAGGATCCAAAGTTCAGAGGTTATGTTGCCTCTGACTCTGAAGTGCTTCAGAGGATGGATTGCAGACACAGGCACGCAGGCAAGCTCATAGGCGCGCAGGCTTGAGCTTGAGCACACACACAGTTTTGCAAAAACTGTGTTATACAAGATGAAAACCTTTCTTGATGGTTATGATTAAGAACTGAATATGAAACTTAGGGAAAATAGAGAATTTTATTCTTCCTTATTGGGCCACAAAAGATTGATTACAAATGAATGCACTAATTGCATTTATAGGGAAGCTTGTGTAACAAGCAAGCTTAACCCAAGGCCTAACCAATTCCCTAACTAACCTAGTTAGTTACTAACAAAATTTTAACTAACAAGTTGGTTGTAACTAACTCTAACAACATCTAACAAACTAATATTCAAGATGAATTAACACTTCTTAACATTCCTCCTTAATTCATGCTTGAATTACACACAACCAGACCTAAGCTTCTCCTTAAAAACTCAAACCTGTCAAGTTTCACAGCTTTTGTAAAACCATCTGCAAGTTGTACCTCAGTTGGACAGTACTGCACTTCAATCATTCCATTTGTCACTTGTTCCCCAATGAAATGAAATCTGGTAGCAATGTGCTTGCTCCTGCCATGTGAGATTGGATTTTTAGCAAGGCTTATAACAGACTTGTTATCAATCCTTAGGATTAGAGGCTTCACTGGTTCACACTTGATTTCTATCATCACTGAATTCAACCAAATTGCTTGACATGCTGCAAATGTGCCTGCTATATACTCAGCTTCACAAGATGAGAGAGCAGTCACAGCTTGTTTCTTTGTACACCAAGAGATTGCAGCATTATTGAACTTGAAAACATACCCTGATGTGCTCCTCCTATCAGTTATGTCTCCACACCAATCACTATCAGAATACCCTATCAAAGTACTCACAGCACTGTTTGTACCAATAGGGAATAGCAAGCCAACCTCCAAAGTACCTTTAAGATATCTGAGGATTCTCTTAGCAGCTATCATGTGTGACTTCCTTGGATCATGCATAAACCTGCTGATAACACTCACATCATAGCATATATCAGGCCTATTGTTGCACACATACCTTAATGAGCCAACTATTTGCCTAAACACAGTTGGATCAACCTTCTCTTCATCTGAGCACTCATCAATTTTTGTGTTTGTCTCTGATGGATTTGACAATGGATTGCAGCTTTCCATTTCAAATTTTTCAAGTAATTCACCAATGTACTTCTGCTGGTGCATCACTATACCATCTTCTCTTCTCATAAATTCCATTCCTAGAAAGAATGAAAGTTCACCAAGATCAGACATTTCAAACTCACTTTTGAGCTTATCTTTCACTTTTGCAATTTCTGCAACTCTACTTCCAGTTATGAGCAAATCATCAACATACAAGCAGATTATGACAATATCTTCATCTTTAGGGCAATGTACATATACACCAAACTCAGCAGCACACTTTTTAAACCCTATCTGAATCAGAAAGTCATCAATCCTTTTGTTCCATGCTCTAGGAGCCTGTTTCAAGCCATATAGTGCCTTATACAGCTTATACACCATTGATTCCTTCCCTTTTATTTCAAAACCTGGAGGCTGTGACACATACACCTCCTCATCAAGTGGACCATTCAGAAATGCTGATTTCACATCCAGATGGTACAGGCTCCATTTGTTCTTACAGGCCAATGCTACAACCAACCTCACAGTTTCAATTCTAGCAACTGGTGCAAACACTTCATTGTAGTCAATTCCATGTTTCTGTAAGAATCCTCTAGCAACTAACCTTGCTTTATGCTTTGAAATTGTGCCATCAGGGTTCAATTTCACTTTGAACACCCATTTCACATCAATTTTCTTTTTCTTGTCTGGCAAGTCAACTAGCTTCCAAGTCTGATTTTTCTCAATTGACTTCAGCTCTTCTTCCATTGCCTTCTTCGACACATTACTTTTCAAAGCATCTCGGTAGTTCAATGGTTCGGAATCAGCTAGTAATGCAAAGTGAATGAGATCACCCTCATCATTCACTGCATTGTCTTGAGTAACTTCACAGTCATTCAATCTAGCTGGTACACATTTGGTTCTATGAGTTCTTGCAATCATATGAATTCTATCATCATCATCACTTGATAAATTCATATTACCATCACTTTCTGTACCTTGATTCTGAATATTTTCAGCAGCTGGCTCACCTTCATCACCTCCATCAGATTCATCACTTGAACTTGGATAGATGAAGGTTGATTGCAATTCACTGCTGTACACTGGTTCTTTCTCCCATTTCCACTTCTCTTCTTCATTCACAATTACATCTCTGCTAATGTGAACCTTCTGAGTAACTGGATTGTATAGCTTGTAGGCACCAGTTGGATGATATCCTATGAGTATCATTATTTCACTTTTATCTTCAAGTTTGGTTCTTCTAGCATCTGGTACATGCTTATAGCATAATGAACCAAAAATCTTGAGGTGCTTCACACTTGGCTTCCTCCCACACCAAGCTTCCTCTGGCACAACTTTCAGCTTCTTTGTAGGACATTTGTTCATAATGTAGGCTGCAGTAAGTACTACTTCACCCCAGAACTTGTGCGGTAAATTCTTCTGCTTAATCATGCTCCTTGCCATATCTAACAATGTTCTGTTTCTTCTTTCAGCTAGTCCATTGTGCTGTGGTGTGTATGGAGCTGTAACTTCATGTGTAATTCCTTGATTAGTACAGAAGTTCTCAAATTCTCTTGAGGTATACTTTCACCACCATATGTTCTTAAGATCTTAATTGATTTCTCACTTTCTTTTTCAATTAAGACTTTAAACTTCTTGAACACTTCTAAAGCTTCACTCTTTAACTTCAAAGTGTATAACCAGATCATTCGGCTATATTCATCAACAAATGTAATGAAATACTTGCTTCCCCGTAATGAAGCAACTTCAAATGGACCACAGATGTGACTATGAATAACTTGCAATACAGCACTAGCTCTCTTAGGCATTTCAGCTACAAAGGTCTTTCTACTATGCTTACTCTTCACACATATTTCACATATGGACTTCTTTGTCTTGAACTTAGGCAAACCATACACCAATTCCTTAGAATTTAAATCACTGAGACTTCTATAGTTCAAGTGTCCATACCTCTTGTGCCAAAGTGCTCCAACCTCATCAATCACTGTGGTAGACATGCACATCATATCTATGTTGGAACAAAATTGATTTAAAAATGTTTGCCCCTAAATCTATAAAGGTTTTGATGATAACAAAGTATTAATTAACAATTGGAAGGACTAAAAATTTATTTTAAGTGCGCAGATATAAGCATCATATAAGCTCTGAGTGAAGCTCAGAGGATGTGAATTCAGAAGTTCACAAGCGCTCAGAAGATGTTGGACTTCAGAAGATACAACCTTCAGATGATGAAGTCTTCAGAACTTCTTGAGTGACTAAAGCTTCATCAACCTCTGAAGATCTTTTGGATATCTGTGAAGATTCCCTTTGCAAGTCAACTCTTCTACCAATGAAGAAAAGGACCTTTCAAGCCTGATCAGTTCAGCTACTCTTGTTTTGTCTGTCCTCTTTTGAGAACGTGGGTCTTCAGTTTTGTTAGCTGAATTAGGAAAGTCCACTCTGCAGTAGTCAAAGTAACTGAAACTCTTTCTTAGTTTTGGATACAACCAAACTGCATCAAGACAGACTGCTTGAAGACAAAAGATTATCAACCCCAACGGTTCTTTTTACAACGACTCTTTTCTAGTGGTATATATACTAGAAGAATCAGCTACAACAACATATACATTATCAAGAATTGAACGTGCGCTGAACAAACTCTGAACTCTGCGATATACAAGCTCTGAACCTCTGTTAAGTGTTTTTGCACTTTAGTCTAATACTCTGTACTCTTTGTATTGGCTCTCATTAGGTTCTGTTAAGAGCATTTGTATATTGTTATATACTTTTCTGTTATTTGAGGAAACTTAAGCTTGTGTGCTTAAGTGTGAAGTCTTAAGCTTGTGTGCTTGAGCATTGTTGAGAAGTCTCTTGCTTGTGTGCTTGAGCAGGTGTAATCTTGTGTGATTATAGTGAAATCCCTTGGAAGTGCAAGGGGACTGGACTACTCTCGTTTTGTGAGAGGAACCAGTATAAATTGCTTGTGTGATCTCTCTCTCTCTCTTATCGTGTTTTTTGTGTTATTTATCCGCTGCCGTTGTAGTTAAGTTAAGAACTTGAAAAAGTTTTAAACTTGACTAAAACATAATTCAACCCCCCCCCCCCCCCTCTTGTGTTTTCACACCTTCAATTGGTATCAGAGCCTGGTTTGTTACTTTCACTTAACCGTGAGACAGTAAAGATCTTGTGAGAACACTATGTCTGGAGGAGATGATAGTAGTACTAGAACAACCGGTGAAGCCGGTGAGGCCAGTGGTGCTGGTGGTGGTCCTAGAAATGCTTTTGGTTTTGACTACTTAAGTAATGAATCACATGAACATAGTGGCAACAGAAAAGCCCCTATATTAAATGGTGATGCTTCATTATTTGAGTGGTGGAAAGAGAGATTGTATAGCAATATTACTGCTATTGATCATGAGTTGTGGGATTTGGTTGAGTTGGGAGTAACTTTTGAAAACTTAAATGAACATGAAAGGTTGTCCATTGAGCATAGAAAGTTACTCACACCAGCTAACTTAAAAACCTACACTAAGCATCATAGAGTAAAGGACATTGTTGTTGGTGCTATTAGACATGAGGATTATGTCAGAATAGAGAACAAGTCTACTGCTAAATCTATCTTTGATTCTATGTGTGCTACCTATGATGGTAATGAAAAGGTTCAAGAGGCTAAAGCTAGTCTTTTGATAAGGCAATATGAACTATTCACTATGCAACAAGATGAAAACATTGAGACTATGTTTACAAGGTTTCAAATCCTTGTATCTGGTCTTAAAGCTCTTAAGAGAAGTTATTCCACCTATGACCATGTTCAGAAGATTCTGAGAAGTCTTCCTATTGCTTGGAGACCCAAGGTCACTGCAATAGAGGAAGCTCAAAATCTCAAGACTCTGAGTCTTGAAGCTCTGATAAGCAATCTCAGAAGCCATGAGATGGTTCTGGATGCTGACTCAGAAACTAAGAAGAAGTCCAAGTCAGTGGCTTTACAGTCAACTAGGACTACTTCTAAGGCTCTTAAGACTCAGCTTCTTGATATTGAAGAAGAATCTTCTGCTGATGGTCAAGAGGATGAGATGAATGAGGATGAGTTTGCTTTATTCACCAAGTTTCAGCAATGGAACAGATTTAACAAAAGAAATTTCAGAGGTAACAGCTCCAGAAATTTTGTCAGCAAAAAGGATGATCAGAAGAACTGCTTCAACTGTAAGAAGCCAGGACACTTTATTGCTGATTGTCCAGAAATGTCTGCTAAAGACAAAAGCAAAAGATACAGCTCAAAGAAGCAACAATTCAAGAGCAAATTGAAAAAGAGTCTGATGGCTACTTTTGAAGAGCTATCATCTGAGGAAGAAGTTGAGGAAGAAGAAGAGGCAAATCTAGCCCTGATGGCTTCAGCTGACTCAGATGCAGACTCAGACGATGAATCAGAATCAGAATCAGAATCAGATTCTGAAGTAACTGATGAGGTATTTTCTGACTGCTCTAAATCTCAACTTATAACTGCACTTAACAAGGTCATTGAGAAACATCTCAGAGTGTTAAGTAAACAAAAAGTTTTACAAGAAAAGCTTAACACACTGACTGAACAAGCAGAACATTTTCAAGGTCTGTATCAAGAAACTCTGAATAGAGTAAATGACTTTGAAAAGGGTTGTGCTGTTTGTCACAAACCTATTGATGAGCAGGAAATAGCTCTTCAACAGTTTGTGCATCTCAACCTTGGGAAGAGCAAAGCTGCTAATAGAATTTATAATGTTTTAAGACATAGAGGAGAAGGACTTGGCTATGAATATGGTAGAACATATTCAAAGCTAAAGACCTTTGCCAAAAAGGTTGGAAAATCTTGGGTTTATTATGTTGTTCCACCAAGTGAAGAGGGAAAGAATCCTGGTATGGTTGAAAATGACAATGATGATCTGAGTGATTTAGAAGCTGACAGCTCAGAGGAACCAAGTCCCTCAGGATCTGGAAAGAAAAGTTCAGAAGATAGAAGTTGTTCAGAACCTGAGAACATTAGTTCAGAAGTTCTGAAAGCTTCAACATCTGAAACTTCAAATTCTGGATCCAAAGGAACTTCAGTACCTGAAGCTAGTCAATCTAAAAGATCAGAAGTTTTTAAAAGAAAAAATTCTAAATCTCAGATGGAGTACAGGACTCAGATTATTTATGATTCTAGAGTCAGTAGATATAATCAATCAGAACATGGGATTGGTGATAAATACAAACCCTGGAATCATAAACAATCCAAATCCTGGAATAATAACAGATTTCAAAAGAAAAGGTTTCAAAAAGGTCATTATTCCAAACCAAGATCTTTTTCCAACACTAGACAACATAATAAGCATTTGTGGACTAACAAGCGTGGACCCAGAAGATGGGTACCAAAAGCTGAAATTATGTACCATTCAGATTTACCAACTAGGAAAGGATATGTCCTACCTAGAGTGTGGAAACAAGTCTTATGCAAAGGAAGAAGGGCTTATGTCCTAGACCAATGGCTGACAAATTCTCAAGTTAACAATCAGAACTTGATAAATGAAGAGGAAGAATACTGGGATGACTTTATCATTAACCTTGATAAAGAGTTCTATCGCAATGATTAAAGTTGTTTCTCATACAGCCTGCCACTCAAAGAAGTATCATGAAACACTCATGGTATCTGGATAGTGGATGTTCAAGGCATATGACTGGTGACAAACAACTATTTTCCAAGCTGACTATGAAAGAAGGAGGATCTGTTGGCTTTGGAGGTAATCAAAAAGGAAAGATAATAGGTACAGGTACAGTAGGTAATTCTTCCCTATCTATTAATGATGTTTGGTTAGTTGATGGACTCAAACATAACCTATTGAGCATAAGTCAATTTTGCGACAATGGTTATGTAGTTGTCTTTAATAAGGAATCATGTACTGTGTCTAAACAATCTGATAACTCCATGATATTCAAAGGTCTGAGAAAGAACAATGTTTATAAAATTAATCTTTCTGATTTGAATGAACAAAAAGTGATGTGTCTTTTGACATTGAGTGAAGAAAAATGGATCTGGCATAAGAGGTTAGGCCATGCTAACTGGAGGTTAATCTCTAAGCTTAGCAAGCTTGACCTTGTCAGAGGTTTACCAAAAATCAAATATCACTCAAACACACTTTGTGGTTCATGTCAAAAAGGAAAGATTACAAAATCATCTTTTAAATCTAAGAACATTGTTTCTACCTCAAGACCATTGGAACTTCTTCACATTGATCTTTTTGGGCCAGTTCACACTGCCTCTATCAATGGAAAGAAGTATGGATTAGTAATTGTTGATGATTACAGTAGATGGACTTGGGTAAAATTCCTAAGAACAAAAGATGAAGCTTATGATGAGTTTAGCATCTTCTGCAAACAAATTCAAAATGAAAAAGGCTACACCATTTTAAAAGTTAGAAGTGATCATGGTGGAGAATTTGAAAATGAACCTTTTGAAAACTTTTGTGAAAAATATGGCATTTTGCATGAATTCTCTTCTCCTAGAACACCTCAACAAAATGGGGTTGTAGAAAGGAAGAATAGAACTCTGCAAGAAATGGCCAGAACCATGATGCATGAAACAAATGTAGCAAAGTTTTTATGGGCAGAAGCTGTAAACACAGCATGTTATGTTCAAAATAGAATCTATATCAGATCTAAGTTGAACAAAACTGCTTATGAATTGTTCAAAGGAAGAAAACCTGATATTTCTTATTTTCATCAGTTTGGATGTACGTGTTACATCTTAAATAACAAAGTCCATCTAAAGAAATTTGATGCTAGAGGTTATAAGGGTATTTTTATAGGATACTCTGAACGCTCAAAAGCATACAGACTGTATATTTCTGAAACACACACTGTGGAAGAAAGTATGCATGTCAAATTTGATGACAAAGAGCCTGACCAAGTGTCAGAGCTTGTGGAAGGTTTGTCTAGATTTCAGGTATCAGAGGATCAATATTCAGATATTCCAAACTACTCAGAACATCCATTTTCTGAAGAACCTCTGAATACAACAGTTCCTACAGACTCTGAACAACAAAGAACTGAAGCAACTGCTGAACCTGATGTTGATGAGTCTGAAGATGATGAGCCCCCAAGAAATACCTTCAAATACAAACCATCACATCCAGAGGAACTGATATTAGGCAACAAGGACAGTCCAAGGAAGACAAGATCTCAACTGAGAAATGAGGAATCATTAGTTGGTCTTATCTCAATGATGGAACCTTCAAAGATTGATGAAGCTCTGAAAGATGATGCTTGGATTGTAGCAATGCAAGAAGAGCTGAATCAATTTCAAAGGAATGATGTATGGACTCTAGTGCCTAAACCTTCACACAAGAACATTATTGGAACAAAATGGGTATTCAGAAACAAGCTGAATGAACAAGGTGAAGTGGTAAGAAACAAGGCTAGATTGGTTGCACAAGGTTATAGTCAACAAGAGGGGATTGACTATACTGAAACCTTTGCACCAGTTGCTAGACTTGAAGCAATCAGGTTACTTCTATCTTATGCTGTTAATCATGGAATAACTTTGTATCAGATGGATGTTAAAAGTGCTTTCTTAAATGGTTTTATTTCTGAAGAAGTGTATGTTAAGCAACCTCCTGGGTTTGAAGATGTATCAAACCCAGAACATGTTTTTAAATTGAAGAAATCACTGTATGGTCTGAAACAAGCTCCAAGAGCTTGGTATGATAGACTCAGTAATTTCCTTCTTGAAAAGGGTTTTGAAAAAGGAAAGGTTGACTGCACACTCTTTAGAAAAACAACCAAAGAAGACATTTTAATCATTCAAATTTATGTTGATGATATTATTTTTGGTTCAACTAATGCTTCCTTGTGCAAGAACTTTTCTAAGATAATGCAGGATGAATTTGAAATGAGCATGATGGGAGAATTGAAATTCTTTCTTGGAATTCAAATCAATCAGAAGAAGGAAGGAACTTATGTTCATCAATCAAAATATACCAAGGAACTTCTGAAGAAATTCAATCTAGATGACTGCAAGATAATGAACACTCCCATGCATTCAACTACCAACATGAGCAAGTCAGATGATGAAGGAAAAGTAGATCAAAAGGTCTACAGAGGTATGATTGGTTCCTTACTCTATCTGACAGCCTCTAGACCAGATATTTTATTCAGTGTATGCTTATGTGCAAGATTCCAGTCAGATCCTAGAGAATCTCATCTTACAGCTGTAAAGAGAATCTTTAGGTATCTGAAAGGAACAACTAATCTTGGACTTCTCTATAAGAAATCCAATGATTATGTGCTAAATGGATTCTGTGATGCTGACTATGCTGGAGATAAAATTGAAAGAAAATCCACAAGTGGCAATTGTCAATTTGTTGGTGAAAACCTTATCTCCTGGGCTAGTAAGAGACAAACTACTATAGCTTTGTCTACAGCAGAAGCAGAATACATTTCAGCAGCTAAGTGTTGTACACAACTACTCTGGTTAAAATATCAGTTAGAAGATTATCAGGTAAGCAGTAACAATATTCCTTTATATTGTGACAATACTGCAGTCATTCATTTATCTAAAAATCCTATCCTACACTCTAGAGCCAAACATATTGAAATTAAACACCATTTTATCAGAGATTATGTTCAGAGAGGCATTATAGATATTAAGTTTGTTGATACTGAAAATCAATGGGCTGACATATTTACTAAAGCCTTACCTGTTGAAAGATTTGATTTTATAAAGAAACATCTGAACATGTTTTCAATCTCTGAATGAAATTTTTTTTTTTTGGGGCTTTTAAAGTGTAAGAGGTTATGTATATCAGAACTTATGATTCAGATCATCTGAAACACAAGCTCTGAAGTACCTAACTCTGATAGAGAATTTTAAATATCTCAGAGGCTCTGAACTATTTAAGTGGGAAACGTTTAGTATTCACTGCTGAACAGTTGTCCATTAAAATAGCAGTTACCGAGTAAATTTCTGCACGTGGTCTACGTGTGTCAGGTAGTGGGTGGTTAATGATGACTTTTGGTATTCAACTTTCTGTCAATTAGCGTAACTTCCCAAATTTGCTATTTTCATGTTAACTGTACTCATTTAAATAAACTTACACAATACACTTGCACACTATTCACTTTCACAACCTACACTTTCATATTCTCTCTAAACCTCCAACAAACTTTCTTTCTCTCTCGTTAGTTTCCAAACCCTACCCTAATCTCCAACAATGGCTGGTACTTCGTCTTCTTCGTCAACAAAGATTCCACCTTTTATGTTCAAAAATCTCCAAATCGTTGGGAACGAGATGGAGTTTCCAGAATCTGAGCTCATATTTCTTTCTGAAAAGATGATCGACTTTGACAGTATAAAGGCAAATGGGTTTGATGTGAAACATTACTTCTCCGCTCAAGGTTGGGATAAGTACTTCAGCATGCTAAATGGTCCTATTTACCCAGATCTCTTGAAAAAATTCTGGATGAAAGCTAAGGTCTTTGACAAGCATGAAGCTAAGGAAGAAGAACTAGCTGCTATTGAGAGAAATCCTAGTTTAAAAGGTAAATCTAGGAAAGAAATGGGTTTATTGGAATTCATTGGAAAACAAATTAGGTCTAACATCTGTGGTATGAACCTAGCTTTCTCACCTATTCATTTTAATGCGTTGCTTGGTCTAGATAACTCTGGGATAGAGTTGGATGTTTTTGAGAAGGACACAAGGTACAGAGATGATCTTCTGGCTCTGATGTGTACAGATTTGCAACTGAAGGGTAAAGTCAAGGGTTTGACTGACGTCTGCAGAGTGCTATTCAAGATTATACTAGCTGCTATCAGTCCAAGAGTTGGTGGTACTGATACAATTTCCTGGACTCATCGTCATCTGATCTACTTTCTTCTGAAAGAAATGAAGGTGAATCTGGGAGAATACTTCTTTGAGAGGATTTGTGAGGCAATCTTCTTAAGCAAATCTCAGAGGAAGACAGCTATAGCCTATCCAAGATTACTCTCAGACCTTCTATATCAAGGTCATGTTGTTGAGAATCTGAAGAAGTTTCATCCAGAACTTGTTGAAAAGAAATTCACTCCTGAGATTCTGAATGCCAGCTTTCTCACCAAGATGCGTCTCATCTCATCCAAAGTGGTTCCACCTCCACAAGAGTTTACAGCTAGTCTTGAAGATCGTCTGTATGTGGATGGATATCCAGTAATTTCTGAAATGGATGCTGAGCACATCATCCAAGACTATCTGGAAGTTCTGAGAAAAGAAGGATATACTGTTGATAGGAGTATGGTCCCTTCAGCTCCTGTAAACATGTATAATCCAAAAAGGAAACCTAAGAGGAAAGCTGAACAAGATAAAACAGATCTTCTGGCTCAGAAGAAGGTTAAGGTAGAAGAAGCTGTTGCTGAGCAAAGAACAAAGAGGAAACATGAAGCTTTGACTGGAAAAGCTGCTGCAACATCATCAAAGGAGCCTATTATTGTTGATGATGAAGAGGAAAGTGAAGAAAGTGAATCATCTGAAGATGAAACTGAGTCTGATGAAGAGACACTAGCTGAAAGACTTCGTAGAAGACCTGTTCCTGTTCCTAAAGGTAAAGGTAAATCTTCTAAGTTTGTCTTTAATGAAACTGAAATTGGGATAGGTTATACCAAACCTCTTAGGACTATACTTCCTGAACCCAAAATTATTCCAACCTCTGATAACCCTCTTTCTGAACTAGAAAAACATCTGAGTCCAGACCCTCTTAACAATCAAACCTTCACTCAGAAACCTTCATCACCTTTCAAACCAAAATCACCTCTACCTCAACCTCAACCACAACAACTATCACCTGACATTCCACCATCTGAACCTCAACCAGATATTCCTATCACTGAACCAACCTCTCCCACAAAACAACCCTCTCCACATAAATCTCCTGAACCAACAACTGAACACAAATCTCCTGAACCATCCCCTGAACACATTTATCCTGAATCAACTTCTGACATCTCATCATCTGAATCAACTCCTGAACCTCAACCAAACCCAAGTACTGAACATGCTTCTCCTGAGCGTATTCATACTTGTGCCCCCAAGCCTTCAGAGGCAGAAGTTGTTATTATTGACAACCCTGCCACTGAAACACCTAACCTCTCTACCATTCCCAATCCTTCACCCTCATCATCTAACCCTTTTAGTAATCTATCCACTCAGTTTCATGATGACTTGGTTAGATTATCTCTGTTAAAGGACAGGTTTTTAGTTTGTCCTTCTGATGTGGATTTGGAAGTTTCAAGCATTAAGGCAAGGATTTGCAATGCTTTGGATGGTGCTGCTGAGGAAATTAAGGCTGTGGTTGGAAGAAGAGACTTGGATGTGATAAGCTTCATGAGGGAAAGTCTGGCTAGGGCTGAGTTGAAGAGGATTACAACTTTCAATCATGCTGAGTCTGAACGTGCTAAGCTGGAAGCTCTTGCTGCTGCTGAACATCGTCTGAACGCTTTCAAAGTCATCTGGATAGACTCCAAGCTGTTTCAGAGTCTTGAAGCTCAGAGGTCTGAGTCTGAAAGGTTAGAAGAAGCTGCTGCAAGAGTTGCCCAGTTGGCAAATGAGTTGCAACCCGAGGACTTTTCAGAGGATGATGTGCTTGCTTTTGAGAATCAAGAGGATGTGCTGATGATTGACTATCCAGAGGAAGGTGAACCCTCTGATAAAGGCAAGGCACCTTTGGTTGAAGAACAAGTGCCTTTGGTTCAAGATCAAGCTCCTGTGGTGGTTAATCAGTTGCAGATTTTTCAAGAAGCCCTGAGGGAACAGCAGGAAGGTTTGGAAAGGCAAAGAGCTGCTCACCAAACATTGGAAACCAAGGTCGATGGTTTAGTTTCCAATGTGGGATCGCTGAATGACAAATTTGATCAACTCTTAGCCTTCCTTAAGAAACCCTAGGATTCTATGCACTTATTTTAAGTTGTTTTCGTTTTAAGCTGTTTTTTGTTTTCTTGTTATCTTCTGAACAATTTTATTTTAAGCTGTTTTGTTTTCTTGTTATGTGGTTTGTTATTTTTTTTGTTGTTGTGCTAACCTTCTTTGATAAATAAGAACATAAGAACACCAGATGCTTTTAAACGACAATTTTTATTAATGATCTAACAATGTTGAGTACATTGGTAAAAAGAAAAAGAAAAAGACAACCTAATCCTAATCAGATGGATAAAACTCAGAAGAAATCTCTGATTTCTCCTCAGCATCATCTGATGAAATTTCTATGGGATCTGGGTTTGGTTCGTCTTCTTCTTCTTCTTGTTCTTCTTCTGGAACATAGCTAGCCAAGAACTCAACATAGTCAGCATCATCTTCATTCTCTTCAGCTTCAGAATCTGATGAGATGATTATTATCTCAGCATCTTGTGGTTTCTTGTTGTCTTCTTTATCTTTCTCATTTTTTTCGCGTTGTTCGTCTTCTTTCTTTCTCCGAAACTCTGCAATGCGTAAACTAAACCTTTTCATTTTTCCTAATCTCTCTTGTTTTACTCGTTTATTCTTGTTTTTACGTGAAGCAGGCATGATAACTCGTTCACCTTTTTATAAACTTTTAAGCGCGTTGTTTTCTGTCTTTGAAATAAATTCACCTTTGTAACAACCACTCTTCTTCTTTGACTGTCTTGGTTATATAAATTTTTTTTACTTTTTGATAATGACAAAAGGGGGAGTAGTTACGCATTAATTGATAAGTGATAAGTTTCAAAACTGAAACCACGCCTTTTATCTCGCTTTTATCCGTTAAGTTAAAAGTTGTTACTTTTAAGTTGTTTTACGTATTTCAATGCGGAGACTAAGTTAGTTGAAACTAAAATAAATTTCATAAGTAAGGATAAGTTAAGAGTGCAATTTTAACTTAGCCTTATGAGACTTAGGGGGAGAGCTTGCAAACCTCTCACTTTGAAGAAAGATATGAAACTTGTTTTATTTCAGATTATCTTAATCTTATACTAAATTAAAATATCATGGATATAACCTGAAGTTTTGGCTTTAAGGAGTATCAATCTTAGGGGGAGCTTGCAAACCTCATAAACCTAAGAGAAACATGATAAGTTAATTTAACAATAATTGTCAATTAATACTGATGTTTGTCATCATCAAAAAGGGGGAGATTGTTGGAACAAAATTGATTTAAAAATGTTTGCCCCTAAATCTATAAAGGTTTTGATGATAACAAAGTATTAATTAACAATTGGAAGGACTAAAAATTTATTTTAAGTGCGCAGATATAAGCATCATATAAGCTCTGAGTGAAGCTCAGAGGATGTGAATTCAGAAGTTCACAAGCGCTCAGAAGATGTTGGACTTCAGAAGATACAACCTTCAGATGATGAAGTCTTCAGAACTTCTTGAGTGACTAAAGCTTCATCAACCTCTGAAGATCTTTTGGATATCTGTGAAGATTCCCTTTGCAAGTCAACTCTTCTACCAATGAAGAAAAGGACCTTTCAAGCCTGATCAGTTCAGCTACTCTTGTTTTGTCTGTCCTCTTTTGAGAACGTGGGTCTTCAGTTTTGTTAGCTGAATTAGGAAAGTCCACTCTGCAGTAGTCAAAGTAACTGAAACTCTTTCTTAGTTTTGGATACAACCAAACTGCATCAAGACAGACTGCTTGAAGACAAAAGATTATCAACCCCAACGGTTCTTTTTACAACGACTCTTTTCTAGTGGTATATATACTAGAAGAATCAGCTACAACAAGATATACATTATCAAGAATTGAACGTGCGCTGAACAAACTCTGAACTCTGCGATATACAAGCTCTGAACCTCTGTTAAGTGTTTTTGCACTTTAGTCTAATACTCTGTACTCTTTGTATTGGCTCTCATTAGGTTCTGTTAAGAGCATTTGTATATTGTTATATACTTTTCTGTTATTTGAGGAAACTTAAGCTTGTGTGCTTAAGTGTGAAGTCTTAAGCTTGTGTGCTTGAGCATTGTTGAGAAGTCTCTTGCTTGTGTGCTTGAGCAGGTGTAATCTTGTGTGATTATAGTGAAATCCCTTGGAAGTGCAAGGGGACTGGACTACTCTCGTTTTGTGAGAGGAACCAGTATAAATTGCTTGTGTGATCTCTCTCTCTCTCTCTTATCGTGTTTTTTGTGTTATTTATCCGCTGCCGTTGTAGTTAAGTTAAGAACTTGAAAAAGTTTTAAACTTGACTAAAACACAATTCAACCCCCCCCCCCCCCCTTCTTGTGTTTTCACACCTTCAATCTACACTTGAGATTTTACACCTGTAGGTTCTGTTGTTTGACAAGCTGCACATCAGAACCAAGTTCTTCATTTTGTCAAACAGCTTCAGTGCATTGTCCTCCATGCTCACAGAGAACCCTCTTTGCACCAATTGACCTAAACTGAGTAGATTGCAATTCATACCAGGGACATATAACACTTTAGAGATGATCACTTTGCCTCCCTTCTTGCTTTTGATCACTATGTTACCAATACCTTCAGCAGCAAGTTTTCTACCATCTGCTAGCTTTATACTAGACCTTTTGCTTGCATCAAAATTGGTTAACCATTCTCTATGTGGTGTCATATGATTTGAACACCCTGAATCAAGAAACCATTCTTCATTCTTCTCACATTCATCTCCTATAGTAGCCATCATCAAGACTGACTTAACATCACTTTCTTCTGCTACATTAGCCTCTTGTTGATCTTTCTTGTACCAACACTCATCTGCAAAGTGGCCAAACTTCTCACAATTGTAGCATTTCACCTTGCTTTTATCAAAGTTCTTCTTTTTGTTTTTACCTTTGGCAAAACCTCCTCCTTTAGAAGATTCAGCTTTGTCATCAGTTTTTGAACTCTGATCTTTAAGCCACTTTGGTTTATCTTTGCCTTTCTTTTTGTAATTCTTGCCATTATCTTCTTTCTTGTTGGTTTGAGCTTGCAAGGCTTGTTGATCTTTCTTTTCTAAACCTCTGCCGAGGACTTTAATCTCATGTGCTTCCAAAGCACTTTGTAATTCCTCAATTTTCATAGTAGCTGTATCTTTTACATACTCTATAGCTATTACTACATTATCAAAGTTTGGAGTTAAGGATCTGAGCACTTTCTCTACTACCATTTCATCAGTGACAGTCTCTCCACAATTTTGCATTTGATGAACAAGTGCAAGAAGTTTTGAGAAGAAATCACTTACTTTTTGATCTTCCATCACCATAGACTCATATTGCCTCCTAAAGGCCTGCAATTTCACCTTCTTGACCTTGGTTCCACCATCATGGTAAACCTCAAGTATATCCCAAGCTTCTTTGGACTTATTTGATTTTGAAATCTTTTCAAAATGTTGTGCATCACAATTCTGCTGGATATAGAATAAAGCCTTGCAGTCTTTCTTCTTGTTTTCTTTGTATGTGTTTCTCTGATCATTAGTTGGATTTGCTCCCAACTCATCGTATCCATTCACCACTACCTCAAGACACTCTTGTGCTCCAAATAAGGACTTCATCACTGCACTCCATCTATCCCAATTCTTTCCATCAAGAATCAGAATGTTCGTACCAAAACCTTGGGTGTTCATCTTGAATCTTCAAGAAATCAATCTTCAAGAAACCTTGGGTGTTCATCAATCTACCAAAACCTTTGTGTTTCTCCACTTGATTCCTTCACAATTCACTCTTGTTCCTGTGATTGAACCAGGCTCTTGATGCCAATTGTTGGCGCAGCAGAAGCAAGGATTTGCTTGGTTCAGAGGATCCAAAGTTCAGAGGTTATGTTGCCTCTGACTCTGAAGTGCTTCAGAGGATGGATTGCAGGCACAGACACGCAGGCAAGCTCATAGGCGCGCAGGCTTGAGCTTGAGCACACACACAGTTTTGCAAAAACTGTGTTATACAAGATGAAAACCTTTCTTGATGGTTATGATTAAGAACTGAATATGAAACTTAGGGAAAATAGAGAATTTTATTCTTCCTTATTGGGCCACAAAAGATTGATTACAAATGAATGCACTAATTGCATTTATAGGGAAGCTTGTGTAACAAGCAAGCTTAACCCAAGGCCTAACCAATTCCCTAACTAATCTAGTTAGTTACTAACAAACTTTTAACTAACAAGTTGGTTGTAACTAACTCTAACAACATCTAACAAATTAATATTCAAGATGAATTAACACTTCTTAACAATTTGAACCCCAATTTTCCATTTTTAAAATATTTATTAATTTCAAAATAAAAATATTATATATTATCAGCATACGTGGATGTATTTGCATGTAACCCTATACCATCATTGTTGTTGGCATTCCAAAAGGAGAATCCCTAGGGAATAACGAAAATGGTGGGATGTGAGGACTTCTAAAGACACTAGAGTTTCCACTTGTAAGGTTGGTCACTATAAGGCTCATTGGAAAACCTATTGGCATTGTTGAAGATGCCAAAGTGAACTTGCCATAG